>NC_060210.1:183053750-183797500 GCF_021130785.1 Homalodisca vitripennis
ATCTTAGACTAATTCTCTCATTGAGTTTTTTTTCACTAAGAATAGTCCTAGGCATTACACAACTTAACTAGTTAACGTAAAATAGTTTCTTTTAATAGTAATTATTATTGAATATGTATAGACAGATTATTTTGAATACCTTACGTTTTTTATCAATCTCTAATTGTTTCATTGTATAAGAAAATTGCATCATTAATGAGTAGAGCCAATAAGTAGAAACAATTCTGCACCAATTTACTCTGAGGATTCACTGTCATTATGGTCTGTCCACACAGGAGGTTCGTTTAGTGTAATTATTATTCTCTATGCCTGTGGCAACTATCGTTTCAAGGGCCAAATTGTCAATTTTGATTTTAATTAGGACTATCAGTTGGAAAAAGATTACCATAATAAACCATCATGGTGTAGTCATTAATCATGACGTCATTATGCACATAAACGGATTTATGAATTCAGTGTGTCTGAATTCAAAGCAGAACATTTCTCGTTGGAGGTTCCTTCCATTGTGCATACCTGTTGAATGCCCGTCAGAGTAAACAAGGTGAGACCTATATAAGAGTGTACTTGAATAAGAAAAAAATTAATTTCTTCGTGTTTGTCATCCTCTCTGCATTATTGTGCATAAGATGGATACATAATAGAATTCACAATTCATTCAATAAAACAGATTTTCAAATGATTTTTGGGTTATTTTGTTCACAAAAATTTAAGTTTTTGGAATAATGTTCCTATTAGTAAATCTTTTTATGATTCACCTAAAATAGAAAATAACTTAAAGGAAATTCACCCTTGTAAATAATTTTGACTTCAGTACTTCTCAGTAATATTAAAATTTAAAAAGGTTCGGCGATAGTGAATAAGCCTTAAATTTTGTGACTAACAAACATGACCAACAAATTTCCATTTACTTGTATTAGTACATTAATTTACTAATATAAGGAAATAATATCAGTAATGTATGTTAAAATTTCTTCTAGAAAGTATCTTGTTTATTTACTCAGAACAAAAACAAAAAGTTTAGGCTATGTATTTTCAAATTCTGCATGTGATTATAAGCTAAATATGAAGAATAACTTGTTTTCCTGTGTTTACTTCGTTTAGCCACTAGCTGACATTTTCTGTTCACAAACTATCTCTAAAACTAGTGAAGTTAACGAAACCAAATTTGGCACATATGTTTGAACACATAATAGGAAAAAAAAAATTTTATTCTCTTTATTAGTAACAAAATGGTGTCAGTTGGAAAATGTTTTAGTCAAATAACATAAAAACCAGTACAGGTATTACAAATTTACTAGACCCCAACTATTTGGAAATATTTTTTGCAATTCCCAAGGTACTTTCAAAGGAATAATTGAGCACGACCTCTTACATTATTTCTTAGAGCTCGTATACAAGGAGAAAAAAGTACTCCGTTGTTATGGTTTGTATAGTACAATTAAATTAAAAGTTGTACAGATTTTAATTAATGTACTTTGAATAACTGAAGTAATTTGACTCTTTTGTAGGGTACAAGGTTGTGAGTTAATAGTACATTAAAATTTCTTAAAACAATAAACAGTAATCTTTATTTACATTCGAGAATTTAAATTTGTCATAATCTTATGTTTTCGTGTACATAATACTTTCTTGTTAAAATAAATTCATAATTCATTTTTATTAATTTACTAGCGGGCCCGGCGCGCTTTGCTGCGCATTTCAATAATTTTTTGCAAAAGTTGCCCGCGGCTTCGCACGCAATTTCCCGTTGAAAACAGTACACTATATTCACTTATTCTTTTTCTATCACATTCTAAACATTGCTGAGATAATTGATAGTCATTCCATCGTGAGCCTCTTGGGCGTATTATGAAGGTATGTACCATATTCCTGCCTCTATCAAGCTGTTACCCACGGCTTCGCACGCAAATCTTAAGAACCGAAGTCCTTATATTACTTAGTAAATTTTTTTTTTACTATAATAAATTTTAGATTAAATTAGTTATATCTCCGATGCCACGATTGAGCTTGCTTTGTTGTCTCGATCGAGAGAATATGTACACACGGAGTTTTGAGAACCATACTTCTGTCAAAAAAAACAACTAAGGTTGATTTTATAACATTCTTTATATTTGTAGCCAACGTAAGATAGTAACTATGATATCTGCATTGCTCTTCTGATCAAGCATGAGCAATGGTTTATATTAAATAAATATTGCAGTTAAAGGTGAATTTTTACGTCAAATTTGAATTGTATTATCTGGATAGTAAAGTCTATGTTTAACAGTGATTGCAGAAACAGTTTAAACAAAATTTGTCGTTTCTCTTAAGCTTACTCTATGCTTTAAAACTATAAGTGTAATATATGTTTACAAAGAACAGCTGATTAAAAATTTGAAAAGACGTTAACATATGTTTGCTGCAATGCATTTCTTATGGGTATTTCTGTAACCAGTGGGGCGGAATCCTGAATCGGGAAAGGGATGGGCATAGCTTATAAACCTTCTCCGTGGAAAAATACATATACGTACAAATTTTCATCATGATCGGTCCAATAGTTCACGATTCCATAAAGGACAAACATACAAACATTCATTTTTATATATATAGATGCAACATAAGAAAATATAGATCTGAAATATTAATCTGCATTATCTGAATGATGATAAGGCATTAATTGCCCAATACGCTGGTATTGGCTGCACAAAAGCTAAATATTTTGAATTATTACTTGTGAAGACTTGTCTGCAAATCTAAATAAATTATGATTGAACACTTTTATATGAAAAATGATATTTCTTTGTTGCTTCGATAATTGGTCGAGTTTAAAATGATAATTATGTAAGTTACCTATTTTAGAAATAATTTCATTTATAGCAATCAATAAATTGTTCAGTATTTGTATAACAACTGACTAACAACGGGTGTCATGTACAATTTAAGCAAAAATTCAATTTAATTTGGTACGTCTAAAATAACATTTTAAATTCATTGTTGTCATATAAACACACCATTGCACGGTAGAACTTCCTGACCACAAACTGTTAAAACACAAAGTAAGCACAAGCAGGAGCGAACAAGCTGCTACCCCGGGATTGGGAACAGGAAGTCGCTGACATTTGCGCAACGGCGACATGACCCGTGGAACACAGCGGTGCTTTGTACTGTGTACTTGTGTTATGAATTAACTAGACGCGTTACTGTGTAGTTTTCATTGCGGTCTTTTCTTTTGTGTAAATATAATTTTACTAAAAATAAAAATTCTTGCACTAATTAATGCACCAGTAAGTCCAACCTTTTATTAAAAACAATATGAGAATCCTTAATTGGCTGAGGATTAGCCAAACTTATTACTAAAATACAAGAAACATTTTTGTATCTTAACTATAAATGTCATAGATTATTTAAATGGTTCTGAAACTTTTACTATTGGATTTTTAGGATCCATTTTTGGTACCATATAAGCTTTGTTAATGGTTTAATGGCTCCTAAAGATTCGTAGGAATACTTTTTACATGATTTTATAAATCTGTTTACGCAATTTATACAGTATACTATTTTAAATTTTAATGGCTCCAAAGGTGTCGTAAGAACCTCATTTTCTATATACATAAGGTTTTAATTTTTTGTCTATTTATTGTCTTTATCTAATAGCCAAAATCGCCAATCAAAACAATTCTACGAGTAGTTGTTTACTTGGAATCGAAATATATACTTTTATGTACATACTAATCTATTAAAGTATCACGTCTTTAAATTACTAGGGTGCCTTTTTAAACGTTGTTTCTAGGAATAATATATGACACGGATCTAATAGGCTCACTATAGCCCTCAAAGACGGCTCGATAGGGGTTTTTACTCATGTTAATGACTGCAGACATCGACTGATCCGAGCATCTCCGCCGAATCGTTATCAATATTCTCGCTCTCAGTTGAACGAGATCTAAAAGAACCCTTTGCTTATTGTTTATACCTCCGCGCTATTTTACTTCCATCATAATCTTCTGCCTCAGATTCATGGGAAATATTACAAAATATCGCCTGTTATTGGGTTTGGTGGCAAAAATCGTAGACTATTGAATATTTGCCAACTGGACAAATACAAGTGAGGATGCAGACAATAAACGTGAGAATTATGAATTTATATTATTGATTTTGAGAGGAAATGATAACAAAGTAAGGTTCCCTTGAGTTTGCCATTCAGTAATAGTAAAAAAGAGTTTCAAAGAAAAACACAAATTAAATATGGTAAAGTTAATCAACGTACATCTTAGTGTGCTCCAATTTGTTGGAACAGCTGGAGTTATTAATGGGATGGACATGAGAGTTTCTTATTCTGCTTTTCTTAACAAATTTTGAATTAAAAACTGTTATTTAGGCATTTTTACTTCAGTCAGTTTGATTAATATCCCACAAAAAGAAAGCCACGAATCATTTCTCATTTTAAACAACAATTCTTGTTTTCCAATTTTTAATATTAATTTTTGTAGATTTTGTTTGGATTAGGTACTAGGCCGTATTACATGGAAAAGCCAATAACATTATGAGAAATAGCTTTTTCAGATGTGTCATTCTGAAGTAACATAAAACGTTGCGGTTTTGTTAGGTACAATTACAACCTTTTTTAGACTGAAATAAATTGACATTGAAGGTAAAGTTATTTCATTTTATAACAATTAAAATAAAATTATTATTTATACTTTCATTAAATTGTTTCAACGTAGCCCCAATTGGGCCTGTGAAAACATTATTTCAATGCATGAGGTGACATTCTCGAGTTTAACTGCAGTTCACCTTACTCATATTGCAGCGTCATATTCCTGAGAATACACTGAGAGGAAGTTGAACAGAACCTGAACTAAAAATTCACAGAATTTCCCCTTCCTATCATAAGCACGATATATTTTATACGATTTTTATTTGTAGCAATGGTTGCTATACTACTTTATGTAGAGGGAAAATGTTATGGAAACGGCCACTTTCAGTCAAAAAAGCTCCCTTGTTTTGTTTATTGAAGACAGCAAACTGAGGAATCCTTTATTGTATAAATCTATAATGACTCCTTTGTTGGTTTCGGAATGCAGAATATTTAATGTAGTTAACTATAAAACGAGTGCCCCTAAAAGGTTTGTCCTATATTATAGGTTATTGTTTTTTAAGTTCAAATAATGTAGGTTTCTTGTTCAAAATATTAGTGTATTGTTAAAGTTAATTGTCATTAGTTGCTCTAAACTAAATATAATAATATTAGTAATAAATATAATAATATACCAAATAAAAGCAAGAAAAAATATAGTGTCATTTAAATGTAAGAGGAATATTCATTTCGATAATGTTAACGACAGTAAGAATTTATTTTATGTCGTAAAAATCTGCAATAGGGAAACCAAAAGGCAAAATAATTAAAGTAAGCAACTCATTTCACATTAAGAAAAACTGCAGTTAGCGGTGGTACAAATTATTTGTACGTCCCTCATGTTGAATGTTAAACAAATAGATTACAAAATAAAAATGTATTGAGAATTTAAAATATAAAATTGATTTCGCTATAGTATGAGCTAAGAATTCCTTTAGAGTCGGTGTTAGAAAATAAATTATGAGGCATTAAAACTGAAGGGCTGAATATGTGCTGGATAAAGGTATCAAGTTGAGGTGAGGCAATTGAGGAGTATTGGAGTTGATATTGAGGGAAGTAGTTTCGGCTTCAACTGTTCCACGCAGTTTGAGCTGTTACAGTTCCATTGATATCCAAGTAGGTTACTTCCATCTCGACACTTTTTTACCTTAGACCTATTAAAGACTATCGTATGGATATATTCTCTTTTATATAAGTTTAACTGGCTTATAAAAAATAATACAAGTGGTATTTAGGTTCGTTCATATTTCTCTATTAAACGTTAAAGGAACACTTCATATTTACGGCCATTAAAGAAAGCTTAATTTTCTTTTGAATATCATATCCGATATATCGTACATGGACTTTCCATACTTTTGAAATTAATCATGAAGTAAAGTTAAATTTATTTCAAAAATCAAATGATTTTTCTACTTTGTTAATTGTTTGCAAAAAACTTGACGTTTACATAACAGGCCTTAAAAATATCCGATCGAATAGACTTATCAGTATTATATATTATTATTTTCAGTTATTTCATGTATAATAACTGTATATAACTGCACATCTTAATGTATAATGGCAATTATTTCATTCAACAAGCGTGTTTTAAGCCTGATTTAACTTATGCTTATAAGCCAGTTTATATTTTAATCTTTATATGTTAATTATTTATATATCATTTATTGAAAAAAGCCGTATTTGTAAAGAACTATTAAATAACTTCAAATGGCTATGAAAATATCTAAACACTAGCACATACCCGTCGCTTCGCCTTCGAAGGTTTTCCTTCTGTATTAGCACTTCTGATTTCAGTAATTTTATTTCCGTTGCCCTTGCTTAGTTGGCCTTTTTACCTACAGATCGACAAAATATGTAGTATAATATGTATGTACACTTTTTTGATTGTGGTGATTCAAATTTACTCCGGTCTTAGTGTTTTTGTTCTATAACTAAATTTGCCTCTTTCCCGATCGAGAAAATTTATGTACATGCACAGCTCAAAAGGCCTACTTAAGTCAAAATAAAACTAAGTTAGGTTTCATGTTTCCAACGCAAATGTTGACTTTATTTGTTGCAATGATCAAGAAAATACGTCAACATGTTTAATGTTATGGTCATTGTAATTTACTTGGTTTTAGTATAATTTGTTCCATGTTATATTTGATATTGTTCCTGATGAAGAAAAAATATATAAAATATCAGAGAAGCCCAATTCTGTCAAAACTGAACCAAGATGAGTTTAAAACCAGTCATAAAAATTATCGTAAAAGTTTGTTATCTGGTATTTAGTACAATATTTGCAGTGAAATTTAAATTACCAATGGCACTTCGTGTTTCTTTATAAGCCAAAAAATAATTTAGTACATTAAAAGTATGAATTCGTACGTTACTTTAAAAGCACAGCCCAGTGAGCGTTCATGTAGCATATTTTTGGCCGCCTGCTTCAAAGGAAGTCTTCGGAGTCAAATTCCGACGATATTAAGTTTTAGTCTAAAAAAATGAGTACTTACCTAATCGCTAAAATATAACGCGTCTTTAAAAATTTATGTTTATTCTTACTATTCTTATAAATTAATCACATTAGAATGTACTCACTATAAATTTAAACAAATTGAAAGTAATATACAATGTTTACAACGTACCGTTGATTATACATACAGTATACTCATATAATTAATATTTTACAACTTGAGAGGCTAAGATGGGATTTTTTCCTACTTTAAAGACCAGTGGTGTGTAGGTCACAGGGACTTTTGAAATAAGTATAGGACTATATTCATCCCAGTGACCTTAAGAATGTTAATATACAATTTCAGTACAATCGGTAGAGTAGTTTACGCGTGAAGGCAAAATAAACAAACAAAGGCAATTTCGCATTTATAATAGTATTAGAATTAAACATCCTTGATTCATTTCATCTAGTCAACTGGTATTTATACGGTAAAAGAGTGAGTTCAAATGTTTAAAAAACACATGATTAATTTATAAGTATAGTTTGATTCATGAATAACCAAGGAGATGACAATATTTGTATTTTTATATTTTTGACAAAAAACTTCTCTTATACAAAATCACTTACAATAATTGAATCCTCTTAAAATATACATTGTGCTCAAAATATGTGGATAAAATTGTGAGATGTTGATAGCTGATAACATATCGTTTAACAATATAACTATTTTGTCCGTTTAGCGGCTTTATGTAATTTTACATTTTTGAAACCACAATTCAGACACTGTTCAAAGTTACGACGTCTAATTTTGCATGTCTGTATTTATTATTAGGTTATAAAATTCTATCGAAAGAAAACAATCTATCATCGATAGATTTACCATGCGATATTTTCAAAACGTTTACTCTAAAATTTCATAATAATTGATAGTAGAAGAAAAAAAAAATTGGAAAGATAACGACTTGTAAAAAGTAAAACATTTAGATAGCACAAGTACAGTAAATGGAACGAAATTACGGAATAAATGCGTGTTACCAAAAGCACTTTCATGTAATTTTTACTGAGATTTTTATATATAGCAGCAACACAAAACAATTCACAGAGTCCATAAACCTGCTTGCTGTTATGTATGAAGTATGTTGCGGTATTGTGCAAGAAATTCCCTTGAATAGAAGCCTTGCAAGTTGTATCCATAATGGATGTTAGAGAACAAGCTGTTGTCTACAAACTTGGACATCCCCTCCAACCAGTAACTACTCCGTCTTCGTTTATAGCGATGTCTGACATGGTGCAAATTACAGAGCTGAAGGGCCAAGATACAGAATTGGGCTTGTATACACAAAACAATGATTGATGATATCATCATCCGCTGATATCCGCTTCTAGGTAGGGGTGGTTCGCAGCGGAAACATGTGGACACATTTATCGAAGCGATAAATTAATAGCGTTCGTTGTTTTGAGAATTGTTATTTTATAAGTAATTGAGTCAGAAATCAAAACCTTGTAAAGGATTTTTACTGAAGCCACGAGTGTATTATTGAAAATTATACATAGGCCTAATAATAATAATTTGAATATGGTACATTTTACTGTTATTAATAGTTATTTTCAAAACACCAAGGAGTATAGTGAAAAGAACTAAAATTATATTCGTTAAGTAAATGCAAGTCTGCTAAGTTATAATTATTTAATCAGTCTTATCAGTCTTAGCAAATCCATTGAAATGAGCACTGTGCCGCGATCAAAAATCAACTTACAACAAATAAAGATACTGTAGTTTTAACCTGATAAAACTCGTTTAGGATAGTATTTTTAACCAATAAATGGTATCCTGTTAAAACCGTTATAGGATAATAATTGTTAGTTGTTGAGTCTAAAGTTATATTGTTAGGGTGACCAAAATGCAAAATTTGCGACTAGGGCGTCAACCCGACTATGATATGAAATTTCCTTCAGTGTGACTTTTATCGATCAACTTAATGTAATCTAATTACTTGACAAAAAATCTATAACAATATTTGGAAACTTGTTATATTTTTAATTTATTACTAAATGTTACTAACTTTAAACCACAGATTTGTGATGAAGGATGTTTTTTTTAACATCGCCTTTTCATACTGTATGTCATGATTATTTAACCACTCTATTATTTCATCCTTTCTAGAACTGCTGTTAGGTGGTTTGTCAACTACTTTTATGTGGTATTTTGCATTGTCCATTACAATGTCAGCGAAGGCCTCGTTAGGTTTGGAAGTAAAGCATCTTGAAACCATTTTGAAAATACTTTTTGGTTCATCTCTTCATGATACTCGTTGGTTTTCTTTAATGCAAAAAGTAATGCACAGTTATGAATAAATCCAGCAGAGCTGCCAGCATGCAGATGAATTATCCTCCCCCTTTTCCAACGGGAACAGGAAACGTACCTTCAACAGAATCATCAGTCCGTCAAATTTTTTTTACAGTGCCCAGAATTTACCCAAGTTTCATCAATCCAAACTATTTCCTCAAAATTTAAACCTTTTATTTATCTAAGAAATCTGCACCTCCAAGCAATGATGTCTCCTCTTTCCATTAATATTGTACGGTTGCCAAATTTCTAATATTTTAAACCCAATTTCTTCAATATAATGGCAACAGATGATTTGCTTCCTCGAAAAAGATCTGCTTCTGCAAGACTTACTTGTAGCTTCCTTACTGTGGGATACTCTCTTCTTACGAAGAATCCGTAAACATGGCGGCGGATGGCATCGTTTTGAAAGGCGTCCAGCTCTGTAACAGGCTTAAACCTCGAATATTTCTTATCGGGAGTGTTCAGTTTCAAGCCACTCTGTTCACTTTGTATTTTCTCCTTTCCAATTCTCACAACTGTATTTTTCCTATCTCCAAAGCCGCAGCAGTTCTTTCGATAACTCTTTTTTACTGGAAGTATCGGTCAGTTGTTAATTTTCTCTTGCTGAAAGTAGTCTCTCACTCGACAAACCAACTCCCGGGATTGGCCTCGCAATGGAACACCTTTTTTCTCCAACCTTGGTGTAAGGCACACTTATCACGCGAGTGCGGGGCCTACCGCGTTTTTTATCACTGTTTCAGGGCACTGAGACATGGTACGGAATTAACAGTAATTAAATAATGTCTGTCACAAAAATGTAACACTAGAAAGTACGTGCGTACACTTTCACACAAGGTTTAGTCTTGAAAAAGTCTGTTTAACACTAGGCCACGAACACACAGAAGCGCAATAACACCACACGAAACAACATACATAACCAACAACCAATGACGTAATGAAGCACTGTTTGCTACTGCGCATCACCCAGCTGATACCTACCGGATGACAGCCACAACAGAGGAGACGTGACAACGCTGCCTCCGTCGAAAAGGAAAGTGCTCGGCTGTGATTGGTGGAGCGGTAGGGCGAGCCTTCGTGAGGCAGTTCGGCTGTCTTCGGTCGAGCTCGTCCCAATACCATTCTGTCTTTAACCCTTTAAGCGTCATGAAAAATTAGACCTGATCTTTGATAAAGTTACAATTTTTTTAAATTTCCAATGTGTAAAGTTAAATTTATTTTCGTTTCTGTATGTCAAAATAGAGTTATTTAACGGTAAATAAAATTCGTTTAGCCTTTTTTGGATTACCTAGGATTAATTTTTAACTTTTGAGAATATCGTAGAATAGCAGTGTAGTTGTCACTAATATTTTTATAATTTATTCAGTAAGTATGGGAATGAAACACAGTTTTATAGATAAACGTATACTATATTACAAACCAATAAAATTAGAAAAATACAAAAGTAGACAAAGAGTGTTTATTTAGTGGCGGGCTGTCACAACTGACATTCCACGTGTCTCCCGCAAGCCACTGTTATCGCGTGGACTTTGAACCTTCTTATCGCTCGGCAACGTGTAGGACAGCCTTGCAGGGCTTGAATTATGTTTCTTGCTTTGTGATAACATCCTTATGACCGTAGTAAAATATTAAAAAGTTTGGGGTTGACCAAGTAATTGCTCAGAATTACCAAATCTTCAAATTCCGAATCGTCTGGATAGGCCATTCACACGAATAATGGTAAAAAACACTAAATAAATACTGGAAACTGCTGTATTTAATATGAATAATTTACTTTAAAAAGAATAAGACACAACAGAAAATTAGCGATAACCGAAATACATATGCGTGTACCGGACGCTTCTCACTAACAACTGGCTAGATGCCTTGACGGGAGCTCCCGTCAATGACTTTGTGAAAGGCGCGGGGCCACGCCCGCTAGACAGTGTTTGGCCAATTAGAAGCAACTGCCACTCCCATTGTAACAGAATTCGAGGCAGGGCAACCCGTCTGTATGTCGCATGACGACTAGAACCATCTAACAGCAAAATATTCAACTAACATAGCAGTAAGAAAATAAAGAATGCAAAAACGCGGATCCACGGCAATAACGTTTTGAGCTTGTAGTGGCCCTCCGCGGATCCGCGTCAATAACGCTGGAAAGGTTAATTCAACTGTAGTGTTTATTGTACCGTGTAAGTATGTGGTGTTTTCAGAAACAATAATTTAAATAAGTACGTTAATCTATGGAAGCATCTAAAAATCTTATATTTATAATTTTTTGACTCTCCGTTTAAAATCTAAATTAAAATTATTAAAATTTAAATAGGCATAATTAATCTTGTTATTACGATAAAATCAAGTAAGAAATCACACATATATAATGTAATTTCAATATTAATTTCTTATCATTAAAAAAAATATGTACAATTAAAGTACTTATGACCTTATTATGCCACCGGGCTCAGCGAGAATCATACCGAACAGAATAATAAGGATGGGATAGTTCATATTCCCTCCTTATATATTATATTTATCACCTCTTATTTTTCATATGATATGTTTGGTTGAAATTACTTTTCATTGAGCTCCATTGTTTTCTAGATTTCTTTGTCGAACTTTAACAAAAGTTTTAAGTTTTGTAGAAGAAGTCCATTCTCTCGTTACCACAAGGAAGATACAAATCAAAGTGATGACGATTTTCCAATGTAACGTACGGATGGGGTTGGTAGACATATAGAGCATCATAAAAAGGCTGAGAAGTTAGAATTAATTAGTCACGGTAGTTGTTACGGGTCAGAGCAGTTGTAGTGGTCTGGATCATGGTCAGCAGTTGCTTGTTACTAACTACTACTTTTAGTAGAAGTAATTGTTGTTCTATTGATTATAAACCTTACTAGATGAATCCTTCAGTTTGAATATTAATTGACTAAACTAACGCCTAACCACAGTTTACTGTGTTTGTATATTGTATCGGTCAACCGGATGGGACTAACTTACTTCGACAATCCGTATTGCAATTGCTATACATTTCACTTCTTAGTTAACTTAAAGTGTGATAGTAAATTTTTAGACAAATGAAAATTTCGAGGGCAAGATAAGCCAATCCTAAGATGCCCTACTGCAGAAAAATGTTATCTTGTAGCAAATTTACTGTAGATGTGTTCTTTCGAGTTTTAAATATTGTATAGATATTTTACGATAATAGCAGCAACATAAGAGGGTAGATTTTAATTCTAGAGTCGTGGTATTATCCATTTTTAACATATAACGGCAGGAGAAACCTAGATGTCTGACAGTACACCTTTATCACGAACGTTAGAATAAATGTCCATCCTTACGTCCTACCTTATATCAATGTACCGCTTGGGCTCTCAAAGGATACGACCTCAGGAATAAAATAACTTCATTGTATCCTGTAAAGTCCTCCGGAAACATATCGCATTTTAATAATTGAAAAATATGAAATATATTGTTTTAGTTATACTCTATGGTTCTATTAGTAGTAAAATAAAGATTTAATTTATTATAAAGAAGAAAAATTTAACTGAAGAACTTAAAAATAAAAGTAAATATTTAAACATTACTTTTAAGCATGATTAGTTATGCATTGCTAATGTAGGGGGTTGGACGAAGCTGATTTATAGATGTTTATGATTCATTAGAACAATGCCAAATTAATTAGATAGTAATATAATGCTATATGAAATTCATTTGGATATAATCCCAAATAGTAATCCACTTCATATGTAATAGCTTAAATAAACTGTTGTTAATATTTACTGGTTTAGCAGTACGATGTCCAAATGTAGGGGAAGCATCACTGACCAGAATAAATAATAAGTGCAGGTAGAAAAACTAATACACGGCCAGGTCAGTTTTGCAAAGTACGTTTTGCAGAAAAGTGACGTCAACCACCCTCGTCAAATTAGGCGTGGACCTACAGTCCTACAATCTCTTGTACTGTATCGAATCTCCCTCTTATTCTATTTGATAAGATCCTCGCACAGGCCAGTGGCCCATGAGGACGGATAGAATAAGGCTTAAAAGGGGATCGGTCTCTCCTTTTCTAAACAAAATTAACATAAAACACACACACACACACGCAACACGTATTCTACACATGTTCTAACTAGTTGTTTCTTCCATGGTATCAACTAACTGCTAGAGCTAGAAGTTGGCTATCCTACTAATCTTTTACAAGAGTAATTTTATGTACAAGGTAGGAGTGCTCCTCATCAAGTGTTGTAATACACTTCGCCGATAGGCCTACTGCATGCACATTTTCAAGTCTATAGCTAAGCTACGTGTGGTATGAAGGGAACAGAGGATTTTTCCGGACATTTTCCACTTACAGGGTTACATGGTCAGCAATATTATCTGCTTATTAACTTCATAAATTAGAAATCAAACAAATTAAACTGCATGTAAAATGTTAAATTTGTATATATAAATTCAGTACAGGTAAAAGATTATTAGTTTATCATATACATGAGTACAATAAATGGGCAAGTCATCAATAATTAAATGTAAATATATATTACATATGTAAATAGACAATATTCTTGTGTGCAAAAGCGGATATTGGTAGGAAATATTTCTAGTTTCAAATAATTATGGGATCTTCAAGCTTACCCAGAACTAGCCTAACAATTATAATAAAAAAGAAAATAATTTGACTACTACTTACGGTTTACTATACAATTCGGTTTATTTAAATTTGTAAGGTAATGTCAGCCGTGCATTTAATTAAAAAAAGAAATAATAGTTTAATTTCAGGAAACCTATTACACTAATTGCATTATAAAATGAATAAAATAGTGTAGATCACCACATATTTTCACGTAAGAACCAATCACTGTCAACTGATCAATGACTGTTCTTTTTAACTTATTTATGTCAGATACTGGTGTAATTTCGTTGGAAGAATAAATAAATAAAATGACTAATATTAAGTTAGTATCATCACGCTAGATTCGAGGTAGCGGCAAATCAGGAAACGGTGGTTGGTAATTTTTATGGTTTATTATGTTTATTGTGCACTTCTTAAAACCATACTGTGACTTCTTAAAACTCTATTCTAGTTAGTTCGAAATATATAATCAGTTTGATATTTGATTTCATTTTGTGTTACTTTATCAAAATTGGTTTCCAAAGCGGGTTTGTTTTAACTGGTGTTGGACTGTTATCACTGAAGCTATCGTGTTATCATAATTTCTTATCTTAAAATTTTATAATAATTTAAATACAAAATTATGACAAGCGTTTTTGAATAAAGATAAATTTATTTAATTTGACGTTGAGTAGAACAAAAACTAAATTAACAGAAATTTTAACTTGATCAATTGGCTCTAAACTAGCCTACTTGTGGTATTAGGGGTAAATTGATATGGAGCCGTCACCTGTGTCTCTGGAGTCTTACAGGTGTCAGGACAGACACTTCAGCTTCGTGTTTAAATAATCAGATGTGTGGATGAATGTGAACATTCCCTACTCTCAGGAGAGCTTAAGATATTACACCATTTATCAAAACAATTGATGCAGTATTGCCAAAGTCAATCTTTTACAGTAAAATATATTTTTATAGGGAAATTTCTTTTTCACCAATGGAATTTGAATGAAAAATATTTAAAGGAAAACCAATAATTTAATTAATAATTATTATCTTATTTATTGACTCTCTCGAACTAAACTTGTTACCTCTTGTTTAGAGATATGCAGCTTCTAGGCACTTAATAATTATTAAATTACTACGAATATTTTAGTTCTACTTAATCTGCTAACTATTTTAATATTAGTTAGTTGCATTGCGGAAAATGTTTTGTGACAGTGGAAATATTTTGTTTATTGTTTAAATCCATGTTAGATATTATTGTGTCTAAAGTATGATTGTAAATCCAAGATGATAACAAACATAAGATAAATAATTCTTTCTATTTTATATATCTAATTTCTTAATGGAATATGATTTAAATGAGTTAAACCAGTACCTACATATATATATATATATATATATATATATATATATATATATATATATATATATGTGTGTGTGTGTATATATATATATGTATAAAAATACAATATGTATTTTTTGATTCCTTATTTTACAGAACGTACAACTTGAAAATGAATCTAGTAAACAGTGCCATATAATATCAGCATATGTATAAAATCAGTTACAAAATTTCAATAGTTTTAACTAAGAGCAATTTACGAAAAAATTACGTTCTTTATTATTTTGATGGTTTCGAATAAATTTATCGATTATATTTATACGAAAATTAGCTATGGATCACCTTATCAATTGTGAGCAATAATGTTAAATTATTATTTTTGGGCAAATCAAATATCTGAAATAAAACATGATGGAAAAGTCAACAACTTTGCAAAATAAATAAAGAGATACTACAGTAGGTTATGGATCTTCATATAGATTCGGTTTAGCTAAAATAGTTGATATGGACCTAAATAAAAGCTTCCAGAACAAGTCTGTGGACTGCTGCAAGCTGGAGGAGCAACTTGACTCTGATGTGGGTAGCCTTACAGCTGCAATTTAAGACGGTGAATGTACGGCTCAGGCGCAAGGCGACACTAGAAATTGATATTAAATTGAGAAATGATATCAATTGGCACTGCATTGGCAATTGCGAGTTCTGCCTCCTATCAAGAACATGTGCGAATCACGAATGAGCAGTTCCAAGATATCCCAAAGCAATCCCAAGTAAGTTAGTGGAAGTGGCAAGTCTCTCTCCACTGCCTTCTTCACTATACCCACAGTCACAACAAACATACTTAGCACCGTTGCCCCGTAGCTCCTTCATATTATAAAGCATATGAGCAAGTTCTTCTGATTGGAGATTCCAAATAAAAAAAAATCTGGACCAAGAAATGTATGGAAAATGGCGCACATGTAGAATGTTGTCCTGGAAGAAAAATTTCAGATATTACGAATAGATTGTTAAAAAATATGTAAACTCTGCCATTATTTATTTCCATTTTCAGTGTAATAATCTCATGTACGGCTGCCGGGAGGCTCGGGGTACAATGGTGGGCACGGAAAGCGTGTTGCCCTGCACAGAATGGCGGACCTCCTTTATATGGCCAAAACACAGTCACCAAACTGAAAAGTATTCCTAGACAGTGTATTAATAATGTAAGCCATTGGCTACAGGGTACACTACGATTTTAACTCAAAGTAGGACCTAATGTGTAATAATTGTGGTGTTACGTTCTTTAAAGCTATCTGTTGTGTTGGTAGAGGGAGCCTCGTCCGGATAGGGGTTCTTTTTAACCTGGGGTTCATGTAATTTCTACAGTGTTGGGTCTCAGGAAGCATTGCAAGTATCTCTTTCCTGTGACCGGGAAGAGGTCTATTTCTTTCCCTATTCCTGCTTATGGCTTGGGTCTTGGCGCGGAGGTTGTTCCCGGGGGCGTATCTGGCTATCGTGAAGACGCGGCCCCGGCACCGGGAAGCTAGTCCGGGGGGGGGGAGATGGGCGCAATATATGTCTTTTTAAATGCCTTAGACATAGCCTTAGCCTGATATCTTCTCGACAAACTACTACCTAGTAAACATAGGACGTCATACAATAAAACTCTTGCTATATTTTTAAAGGGCGGCAGAAAATATGTTTTGTTTAAAACAGTAAAATAGATATACTATTTCATCAAATGAAATTCAAAACTTGAAAACATAAATCGTAATGAATCATTTATTATTCTTGGATAAACTTATACAAAGCATGTAAGGTAATACAAGATAACACAGCTTATATGCCTAGATCTACACGATGTCAAATCCGTCAAAAAATGGTAGCCAATGCATATTTTCATCTTTTATTTGAGTCTCATAACAATTATTGAATTCAACACCAAATCGTATATTGTAGAGCATAGGGTTATTGTGGCTAAAACATGGCACCCAATTTATATTTTCACCTTAGATTTGAGCCTCATAACAATTGAATTGAACACAAAACGGTATGTTGCAAAGCATTGTGTTCTCGTAGCTAAAACATGGCACCCAATGTACATTTTCACCTTTTATTTCAGTCTCATAACAATTATTGAATTGAGCACTAAATCATATATTGTATAGCATTGTTTTCTCGTAGCTAAAACATTGCATCTAATTCAAATTTCACCTTTTATTTTAGTTTCATAACTATTATTATTATTATATATGTATTATTCAACAATTTTTTTGAACAGATACTTACATGATAATAATATATTGATGGGGTAATGGCTGAGTGTTAACGAGCATATCTGACTAGGGGCTGGAAAACGTAATTTCTGTTCACACGATATGTAAAAAAACGAACTGATGTGACATCATTTGATGATAATGATAATATTTCATTTCTACATTAAGGAGATAATTTAAATACTTCTTTTCTGTACGACTGTTTGCCTCACTAGGGATCCGCAGGAATTTTTGAGAATGAAAAGTGCTATGTATTTAAAACTTTGTATGAAACCTAAGCATAGCCGGTTATACTACACGTGGTGTCGCACCTACCTTTGAAGTAACACTAATTATAAAACACTTTTATTATTATATAATTAATAGTTTTACAATTTATTCATGGTACTTTATCAATAAATTACTTTCCTTTGTGCGTGATATCAATCATATGCAGACGTGAAATACAAAGTAAGGTCCAAAAGTAAGATTTGTGGTATTGAAAAATATATTAAATGAAAAATTTGTCTCAGTTTAGACTATTTATAGGTGAGGTATAAAGTCCATATTTGTTCTTTGTTTGTAGTTAATTCTTGATGGTGAAAGAGTTTTGAAGGAAACAAGGGTTTTCCGGACATTTTCCATCGTTCAGTGAAATAATAATCAGTAACACTACGTTTCGAGATCTGCAATAAGATCTCTTCTTCAGGTAACCTGAAGTAAACTTTGCAAATATTTAAAAAGTATTTATATTCAACATTTTTATCAGACATGGCTAGTTTAATCAATGTGCGAGAAAAAAAAGTAAAAGTGTGCTTGTAATTAGTTTACAGGTTTCACTACTTGTCATTATGAAATTCTCATGTAACAGTCTCCTTTAGATGTATCTTGTGTTCTCATCCTTTTTCATTTTAACAGAAACTATAAAAAGTAAGTGCCTGATGAACAGTTTAACGTGTTTTAAACATGTCGCTCTCCTCTTATTTTGATAACAACAAAACATTAATATACACTTTTACACTTAATATATCTATCACTTTGAAGAAAAACTAATTATCTCCTTCAAAATATCGCTTTGAATATCTCCCCTCTGACTGTATTATCTTAGCAGCATCTACGCCTAACCAACAATACAATAGTACTCGTACGCCTAAGACAACATCGGTAGTGCACGAACAATGTCGCAACTCTGCTGCGATTGTTACGAGTAATCAACTACACACAACTCATCATGTATTGTTTAATGTGTTCGCTACATTACATTGCTTAGATTATTCAGTTATAAACTAATGCTAGAGTACAAGAGGAATTGTAGACTCGATCAATTCACTCCCATCAGCGAAGTAGCACAATAGTGAATGGTTGTGGATACAGGGAATGGTTTTCTGTGATTTCCGTTTGAACTAAAATATTAGGGCTTATCGATATTTAGATAACCCAATTTAAAAGGGTTCGGGAGAAGGTAATTAGAATGGTGAAACCAAAGGCTCAGATTGAGGGCAGAGTCAGCCTAAGTGGACTCAATACGAACGCTCGGTATCATCACAACCCAGGCTCCAAGTAGGCTATGAGGAGAAGTATGGACAATGATAATCTGGAAACAAAAGCGTTGGGAAAGAGTCTAGCAAAAGAACTAAGGTTCCGCTCGGATTTCTCTAGCGGGGACAACAGAAAGAGACGCTCGGATTGCTCTAGCGGGCGAGGTGATAGAGGTGCTCGGATTTCTCTAGCGCAGGACGAAAGGTTCCGCTTGGATTGCTCTAGCGGGAAAAGACGAAGAGACACTTGGATTTCTCTAGCGCAGGGCGAAAGGTTCCGCTTGGATTGATCTAGTGGGCAAGGAGATAGAGGCGCTCCGATTTCTCTAGCGCTGGACGAAACGATCCGCTTTGATTGCTCTAGCGGGGAAAGACGAAGAGGCACTCGGATTTCTCTATCGCGGGGCGAAAGTTTCCGAATGGATTGCTCTAGCGGGAAAAGACGAAGAGACACTTGGATTTCTCTAGCGCAGGGCGAAAGGTTCCGCTTGGATTGATATAGTGGACAAGGGGACAGAGGCGCTCCGATTTCTCTAGCGCTGGACGAAACGATCCGCTTGGATTGCTCTAGCGGAGAAAGACGAAGAGGTGCTTGGATTGCTCTAGCGCAGGGCGAAAGGTTGCGCTTGAATTGCTCTAGCGGGCGAGGGGATAGAGGCGCTCGGATTTCTCTAGCGCAGATCGATTTTCTTACCTGAGAGTTGAGAAGCGTGGTCGGTTTCTGAGGAACGGAGAGCTTCCTGTGGTGGTCTCCCAAGAACGAATGAGCGCTGTATCCGTGGTGAACTGCCAGGAACGGATGAGCAACTCTACCTGGGGTGGTCTCGCAGGAACGAATGAGAGCTGTGTTAGTTATGGTCTCCCTTATGTAGCAGCCAGGTTAGCGCATGCGCAGAACCCCCAATATTGTCAGTCTGCTCCTAGCTGCGTTGCCGGCAACATCTCTCCGTAGGGTTATATGGTCTGCTTGTTTCAACCTGTTTGAAATGGCGACGCTGCTGTTTCTGAATACTCAACCGTATTCTTTATTGCAGGGATGGGGTTGTTAGGGCTCCGTCGGCATAGGGAAAAATGTGCCGACATGTGTAAAGCGGCGCTGCAGGACGTATGGGACGTAGGATTTAGGTGGGCGTATAGGAGTGTTTAGGAGAGGGTAAGGTTTATGGGGAAAGAAGCGGAAGGCGGTAAGGTAACGGGAAGTTTCATCGGCGGCTGGAAGTTTCTTTGACTGGTAGGGTCAAGTGACAGAGGAATCGGACTGAACGTGGGAAACTAGGACAGGGCTTATTGTAACGTCGGAAAGCGAAGGACAAGGGAATTGTAAGAGGAAGTGTATATAGGACGACGCCCACTACCTGAAGGCGACGCCCAAATCGGATTAGTAGGACACGAGGACAGCAAACGTATAATGGTAAGCGGAAACATAGACAACCGCTAGGGTGCGGGCAAAGGTCAGTGTAAAAGAGGTACATGGAACTACGACACGACGCAGGGGAAATTAGGACGACCCTGGTTGTTTACGGATAGGAGAGGAGTAGAGGAGATGTTTAGGTATAGCGGAAATAAGGATTTATTGGCGGAAAAAAAACGAAGGGTGTAGAGCTAGACGTAGGGCCGTGGTAGGAGACGCTAAGATAAGATAAGTTAGGAACAACAGGACGTCGGTAATAGCGGAAAGCGGGAAATAAAAAGGTCAAGGGCAATAAGGGAATCCGAACTCTGATGAACAGGGTTTCTAAAAGAAAGGGTGAGGATTAAGGACGGGGGCAAATAAGGGTCGTTACAATATTATAAACAAATTCTGTTTCAGTCAAGTTACAGCTTCAAAATAATACATTAGTCACTGATTTAACTTGCGTTAATCCAACGAAAGCGTAATGTATTATGGTATAGTGTATTTTGGCTAAACAGCTGCCAAACATAAAAGATAGGGGTATTCCACAATAAGTGTTGTGTAAGAGGCTTTACTGAGGTGGTAAGAAAAATTTTAGAGAGCTCATTTAATTCAAGAGATGTCCTTTGGACAAACAGACGGAAAGCCAGTTATGCAGAAAATGTTAAACACACTCCAGATTGACAAAAGAGATATTCTGTCAGTTTACTGAGTAGAATGCCTCAATAACCTTTTGACAAATTCCATGGTTAATTAAAAATGAACCACCATCGAGTTCAATGTTGGCTATATAGAAAGAAAAACATTTCAAGTATCTGGGTAAATCTCTTTATGATATACTTGTGGACAGATAGGCAGATCCTTAAACAGACTGATAGTAAGCTTTTTTAACACCTAGATCGATATGTTTCGCTAGGTGTAACTCTCAGCTAGTAAACACATTACATGCATTTTTATGTTTGAAATATATAATGGGCAAAATCACGAAATGCATAATGAATCATTATAATTTGATTCAAATAAATATGTAATTTTTAAAGTAAATTTAAGTTCATTTATTCAATAAAAGTGGACTAAAAATAATCTAGTAAAAGCAAAATTGAACGCGTAATTAAAAAAGAAATATCAACGTGTTTTGTTGTTTTATATCAGCTCCCCTCAAAACCACTTAAAATAATGTAAATCATTTCAACGATGCAGCATTTCAAAAGAAGCTGTTTCATTGAGATGAGTCTGAATTGTTGAAGTGGAAAAGGTAAGAAATTCGCAATTTAAAGTTGCTTTTCAAAGAAGTTTTGACTTTGACGTTTAAAACTTTTTAGAACAAACGTTTCGCAATGCAATCGTTCAGAAACATGTCGCTCTAGGACAGTTTTGATTCTATTAAAAGATACTTCTTTATGATTTTTTAATGGTTCAATTAATTTAGCGATAGTGTCAATGTTTTTAAATGTACTTCTAAGTAGTAATACAATAAAAATACATACAATAGCTTTTCCATAAAACATTCAAACCCATTTATTCTGAATTGACACTAATTTATATTACGTATAATTTAGAAATTACTATTACATGCACAAATTACCCATTTAACTCATTTCATGATTAGTACTAATGAATAGATATTTTTAATTTAATGTGAATAAGATCGTGGTAATTCAGTTATTTCATGTAAAACATACGTCAAAAATATCTTTAAAACACACTTTAAAAAACTAATAATAATTACTGTACTGAAATAATAAATACAAAAGTTACAGGTCTACTTGCAACAAGAAACAAATGAGAAGTGGTAACCTTCGTGCATAGGAATAGTTGCTACCAATATCAAGTAAATTCATTTATTTCCATTATTAACTCAGACACAATATGAAATAAGATAAATCAAGAATAATAAATAAATACAACTTGTAAACCCTATATTAGGTCATAAAGTACGTCATCATTCAATTACATAAACAACGTAAATATAACTAAGCCGCAAAATTTGTAAAATTTCAAACTTAAAAAGTTAATTGATATACATTTATTTCCCAAAATATTTTGTGGTTACTCGTAGTTACTATTATTATATTCATTAAAATGTTAAATGTTTAACAGTAAAACGAATTGATAAAAAAATGCTTTCGGTAATCCTTTTATTGTTTTCTTAATGGATTTACTTTGGATGCTGGTCTTAACATCATTTCATAATGTGAGCTTAATATAATACAAGCGAGCTTCTTACGATAATATTTAGACTGCAACTAGTTAAAGGTTATAACTAGAAGCGCTGCCAACCAAACAAGTTCCTATCTCTCCGCTGAGAAAATGTTAGATTAGTTCTTTTACTAATTATGAGGGTCAGATTCCGTTATATGCCCCCAACGCTTAAACTTTTTTTAATGAACTTAAAACGTTATAAAACGATGTAGTTGAGTAACAGGACTAACATTATGCCCCCAACGCTAATTTTTCATTTACGGATGATTATGATAAATTACAATTAATTGGTTACTAGCTAAGGAAAAAGAGTACTTACTTATTATATTGACCACACCCCTAAATTTCTCCAAACACAAAAATTCAACAAAAACAAACATTACCAAACAAAAACTAAACACTTTATTGAAAAACACACAAAACTTGTTTTTATTCCTGATCACACTCCGCCACCCAAAATGCGAGTGCCTCCGGCCATGTCAACGATAGAAAAACATCCTTCGAGATAGTACCTATCAGTAAAATATCAAATTCTAGAGAGGCTGATCGGAAATATAAATTGAATTGTACTAGAAAGGCAATTATGTATCGTGCAAAAAACTTAAATAATCATGTGATGCCGCGCGGCCTGCCGTAATCGGGATTCTCGAGAAAGATAAGATAACAGCGACAACAATACCGATCGCAATACCTGTAAATGCTTGTTGATTAATGGAATGTTAGTTCTGTTACTCAACTACATCGTTTTATAACGTTCTAAGTTCGTTGAAAAAAGTTTAAGCGTTGGGGGCATATAACGGAATCTGACTTATGAGTACAAATATCTAATAATTAAATTGTTGTTAATTATTTGTATCAGCAATTAACACCATTGTCGATTCCGCAAAATCAATGCCCCTCCTATAGCATACTTCTTTTTTATATACTATTACACCACGTGTTGCGTTGTAGGTTAGGCTGAACCAGAATGGAAAATGTCATGTCTATTTCCACATGTCACATTAAACTGTCATATTATTGTACTCAGTTCGTTTTAAAATTTGTTTTAGTTATTTTTCTGCTTTAAATCACTTTGAGACTTAGGACCAATATTAAAATGTTCACTTTAACCAAATCTCATGAAATGACATTTACCAGTATAAGATTCTGTGTTTCTTATACATAAACGAGCAAGTATACACGTTAGTTCGCTCACGAGATATTGTGTGGACAGGCAGATAGATATACTGACAAGTTCCACAGAAGCATGGGCACATCGTCATACACGTCACCGCTAAGTTGAAAGTATTTTACAATGAAAACGTCAAATCCTTATATCAATTTAATCCTAAGATATTTTGTAGAATAAGACACAACCCTTAGTAATATCTCAGCAAAATAATAATAATTTCAAATTTAGAGCTCGATATTCATTTGAGGTATCACTCTGAGTTACAGTCTTTGATAAAGTTCAGTCGAATTCCATGGAGGGGTGTGCACCATCATCGTACTCTAAATTTTATACATAGAAAGAAACTTATATTCCAAGATACGAAAATCAAACCAATTTACTAAATATCACGCATGAAAATGCCGAACTATTATACAGCCCTCATGCCTGTTTACACAGTTGTTCATTCTACTATTTCTTATGGTAATCATGATTACCCGTAAGAAAAAGATAAGAACGATTGCTAACGGTCAGCGAATCATCACGGAGTGTCAATTACAATCATCGAAATCGATGTTCATCATTTAGGCTTCATGAAAGTTTTAAGTCTATATGTCAGTTCGTTCTCGATATATCGTAAGGGATACAGACATAAAGATATACAGCCGATCTAATATAATACTTCGTTAAAGCTCAGCCAGTAATTGCACAGATTTGGTACAGTTTCGTTTCATTTTAGCATACTAAGCTGTTAAATTTTCATAAAGTAACAGTAAAAACAAATATTTTCATTTTAATTTCAAATGGAAATTATCTAAACAAAAATTAAAATGTTTATTTATGTATAAATAGTGTAACTTGTTTAGCTCAGATCCTTACAAAGTTTTATTAAGTAAGCATTTAATAAGGAACCAATGTTTAATGACGGTCAAACATGGTGAAAATATGTGAAGAGTAAGGTACTTCTTACGATTTTAACCCTCGAAATTCTACCATGACCAAAACAACATCACCATTTTTGATCCAGTTAACACACCTGCAACCACAACACAGTGGCTAGGTCCCGTGCAGTCAATTACAGAATACTAGCGTATTGTTTGTATATTCGAAAATAACGCAACTTATAACGAGGTTAACTAGATTTAACCCACTTTATTTTCACCGTGTCTCGACTTTAAAGCGGTTTATTGTTTAGCTCCTGTCTTTTTGTTATTTCATACAATAGAAACTGATATAACCATAGTACATATAACATGAAAACAGTTTTTCTTTTTCTGAAATCTGACTAGTCTATTTGCAGTTATTTCTTTCTCTTAAGAGGTATTTTTTGTAGCAACATTCACCTGAATTCCTTATTCAATATTGTCTTCTTAACCCATTGATTTTTTTATACCTTATTTCTGCTATCTCACACTTTTATCAGAAAATTCAAATTTTAGTTTTTATCGTTTGTAATGAAACTTTTGCATGGAAATTAAGGTGGACGCTCGTTTATGAGGAATAATGAGGAAATGTTTGTTTATTTAGTAACTAAAAAAATTATAAATAATCTTCAAAGTGGCCGTCTTATAATGCATATTCGAACGTGATCTTAATAGCAATATCATTTTAAGATGTACCATCTTATGTGTTCAATACTATTTGTCTAAATATATATATATATTGCAACAACTGAAACAGACAAATGTATCAATAGCCGAAGTAACCTAGCTTGTTGTAAAGAGAAATAGATCACCATTCCTTCCCAGTAGCTTCTCAGTCTTGCTGACGTCAAGTCTGATTATCTTTTTATCCTGTCAGTTTTTTTAAATAATAAATATTGATACAAGTTTTTCATTGTTTACATAATTTATTAGACTCATACTTTTAAATATACGACAACATTTCAGTTAATAGCTATAAGTATCTAATTATCCTTTTTATCTTGTGTTAGGGTATTTCCAAATAAACTCTTCAGTAAAACTAAAATGAGGGTATGTTGTATTTATCTAATTGTTATTTTAAATTGATGTAATAAAAAATATCCCTTAACCATAATCAGGTACTTTAGGAAATGTATGAAATTGATGATGCATTAATAGATTTTTTTATTTTTAACAACTTAATTGTGAATGGTATCTCAACATATTTCGAAACTCGCACTAAAACGTTTTAAAACTTACACATATATCTCTTATAAAATAATAAATAATAATAAGTAATAAAGCTTCTAAAATAAGGATAAAAAAACTGCTGCTTTTACATTTTAATATTTTCTTCAATGTAAGGTGCGGAATTACCCTTCAAAAAGTCATTCTAGGTGTTTATAGGTTTAATAAAAAATTAAAACACATGTAGTAAAATATTTTCCTAATAAGATGTTCATTTCCTTCAGAATAAATCTTGTTAGAACGTATTTTTTATGACACAGTTAAAATAATTTTAATACAATTAATAAAGCGGAATATATCCGAGAGTTAACTATCCGGTTTTAAAAGAAGTCAACATTTTGTTAAAAGAGTTTGTACCAATTCTACTAACCTTGCCGAAGTGAGATTAAAACAGATATTGTATCAATAAAATACAATTTAATGTTTGTTTCAAAAACAAAGAGGAAAATCGATTCCAAATTGTTTTTACAGCCATTATTTTATTTGAACCACTTCTACACCGGACTTAAAAAAATATTTTTTTGAAAAATTGTGTTTAAAACACAATAATGTGTTGATTAAATAATTCAAGACTAAATATCAGAATTTCTTACTGGATTATTCTGTTGTAACTTAAATATGCTTTTTTCCTTACAGTGTTACATTCAGTATCACAGGTGTGATCTTACGATCCTTTAACTGATAATTACTACTGAGCGTAGGTGGGAGAGAATTATTTGATCGTGCAATATTTTAAGTGGACTACTCAGCATCGTGGGCAAAAGTGCCAAACTGTACTGAGAACAGTAGCCACAGAAGGATTAAGAATTGCTACAGAACCTGAGTTCATGAATGTATTATTTTTGTTATATTTGGTGAGATACACACTGAACGAGCAGTTGCATATCCTTCGCAAAGACTACGATGACACGAATTTCATGCATGTCTTCACTGACTCAGGAAATTAAACAGAACTGTTCAGATTTCAAGCGACACCCTCTTGAAAATTCTAACATGGAAACTTAAAAACCAACGTGTACCATTAACCATTTTAAACAATTTGACCTGATAAATTGAAGCCATCATTCAATGGCTTGCCCAAGATATTAATTAAAAATTAATCCGAAGATTAAACTAGAATGAAATATCAGCTAACAAGTTCCAGAAACAATAGTAGTATTATTAATGAAGTATATTTACTGCAAAGATGTATGCTTCCACTATCAAAGTTCGTAAATAAAATTAAATGCCAAAACCTATTTTAATAACTAACTACAATAAACAAACAATACCAACTGACCAGGATTTTTAGTGTTAGACTACATTGAAATTCTTACCTATTTATGTACAAATTATAGTATAATCAAATTTTTATCAACCCAATATTTTTTCTGGCTTGTACTAAATAGTTTAAATATTTCAGAGAAAACCACTATACAGTGTTTGGCTGAATCGGGAAAATCTCTCCCTCCTCACTTATCGATTTCTAACCTAATTTCGGGAAATTTGTGCTCTACGTCTTGGGATTTGCTAAATTTTATCAACGTCCCGAAACCTCTTTGTAAGCTAATTTATCTTCCCAAGTTTTAAAATCTTGCACATTATCACCAATTTGTCTTGCAGTATCCTGCTTGTGGCCTTCGATTGGAAGTCAGGTTGCAGAATCTCTAAATTTAGACGTATATCTATGTCTTTACAAGAATATAGATATAATAACACTCCAAGGTTTTACATCTTTCAAATAAATTTTTCAGTGTAGCAATATTAAAATACTGATAACAGGAACTCTATGATAAAATTAGCCGATTCTAGCAAGAGATTCATGATTCTACGCAGACTATAGTTTTTCGATAGGTTGAACTAGGCAAGGTGAAGCAATTTTCCAACACGACATTAAGTCTTTTTGTCATAGACTTAAAAGATTCACCGCTATATGCCATAGCATCATTTTTTTGCAGAACTCAATAGGTCAAATATTTTACATATTTGTAATTAAATCATTTTTTAAGTTTAAAAAAATTTTATATATATGTATAATGCGTTAAAACTTATTTTCTTTAAAAGTCTTATTTATAAACCCATGAAATGTTTCATGGATAATGACATTAACAACGTATATTTTTAAAATGTTTAATCAATGATGTGTCAACATTGACAAAATAAAATGATTAAATTTAACATTATCAGCTGACTTATTATGCAAAAGTACCCAAAAAACTGTTTGCTAATCACAAGGACACGACCACATTTTTGAGTTCTATTAATAGTCTGGTTAAACTATTCTTACTTATAAACCACACTCATACGGTTTGTTAACATTTACCAATAGCTCTGTTACGATCTACAGTATTTACAGGTAGTACGAAATATTACATAACCGTACACCATATACGAGTGTCTACCTGTATCGCTGCCAAGTGCAACAATATTAACGAGGTCAACCTGTCGTGAACCCACGGCCTCGAGTTTAAGTGTTTTACTACTTCGTTCCTGTTTCCTTTGGCACGGTCTTGGTGTTTATTGTTGGAAAGTATTAATTGCTTAGAATTGAAAGGTGCAATAGTCGGGGAACAATAGGCAATTTGCATTTTAAAAACACTAAATCTCGTTTTTATTGATACACAGAGAAAATGTTCTCCTCAGATAAGAAATCGATCCTCAGCCACACTAGTGTTTTTGCAGGTCGAAATGGGACGGCATCAAAATGGTAAAAAATTTAAACTTAAGTTCTTTCTCAAGATGTAGTTTTCTAGCTTGAACACCGCCTTTAGCTAACTATCAGAGAGGTAAATAAATGTTAACACTTACTTGCAGCTTCGCACGCAATTTCCAACCGAATAATAATGACATCCTGGGCATGTACTTTTTAAATCTTATACCAAATCTGGAGATTCAGATTTAGAATGACTGTAGTATAATCCAATTCCTTAATCCATAACCGGATAGTTGGACTTTAAGTTTAAAAACCAGTGATGTGTGGCCTCTGGATTGTGAGAGTGTAACTAATTTTGTAATAGCTTATCTGTCAAATACTGAATTGAATTTCTCTGAATTCCATGTTAAATTACTATTACTAGTTAAATAACCCTATTTCAGTAATACTTGGATTAACATAAACCGTTATGGAGGAATCCTAAAGGCGAAATCCCTAGTTTTCGTAGTAAAATCACTTATGCTGTAATACGATGCCGTATTATAATATTTTAAGTGACGTAGACATGTATCGGGTACTTATTGTATTTAATGAAATAAAAAATATTTTATAAATAACAAACTAATTATAAATATTTTCAATTTCAGCTACGTGTAAATAAATACCTAACCAATGATTTCAAAACCTTGCACATTTTTGTTATGTTTTTGTTTTGCTTTTTACAGAGCAATTTTCAAAATCTAAAAATTCCTATTCACAAACTACACAAAGACTTCTGTAGACTGAATAAAACTAATAGAATAATATAGTCTAATATTAATAATTTAACAAATAGTAAATGTTTTGGACTATTTTTAATCTGAAAAATTATAAAAAAGAATAAAATGAATGTAAGCTTCTAGTATACCTACTATTTTGTTTCATTTAAGAAACATCAGGTATGAACAATAATTGCAAGAGGCTGTACTTAACATTTTTATCTGGATAAACTATCTATAGAGAGTTATGTATAATTTTGTAGTCAAAATAAATGTAATGCATAACAGGGAAATCAGATTTTAAAACAAATTTTTCATCAGCTGTAAAATATTTTAATGTTTTACAAATACATAAAACAAAAGGAAGTAAAGAAATTGATGTTATATTTTAATTGCTTGGTTGCCTTGTTTTTGCAAGATATTTTATTTGCAGTTCAACATTGCTTCAATTTCAATCAGGTTCATTTTGTTTTAAGTTATTAGTTTTAGGAAGAAGCATTTTTTGATTTTGTCTATTTCGAACCGTATGTGCACTTGTGCAGGTAATGATATCTCTGAATTATTCTGTACAATTTCAAACCAATTATTTGTTACACTAACTCTTGAAAAAGTGATTGTTTAGCCTATGTAATCTTTGGGCCAAAATGTACATGTATGTACTTAGTTGGGACTAAAACATCTACTTCCGTCAAAAATGTCTACTTCCACGCTTGCATTCCTCTATTGGTATAAGGGTTAATTGGTGTTAAATCTCTAATATACTCGTATAAACCATACAGTTATCGAGATTATGTGTTGACAAACCTATGCTAGCATACACAAAAAGACGTTACATTTTGTAACTGTCCCAATTTATTAATAATAATTACGATTATTTATTTCTTTAGAGTTGCCTTTGTTTTTAGTTGTGTTTCTGAAGAATGAATAACTGTAAACCTGATAAGGTACATTTTACAATCACGCTTCCTTATCTATCCCCGTTCCCTATATCATCATATTATTTCCTTGGTTCATGCAGTTAAATTCAGAATGAACTAATTTGTTTGCAATAATTACTGCTGCTATCAATAATATAAATGATAAAATACATTTTTCATTACTATACGATTCACATACCGACAGCTGATATTTATACATGAAAATACAAATTAATGTCACACTCTTTGTCTATGACTCTATCAGTTGTAAAAAGTATTAGCCATATTTACAGTAGCAATTCCTTAACCAAATATGTTCACTAGGTTTCGTATGATTGAGTATCAAACATCCGAATTTCGAATATATAGGATTGTCAAGGAAGAATTATTGAAAAAGAAAGTGAAAGTAGAGAGGGACTATCATGGATATCTTGAATGGACAAGAGAATGGTTTAGCTGCAGTATCCAGCTTTAGGGCAACAATGAAGAAATACGAACTGGCAATGATTGTATTCAGTCTCCGATAAGAGTAGAACTCATAACGTTCTAACTCCGTTCAATCTTCATTAGAGTGGTAGAGAAATTCAGACTGATATATTGTAGATCTCAATCAAGGAAACATAACATTTTCTAGTACGTTACTTTGTTGTCGAAAAATATGTAAACATATATTTATTTTGTATACTTGTTATGCGAGTAAATTTTGCAGTAAAGCAAGTTATTAAGTTGCGCATAAAGTAAAAAAGTACATTTGAACTAAAGATACACTCAAGTTTTAAAACATTTACACTCCACTAAGTTTACCTTTAAGGTAAGAACTGTTCTAGACACTGACTTGGCATCAGACCCGCAGACACATTAACTTCTCAGACTTCCCAGACGATTTATAACCACAATGATTATTACAAAAAGTAAAGCAAAGTAAAGATATCTTATTTTACCAGGCGAAGTTAGGGCTAAGAAGCCCTCTATATCACGTAACCTGAGGACCAACGGCTTAAAGGTAACTTCCGAACCACCGCCAATGGCTGGGCAGGCGGGCTGCTTGAAAGGACAGGATCGCTCAGCGGTCACCCATCTGAGCAGCAGCCACGCTCGACGTTGCTTGATCCGGTTATCTTGCAATAACCGTTGTAACCGCTACACAGCGCCATTGCATTATACGTGGCTTACCCAGATTAAAAACATTATTGTATTAGCATTTTTAAACAATGATCTTCAACATTTTTGTGCTATATGCAAATGTTTGTCTAGTGTTTAAGAAAGCAAATATTTAACTATGAGGAACTTTAGCTACATCTTGTTATTTCGAATACATTTATACCAACTTACTTAACACATTTATAATTATACCTTAATAATCTAAGAGTACCTAACTTATAAGACTGCTGAATCACTACATCTTACCTACAGACCAGACTTTTTAGGAACGCTTGTCTCTGCTTTATTTCCAGAGGTCTATTAAATTCATAGAATGGGCTTATATTATTTGATACATTTTTTTAAATACATTTCTTAGGTTGAAAAAGTATAATTAGAGAATTTATTTCTAAAATTAATTCTAACTGTGTTAAAACCTAAAAAGTATCAGACATTATTCTTCTATTACTTTTCTAAAACATTGTGTCTGCCTGTGGTAATTTTGCAAAAGTTAGTTTCCTTAGTTCATCAAAACATTAGAAGTTTAAGAGCAAATTTTGATACTTTTATTGCAGAAATGTCAATTTTAAATCATCAACCTAAAATTTTTATTTTAACTGAAATTTGGATAAATAGTTCTGAGCAGTGTTTATATTACCTTCCAGATTATAATTCATATTTCAATACAAATGAACAAATCAGGTCTGGAGGAGTAGCTGTCTTTGTACATAATAGCATTGGTGACATTACCCTGGGAAATATTAAATTTAACTCTGCTGATGTACTAGAAATATCATTTGAAATGTTCGGTTTATATTTTAAAATACTTAATGTATATAGGTTACAGCAACAGACTCCCGAATCATTTATTAATGAACTAAACACCTACTTGTCTCACACAGATGTAAAATCATGCACTAACCTATTAATTGTGGGAGATATGAATATAAACTTGTTAGACGATAATAATATCACAGGAGAATATAAAACAATATTAGCGGTTAATGGTCTTGAATCATTAATAAATAAACCTACCCGAATTACAGACATATCACAAACGTGCATTGACCACGTATTTGTCCGAGTTAAAAACAGAAATAACATAACAGTGACAGCTGAAGTTATCGACTGTCATATCACGGATCATTGTTTATCAGCTGTTTGGCTGCGAAGCGAGGAACAGCAGTTGGTCAAGGTCACGCAAGTGGTCAACTCGCATCGCATTGATCATGCACAACTCGATAGTTTATTAAGTAAAGCTGAGTGGTCTGAAGTTTATAATGAACGGAATGCTTCCAATGCATTCGATAAGTTTTATTTAATGCTTAATGACTTAATAAGTAAGAGTAAAAAAATAATTAGAGAAAGACATTTTAAAATAAAAAGATTAAAGCCATGGATTGATGAATTAATTTGTAAGCGCATTAAAACGAGAAACTTGTTATTTAAGAGAGTACAAGTTGAACCTTACAATGAATTGCTTCTAAAACATTTTAAGGAATATAGAAACAAACTGCAATCAGATATTAGAATATTAAAAAATAATTATTATCGTAATCTTTTCCAAAATAATAAAGGCAATTCTAAAGAAACATGGAATATTTTAAATGAAGTAACGGGACAGCAATATAAAACTTTTACTCCAATTATTTTGGAGATAAATAATAAATGTGAAAATGACCAATATATAGTAGCTAATGAATTTAATAAATATTTTGTCTCAATAGCTGAAAATCTGTGTTCTAATCAAAGCACACCAAATAATTTAAATGACATGCATCTAAAAAATGTTTTTAGTGAACAACACATTACGCAGTCGATGTTCTTAAGTCCGGTTCTAGAGGAGGAAGTACTCACTGTGATAAGCTCTTTAAAAAACCATACAGCACCTGGGATTGATGGCATTAGTTCTCAAATTATTAAGAAACATTCAAAGAAATTAGGTAAAGTACTAACGTATATTATAAATTTAAGTTTTCAATCAGGTGTGTTCCCAGAAAAATTGAAGGAGGCTGTGGTAATTCCAATTCATAAAAAAGAATCAAAACTAAACAGCGGTAATTATAGACCAATATCCCTTCTATCATCATTCTCTAAGATAATTGAAAAGATTATAAAGAAACAGTTAATTACATTTTTAGAAAAACATAACTTTTTTAGTTCTAATCAATTCGGTTTCAGGCAGGGTTTAAATACAGAGTCGGCTCTTTTAAAATTTATGGGAGAGGTCTCAGAGGGGATAAATAATGGAAAAAAGGTAAGCGGCCTGTTCCTAGATATAACTAAAGCATTTGATATGGTGAATCATGATATATTACTGCAAAAACTATATAGGTGTGGAATTAGGGGAGTTGTTTTTAACTGGTTCAAAAGTTATATTTTAAGAAGAACACAGCGTGTAAAGTTGAATGGAGTGCTTAGCGATTTACGTGAAGTTAAGTTTGGAGTTCCACAGGGTTCTGTTTTGGGTGCAGTTCTTTTTTTAATATATATTAATGATTTATGTAGCACAAGATTTGTTGGAAAAGTAACTTCTTTCGCTGATGATACTGCTTTCTCTTACGTTGGAGAAACATGGGCTGATGTAGAGTTGAATATGAACCTAGATCTTCAAGCTATACAGTGGTGGTTCACTAAAAATAATATGATCTTAAGTACCGCTAAAACAAATTATTTAAATTTTAATTTAAGGGAAGGTAATCATTTAACAAATAGGATTATTCTACACTGTATTGATTGCATTTGTAGTAGGAGTGTATATTGTAATAATAAATGTATTGAAGTAAAAATTACTGACAGTATTAAATATTTAGGAATAATTTTAGATAAGGATTTGTGATGGAAAAAACATATATTAGATTTAAAGAAAAAATTAAATAATGTTTTGAGACTATTTTATTTTTTACGAAACATGTGCGATAATGATACACTAAGAATTATATATTTTTCACTGGTGCATAGTAGACTGGAATATGGAATTTCATGTTGGGGAGGGACTTATAAAACTAACACAAAATCCTTGTTTATTATTCAAAAACATTTCGTTAGGCTAATTTTACGAAGAAATATAACTGAAGCAAGTTTTCCTTTATTTTATCAACTAAAAATACTACCAGTAAGACATGCGTATATTTATAAAGTCTTGAAAATATTTTATCGTCGTAGCAGGAATAGTACAGATTTAAATGATTACAGATCAAAATTAAGAAATGCGTCAGATGTATGTGTACCTAGGCCATCAAACACATTTTTTACTAAAAGCTATAATTTTTTGGCGCCAAGAATATTTAATAAATTACCTAATCGCATTCACTACGTCAATTCTTTATCTAAATTCAGCTCTAAATTAAGACAGTGGTTGTTGGAAATTGAAAATATAGACGAAATATTATTTGAGATAATACAGTAAAAGTTTTTGTTTTTAAAGATTATGGCAGATAAAAAATGTAAAATCTTCTGATATGGATATACGTTATTTTTTGTTTATATATTATTTAAACTTATAAAATATAAAGGTTTTCATATTAATATTTTATGTACATAAAATCAAGTTTTAAGGTTGATTTTTGTTTTGTTGTAGGGTGAAACATAGAACAGTTTTGTTTATTCATGAAACTAGATATTTTTGTTTAATGGTTTATAATATTTGTATGGGCTTTAAAGAAAGACAAATTATTAATTGAAAGTGTATTTTTTTATGAGTAGACTTTGTTGGTTTTGGAGAAATTATTTTTCATTCTATATGTAATTTGAAAATTAGATCAGCCATTTGTAAAATAAATTCAGTAAGACCTCCAATCAGGCTGTGCCTTGGAGGAGTCTATTTCTCATAATTATATTATATTATGCATTGTACTTGAAATATATTAATTTTATAGGATCTGCTTGGCATTGTTTTAATTTTATTGTTATGTATGTTATGTATTGTATTGTGCCAGTGTACAATGTTCAGCATGATTTGTAACATATTTGTTGTTTTGAGAAATAAATTTATTATTATTATTTCTTTCTAAATTAAAAAATTTACTTTAAAACAGATGCATAAAAAACCAGCTGAATTCTATCCCTTGTGGCAAATCTATAACTTCCTTGTATATATCTATCTTAAAATAAACAGGCATGACTTGTAAATTGTATACCACTTTTAAATGAAAGAAATGCTGTGTATGGAAACAAGATATATTCTTAATTTAGGAGAATTGAAGAAGACAGAAGTAATAACTTTGTCATTTGAGAGTTAACACTAACTGACAAAACGTCACTGGATTTGTTTGAAATAAAATCACAAGTTGTTATAAGGAACAAGGATTCTTCAACGTACCAATGGAGCAATTCTGAAGAGTACAAATTTAATCCTTTAATACAAGCAAGTTGTCACCTACTGAAACTCATCACAGATTTTGTTTAGCCAGAAGGCATATATGGAAGGCAGGCTCGTCAAGATTAGAAGGTCATGTAAGTGGGTAAATTTAAGTTTATTTCTACCTCGATGTTGCCACTAACTGAAACTTCAAAGTTTATCACTGAAGGAAACTTTGCTCTTGTGATAGCACAAGTTATTCAGTGAATCGTGCCCCAATTTCATGTTGAATTGCAGGACAATTGCGCACCTGAGAGACAATGGGAATACCTATTTACCTTTATTACAATATACTTTCTAGTCTACGTTTCCATGATGTCAAACAATTGAAGCGTTAATTTTGAACTTCTTCGTCCCAGATTTTTTTTATCTCTTCAGTCGAACAAGACTCCGTATTCCAGGGGTTCAGTCTGTGAAATTGGTAGATTTCAGACGCTGCACTAAAATAGAGCAAACTCAACATTCACAAAATAATATAAATGGCAGTCATAAATTTGAAAAACATCGACCTGTATTTACGGTTCTAATACCTTCCTGAGGACACTTGTGGTGTATCAACGCATGAATGTAATTCAAGTTTTATTATGAATTATTAAGTGTTTTACTATTTTGATGTATCAGTTTGATTATCAAGGTAGTTGGTAATTTAATTGAAATCCAATACACTAAATACATTACTTCTTATAAATATATTGGAAATTACCTGCCTCGTACATTAAATATTTTGATTTCAGAATTATAAAGTTTGAACAGTTGAATATCCCACTAAAATTTCATAACTGAAAAAAAATTGAAAAATTAATTCATAAGATCAAAAATTCCTATATAATATTGAGATGCAGCGCCAAAACTTCGTAAGCATGTAGATTTTTCTAAAAAACTTACGTTTTGTTATAGAATGGAAGTAAAAGATATAGTAAATAAGTTGTTGGAATAGATTCTCTTTAATATTCAACGCAAGTCTCTGAATCCCGCATTGGAATTATAGCAAACATGTAAATCGTGTATAAATTTTACCGTTTTTTATATTACGGTACATACAAAAATTCTAAGGTTTGAATGTTTTTTAATTTATATTGCTTTATGAACTTTGGAGTAAGCCAAGCAGGCAATATATTGTATTAAATACTTTAATCAGTCGATAAAATTAATATATACAGTTTAATAATATGAAATTAACTAATAATGAAATAATATCTAGTGCCAAAATCTAAGTCTGGTTCTATAAAACATATGCTTTGTATTCATGGTACTACTATAGTTTCAGAAAGCATTTATTTGTTCAGTATTTAATCAGTTGTACACTCAATTACAAAATTAAGTTTGCCATTTACTTACCATTTTACTCCAGCATCAATGATAATCTGACTTACAAGATCAAATAAGAAAGTAATATGTTAGGAGCCCGTTTTTTAGCTGAAAAAGTGCATTTCACTGAAGGTTTTTTTACATTTCTTCAGAGTTCTTGGTGTACGAATCATTCCTTAAACCTGTCCGAACGTTAAAATGTGTGATGGGTATTTTATTACACAAATCTAATCACAATAAAGATATAAAGCACGTTAATAAATTACTATTATTTATAACGGCATGTTATAGTTAGGTATCTAGTGTTGCTGTATTTAGGTATTTATAAGTATTTACAAAAGCGAGTGATCCGCACCATTGCAAAATTGAAGTTAGAGAATCGTGCAGGTCAACTTTCAAAAGGTTGCAACTGTTAACTCTGCCTAGCCTCTACATTTTAGAAACAACGTTGTATTGTATGTCTAAATGTGCCTTGACTACGGGCCGAGACATTCATTCGTACGGGACTAGAGGCAGAGACAACTACCCAACTGGGAGACACAGGACGGTGGTTTATGAACGCTTGCTTTCACAGGCAGGGAGGGGTTCATTTTATTAACAGATTGCCTAATGAATTAAGAAAAGCCTCTACGCTCAAGGCGTTAAAAACTCGTTTAAAACGCTGTTTAGCGTCAAATGCATTTTACAATATAAAAGAGTTTCTGGAATATGACTAGGAGACCACTCAATAACAAAACTGACTCTCGAAAGAAGTGGGAATTATTGGTGATGAATGAACGTGGAATGAGTGATCAAATGTATGTCTGAATGAGAGCTCGATGTGGTATGTATGTCTAAATTTTAACATATTTGACGTTTGTTATACAAATGTATTTTTGTCTCCGCAATAAAAAATTGACTATTGACTACTATTTAATTTATATTTTATAATTATTTAGGTATTTATTTGTTAGTATTTAGTTGTTTATAATTAGGTAATTTAATTATTAATTATTTGCTCTATACATAAATATAATATTTATTTGACACAATTATAAATTTATATAAAAAACTAAAACTAAGTCATTAAACTGATTGTGTTATTATTTATTGTAACAAATTAAAAAATACAGATTTTACAATAGTGTCTATATGTATTCTTTTCAAAAATAATAAATTAGAATATACTTTTTAATTTTGATAATGTATAAAATACAAAAAAAGTGTGGCGTGTGTAAATGTGGTGTAAATTAATATCACCATGATTTATGGAAAGCTAATTCAATAATACATAATAAATAATTAAAAATGTATCAGTTGAGAAAGATATTTCATAAAAACGTTTATTATATTGTAGGAGAGTTCAATATAAAACAATGCTAGATTGTAAATAGAATCCAGCCAAAAAAGTCCTAAAGTTTAGTAGAGGAATAGGTTTATTAATTTAATCCTTAAAACTGGAATTATTGGTCAATACATAGAATAGTACTTTTTACTGAAACTTAAATAATATATATTCTCTTGTATCCGTCCTTGACCGTCATAACATAAACAAAGGACAACTTGACATTTAATCAATGTTACCTTTAGGTCTATTTGTGGCTTGCACTAATTGGAACCACTTCACACCCGGACCACATTTCCGTTACCCACAAACTCTGTTATTATTGGTTATAGGATACAAGGTTACAGGAGTTAAAAACGGCTGCAACGTCCGACGGTAAAGAATTATTAGATTGTGCAGTTTGCAATATACCTATTTATTATTTATGTAGGATAAATACTTGTAGTAAATTAGATTGGCAATACAGTTAGTGTTACACAACGTAATAATTGCATGTATATAACCTCCACAATTATTGAGTAAATATTATATAATACATTCGTTGATCTACCAAACACATCGACTACCATATCGAATAACATATTATTCTCAGTTAAACTCACTATAAATTCACTTACAATTCATCTTTCATACATCTCATGTATCAGGTAATGTGAATGTATAAGAAAATAATGTATAAGGAATGGCAAAAAATATTTGGGTTTCATATCATATATTTAAGTTAAGATTTAAACTTTAGAAAAATAAATAAAACCGTTTAAAATTGTATAATTAAAAGCCAGGACTTATTTCATAGGTTGTACACCATATAATCAACAATACCCCTATGTAGTCTCGTATCTAGTACAGGTAGACAATGGGGTAAAATATAGTTGGTGAAGTAAGGGAGAACGATGACTTATTGTTACCTGAAGTTAGGAACTGCGAGCTCATTAGGTCTTTGTGTACTTTGGTTTGGCCATGAATGGTAACAACCTTTTCTCCTGCTTCTGCGACAGAACTCTGAACTTTTACTAAGTAATAGACCTTACTGATTGCTCTTTGTCTTTTGTTTTATCACTACTTCACTCAATGTTTCTGAGATTGATATGCAGCTTTATACACATCCCAGTAATAAGCGCAGAAAAAAACCTAATTTGAATCAGTTAACCTAAACTTTTTATAGAAAATACGGGCCTCCAAAAGATTTTAGTTTTTTGACTAGTGTATATATATCATAGTAGTAGTGTGTATATATTTTTGACAAATTAGCCATTAGCACCTACACTTCGGGATTTTTATTTAAATGTTTTTTACAAGACAAACATGTCTCCACAGTCTTCCCTGCTCAAAATGAGGAGAAACATTGTGGCTACATTGTGCGGTGACAGAATACTACTGGAAAAATGGCAATGATTGTTACTCATAATGTCCCACTACTGACCCATGTACAAAAAATGTATTATTATTACGAAAAACTATAATTTATTGGGATCATAACGAATATTTATGACTACGATACGATTAATGTTAGTTTCTTAAATAGTTCTGGCTTTCTGTACACCTAAAATTGCTAGACATAAACAAAGAGGAGAGTTTTTGGGGATTTGCTTATGCTGTTTTCTTTCGAGATAAATATAATATAACAGTGATTTACTCGTTTTTTTTTACGTTTAAATAAAGACAGTATAGTGGAGGGTATATTTACAATAGGGGAAGGAATAAGAACGGAGGAACCCGGGCGCTAATACGACTCAATTAGCTATTCGCTCCGTAACTATAGTTCAAGGAAACAAGCTAGCACACTGAGCTCGTGCCCATTTCAATTAGAACTTCAAACCAATGCACCAGGCACAGTGCAATTTTGACGGCAGAAAAATCACAGGAAAGGCTCCGTGTCCGTTTTACACACAATTGATATCATTCAACGACGGAACCAATAAAATAGGATGACTTAAGAGTGCTCATCAATCCTTAATTGGCTACACATCTTGTAACAAATAATGATGTTTACGAGAAGATAAAATAGATATTACAAGAAATGGATTTAAAATGGGATAACTTTCCATAAAAAGGTAATCGAAAATACTATGAAGTAGCTTCTAAAACTGAAAAACTGACGACACTGACAAACATTTGGGAAGTAAACAAATATAATATAAATAGTCGGTTAGTATGTTAGTATCAGTTACTATTCGTTTAAGAATTAGATAATTGATGATCTGAATATATATGAGTTAATAGTAACAGTTATTGATAGGTATTTCCAAAACATTTTGGTTAAATAATCACTTATAAATCCTAATGTTAAGCAAGACTATCTGAGAACACACATATATGGGGTTATGAAACGTAAGTGGAGTAGCTTTTACTGAATATTATAAGCCTTTAAGAATATAATGTACTTCCTAAGATCAAATCCTAAGACTTACAATGGCCATACCAAGCAAACGTCAACAGCACACGCGAATAGGCGACACCTATTCAAAACTGGTGGTCGGTGAAGTAGAAAGTGCTGTGAAGTAGTCTTTGAATGTGTTCACAAATATATGCAGAAAACATAAACTAAGATACATTGCAGGACCGGAAGCCGTTGATAAAACGTCAAAATATATCAAACGGGGAAACGGGGTTTAGTACACAAAGGAGCTTGCTACGTAAACTAGTATTAATAACTGCCAATATCCGAGGAAACAAGGAAGCATGATAAGCTGATATATATATATATATATATATATATATATATATATATATATAAGATAACACAGATATTTAGACAGATCTCATTAGACCTGCATAATTTTTCAAATTTATCCTTAGTTTCTCACCACCTAAATACTTCATTCATAGAGCTATAACTACACAGGAACATAAGTATTATATTCCTTTTATGTATTATAAAACTGTCCTACTTTTTCGAGACTTGCAGCCTAATGACCTATATTGAAACACATGAATGCATACAACATTAATGGATAAATGGCATATGACGTGATAATGTCTGTACTGAAATAGCCTCCGTATTGTATTTTAAAATATTCTTTGAAGACTGAGGAAGGTTTTTATAAAGAGAAAATTGAAAAAGTTTCCCGGGATATTTTTATGAATTCGGAATAATAATGATACTGTTTATGAAACGTAATCCAAACGCAACTTTTACCAAACAGGTTTTATCACCTTCAGCTGACGTTTGCAAAACTTCTTGTTTACATTTAAATTTTATAAAATATCAAATCTATAGTAGTGTAATGCAGGTAGTGAGTGAAGTCATGTATAAATTAATCTTTAATGTTTCTAAGAAAACAACGTGAATTGGCACCTAAATACTATTATTCTCCCTTTTGTGATAACATAAAATCAAATTGAACTTCGGCCAAAATTATTTTCTGGTTTTATTGTGTATATTTATAAAAAATATTTTACCAATATCTTTCAAATCAAAAAACTTAGTTCCAAAGTATAGGTCTGAAAATTAGCCTCTGTGTCACGTCCACACTTTAATGACAAAAAATGTATTTGTATACATTAATACGACTATTACAAATGGAGTTAGGACTATAAAATTAAAAAAAATTACATTTAGGAACAAAAACTTATTACTTGGTAAAAACGTTTATATCGTTTGTAACTGTAAAAGAACTGTTTTAATGACGAGAGTTAAAAGTAAATACACTCGTACTATTATTGAATTGTATTTATTAATTATTTTTCTGTTGAATGACAATCTAAATATAAACCTTACTATTAGAGATGTAGCCTCGAAAATATTTGATAAACATGTATATAATAATAAACCTTTTTAAAACTTTTTTTATTTTTGTACAATGTACATTTCGAATACTGGGAATTCATTTTCAGGTAATAAGGTTAAGTTAAATTATGTAAAGTTACTTAATTTATAACTTATAACGGTTTATTATTATATACATATAAACCTTACATTTGGTGCATAAAGATTGTATTAAATTGTGTTAATGTGTTCTTAAATGCTTGCATCTCAGTTTTTCTATTCTCTCTCTGTCCATACACAGCCAAAGATAAGTGAACCCTTTCTACCGTCCTACAGTAGCTGCACCTGCCGCCATTGTTCTTGTCCTTACAGCAACATCTCTCTCCCACCTTTCTTTGCTATCGTTTAATGTTGCATTTTAGTAACAAAACCTTTTATAGCGAGTGGTATAAATAAAAACTACAAACTAGTAAACTTTTATGTCTGTCAACAATGGAAACTTTAGTATTGCTAATGTGATTTGTTTGATAAAATTACGTTCAAGGTGAAATAAAGGGTTTATTTATAAATTCCACAAACATGTATATTTGGCATTATGCAGTATTATTAAAAAGCCTAAAAACTAAGATAGAAAAACTGTATTATTATTATTTAAAAGTAAGAAATCTTGTTGTTTTGCAAAACAAATTGCTTACTTTTTTAACGGTTTGACGTATTTAACCTTATTATAGGTATATACGAAGCAAACTTCTTTTAAGTTATACGCTTTTTAGGAATGTAAATAACTCAAACAATCATGAGGGCATTATATAATAAAGGTTACATTTAGAATTATATAGAACCATATGAAAGTTAAAATTAAAAAGTGCAGTATACGAAAAAAATTCAGTATTAATCAGGTAGTTGTATTTACCAAAACAAATTCCATAAAAATTCCAATCCTAAAGTCTAGCCAGGCTATAAGTGGCTGGATATATCGATAAAAATCATATCGATAAAACTACGCTTTGCGTTTTATAAGTTCAAGAGTTTGCGCGGTTCAGTAGTAAATTTTGAAAATCGTCAGAATAGTTTTCGTATTTTCTTCAAACGTTTGGGAAGTTAAACGTTTTGGACATTTCATTAATTCATTAGTAGACACTGTCAAATCAATTTTCAAAGGAAGATTCGTAGTTAGTAAACTTTAATCTTAATTGCCTCATTGGTATGTGTATATTTGAAATGTTTTTGTATGCCAAACATAATATCATAGAATAGATATCACATTGATATATTCTATCAGTCAGTTGAGACTTCAAAATGTAATAGAACTTCTAAAAAATGTAACCATTTTGATATTCCATGTGTTTACAGATATTGTGCAAAATCCCTACGTTTAATGCTGGAATTTCGGAGGTATAATGACGTTATTTCCTCGCACCTCACATTTTGACACCAATTTCCTGCATGTTAAGCCTCTCGCAGTAGCGCTACAGTCCGCAACATTTTGTCAATATATCACAATTCTAAAATGTACCGTATTTTAATGATTGCCCTATAGTTTAATATATAAAAATGCTATTAAAGAATTAAGCCGATTTTATGCGTACTTTTTACCAACAATCAGTTATTAACGCGTTATTTGTTCCATATATTTGATTATATCTAAATATTCGCCAATGTTACATTATAAATCGGTAAGGGCAACAAAGAAAGGTTTGGTACAGACCGATCCATCTAGTATGAACCGTGACTAATCATGCCCATAAGCCATACTTCCCTCTCCAGTCTATACAAAAGTACAGTAAACATTCCACGCTAAACTTAATGGTTTTACTGCCAATGTTAATATCATATACGAACTCTGCATTGCTGGATGTGCTGAGATATTGGAGCTGGCTGTGCTTGGTAAACCCGTGAGAGGGGTAAGGTAGTCACAGGAGGTGGAGGAACAGGTCATCTTCCCCTGTTCAGGATTCACGCTAGGTAGCGCAGTCTGAATGGGGTTTTCGGATCCCAGCATTAATTTAATGTTTTTCACAAGAGATATTGTTGTTAGATCTATAGATAAAAGATTCGGAATGATATTGAAAGTTAGACAAAGTTTGTTTCGGGAGATTGAGTTTACCTTCCAAATGCATTAGCGTGTTTCAGCATTGTATTAGATGTTTTAAGAGGTGAGTTATGATGGCCCTTACTAGACATTTGACGTGCTCCTGTCACTCAGCCAATACAAAGATCTGACTTTGAAGCTGTTTCTAGGCACAAGTATTGAAATTAAGACTTATGTTTCATTCAATTTCCTCCAATCCATTTTATGCAGCGTATTAAAGGTATTCACTAAAATGTGGGGATATATGGAACTTTAAATGATATCTAGATTGTATTAGCATATCTGTAAATAACAACAAAAATATTTTTTTTTATTTGCACCTCCAACACTTTCTGGTTGTATTTTATTAAATGAAAGCCACATCAATACCCGATTATAAGTCAGGAACATCTTTGGACTTTAAGTACGTTTAATGTATAAATTCTTGATCCCCAGTAATGAAAATACAACACCAGTCATTTACAAATGAATTTATAGAATTAGACTGCGTTAGTTTATTTAATAAATAAATGTGTCGTTTAGGACAATAAAAATTTATTGAATTATCAAGTTTGTAAATTCGATTTGTTTGAAGCGTTTGTAAACAATAATTTGTAACACATGGATAGCTTGGAACCACAAAACTTTACATTACATTTGATTTAGAACTTCCTTTATGGCGTCATACTGTCCCCTACTCTAAAATGGAGCATTCGTTTTTCGTTCATGTTGTTTCAATAAATTTTATGTTCATTTTAACTGATGGTCAATACATAGTAGCATACAATACAGTATTGTGGCAATAATGGTCATAACTTATATATGAAAATAAATGTCTCATCCGTTCCAGAGTTAAAAAATATTTTTCAAAAACTCTATTTCATTGGCTGATCGTTAGCAAAGCATACATCATGAATTTAATACCGATCTATCTGGCTGTCCGTACTATAACTCGAAGAACGTAGATCTGTAAAGAGTTACTGTGATATTCCGCGCTTTGGCTCCTCTAACACGTTCTTGTATTTTTTAAATGACAACCACACCAATACCCTTGCATTGCGATAAGTCAGTAACTTCTTAGGCTTTCATTACGTTTCATTTGGACATTCTCAATTTTCATATAAAAATACAACCACAGTCTTGTACACTCGTAGTTTGCAAGAAAGGTGTGCTACGTAATTTTTTTAAACTGTTAAATGTACCGTTCCAGCATTCTGCTGCAAAGTGTACTTAAAATTAAATATTTTTCTAAATTTTAAAATAAAAAAGAGTATAAAGAAGGATCTTGAAAAAGAGCTCTGTAGTTGTTCGTTAGAATTGTGTGGACAAGTTAAAAATATATTATGGAATTTCTATAACAAGGATCAGAGTGGAGGTCACGAGCAATGTGTAAACAAAAGGCAGTTGACAGACCGTGCCGGCTTCCGCGATCTTGAATTAGGCTGAACTCAACTTCTCTCTCGAACTTTTATTATACTTTGGTTTGCCAGCAATTGTAGTGAGTGAGAGGATTTTGCCTGAAAAGTTGCGTGCTGGATTCAGAGGGCTCGGATTTTTGTATTCTTGAATCGAATTAGAAGGAGAGAGTTTTTGTGTTCTAGAAACAGAATCGTCTCGGTCATTTCCACTCTGAGTTTAAGTGTGGCAAGATAGAGTTAGTGTAGAAAATTGAGGTAACGAGGGAGATTTTTATAGTAGAAATTGTTAGAGGTTTTATGTTTTATACGGTTACATTTACTTAAAATTTGATCAGTGATATTAAAATATAAGATTAACTTGATTTAAAGGAAATAATCATAAGGAACAGGCAAGGCTATAATTCTTGAATATTTAATTGAGTGTTAAATTAGATGTATTTGATCTAATAGTATCCGTAATAAACCACCTTTTAATAAAATAAATTTGAGTATACTTGGAAATTATATTGATTAACTTGTCAAATTTGGAACTCTGTAGTATACTGCATTACTCAGAAATTTAATAGCTGTGACAAACTTTTAAATCTATAAAATGACTCATTTTATTTTGATACAAGCGATATTTTTAGTTCAAAAGTTAACGTTAAAGAATAATTTAATCGAGCAAATTTTTAGTTATTAGTTAGATATTTTTAATTACATAAACGTTTATTTCGTTTTGAAGATTTTACTTTAATCTTCGAATTAAGGAAATTCTTTTGTATTTTTTTAATAATTTTTGCAATGAGACACTTAAACAAGTTTGTGGTCATCTGCATATCTTAGCTATCTGTAGTACACTACTGTAAATATAATACTGTCTAATAAGTTTAAAACATGGAATTTTGAACGGAAAATTGGACCTTGTTTCTGAATTGTATTATTAAAATTGTAATAACATCATAGCAGTTGTACAAATTCTTCTTGAAAGGTATCTCTCCATTATTACTCAACTGGAAGTGAGTTATCGACTGGAATAACATATAAAAAAATAATATCAATTATAAAGAAATTAATTATTGTTGTGTATGAAAATTTATTAGAAGGATTTGCAACAATGTGCCATACTCGGAAATTTGAACCACTAAGCTCAACATTACATTTGATTAACAGCTTCCTTTATCGCCTTATCTAAGCCCCGTACTCTATAAATTGAGAGGGAACATTGTGACGTAAATAGCCGTTCCTTTATGTTATATAAATTTAATATTCAGTATATAATTGTTGTGTAGACAATATCTTAGCAGCTTTACTTGTGTCTTGCGGAGACTTACCTACTCATTTATAGATAGAAATTCAAATCCGTTTGTGTAACGATTTTAAAACTAATATTTTATTATTATTTACAGCTTAGGTGAAGGTTATAATCGCGTGAAGGGCAATTTATATGATCATAAGGTCTTCAGTTAACAAATGTTTTGATAGTTGCAGATTAAAAATTTAATCTGGGGAATATACTGTAAATAGTGTATATTTTTGACATATTAGAGATTATCAGGTCTTTATGTTATGATTTAGAAATGGAAGCAAATGAAAATGTGTTGCAAAGTGATATATGTACTGAATCAATACTTATGGTCCACACATTTGTAACTTTTCAGATATTTTCAGATCTCTTTAATTAGGTTCAAATTGTAAATTAAATTTATTTAAAATTTTTAAACTCGTTCAAATGTACCAATATACAAAATATTTCTACTAAACGGTCAGCGTTTCACCCTTTCAAAATAAACAAAAACTATTATCACTTACAATCCCATAGATTTTGCTCTTCTTGATAATTAAATTAGAGAATTTTTTAACGTTTAGTAGAATTTATAAACAATAAGTAGGCCTAGTTATTTTCTTTTGTGTCAAGTAAAATTACGGAATAGCTAGAAAATAAGTACATAAATACGAGTATACATTACTTGCCCAAGTTTAAAATATAATATTCTCTCTAATTTCTAATTTCAATACAGAACATGTAATTTCAAACCCTATGAATCCAGCATGCAATCTTTTAGGCAATGTTCTCTCACTCACTACAATTGTTGGCGAACCAAAGTATAATAAAAGTTCGAGAGAGAAGTTGAGTTCAGCCTAATTCAATATCGCGGAAGCCGGCTCTGTCTAAGTCAACTGCCTTTTGTTTAGACATCGCTCGCGACCTGAACTCTGATCCTTGTTATAGAAATTACATAACATGTTTTAAACTTGTCCAAACAATTCGAACTTATTTCTATGGGACTTTCCTCAAGGTTCTAATATTTACCTTCTTTAACCTACTTATTATTTAATAATATGTGAAGGTATTTAATTTTAATAAACTGTGCAGAAGAATGCTGGAACGACTCTGTTTTCTAACAAACATATGAGTGTAAAATACTCTATTTTTAATTTAAATTTGAGAATTAAGAATGTACAAATGAAATGTACTAAAATCCCAAGAGATTACTGACTGCGCAATGGTAGGGTATGTTATGGTTTTAATTTAAAAAATACAAGAACGTATTAGAGGGGCCAAATCACGGATTATCGCCATTAAACTCTTTACAGATATACACACTTCGAGATATAGTATGGACAACCAGATAGACCGATATTAAACCCATGTTGTATGCTTTGCTAACAATCACCTAATTAAATAAGGTTTTGGAAAAATATTTCCTAATTTGTAAACGGATAGGACATTTCATATATAAGCTGTTAGCACTACTGCCACAATAGTGTGTTGGCTGCTATTATTTATTGACTAACCGATTTTATTTTATTTATAAATTGATCGATAGAACATGAACAAAAAGTGACCGCTCCATTTTAGAGTACGGGACAGAATGACGCTATAAAGGAAGCTCATACAATTCTGGAGTAATCAATACATTTTTATTTCTATTTATTAAAATAAACCACATAACGCAGTGTTATTCTAAACGAGCAACTAGACTTGTATTTAATCACTGGGGCTAGAGATTTTACACATGAAAAGTACTGAAAGCTCAAAGAAGTTCCTGACTTGATATGATGTTAGGGTATTGATGTGGCTTTCATGTAATAAAATATATCCAGGACGTGTTAGAATTACCAATTCAAAAAATATTGTTAGTAATATTTACAGATATGCAAATAGAATCTAGCTTTCGTTCAAAGTTCCATATATCACCACATTTAAGTGACCAGTGAACACCTTTAATACGCTGCATGTAAGAGATTGGATAAAATTAGGTGAAACCTAAATGTTAATTCCAGTATTTCAGCCTGGAAACATCTTCAAAATCAGACCTTTTTACTGGCTTAGTTACAGCGGCACGCTAGTACAGGAGAAACCTAGTAAGGGTCATCATAACACCTCTGTGTAAACATATCTGTTACAATATAATGCTGAGACACGCTAATGCGTTTATAAGGTAAACCCAATCTCTCGAAACCACTTGTGCCTAACTTTAAATGTCATTGCGGATCTTTTATCTGTAGATAAAACCGCAAGATTATTTGGGAAAACATGAAAATCATGCCGAGAGCCGAAAATGCCATTCAGACTGCGTAACCTAGCGTTAATCGTGATGAGGGGAGAATGACCTGTTTCCCCACCTCCTGTAACTTACCACTCTCACGAGTCGACCAAGCACAGCCCGCTCCAATATCTACGCACCTCCGGCAATACAGAGTTTGTATATGACATTAACACTGGTAGTAAAACCATTACGATTAGGGTGGACTGTACCACGTGTTTTTGTATGAATTGGAGAGGACAGTAGTGACTCATGCGTACGCATTAGTCACGTTTCATGCTAGATGGATCGGTCTGTACCAAACACTTCCTTGTTTTCTTCACTGTGTTTTAATGTGAATTGGCGAATATTTAGAGATTATAAAATATATGGAACAGTATAAGCGTTAATAACTGATTGTTGCTAAAAGGTACGCATAAAATCTCTTTAATACTCTAATAGCGTGTTACATTAAGTTATAGGGCAATCATTACATTGCGGTACATTTAGAATTGCGATATATTGACAAAATGTTGCGGACTGTAGCGCTACTGCGAGAGGCTTAACATGCAGGAAATTGATGTCAAAATGTGAGGTGCGAGGAAATAACGTCATTATACCTCCGAAATTCCAGCTTTAAACGTTGGGATTTTGCACAATATCGGTAAATACATGAAATAACTAACTTGTTTTATTTTTTATAAATAAAAGTTATGAAGTCTCAACTAGACTGATAAAATAGATGAACGTGATTTTTTATTATACGCCTTTATGTATAGCATACAAAAAATTAAAAATATACACATACAAAGAGGCAATTAAAATAATCTATTAGTATTCCCTAAAACTCTATTAATATTCCCGTGTTTTTTTCTATTGGCTTTTAGGTATTTTAATAATACTGAATAGTCCCTAAAGTATTTTTTTAGTTTATAAATAAACATACGCTGTACAAACTATTTGCACTTGAAACGTAATGTTAAAAAAAACAAATCAACAATACTAACTTTAAAATTGTTGACAGAAATACAAGCCAGATTTGTTGTATTAGTTTATACCACTCATTCCCCACCCCTACAAATTTCAGTGATTTTAAATGCAGGATTTAATGTTAAAAAAGAAAGGAGGGAGAGAGATGTTGCTGTCAGTACAAGAACAATGGTGGCATGTGCAACTACTGTAGGACGTAAGAAAGGTTTCACTTATCTTCTGCCTTAGATTGGTACAGATTGAGAATGGAATAATGAGATGCAAGAATTTAAAAACATATTAAAACAATATTTATTCACCAAATGTAAGGTTTATATTTTGATCGACATTCACCAGAAAACCAAGTATTAAATACACTGCAATAATAGTACGAGTGTATTTACTTATATAAACGTTTTTACCAAGTAACAAGTTTTTGTTCCAGAATGTAAATGTTTTGGGAATTTCATCGTCCTAAATCAATTTGCATTAGTCGTATTAACGTTTAAAAATAAATTATTTTTCCATTACAGTGTAGACGTGAGACAGAGGCTAATTTTCAGACCTATACATGGAAGATAACTTTTTACTTTGCATGATATTGATAAAATATTTTAAAATACAACGTAGAAGAGCCAGAAAATAGTTTTAGCGTTAGTTCCATTTGATTTTAAGCTATCACAAAGAGGAAAATAATCGTATTTAGATGCCAATTCTCTTTGTTTTCATAGTAACACTCAAGATAAATTTTTACATAACTACACTATCTGCATTAAACAACTGTAGACGAAATATTTTATAAAATTTAAATGCAAACAAAAAATTTTGCAAACTTCAGCTGAAAGTGATAACACCTGTTTGGTGACAGTTGCGTTTGGATTACGTTTCATAAACAGTATCATTATTATACCGAATTCATAAAAATGCCCCGGAAAACTTTTTAAATTTTCTCTTTATAAAAACCTTCCTCAAACTTCAACGAATATTTTAAAGATACAATACGGAGGCTATTTCAATTAAGAGATTATCACTTATCAAGCCAGTTATCCATTAATGTTTTACACATTGATGCGTTCATTATAACTTTAATCGAGATAATTTATGGGTATAATATAGGTCTTAAGGCTGCAAGTCTGAAAAAAGTAGGACAGTTTGCTAATAACAGATCAGGAATCTAATACTTATGTTCATGTATAGTTATAGCTGTATAAATGAAGTATTTAGGTACTGAGGAATATAAGGATAAATTTGATTAAATATACAAATCTAATTAGATCTGTTTAAATATCCGTGTCATTATAGATTGTTATAATTATGTAACTAACGGAGTTACTAATCAGCTTATCAAGCTTCCTTGTGTTCCCGGATATTGGCATCGCAATGTTAGTTATTAATACGAGTTTCAGTAGCAAGCCCTTTTGCGTATTAAACCCCGTTTGAGATATTTTGTCGCTTTAGAGATGTTTGCTAAAGAGGTTTGTGATCGCATTGGAAGGCTACTTCACAACGCTTTCTACTTCACTGACTTCCAGTTTTGCATGCGTGTCGCCTATTGGCGTATTATGTTGACTTTTGCTTGGTATGGCTAGCGTAAGTCTTAGGAATTGATCTTAGGAAGTACATTATCTTCTTAAAAATTGATAAAATAACATAACTTAGGTCTCCTAACTCCAGGTCGGTACATCCTCAGATAGTTTTGACCAACCCTTAACATTAGGCTGTAGAAATTACTTAACCAAAATCATTTATCATGAATTTAATTACTTAGAAAATATTTAGTTACTCATGATTATGAATAACTATTACTATTAGCTCTAAAATGATTTTTATAGCATTAGTTACTATTCTGAATTTAAGAATCAAAGTACTCATTCTTAAAACGAATGACAACTGTTACATACGAAGCTACTATTCATATGATATTTATTTAACTTCCAAAATGTCTGTCAGTGTCGTCAGTTTATCAGTTTGAAAAGTATTTGGCATGAAGTTAAAAAAAAATTGATCCCATTTAAAATCCAATAGTAAGATTTATGAATACGGTTTTCGTAAAAAAAAATTGGACAGTGATTTACTAATTTGATAAAAAGAAAATGTAAATCCTTAAACGTAAATAATATTGATTCGTCTCTCTCTCTCTCTCTCTCTCTCTCTCTCTCTCTCTCACACACACACACACACACACACACACACACACACACACACACACGCACACACACACACACACAACCCATTTTCTGGTCCCATTTTCGTAAATATCATTATTAATTATTACCAGAGGTGTAGGCAGTCAAGAATTGATTGATGAACACTGTTAAATCATCTGGTTTTATTGCTTCCGTCGTCGAATTATAGCAATTTTTCAAATCTAATCAGTGTCATTGCCCCTAATTAGTGTAAAACAAACCCGAAGCCTTGTCTGTGACTTTTCTGCCGTAAATATGCACTTTGTGTCTGGTGCACTGCTTCGAGATTCCATTTGCAATGAGCACGATCTCAGTGTGCTAGCTAGTTTCCTCGAACTGTATTCAGGGACCGAATGGTTCATTGAGTCGTATTAGCGCCTGGGTTCCTTCGTTCTTTCTTCTTCACCTATTTTATATATATACCGTCCACTATACTGAATTATTCAAAAGTAAAGAATACTAATAAATCTCTGTTCTATTATATTTCTCATAAAAGAAAACAGTATACGCAAATCCACAAAAACATACCTCTTTGTGTATGCCTAGCAATGTTAGGTGTATTTGGAGCCAGAACTACTAAAGAAATTAACATTAATCATATTTTAGTAATAAATATTCGTTATAATCTCATTAATCTATAGTTATTCGTAATAATAATACATTTTTTGTTCAAGAGTCCGTAGTGGGACATTATGAGTAAAAATCATTGCCATTTTTCCAGCAGTATTCTGTCACCGCACAAGGTAGCTATGTTTCTTCTCATTTTGGTCAATGTGAGCAGGGAAGACTGGGGAGACATGTTTAGTCTTGAAAAAAGCTTTAAATAAAAATCACCTGGTATAGGTGCTAATGGCTAATGGTGTACACTAGCCAAAGAAGTAAATTCTTTTGGATTTTCTTTCAAAAGTTCAGATCAACTCATTCAAATGATTTTATTTCTGCGTTTATTTTCAAAGCCTATTTTAGTACTGGGATGCATATAAAGTTGCATATCAATCTCAGAAACATTGAGTGAAGTAGCGATAAAACAAAAGACAAAGAGCAATCAGTAAGGTCTATTACTTAGTAAAAGTTCAGAGTTCTGTGGCAGGAGCAGGAGAAAGGGTTGTTACCATTCATGGCCAAACCAAAGTACACAAAGACCTAATGAGCTCGCAGTTCCTAACTTCAGGTAACAATAAGTCATCGTTCTCCTTTACTTCACCAACAATATTTTACCCCATTGTCTGCCTGTACTAGATACGAGACTACATAGGGTTATTGTTGATTTATGATGTAAAATCTATAAAATAGGTCCTGGCTTTTAATTATACAATTTTTAATGTTGTTATTTGTTTTGTAAAAGTCTAAACCTTAACTTAAATACAATGATATGAAACCCGAGTATTTTGTGCCATTCTTAATACATTATTATCTTATACATTCACATTACCTGATACATGAGATGTATGAAAGATGAACTGTAAGGGAATTTAGAGTAGGTGTAACTGAGAATAATATATTATTCTACGGTTTGCAGTTAAGTATGGTAGTCGGTATGTTTGGTAGATCAATGAATATATTTAAACATATTATTTAATATAATATATACTTAATAATTGTGGAGCTTATATACAGGCAATATGTTGTGGTGTAACACTAACTGTACTCACCAATTTTTTCCAAGTATTTATCCTATATAATTAATAAATAGGTATATTGCAAACTGCTCGTTCTAATTCTTTACCGTCAGACGTTGCAGCCTCGGGTTTGGCCCTGAACTAAGTGTGTACGCGTACATTAACTTATTAGAGGATGTATAAGAGGATTGAGATAGAGAGTTCTCCAATAAAGAGGGGAAGAAAAGACGCCCTTAAAATAAGTTACAAATATAAAAGTAAAAAGAAACCAATCCAAACATGTTATTTCACAAAAAATTAGAAATAAATAAATGAGACATAACCGTAAGGTTTGATAAAAGGCATAAGCCTTATACTAAAACATTTGTCGAAGTTATTAATAGGATTTCAAGTTTTAATAATAGTATAATAAATCTTTATTTAGCGCATGATTTCGTTTGCCGAGAATAAAATTAACTAAGGACGCTTGATTAATATATGCTTCACATAGATTTTGATGTTGTAAATAAGAATTTTCGGACCTCTTATTTAATAAGTTTTGTATTATTTAAGAAATCAATTCGTGAATTGTACTCCTTTAACCTAGGAAATATATTGTCAGGAATAAAGCTGATATCCAATAATAGTCGGCAATTTCTTTAATATGATAGAGCTCTCGAGATCCATCAGAACGATCCTGCCTGAATATAGTCATGCCTCTGAGTACTAATTAAGGACCCAACAATCTTATTGGTTAGTTACTTTTATATTACTAAGGTATAAATATAAATGTGTTAACCTATATACGAAATAACAATACTTAGCTAAAGTTTGTGTTAGTTAAACATTTCATTTTTTGAACAATTGGCCAACATTTCCATGAAATGCATGAATATCGATGGTCACAGAGTATTAAAAATGCAAATATTCTTTTATAATACGTTTATAACATGTCTGGGGTCAGAGAAGAATTGTGCGGACCTGAAAGTGTCTGAAACAGGTGTTAAATTGAAAGGTAAATTTAGTGGAGTAAATTATTTAAACAAGTAGTAGGTTTTTGGTTCATCGGTATTGAATAACTTTTGGTAAAACTTAATAACTCAATCTATGCCGAAAGAACTTACTTTATTCTTGTCTTGTTGTAACTAATAGAAGGAGTTGTTAAGTTAGTCCTTTGAATTACGTAACCGTCCATTAATACATACCTTCACACAATAAAACAAACATGATGAAACATGTTTACGCCATAAAAACTTTGCTCATGCTTGCTTTGTTAAAACCTTATCGATGGAGTTGTTATATTAAGGTCATATTGACTTGCCATCTCGTATTCTGGTAATTTAATCTGAGACAGCGTGTTTCCTCAAGAATGTTATTGATATTTTACGTTAGTAGGAGGAGAATGAAAATAAATCCTAGAAAAATAATAAACCCTTCTATGTAGTTTTAGATTTCAATCCATCTATTAAATAAAAGAGGGTCTACAAATAATACTATATCATAAGTTTTCGGTTAATGGAGATATACGAATCGAAATAAAAACCATAGAGAATGGGGAGAATTTGTGGTAATAACGTTAGCTACAATATACAATATACGTAACAAAATATAAAAGTGTGAAGTATTTTCAATCTATTTATTATTTTTAGTTAATACCTGAATCACCTAAATAAGAGTAATTATTATAAAAATAAATGTAATGCCACATAATATCATGTTGAGATTTATAACAGTAAGGTGTATGGCGTAATTCTATTTTGGTATCCCAGTGATCAGAGTCATAAAAACAACTCCAGTAGTAAAAATTCCAGACATCAACAATAAATATCAATATGCAGACATATAGGCTAACGTGGTCAGTCAGCGTCGACTGAAATATCAATTCAGAACTCGGTCAAGTATGTAATATGTAATAAGTGCGGTCACAGTGCTACACGGTGAGCACTAAACTTGTACTGTTCGTGATTCACTAAAAATATAGGACTATGATTAAATAATTACTAAGTGATTAAAATACTTGGTAAGTATGTGGTGATAAATTATTTACAAGAACATCAAAATACTATGACTTACTTAGTAAAAGCACGAGTTATTCAGTAATCACTGAGAGATAATGGCATGAATAGTAAATAAATGGATGATTGCAGAATTACTGAGATATTACAGCATGCTGTGATAGTTATTATTCATTAAGATATTAAAGAAATACGTGAAGATTAATTAATACCAAACAAAAGATTTCTTGATTACGTGACCAGTAAATAAACATTCACATATGACGGCAATACTTGAGTCACTGAGAGAATAGAGTCTTACGCAATCAGTCATTGATCACTGAGAGATTACATCCTTAAATCAAGAGTGATTATTCCTTAAGACGTCCATTATTACATCACAAATGCATTATTACATCACAAATAATTACGGCTACAATATTTACATGATTGCAATCGTTGGTTACAGCGTAAATTGAGCAGTGAATGATCATGTGGAATAGTATACTATAAGGATCATATGATAATATGATAGTTCCTACATGAAGAAGAAAGAAACGTGTCTGGTGACACGAGCTTGTGTCATCAATCTAAAGACGATCGTTCTCGTACTTTAATTAAAAACCAAAAAAACACCATCACCTACTTATCCATGTATCCTTTAAATATGAGTAAACTGATAATGCACCATATAAATGAACACTTTTAATAATAAAAAGATTTTAAAATACGTTTACCTTCCTGTAAATCGCCAAGAAATGAATAGTTATGAGTAGCTAAGGTTTGTATCCTAGATAATACATTTTATTATCTGTGAAAGTTGATTTAATATAGCGTAAGTGATATGTAAGGTTTGCATCCTAGATAATAAATTTTATTATCTGTGAAAGTAGATTTAATATAGCGTAAGAAATATGTAAAATGTGTCAGTACGAATAATAATATAACACGGAGACACGTTCTGTTACAGTACGTGTCAAAACGGGTGCTTTGTCTCTGATTTAATACATCAGGAGAGCAAAGCCCTACACGAAATTCCATGTAATAGGAGATGTAGTAGATGCTTTGTATAGCATTACATTATTATAACTTTATATTAAACTCTTCCACAGTCTCACGTTTCATCAGCTTCTAAAGTGAGGTCCAGTTATGTATCTAAAATTGAAGTTTTGGTGAGACCCAAAGCTGCCAGCTTGGTCTATTTTCAGTTAAGAGTTTTCAGTTTCAAAATCGACTTAATTGGTGAGATGTTGAAAATCTTACGGAATTGGACAAAAAATATTATAATAAACTTCTACAGACTATATAAAATACTGTACAAAATAAAAGGGAGTCATACAGATTTATCAGTTTATTTCTCTTAGTCTCAAAATTATTATTTGACTTTACAATACTTTACTTATTTACTTTATTTTATGAGACCCAAAGCTGCCATCTTCGTATATTTTTCGTTAAGAGTTTTCAGTTTAAAAATTGATCTAATTGGAAGGATGTTGTAAATCTATCTTATTGAATCGGATAAAAAGTATTGTAATAAACTTACTCGGACTATTTCAACTACTGTACAAAATTAAGGGGGTTGTACAGTGTCTGCAATTTATTTCTTTTAGTTTCAAAGTTATTATTTTTTGGCGATGCTTTTATATTGAGTATGGCTGGTGGTTGCTTAAAATTAAATAAATATCAATAATGAATTCTAATGTACTTTATTTTATGACGAATTTGAGAAAGTTTTAGGAAAAAATGCAATGCAAATTAACCCGTAAAGAAATTTTATAATGGTTTAAATTTAATACTGTCAGCGATTTAAGCATATAAACAGCTATTATTAAAATAAATAAAAAAACTATATTGATGCGAAAACACCATGTAATGTACATCATCAATATTTAAAGGTCATTAAAGTTTGACATACATAATGATTACCTGCTCTTGACATATGGCACATTATTTATTATCTAATGGTTATCAATAAATGTTAAAGTTCATATCTTATATGCATACAATTTTAAAGTGGAAAACAATGTCAGATTTATGTTTATGAATGAACTGAAGAAAAGCCTTTACGGAAATTAATCCCTTCATTTTAGGCATGAGGACGTGCTTAGGTTTGATTGTGCAGTTTATTTCCTTTAGTGTCGTTCTATAAACCCAAAAATAGTTTAAAAAATTATGCTATTTAGAATATATTTACGGTAATTAAAATTAATAAATGCTATAACATTTATATATTTGTAAGAACGGTGATCAATATTATATTTATATAAATGTTTCTTTTCTTAATGTGGTAGGACAATAACTAAGAGTAAAGTACAGCAGAAAACATTTCTGTACTGTCTGTCTATCTGTCTACACGATAATTTGAGAACGAACTAACCAAAAGACTTTAACATTCGCATAAAACATCATTTATATATAACCAACATTTAATACGATAATAGTGCATATGTCTCCATCATACATGGTCACATTATCGTATTAAGTATTTCATCTTCTGTAACTCAAAACAGTAATAGAAAAGAGACTCTCCGTTACCTGACTTTCCGTTATTCTTAATTCTGCCGGGACAATACTGTTATTGGTTCAGGCTACATCATCAAATCAAACTTTGAACAAAGGAATTAGATTTGACGATGTCTAGAGAAGCCTACTGTACTATCAAATACAAGAACGAGTTTAAATATACTTTGCAAATCCTTTGTAGATCATCGATTATTCGTTGCCTGTGGGAAGCTATCATCTAGAGAGCATTTATATTAGGAGACATATTCAATTTACTGTACATGGTCATAAGCCCCGTAGAAGTTTTAAATTCTAAATCAACGCATACAATTATTAATAAGAAAATAAATATGAAAGGACTAATAGAAATGCCAATGAAGAAGTTATAATAATAAAACGTAAAACTCTGAAATGAAAGAATAGTAAAAAAATCGTTCATTAAATTAATATAGAGATTTCAAAAAGAAATATCTACCATTCAGCAGCAGACACTAAGTAATTAATTATGTTGCAGCTGTAAAATATTTTATTTTCTATAGGAAACAGCTGTATTGAATGGTAAAATGCGTATAATGATGAGAGTCAGTACGTATAAATAGACTCATTGTGAAGGCTCAATACGTATTACATCAGACAAAAAGCCCTTCAGGGCCGCGCCAGCCCCAGTTGAGGGAGAAATATTCGTACATTAGTAGAATGTGGATTGATGCAGCATTCAGGATTCCCACAATATTAGGCTGTACATTTTAAAACCTTTACTCCTTTTTGTGTTTTACTGTTGTTGCTTATAACGGTTTCTTTGATGTATCTAAATTTATATTCCTAAGACTATGTGGTTCAACTTATTACATTATAATTTTTTAATTGGGAAAAAATGTGGTTTGGAAAAGTCTATGAATGTTTTGAGTCATTTTCCTTCTTAAATCATTTTCATTTCCATTCAAAATTCAGAAATATTTATTGCATCTTAAACCTAATTAGGGGACATACGCTACCCAAAGAGAACCGCTCATCGTGAGGAGTTACATCAAATTAGGCTATTAGCTTAAAGTAAATATGTTAGTTCATCTACAGACAAAATAAATTAATTGGCATTATCAGTATTTTAACTCTTAAACTAATAATTTAACAACTTATAACAACTTAAGGAAACGTAGAGTTTAATTGTATCAACTTGATTTTCTAGCAAAACTAATATAATCATGGATGACTACATTCCGCGTCTTAAATGTTTTCTTTCTTTTTAATAATGTTATCGGTTCATGTATTTACTGACGACGCAATAAAGCCCAGAGAATCGGTAAAAGTGGTACAATACTGCCCTAGATTCACCGAATGGCCAGAATGAAAGCCGAATGGCCCAGTTACTCGGAAGCAAATCCATCGATGTCCACTTCCTGCCTCGAGACCACTTCCGCTCACTTCAATATTTTAGTGATTCTTGACAAAAAGTTTTAATTTATCAGTCTCTGCTTTTGAGATTGAACAATACTGTTCTCGAGTTATTATCTGAATATATAATATATGCTTATGCAGTAATATTAATGAACAAACAATTTTTTTTCAGAAAAGCCAATTAAATTTTCACCTCACCACACTTTGAAAAGAATAATACTTAATACGGTAATTGACATAACCAATGCCAGAGGCTACACACTCCCTACTTTAAGGCTATATGACCAGCCATATTTCCATATTTTTGGAATAACCAGCATAATTGCAATAATTTTATCCACAGTAGCAGTAATGTACGTCAATAATATTATACAGTTCTCTTGCTGGTTCAGTTTGTTGTGTATTTAGTCATGTTTTTTCCTAACATACGTGTAAATAAAAATGCTGTGCGAAGTTGAGTAATAATTTAAAACCAGTATTATTGTGATTTCAAGTGATTAATCGGACAAACCTGCAAGGTTTATTTACTTGTCATATCTAAAAATTAATAATTTTTAGAAGTACTATATATTTAAAAACGTATTCAAGTAAATTTATTATTTTATTTTATTTATTTTAATTCTGGTATACTTCAATATTCTAGTGTAATTTGTGCCAGTTTAGTAATTTTAGTATGACACTTTCAATATGGTAAACATTTATTTCATTTTGAATCTTATAAACAGATATTTAATTCAATGTAATGTAATGTAAGTAATTATTATATTTCTTTTATAATACTTGCCGTGAATTATTAAATTGGCAATTGGCGGCCTCCTAATCTCGCTTGAAGGTAACGTTATTATCCCAAGACATAAATTATTCATTATTTAGTAAAAAATTAAGGCTGTAATTTATAAATATAGTTAGGCTAATTAATATAACATAAATATAAATCAAATTAGTTTAAAAAATATAAAAATGATGAAGAATACAATTTCATTATTCCTGTGACTAAGCACTCTACTCAGCTCCAGTTTGGGCTGTCTACAAATGGCTTAGTATTCACACTCAGCAGCAAATCAAAAATGCTAAGGTTCGATTTTATCTGTCAACTCTCTAAAAGCCCCAATCGACCAAATTATTTTGGAATAGGGTAAAATACTACGGAGTTTTAAAATCAAAAGATTGCTCCTCGTTACCCTTCGACTTGTGTAGTATAAATGATTACTTTGTCAACATTCCTGTTGATTTATCTAGAGGTGCTCCTTATTGCAGTTCCGGCTGCCAGATTTCTCTCCCGTGAATGAGGCTGACGTACTGGATGCAATTTTGATGATTTCCAGCTATGCAGTAGGCGCAGACAAGTTTTGTCTGCTCTTTCTGAAAGGTATCTTGCCAGCCATATTGCCAGTTTTAGTTGCTATCTTTTATCAGCCCGTCCTTTAAAACTTAAACAGTATCAAAACCACGACATCCTCTTATCTCAAGCCGATCAGAATTCTTCCCTGTTTATAAAATTGTCTATTTCCAGTTCACATATTACTTAAAAAGTAATCATATCCTGATTCAGTTTCAGTCAGGAGTTCACTCAAAATATATCACACCACTGCATCACTGACAATTACAGATGATATTCGTTCAGCAATAGAAAAAAAACAGGCAATGGTTTTACACTTTTATAATTTTTCAAGGCCTTGTACTGCGTTTAAATCCCCTACTTCGTATCAATTAAGCAATTATGGTTTCTTTCGTGGTTGCGTTAACTCGTGCTTTACCGACGAAAACAGTAACGGAAGAGAATAGAACATCTAATTGGAAGGCTATTACTTATGACGTACCACAGGGTTCTGTTCTTGGTCCCCTACTTTTTTCATTTTAGATTGACAACTTCACATCAGAAATGATTTTAAAATACACACTTTGTACCTGATGATAAGGATACTTGAATTTCGAAACTGAATTTAGACATTGAATTAACTGTCTCTTGGACGCATCGACATTGATCAAAACTTAATGAAAGCAAAAGAAAACATGGGATGAAAATAATTCAATTCATTAATAGAATAGGCAATTTATCCAAAGTTAAACTAAACTATCTCAAACTCAAATACTAGGACAAAACTAAAAATATTGGACTAAATATTAGTTCACATTTGAAATGGACTAATCAAATAACTGCAACTTTTAACAGAGTGCTTGCCACCATTTACAGTTGAAAACATTTTTCTGTATACTTTCCACTTAGTTATGTAGTTATATTACCGTAGTTAAATTGGTTAAGTTTATTATTTCAACACTACAACTATAATTGTGATATAGTGGTAAATGACAGGATTGTTGAGCTGTTGGACAGGCTTCAACGAGCCTAAAACTACTGTACTCGTATTAGATTTATTTTCAATCTTGGACGTGCCAAACTTTCCTTCTTATTTTAAACAACAATCTCTAAAAACAAAATAACAGCGTTAAAACGTTTGGGTCGTAACATTAGTCTTATGGGCCCAAGGACCTTTTAATACAGTCGCCTCATAATTGTTAGTGTGATACTTATAATACAAGACAGTTCATATTATAAGAATATTGCCACTAATATTACACTAAGTATTTCTATTTGTCCATTATGACATAATTTAGGATTTAAAACTAAAATTACTCTTCGTAAAAATATAAAATTTTATTTAATAACAATAACAGGTTGAATTAATTCTATTGAAAATCTGACTAAACGATTTTCTTTCCTTTGACAGTTCATCTCGTTAGTGTTATTAAGCTACTAATTGGAAATACACTTTGAGATTGACACTAATAAGGTTGAGCTGCAGGAGATTTTCTTGTCGGAAGGATTTGCTCTTTACGACACGTCCGGGGGGGGACCTATATTCTACACTACTCCTTGCTTCGCAGAACTTTTATTGGCTGAGCGTTAGCAAAGGATTAGATTCGAGGGACTTTTCATTCATGTCAACGCGATATCATGATACAAATGATCAACAAACTTGAAATTTTGCATAAAATGTTATTTCGACACAGGCAAAACCTAGCAAGATGATAGTGTTTGTCAAGCTATTGATTTTGGCTAACAATCAGTGAAAACGTTTACAAGAATATTGTGCGTGCCCATGATGGAGATGATTAAATAATAGAGTAAATAAATTTGTAAGTAAACCGAGCGAAATCTTTTGGCAATAACGAATGTAGTAATAGATGTGTTGTGTAATTAGGTTTGTAAAACATAGACAGCATAAATGACAGAAGTTATAGTGGAATGGCGGTCATTAACAAGGCATATCACACCACTAGTGATATCACACCACCAGCAAATTTCTCTTTGCTGGTCCCAGTAACAAGCCTCAGTAAGGCGTCTTTGATTGTATTAGTTGGTATTGGTTAAAAAACAACATTAAACGCGATATTTTACTCGCCTGCAAAATTTCAAATAAATAGATTTTAGTAGTCTCAGGCAGGGATGGTGTTTCTTGTACTGAGCATTAAATATTTTATTTATAAAATTCTTAGTTCTTGGTATTCTACAGTCGGTGTATTAACTAATCTTAGAGTCTTCAGGTGCGTAAAAAGATTCTTTACACAAATTTGTGTTCATGAAATATTTTGGCCGTGGTATGTCTTTGAGATGTTAAACTGAAACTGCCAATAATTAGTATTTATTTAGAACAACGGCTAAATTTAGACGTTACTCATTTTGGATTTAATTCAAATTTGGCGTATTTTGATATGAAACATTCCTAATTTGTTTTTAAATCTCCTTTTTATTTGTGTTGCATTTTACTAGTTTCTTATAAAAGTGTTTTTAAAGCTGTTTCCAAACCGGCTTGTAGTGTTTGACTAAATGGAATGAAAAACTATTCCGCCATATAATAATATACATCAGAAAAATAATTGGTTAAACGTAAAACAGTACAACATATGTAAATACGTGGCAGCAATAAGCCCGGAATATATAAGAAAGTACTGCCTCGTTTTGGTAAAAATATAAATGGCAAAGATAGATATTGTTGGGGGAACAATAAACCAATAAGCTTTATCCTATATAAATAAATAAAAAGTCAATAATTAAAATTGGTCAGAGTAAAGGTGAACTAGATAAATCATTCCATCTCTTTAATTTAATAGAAACATTTTATATTATAATTTAAATATAATAGTGAAACATAAAAAGCAGTTGTCAATCACAATTATGAAAAACACTATATAATTATGTGAAAGAAACAGCCAAATACAGCACATTCACCCGGCAAGTGAGAGATCCGGGTTCGAATCCGGGCGGAGAAAGTACTTTTTGTGATTCAATGTTTATTGAAATTAAATTAAATTAGGTAATTGCCACTTATACAAATTTAATAAAACTATATAATTATTTAAATATATAATAAATTATATAAAACAATATCACAGTTATAATATATGACATGCAGTATAATATCACAAGTAGAGCAGAAGAGAGGAGCACTGTAGAAGTTTTTGTTATAACCGAGTGGTGAAAAACGCAGTGACTTGTGAAATATTGTCGCATCGTGTCAGAACCATATTAAGTTTCGACAACACAAAACTTCCGTACTGAAAGGAACTCGTCATTCCCTATCCCAAAATGAGGTGAATCTACGATAGAGACAAACGTGTACCATTGTAGGCGTTCAAATTGTTGTAAACAAATAAACATGTTTTAAGAACTTAGCAAAAAATGGTTTAGTAGGTTGATCTATACTTAGGCGTTTACTAAATGTTATATTCATATAAAGGAGCGGAAGAGAAATCTCTATTTTATGCCTAGTGTTTCCGTTATTTGTTTTAAAACGAAATTTAAATTGGGTCAATCTTGTCATATGCGTATCTTGGAGATGGATTACTATTTGATTACGTATCGGAAAATTATAATATGTAATTAAATTAAATTTTTAATTGATTTATATTTAATACATTTGTATTTTTAGAAGAACACAATTTTTTTATCAAATTAATGGAAAAAACGCGTGGAGGGGATGGATCTCGAAGTTAAGTTATGGACTTTTCTATGTAGCAACGATGAATTGTTACTATTTATAAAAACAAATCCAATTAAACCAAAGGTATTAAAAAGCGTGTGGAAGGGGTCATTAAACTGTTTATAGTAAAAGAACACAACCCTCTGAGGTAGAACATTCCCCACTTAAGTCTCCCGTGTCCACAAAACTGAGTGAAAGTGGTAAACAGTGAAGTAACTCTCCTACAGTAAAACTTTGCGAAGGAAAATGTAAGATACTCCATTATGAATTTATGTCAATGAAATTAATTGAGTCGCGAAAAATGTTTAATACTTAGAATATTTATATGTTGCCACATATAAAAACGGTAAAATTGGTAAACAAAGATTTCTATTTTTCCTATAGGTCGAATGCAGAATTCAAAAACTTATGTTGCATATTAAAGACTAATTCCAACCACTATTGTAATAAACTATTCCAAACACTTATTTACGATTTGTTTTACTTCCATTCTACAACAAAAACATAAATTTTTTTTAAAATATCTAGAAAATATCTAGTTGCTAACGAAATATTAGCGCTAAATTATTCGGGTTTTAAATGCTTTTTAGGGTTTTTGGATCTAATGTATTAGTTTTTTTTAATTGGTTTTCAAATATAAAATTTTAGTAAGGTAGTCGATTACGTTGATTTTGTATATTCTGAAATCAAAATATTTATAGAATAAGGCAGATAATTAAAAATAAATTGATGCGAGGTAAGGTATTCAGTGTATTTGATTGAAATTGAGTTATCAACTAATGTGATAATCGTACTGATACATCAAAATAGTAAGACATTATAAACCGAGAAAAACCTTGAACTACCTGCATGCGTTGATATAACACTAAAGTTTCATCAAGAAGGTAATGGAACAGTAATACAGAGAACAGTAACAAATCTAATCGATCTTCTTATTTATGTAATTTAGTTATTTTGTGAATTTTGAGTTTGCTCTATGTTATTGCATTGCTGAAATCTGGTACTGTCACAGATTTGACCCCTGGAATTCAGAATCATGCTCGACTGAAGAGATACAAAAAAAATCAGGGATGAAGAAGGTCGAAACGATCTCATTGCATAGTTAGAGTCACCTAGTCTACAAAGTATATTGTAATAAAGGTAAATAGACGTATTCCAATCGTCTCTCAGGCGCACAATTGTGCTGCAATTCAAGATGGAATTGGGGAACGATTCACAGAATAACTTGCGCTATCACAAGAGCAAAGTTTCTTTCAGTGATAAACTTTGAGTTTCAGTCAGTGGCAACATCCAGGTAGAAATAAACTTTAATGGAGAAAAAAACTTACCCACTTACATGACCTTCCGTTCTTGACGAGCCTTTTTTCCCAATTCTAAATTTTGCTTTCTTGCCAAACAAATTCTGTGATGAGTTTCAACCGTTGACAACTTTCTTGTAATAATGAATAAAGTTTGTACTTTCTGAGTTGTTCCATTGTTAAGTTGAAGACTCATTGTTCTGAATACCAACTTTTAATTTTATTTAAATTTAATCAGTGTGGATTTCTGGTTAGTGTCAACTCTCAATTGACAAATTACTAATTATGTCTTTTTCAATTTCTCTTCAAATACGAATATATGTTATATCCGTAAACAGTCGTTATTTCACCTAAAAGTGGTATAAAATTTACAAATCATGACGATCAATTTTGAAACTAATTCATATAGGTTATAGATTTGCCACAAGGTATAGAATACAACGTGTTTTTGGTAGTATGTGTGTCAGAGTAGTCTTCTTTTCATTAAGTTATTTCATGTATATCATAGATAATCACCAATGATAAAAATGGAAACACACCTTTACCAAACTACCACAGGCACACAAAACCCTTTAGAACAATAATAGAAGAATAATGTTTGACCATTTTTTTGTTTTAATAAGTTTAGATATTATTTTTAAAATCAATTCGTGAAATTTAATACTTCAACCTAGTAATACATTTTTATAAATTCAGCCGAAATCCCGTAATACAAGCTAATTGTATGAATTTAATTCCAGTTTGGAAATCCAGCAGACAAACGACCTTAAACAAAGTCATGCCTGCTGGTAAGATATAACGATCCAGCAGTCTTAGAGGTTAGTTACTCTTAGATTATTAAGGTTTTAATATAAACGTTCTAACGGATAAGATTATTCGAAATAACGAGATTTAGCTAAAGCTTCTGATAGTTATATATTTACTTTCTTACACACTCTACCAACGTTTGCATGAAACACAATAATTTCAATAGTTACTGAGTGTTTAAAAATGCAAATACAGAAATGTTTAATATCTGGGTAAGCCACTTATAATTATAAATCATTGTGTTTATAACACGTCTGGAGTCTGAGAATATAATGTGTCTGCGGGCTTGAAGCCAAGTTAGTGTCTAGAACTGTTCTTACCTTGAAGGTTAATTTAGTGGAATTTAATTGTTGCAAACAATCTGTGTATCTTTAGTTCATTTTTTTTTTTTTACTTTTGCGCAATTTAGTAACTTCACTTACTGCAAAACTTACCACATATTTTTCGGAAGCAAAGTAATATACTAGAGAAAACATTGTATTTTCTTGATTTATATGTACGATGTCTGTCAGAATGTCTAAATACTCTAATGGAGATCGAAAGGAGTTAAAGCGTTATCAGATCTACTCTTATTGGAGATTAAATACAATCATGGCCAGTTCTTATCTCCTAATTGGTGTCCTAAGCTGGATCCTGCAGCTAAACCATTCTCTTGTCCATCCAAGATATCCATTTTGTCCCTCTCTACTTTCACTTTCTTTTTCATTAATTCTTCCTTGGCAATCCTATATATTCGAAATTCGGATGTTTTATACTCAATCACACGTAACCTAGTGAACATATTTGGTTAAGGAATTGCTGCTGTAAAGATGGCTAGTACTTTTTACAACTGATAGAGTCATAGACACAGAGTGTGACATTAATTTGTATTTGTACACGCATCTTCTGTCGTTGTGAGAATCGTATAATAATGACAAAAAGTAGTGTATAACTACTATTATACATGGCAGCAGTGATGAATTCAAACACATTAGTTTATTCTGGATTTTATTGCATGAACAAAATTTGAAAGATTAGAAAGGTCTTAGATATTGGTTTCATTTGACATTGTGGGATGGCATATTTACAGTTGCTGAAGGAAAACATGGAAGGTAGCTCACTACATCACTCAACAAAACATTAGTTTCAAGACTTTTTTAGGAAACACGCGAGCGCAGTGAACATAGCAAATGAAACCAACCAATAACAGAGTTCACCAACATCAGACACTGTAGTATACACATTTTTATGACAAAATAACTTCGAGGGGAAATGGCGTCCGTTTTTTCTTTACTAATGAGACATACTATACTGATCATGTATAGCCTTTAAATATTGATATCAGACATAGACTAAAACAAGGAAATAGAAAAATAAAGCGAATAAGGAAGTGAGATTGTAAACTGTGCCTTATCAGGTTACAGCTATTCATTCTTTCGAAAACAACTAAAAACAAAACCAACTCTAAATAAACAACTAATCGTAAACTATTAAATTGGGACAGTAAAAGAATAATGTATTTTTGTCTATGCTGGCATAGGTTTGTCTTCATATCATCTCAGGAATATACGAGTACATAAGTGACAGCGATTAACCCTCATACTCCTAGAGGATGCAAGCGTGGAAGTAGACACTTTTCAATGGTAGTAGGTTAACATAAGTCGAAATTACTTATATACATGTACATTTTCCCCAAAAATTACATTGGCAATACAATCACTCTTTGAAAAGTTAGGGTAAAAAATATTTGGTTACAAATTGTACAGAATAATTCTGAGAGACCATTACCTGCATTTACCGGTTTCGAATAGACAAAATCAACTCGAAAATTGCTTCTACCTAAAATTATTCATTCGAAAAAAATTCTGAACTTCATTAAAATCGAAGCAATGTGGAACTGTAAATAAAATAACTTTACATTCAAAACAACTAAACCGTCTAAACATAAAATATATTTTATCCCTCCTTTTTGTTTTATTTATTACTTGAAACTTATTTTACAGATGATGGCAAATTTGTTTTTAAATCTGTAAGTTTAACAAATTCATTAATTTCGTTTTATTTATTGAATTTAATTTATCTGAAAAATTATACACAACTCTCTATATATATATTATATATAGAGATTTTATCTTTTATTAAAGTTTTTGTTTTGTAATAAGTCAAGTGAAATTGCAGTCGCTGGACGTTTATGTTTTATAGGATAAACTATATATATATATATATATATATATAGTTTATCCTATAAAACATAAACGTCCAGCGACTGCAATTTCACTTGACTTATTACAAAACAAAAACTTTAATAAAAGATAAAATCTTTTATTAAATTATTGAATATTTTACTGTATCATTCTATTAGTTTTATTCATTCTACAAAAGTCTATTTATACTTTATAGATAGGAATTTTTGAATTGTGAAACTTTCTCTCTAACTAGCAACTAACAAAACGTAAACAAACATAACTAAAAAATATATAGTAAAAAATGTAAGTATTGAATTCATCAGTGACGCATTTATTTACACTTGGCTGAAATTGAAAATATTTATACTTAAATTGTTATTTATAAAATATTTTTTAATTTAATTTAAATGTGCATGAGTACCCGATACACGTCGACGTTACTTAAAATATTATAAGACGGCATCGTATTACATCATAAGAAATTTTACTAAGAAAACAAAGAGTTTCGTCTTTAGTATTCCTTCATTGTGGGTTAAAATAGTCCAGGTATTACTGAAATAGAGTTATTTAACTAAATACATCAACTGCAGAGAATTCAATTTAGTAATTTATTGGTAATCAATTTACAAAATTAGTTACATTCACTGAATCCAGTGTTCCCACATCACTGCTTTTAAAACTTAAAGTCCAACTATCCGGTTATGGATCAAGGAGTTGGATTATTTTGCAGTAATTCTGAATCTGAATCTCTAGATTTGAAATAAGATTTAAGAAGTACATACCCATGACGTCACTATTATTCGGTAGAAAATTGCGTGCGAAGCCGCAGGTAAGAATTAACATTTATTTATCTCTCTGATAGCTAGTTATAATAGGTGTTCAAGCTAGAAAAAAATATATTGTGAAAAAGAACTAAGATTGTTTTACCATTTTGATGCCGGGCCATTTCGACTTGCACAAAAATTAGTGTGGCTGAAGATCAATAAATTTCTATCTGAGGGAAAAATTCTCTTTGTGTATCAATAAAAACAAGGTTTAGTTTTAGTTAGTTTTTAAAATGCAAATTGGTTCTTGGTCCCCTACTATTGTACCTTTCAATTCAAAGCAATCATTAATACTTTCCAACAATAAACACCAAGACCGTGCCAAAGGAAACAGGAACGAAGTAGTAAAACACTTAAACTCGAGGCCGTGGGTTCACGACAGGTTGACCTCGTTAATATTGTTGCACTTGGCGGCGATACAAGTAGACACTCGTATATAGTGTACGGTTGTGTAATATTTCGTACTACCTGTAAATACTGTAGATCGTAACTATTAGTACCAGAGCTGTTGGCAAATATTAACAAACCGTACGAGTGAGTTGTGGTTAATGAGTAAGAATTGTTCGATCAGACTATTTATAGAAATAAAAATTGTGGTCGGGTCCTTGTGATTAGCAAAAATGTTTTTTGCACTTGATAATAATCAATCAGCTGATAATGTTCAATTCAATAATTTTATTTTGCCACTGTAGACACATTTTTTCATTAAAATTTTTTTTAATATTCATTATTAGTGTTAAAATTCATAAAACATTTGGTTCATAAAACTATTCATGAGTTAGAATTTTAAAGAAAAATAAGTTTCAATCAAAACATAAACACATATTGACAAGATAACAATGAATTTTAAACTAAACAGTAGTTAAATATGAGTTAATTATAGAAAATGTTTCACAAGAGTTCGGCAACACTTTATACGTGGTTGGAAATGAATTAAATAATAGTTATAATCCTTTTTTTATTTAATCTAAATTACGATTTATAATAGACAGGGGTGAGATAAGATAGACAATTAATATACATTATTATTTTCCCGATAAGTCCATTCAAATAAACCCTACAAATAAAAAGGTTTTTAAGGGATAGCATATCTTGTTCTCAAGATAATGACTGTGCACATTGCATCGAGCACAGATATTCCTGGAATTAATAATAATATTTTTAGTTTACCAAATTATTATTAATCGTAACGGCAAAGTTCAAGATATTTGTAATCTTCTTGATTTTTTGAAAATTATACTGTACAAATATATGTTAAATATTTCCACGTAACACTAATACATAAAGGGCTGTAACTGATTACTGATAATATTAAAAGTATCAAATTTAATCTGTTTAAACACTCACAAGTTAGCAGTAGACAATGGAATGAGGCAAACATAGAAAGAATGTTTTGCATTTAAATGCCTTACATGAATGCTCTGCAATGCCTACAGAAGAAATGATACAATGGTATATAGCGGTGATATTTTTCAATCTACGACAAAAAGACTCAATGTCGTGTTGGAAAATGGCGTCACTTTGGCTAGTTCAACCTATCGAAACTTTATGGTAAGTTCAGCGGTCTGCATAGAATCATAAGTCTCTTGCTATAATCGGCGAAGTATATCATATAGTTCCTGGTATTATTATTTTAATATCGCTGCACTGAAAAATTTTATTTAAAACATTGGAGTGTCATTATATCTATATTCTTGTAAAGACATGAACACCTGTTTAAATTTAGATACTCTATAACCTGATTTGCAATGGAAGGCCACAAGCAGGATAGTGCAAAACAGACTATGTGATAATATGCAGGAATTTAAAACTTGGGAAGATAGATTAGCTTAGCGGCAGGGTTTGGTACGCCAATAAAACGTAGCAACCCCCAAGATGGAGAACACAAATTTCCCAAAATTAGTTTGTCTGTAAATTGATAACTGAGATTGATTGAGGTTTTCGCAACTAGGCGAATAATAGTGATTTTCTATGAGATGTTTAACTATTCAGTACTAGTCAGAAAAAATATTGGGTTAATAAGGATTAATTAACCTAAAGTTTTTACATAAAAAGGTGAGACTAATATTTTAAATGCAGTCCAAAATGTTATATTCTTGTCAGTTGATATTGTATGTATATTGCAGTTAGTTATTAAGATATTTTTAGTATTTAATAGTATGTACGAACATTGTTAGCGAAAGTTTCATGCTCTCAGGTAACATACATCATTTTAGTGAATATACTTCATTAATAATATTACTATTGTATCTGAAACTTGTTAGCTCATATTTCATTCCAGTTTAAACTTTCGTTTAGTTTAATAACAAAACTTTTGGGCTGGATATTGATTGATGGCATAAATTTATCAGGTGAAATGGTTTAAAAAATGGTCAATAGTACGCATTGGTTTCTAAGTTTCTATTTTAGGTTTTTCAAAGGGGGCGTCGCTTTAAATATAATTTTTTTTAATTCTCTAGCTCAATGATGGCATGCTTGGAATTCGTATCACCGTAGTCGTTGTAAAGGATATACAACGGCACATGCAGTGTGCGTCTTAAAGTATATAAAAAAATAATATATTCATGTACTCAGGTTCTGTAGCAATCCTCAACCTTTCTGTGACGAATCTTCTCAGTACAGTTTGGCATTTTTACCTACGATTCTGAGTGGTCCGTTGATAATATTACACTATCAATTAATTCGGTCCCACGTTCAGTAGTAATGATCAGTTAAAAGGTTCAAAGATCACACATAAGTGAACGTATGCTGTAAGGACAAAAGCATGTTTGAGTTACAACGGAAAAATCCAGTAAGAAATTATGACGTTTAGTCTTTATTAAAATAACTCTGTGTTCTAAATCAGAAATATTTCAATAAATACTTTAAAAAAGTTTTGGTTAGTTGTGATGCAAATAAAACCCTGGCTGTAAAAACAATTGCGCATCGTTTTTCCTCTTTATTTGTTATTGAAACAAACATTAAACTGTATTTTATTGATACAATATCTGTTTTAATCTCACTTCAGCGAGAAGATTAGAATTGGTACCAACTCGTTTAACAACATGTTGACCTCTTTAACAACCGGATCGTTAACCATCGGATATATTCAGCATTGTTAACGCTATTAAAATAATTTTAACGGTGTATTAGCAAATACGTTCCTACACGATATAATGTTGAAGGAAATAAACATCATAATAGGAAAAAATTTACTAAATGTGTTTTAATTTTTGGATAAAACGTATGAAAACTAAGAATGACGCTATCATTGGCAATGACACCTTTTACATTCATGACAACATTAAAATATAAAAACTTATATAATTCAATAGAGAACGAAAAAAGTTTGAAAATTCAGTTTGGAATCTACTTATCTACTTATTGATATATTGCGAATTTCAAAATTGTAATATTGATATATTTTACAATAGTGCGAGTTTCAAAATATGTTGACGTGCCATTCTAAATTAATATTAAACAATTTGTGCAAAACTTAACCAACAAAACTATGAATGCATCATCAATTTCATACTTTTACATATGGGTAATTTCATAAAGAACCTCATTGTGGCTAATGGATATTTTTCATTACATTAGTTCAAAATAACAATTAGATAAAAGCAGCGTACCCTCATTTTAGTTTTACTGATGTGTTTATTTAGCAATACCGTTTCCACTAGTGTAACTATATAACAAGGATAACAAGAGTAATTATATACTTATAAATATTAGCTGAGATTTTGCTGATATTCGAAATATGAGGCTAATAAGTGATGTAACTAATGCAAAACTTGTATTAACATTTTATTATTTACAAAACAGATTGGGTAAAGAGATAATCAGGCTCGACTCAGCAAGACTAAGAATCTATCGGAAAGGCATGACGATATATCTCTCTTCACAACAAACTAGGCTACTCCGGCTATTGATGCACTTGCATGTTGCAGTTTTTGCAGTATAGATATTATCATACAGATAGTATTGAGCACGTAAGAACATATATCTTAAGATTGCTATTACAATCACGTTCCTTCTTGAGACGGTATAATTTTTTCTTTAGTTACTACATAAACAAACTTTTACCGTCATTATTCAACATGAACAGGCGTCCACTTTAATTTCCATGCAGGATTTTTTATTAAAAACGATAGAAATTCAAATTTGAATTTTCTGTATAACAGTGTGAGATACCAGGAATAATTTATTTATAACAAATATGAACGGGTTAAGAAGACAATATCGAATAAGGAATTCAGCAGAATTTTGTTACAAGAAAGATACCTCGTAATAACTTCATTAGTGCAATTCCAGAAAAAGATCAATTTTTTCATGATATACGTACTCGTAATATCAGTTTATATTCTATAAAAATAACATAAGGATAAAAAATAACATAAGCTAAACAATGAATCGCTTTAAAGTCGAGACACGGTGAAAGGAAAGTGGGTTGAATCTGTTTGACCTCGTTAAGTTCTTCTACTTTATACTATACGGACAATACTATTGTCTGTATAGTATTGTATTATGTATTGTCTGCACAGGACACAGTTACCGTGCTGTGGCTGCCGGTGTATTAACTGGATAAAACGTTTGATGTTGTATTAGTCATGGTAGAATTTTTGAAGGTTAAAGTCGTAGGTATTTTTACTTTGTTGGACTGTCATTAAATATTGGTTTCCTATTATATGTATACTTAAAAAGTTTTGTGTGTATCTGAGCTATATAAGTTTACTACTTATAAATAAATAACAATGTTAATTGTCGTTTACTTAATTTCCCCTTGGAATCTAAAAAGAAAATATCTTTTCTAACTGTTACGTAAAGAATCTTGAACAGCGTAGTCCGTTACAATGGAACGAAACTGTACCAAAAAATTATTGGCTAAGTGTTAACAATTTTTTTTATTTTATTTTATGGGCTGGAGACATTTCATATATGTATGTTTGTAGTTTCTCCTGACGATACATCGAGAACTGACACATAGACTTAAAAATTGGCAGGGAGTTTATATGAAGAACATCGATTTCGATGATAGTGTGTGTCACTCCATGATAATTGGTTGAGCTTTAGCGATCATTCTCATCTGTGTTTTATGGGTAATCGTGATGACAATAAGAAATGGTAGAATGAAGAACTGTGTAAGCAGGCATGAGTGCTGTACAATAGTATGACATTGTCATGCGTGATATTTGGTGAATTGGTTAGACTTTCGAATCTCAGGTTCTTCGATACTCCCGTGTATCAGTTCATTTGTATCTAAAAAAGGTTGAATTCGATGATGGTGCACACCCTTTCATGAAAATTGACTGAACTTTATCCAAGCCTAAAACTCAGAGTGGTATCTCAAATGAATATTAACCCGTAAATTAGAAATTTTGATTATTTTCCGCAGGTATTACTAAGGGTTGTGTCTGCCTGCCTGTGTGACTGTATTCCACTAAATATCTTTAAAATAAATTGAGATATGGATTTAACGTTTTGCATGTAATGTGATTTCAACTTGGTGTCGGCGTGCATGACGATGTTCATGTCCTTCTTTGGAATTTGTCTGTATATCCATTTTCTTGTTTAAACAATATTTCTAGAACGAACTAACATGTAGATTTGCTCATTTATGTATAATAAACACACAATTTAATAATGGCACATGTAATTCCATGAGATTTGGTTAAAGTGAACATTTTTTTTCTGGCCCTAAGTATAAAAATGATTCAATCAGAAAACAACCCTAAAACAAATTTATAATCGAACTAAGTACAATAATATGACATTTTAATGTGACATGTAGCTGTAGACTTGAAATTTTGCACTCTGGTTGAGCCTAACCTATAACGCAGCATTTGGTGTGGTAGTATAGAAAAAGGAAGTATGCTATAGCAAGGGTATTAATTTTGAGGAATCGAAAATGGTCTTGATTGCCATTACAACTAATTAACAACAATTTATTTACTAGATCTTTGTACTCATAATTGTTAAAGAACTAATCAAACATTTTCTCAGCAAAGTTAGGAACTTGTTAAGTTGGCAGCGCTTCAAGATATAACTTTTAACTAGTTGCAGTCTAAATATTATCGTAAGAAGCTCGCTTGTATTATATTAAGCTTCTTCACATTATGAAGTGATGTTAAAACCAGCGTTCAGGTAAATCCATTAAGAAAACAATAAAAGGATTACCAAAATAAATTTTCTTGTTTTAATTTTAAAAATAAAAATTTGATTTTATATAATAATAGTAACTACCAGTAATTACTATATATTTTAGGCAATAAATTAATAAATGCATGTAAAATAACTTTTTAAGTATTAATTCACCTCTTTTGCGGCTTAGTACTATTTATGTGGTTTGTGTGACTGTAAGATGACATACAGTTTTGTACTCACTATAGGGTTTATTAGTACTATTTATTTTAACTTATTTCATATTTTGTCTGATGAAATAATAGAAATAAATAAATTTCCCTCATATTAGTGGTAATTATTCTTATACACGAACGTTTCCAGTTCTCATTGGTTTGTTGTTGCAAGCAGATCTGTAACTTTTATGTTTATTATTTATTATTTTAAAATAATAATTATTAGTTGTTAAAAGTATGTTTTAACGATATAGATGAATTATTTTCCATAAAATAAATGAAATATCGCGTTTTTATTTATATTAAATTCAATAATATCTATTCATTTGAATTATTCCTGGTGCAATAAATGAATTGCACTAAAGAGGTAAATGGACAAGTAGTGTATGTAATAGTCATTTCTAAATTATAATGGAAGTCAATCAAGAATAAATTAATTTGAATGTTTTATGGAAAAGCTATTGTATTTATTTATATTTTATTACTACTTCAAAGAAAAGATAAGTTTTAAACGCATTTACTCTATTGCGAAAGTAACTGAGCCATTAAAAAATTACAAAGAAGTAAATTTAAAAGAAATAAAACCTTAATTGCTCTGAATCGACATATTTCTGAACGTTTGCTTTGCAAAACGTTTGTTCTAAAAAAGTATAAACGTCAAAGTCGAAAACTTCTTTAAGAAACAACTTTAAATTGCGAATTTCTTACCTTTTCCACATCAACAATTCAGACTCATCTCAATAAAACAGCTTCTTTTGAAATGCTACATCTTTGAAATGATTTACATTGTTTTAAGTGCAGGCTTGGTTTGGAGGATGGAAGGGGGGTGGATATACAACTACAAAACACGTTGGTATTTTTTTAATTACGTGTTGAAATTATTTTTTACTAGATTATTGTTAATTACACTTCTATCGAACAAATTTATTAAGCATTACTTCTAAAATTATATCTTTAGCTGAGTCAAAATTGAATTGTGCATAATGCATTTTGTAATTTAAACTATTAAAAATTTCAAACATATAATTGTTGTATTGAGTTTACTCGCTGCGAGTTGGCAAAACCTATCTATCTAGGGTTTAAAAAATTTAATTTCCTAAATAGGTTTACCTACCTGTTTGTCTGTCTACACAAAATATTTCAAATTCGAATATCGAACAGAAATTGACCCATAGACTTAAAATGTTACATGACGCTTTATTTGCTTTATTTGTGTATGGGCAACATTGAACTCGATGGTGGTTCATGTTCAACAATGGAATTTGGTAAAGGGTTATTGAGGCATTCCACTCATTAAGCTGACAGAACTTATATTGTCCACCTGGGGTATGTTAAACCTTTTCTGCATGCTTGGCTTTCTTTCTGTCCGTCCACAGGACATGTCTTGAATTAAATGAGCTCTCTTAAATTTTGCTTCCCACCTCAGCAAAGCCTCTTACGCAACAAGTATTGTGGAATATGTACCCCTATCTTTTAGTTTTGTCAGCTGTTTAATCAAAATACACTATAAAATAAATACATTACGCGTTTGTTGGATTACGGTAAGTTAAATCAGTTATTAATTTATTATTTTGAAGCTGAAACTTGATTAATACCGTAAGTTTTAAATATTATAATCAAATCATAATAAGTTTTATTGTTTAACCAAAAGATCCTTTTTTACTTTTGAGGTACATCTTGTAAACTCTCTCCATTTAGATACAGTATGCTGACGGTGTCTAGACTCAATGTTCATAAAGTCACTACATACTGTAGAGAAAAGGTCGTTACGGGACATGTAATGTTGCAGAATGGCATCGCTCTAAGAATCCAAGCTATTACGTTATATTATATCACATTAAACTTTCAGTTCATTCTCAATGATGTGGTATAGTATAATCTACACGGGTCTGACTCTTTGGTGACATTTATGTCGTCATGACAACTAGACAATATTATGCTGTAGAATATAATATAATTGCGGTTTTATCCAATTAATTAGGTACTATATCAAACTGAAACGGAAACAAATTATTAATAATTATAGGATCTAGAAGTGAGTTCCAGTACAACTTTAAGTTGTATTTGGTTATTACAGAATTTAAATTTGTTCTAATTACTTTTATCTCGACTTTGTAACACTGAGCATTCAATAAATAGACTACATTTTTCTTTTGAGAATTGAAGACGTATAAAAACTTTGAGTTTTCCAATATATAAGTAAATATTTATACAGTATAATGATCACTAACTTGATCAAATTATAGCAGTTTAATTAGTTTTGGGCTGTAAATTATTTCTCAACTTATTTACGATTTCCTTTCGATTACTGTGGTTTTATTAAGAGGTCAAGATTTCTTCGAACATTCACCGTGAGACAAGAACTTCTTCAGGTGAATAACTACTGTCTCAAATATACTAAACACTAGGATGAAGTGAATCAAATGAATCACTACTACACTAGGTAAGTCGGCCCTCACTGTACACATTATTCCTATGTGTTGTGAGGTCACCGAGGTCATGAAACATGTTTAATTAGTGAAATTGTAACCTGTTTTGGGAAATACAAATTAAACTGTCTACCATAAATGTTTTGACAATTAAAGTCTGAAATTTAACTAGTTGACGTCATTAAATTACCTAACATCTCAACTTCATCTCATGAGAAACAAATATAATAGAGTCCTTCTAATGAAGAATTAATATACATTTACATTCATTCAAATAATGCTTTTAACAAATTTTTCAGAAAGTTTAGAAAATACGTAAAAGCTTATAGTCATAGAAATTTAGTTTATCTGTCCTAGAACTGATTAGAAACATCAAAAGAAATAGCTCAAAGTGTTTGGATTTGATATTTGGTATTTTTATTAGGAGGATAATCTTTTTTATCACTCTTTACATAAAATTGGGAAAAAGTCCGCAAGAAACCTCTGTAACAGTGACCATTTAATACAGTTAGATGAGAAAGTACATAATTAAAATTATGCAGTACTTATTTAAGTGTCTTAGATGACCTTCGGTTACAAAATATAAGTACTGCCTGATTATAATGCAAAAACAAAATAAATGTTAATTTTACTTGTTTTCAGGGGTCAACTAAGCATCACAAGGAAACAGTACAATTCCACAAAATAGCTTTTTCCAATGTTATTTTATCTTTACTGTACATAAATAAAAAATTCATATTTATTAATTTAATTTCTTAAGATATTTAAAAGATGAAATTTCGTATAATTAAATATAGTTCTACCTAAACAATGTAAAATTGTTAGCACAGATTTTAAAATAATAAAGATTAAATTAGTAATTTTCTCTATCTAATATGGAATACTATATATTTCTAATTGGAGGACATACACTATACGCAATTTCATGTTACATGACAAGGTAGATTAAAATTGAAGACCTGCATTAAATCTCGTGGGTTATCTGGTACATATCGATCAGCTTTGATATTTTAGTTCAAACGAAAACTAAGCAAATGCTCACTATTGTGCTATTTCGCTGATGGGAGTGAATTAATCGAGTCTACATTTCCTCCTGTACGCAAGCATTAGTTTAACTGAATAATCTAAGCATTGTATAGCAGCGAACACATTAAACAATACATGATTGAGTTGTGTGTAGTTGATTACGCGTAACAATCGCGGCAGAGTTGCGGCATTGTTCGTGCACTACCGATGTTGTCTTTGGCGTACGAGTATTGTTGGTTAGGACAATATTAGAGGCTGTTAACATAATGCAGTTAAAGGAAAGATAGCCACAGTGTTATCTTTTAAGAGATTTCTTCTGTTTTTCTTTTGAATTGATAGAGAAATTACACGTAAAAATGCATTTTGATATTTGGTGGAGATCAAAATAGGAGGACAGCGAGATGTTTGAAACACAATAATCTGCTCATCAGGCATTTTAATTTTGTAGTTTCAGTTAATGAGAAAAATACGAGAATACAGCATATATTTAAAAGATACTGTTACATTATATTTTCATCATGATAAATGGCCAAACTCTAAACAAATTATAAGCACACTTTTCACTTTTTCTCACGAATGTTTTGGGATAGGTTAAGCCAGCCATGTCTGATCAAAATGTTGAATATGACTACTTTTTAAATATGTGCCAACTTTACTTTAGGTTGCCTGAAGAAGAGATCAGATTGCAGATCTCGAAACGTATTGTTACTGATTTTTTTTTCACTGAACGATGGCAAATGTCCGAAAAAGTCTTTTTTCCTTCACAACCCTTCCATCATCAAAATTTAACTTAAAAAAATACTACAAATATTGAGTTTTTCCATTTAATATATTTTCCAATACCACAAATCTTACTTTTGGACCTCAATTTTTATTTCTCATCTGCATATGATTGATATCACTCCATACAGAAAAGTAATTTACTGATAAACTACCAAGAATAAATTGTAAAATTATTAATTATACAATAACAGAAGTGTTTTAAAATTACTGTTAATTCAATATAAGGTAGGTTAGGTAAGGTAGAGGTACCACACACCACGTGTCGCATAACCGGCTATGCTAAGGTTTCATACAAAGTTTGAAATACATAGCACATTTCATTTTCGAAAAGTCCATCTAGTAAGGCAAACAATCATATAGAAAAGAAATTTTTAAATTATCTTGTCTATGTAGAAATGAAATTTCATGCTAAATTATTTCAAAACAGTTTGCTTTTTAATTATCGTGTGGACAGAAATTCAAGTTTTCCAGCCCCTCGACATATATGCTCGCTAACACTCAGCCAATTACTAACATTACCATATCATTATATTATCATATACCTACCGTTATCCGTTCAAAAACGTTATTTATTTTGAAAAATAAGTAAGGCAGAATTATTGTTCTTATGCCTTTCCAAATACAAAATAGATTACTACGTAAATGTTTGATTTAATGAACTCATTTACCGGACAAAGTCACTATGTTTCTGCTGTCTTAAACACTACAATTATCAATTTCAGTTTGTATTAATATTAACGAATTATAATATTAAAACTTGGCTTGAGGGTTGATACAAAACTAACGAGTAGAAACTGTATATTGTAAAATAATAATATTTTTAGCTACAAGAACATTATGCTCTGCAATATACAATTTGGTATTCAATTCAATTCTTATGAGACTCAAATAAGACGTGAAAATATGCATTGGTTGCCGTGTTTTATCCACAAGAACACTTTGTTCTGCAATACATATTTAGTGTCCAGTTTAATTGTAATAAGAATCAAGTAAAAGTTGAAAATACGCACTGGTTTGCACGCTGGATTTGACATAGTGTAGGCCTATGCATATATGCTGTTTTATCTTGTACTACCTTATATGTTTTTAATAAATGTATCCAAGAATTCTAAATGATTGAATATTATTTATGTTTAGATTTTAGAATTTCCCTTGACGAAAATATTATTGCAATATTATATCCATTATATTTTTTTTAACGAGAAAAAATACCACGTGGCGCCCATAAAATTATATTGAGAGTTTTATTGTAAGACGTCCTATGTTTACTATGCTGTATTTTTTGGAAGGGAAAAAAAGGATGGAGTTATGTCTCAGTCACTCGAAAGACATCATAATCAACCACATTTCTGTGAACCCAGTACTAAGTGAACGCATGTTTAGATGATCGACTCTGAGATTGCTCCCATCTGCCCCCCCCCCCCCCCACCACAAATAATTTCTCAGTGCCGGGGCCACGCCTTCAAAACAGCCAGATCCGCACCCAACAACAACCCCCGCGCAAAGACCCAAGTCCCTAATACAGTTAATATTACGTCTAAAATAACTGCATAAGAGACGAAAGATCTCGGTGGTTAAAATGAACCCAGATCCGTCCAGGTCCCCCCTACCAACACAACAGTTAGCTTCCACCAACGTAACATCAAAATTATTACACATTAGATTAAGCTGTGAGTTAAAATCGTAAAGAATCCGATAGCTAATGTTTTGCCTAATAAAGTCAAAGTCAAAGTCAAGTCTTTTATTGCCGTTGATAATAATACAATTATGTGGCAAAGGTCATACCGAATAAATCTAAAATTTTTACATTCGTTCACAATACCACATTCAGACATACAATCGTTACATTCATCCATAATAAACAGTTCATAGTAATTTAATAATTAAGATGAGCCTAGAAGCTGCGTATCTCTAAACGAGAGGTTACAAGTTTAGTTCGTGGAAGTAAATAAATAATATAATTCAAGGGTTTGGAACGTTTTCCTTTAAACACGTTTCATTAGAATTCCATTGATGTAAAAGATGTCTCCCTGTAAAATATGTTTTACTGCACAAGGTTGACTTTGGAAATACTGCATAAATTGTTTTTGATTAAATGTGTAATATCTCAAGCTCTCCTGAGAGTAGAGAACGTTCACAATATTAAACACATATGATTATTCAAACACGGAGCTGAAGGTGTCTGTACTGACACCTGTAAGACACCAGGGACACAGTTGACGTCTGAATTTTAGTTTCAATCATTAATAAATGCTATTAGGAAAATACGGTTTGTTCCCGTAACATTTCAGTGCAACATGATCATTATATCTTCCTTTCTGAGATTTGGAACATTTGAATTGTTTTGTAATAAAATGGCAGTCTACTTCAGTATTAAAGTTATATTCATACAATATAATAAGACACCTAAAGAAGAAAGTAGATCTAATTCTTCGAAAGGTACAGTTCTATTTTTGGTTACGGAAACAACAAAAATATTTGAATACTAAAATGTGGCAAATGTCTGAAACTCTATTATTTTTTCAATAAAAAGCTGTAGAAAAACTGTTTTTATAATAGCTTTTAGATAATAAGCTATATTTCGTAATAGTCCCGGAGACGGGTCAATTAGTACACTATGTTTTACACTAATCTGTTGTTGTCTATCAATCACCCTCATAATTTGTCTTAAGCCAAGACTTGATCTTGACCGGCGAAAAGTTTAATTGGATTTGATAACGTAGAGTATGAATGGGTTTATAACAAATTACAAAACTATATCCACGTGAAAAGGCTTATTTATTTAGGGACACAAAATTGGTAAGCAATTGCTACGTTTCTTTATATTAAACAAAAAGTGTATTCAAAGCTACCATTGGCTCAGTCTAGTTCTTATTGTGTGTGTACCTATGATAACTTGCTAGCTGTTATCTGCCTAGCTATTGGGTTAAGGTTCATGATTTAGAAGACAAGCTTTCTATAAAAAAGGGATTAAACGCCTAATCGTAAAATTATATGAATAAATAAGTAAGCTTTCTAAACTCCCTTCTTGAAATTTTGTGTACAACATTTGGATTCAGTTATAAAGTTCGTTCTGGAAAATTTTCGATTCCTAAAAGTCGACTATAGGCAAAAATAATTAATTAAGAAAACTATTTCCCACACATTTGGAAAGGAATAAAAAATGTATTTTAATTATATCTACTACTTAGTTGAGTTTTATTTTAAATAATTTACAATAATAGAATACAGTTGCCAATTTACAGTTGGTAATGCGAGTGCTGGATGGTTTATTGTGTTTACTTAAGAATTTTAAAATAAGCAGTTTGTTGATCAATGTGAAATATCGACGAAATGGAAATACAAGAACTAAACAGTCGAGATAGAGAAATAGAGTGACAAAGCTGTGACGTCAGACAAATGTACAGGGCTATTAGTATTGGACTGCAGGACCTGTGCCATCTGGGGTCCTAATCCCTATCGTTCTCTCTCTCCCCCTTTTCCGTCCGTATTTATTTAACTGTTTAACTGTACGTTTGTTCGATACAAAACACGTAGAAAAAACGTGGACAATCATAAAATATTTCCTACAACAATTAATTACGAAGCAAATAACTTAGAAACAACTGAGCATAATTAATTGTAAGAAATTTAAGAACTGAAATTTTAAAAGTCTAGAAAATAATATTGTCAGAAAATAATATAATAGGACAGAATCTCTTTAGACAACATTTTTTTGCCTTTATTTCAACATTTTAAAATAGTGGTAATTGAAAACTGTTCGTATATCTACTAATTTTATTAAATTACATCATAAGCTAAAATAGCTCGAGAAGGTACCGCGAATTATATTGAAATATTCACAGCTTGCCCATATACAGGTTTTTACTCGTATGTACAATAATATATTTTAGCCTGTACTACGTTTAGTGTATAAAAGTTTAACATTTTACACATATTGAAAGACGAGCTCTTCTGATTTGAAAAACTATTTTCTATAACTTGCTATAAGAGAAACTCACAATTTTCCAATACGTATGAAAAAAATTAAAATTATTGTACAACCATGCCTAAAAAGTATTTTTTTAATTAGTTTTACTTTGAGGTTCCGTTAATACATTATTCCTCTTTATGATAAATTAGATCTTTATTTTACTGCTAATAAAAACACAGATTATAACTAATACAATATATTTCATATACAGGGTGTTTGAAAAGTATGGGTACGGCTTAATATTTTAAAGACCATAGGAGATAACATCTATAAACTTTGCACAGTGTCATATGGCTATGTAAACTATTTTCCCTTGCTATTACCATGACATGCCAACCATGGGGGGACGGCCCACAGAGGAAAACATGGAAATCTTAAATTGAAGCATGGGTCGAGTGATACCTCATTTGAAAGAGCTCACTTAGTAGAGTTGAATTCCGCAAACCGCATCTCAAAAGGTTTATCCAATCAGAAATGGCGGGTTGTTTTAGGTACACATTGTGAAGTACATTATGCGCTGCCATTTCTGACTGGATCGTCGTATTCTGATGCGGTAGGCGGCGTTTCACTCTACTACCCAATGTGTTTTTCACTGACTTTTTTTAATTAGCAAATTATGTCATAAATTTATAACACAATAAATAAAACTAAAAAACATCGGTATTTATTGTGTTTTATTTATTGTGTTATGAATCTATGACATAATTTGCTAATTAAAAAAAGTCAGTGAAAACACATTGGGTAGTAGAGTGAAACGCCGCCTACCGCATCAGAATACGACGATCCAGTCAGAAATGGCAGCGCATAATGTACTTCACAATGTGTACATAAAACAACCCGCCATTTCTGATTGGATAAACCTTTTGAGATGCGGTTTGCGGAAATCAACTCTACTAAGTGAGCTCTTTCAAATGAGGTATCACTCGACCCATGCTTCAATTTAAGATTTCCAAGTTTTCCTCTGTGGGCCGTCCCCCCATGGTTGGCATGTCATGGTAATAGCAAGGGAAAATAGTTTACATAGCCATACGACACTGTGCAAAGTTTATAGATGTTATCTCCTATGGTTTTTAAAATATTAAGCCGTACCCATACTTTTCAAACACCCTGTATATAAGTTTTTTAAACTGCGATAGATTTTCGTGGCAATTTTCAGGATAGAATGGTTAGTTTATTCCTTAGGGTGTGTCCTTCGGTACAATGAGGGCAGATAGGTTGCAAGAATGGACATTTATTGTAATGTTCGTGATCAAGGTATAGTGCCAGACTTCTATATCTATCCCATCGTTATATGTTACAAAATGTATAACACCAGTACTCGAGGATTGAAATCTACCCTCTTATGTTGCTGATATTATTTGTAATATTTATATACAACATTTAAAAGTCGAAAGAACACATCTACAATAAGTTCGCTAAAAGATAACATTTTTCTGCAGTAGGGCATCTTAAGATTGGCATATCTTGCCCTCGAAATTTTCATTTGTCTACAAATTTACTATCACATTTAACTTAAGTTAACTAAGAAGTGAAATGTATAGCAATTGTAATACGGATTGTCGAAGTTAGTTAGTCCCATCCGGTTGACCGATACAATATACAAACACAGTAAACTGTGGTTAGGCGTTAGTTTAGTAAATTAATATTCAAACTGAAGGATTCATCTAATAAGGTTTATAAGCAATACAAGAGCAATTATAACTAAAAGTAGTTGTTGTTAGTAACAAAGCAACTGCAGACCGTGATCCAGACCACTACAAATGCTCTGACCCGTGACAACTGGTGTGGTCAACTCTAACTTCTCAGCCTTTGTGTGATGCTCTACATGTCTACCAATCCTACCCGTGGGTTACATTGGAAAATCGTTATAACTTTTTATATCTCCTTGTTAGCATGTCAACGAGAAAACGGATTTGGGCTACAACAATTTTCAACTTTAGTTAAAGTTCCACAAAGAAATCTAAGACTATTAAGCTCGAAGAAAAGAGTATTTCCTCCAAATTTACCCTATGAAAAAAAGAAAGCGAGAAATATATAAGAAGGGAATAGGGATCATCTCATCCTTATTCTGTTTGGTGTGATTATCGCATAGCCCAGTGGCCCTTAAGGTAGAATAACGTTTTAAGTACTTTAATTTTTTTTCTTCTTTTTACTTAAAGTAAATGAGTAATGAAACTGCACTATGCCACTGCCTGAATTTGTCTCTCATATAAAATAATAAATGTGTATCAATAATTGTATAATTTAATCTTCAAATAATTAGTTATATTTATAAAACAAACAGTTTAATGATGAATTTGATTAAAATTTCCCCAATTATTGTGGTTTAATACTGTTATATGATGTTGTTGTGGAAGATTTTCTGGATTTAATATATATATATACGCTACTAGTTTTATAAAAGCGTTGTTTACACGAAAACAGTCTTAGACAAAATATTTTTAGTAAACGAAAAAGTATTAAGATATCAAGAAATTATATAAATTCAATTATAGATGTTCTAAAGGATCATAAGTTTACAAAAAAGTGGAGGTATTTGTAACAAGTTCGAGGATAAAAAGATTACTAAATGCTGTAGAGAATGACGATCTTCTGAGATAGAAGTTTGCTTCCTTGCTGACTTTCAAAGACAAACAAAACTAATTATTGCATTTGACAATTTACTTGAAAGAGGTCAGGTCAATAATACACTGAGGTGCAAAAAAGTGGGACACTATTGTCGTTTAACATCTTTTTTATTTTCTTAGTTTAAACCAACTTGAACACAATATTACTCTCAAGAAATAACCTAAAACACAAAAAATCAAATCAGTTACTTAAAATGTATTATGTTTTAATTAAAAAAAAAGAAAAGTAACTTTTACATACCCAACAAAAATCCACACAATTGAGTAATAGTGTTCTTTTCAAGGAGTTCTTTTTAAAACACTTGGTGGGTTTTATGCTTTCCTATTCAGAAAGTTCAGTACCTCGTATTTCCTCCCCGAGGTCTGATGACAGCTTCCAGCCGCCTAGGCATGCTGTCAATCACGTTCCGTATGTTCTGTTGACCAACATTGTTCCATTCTGCCTGTACAGCCTGTCGAAGTTGATCCAAAGTAAGCAGCTCGCCACGTTGACTTCTAATTGCTCTCCCAATCTGGTCCCAGATATTTTCTATTGGATTTAGATCTGGGCTACGTGCTGGCCGCTCCATCGTACTAGTTTACACATCCTGAAGGTAGTCTTGCACCACTCTAGCGGTATGGGGTCAAGCATTGTCATGCATGAAAACAAAATCTGGCCCAAAAAATCCTGCATAAACTGTAACATGTTCTGCTAGAACCTCTTCGACGTACCTCTGACCATTTAAAGTTCCTCTATCAAAAGCAACTAAGTCCGATCGAACTTCCCTTGATATTCCGCCCCACACCATGATAGAGCCACCATTGAAACTGTCCCTGAGTGATATGTTACATTGCGCATATCGCTTACCTCGCCTTCTCCACACCCTTTGCCGACCATCAGGTGATCTGAGAGAGAATCTGGACTCGTCAGAGAATAATACTCGACTCCACTGGTCAATAGTCCAGTTTAAGTGGTTTCTTGCAAATCGCAAACGAGCTTGCCGATGACGTGCGGTCAGTCTTGGGCCAGTGGCAGGCCGACAAGCATTTAATTGTCTTTCCTGCAACCTTCTTCTTACAGTCCATCTGCTAATATTCAATTCCCGAACCCTCCGAAGTTCATTTGCGAGTTCAACAGAAGTTGAAAACCGATTTCGTAGACTCAATGAAAAAATAAACCGATCATCCCTATCACTAGTTGCTTGGCTACGACCGGATCCGGGCCTTCTACCATAACTACCAGTTAACGTGAATCGAATAACAGCTCTATCTATGCTTGAACGTGAAAATCCTGTTATCTCAGCCACCTGACGCACGCTATTGCCATTTTCAACTAATGCCACCACTCTAGCCGTATTCACTGGTGAAAGAGGCATTTTAAAAGTAAAAAATGAACTGCAACTTAACAACTACAACTGTATTAGTTACAATCAGAAACAGGAATGAGGATATGGTGGCCAACAGTGATGTACAAAGGTCAAGATTTTGCTTGATAAGAATAGACAAGTACATTATTACAATAACAGACATGCAGAATGAGACTAATGAACAGGTTTGTCAAATTTTTATAGGGCAATTAGCGGTTTTCACTTTTCAACACGATTCATGCCCAACAAGTTGATTTAAGCTAAAGGCATTAAGAAAAACAGTGCGTCCCACTTTTTTTGCACCTCAGTGTATTAGGATAAATTTATGAAAAGTCTATAAAAGAGCACCCTATTATAAAAGGGTTGTCATTTGCTTAGGAAGCCAAGAACGATATCGGTGAAGGAATGGGTTTTAATCCAGAGGAAAAGTTAGCAGAAGAGCAATAAAAACAAACGGTTTTCTTTAATATCAGATAAAAGATTGCAAAATACCCTCCTTCGTAGAGAGGAAATGGAGTATTTCTCACTGATAAGAAGTTTTATTTCGTCTAATTTCCACAGGAAAGCACAACATCAGCACAAAAAGAACGAAAATTCAACTTATTAAATATTTTTTTAATATAGCGTTTAAAATAAAGTTGTTAGGGGATGAGTGGGAGTATATTTTATTTCACAAATTAATACAAAGATTTCAGAGCCTCCCGAATACTTAAAACTATTCTCAACCTACTTTCGTGTTTGGATACGTATATCTATTATATATAGATAGCAATATATTGCCTTATTTATTTTTCCTTGTTTTTATATATATTTGTTTCAATGATCAAATGGCAATGGTATATTATGTCACAATAAGAAAGTACAACTCACTTTCCAAGTTACGGGTAAATCTAACTAAAAGTAGAAAATGGTTTAATCTTAATTTAATCACATATGTGACAGAAACAGCCAAGTACAATATAATTGAACCGTAAAAAGTAAGGGCTCTGTATTGCAGTGGTAGCTCACTCCCCAGCAAGTGAGAGATCCGGGTTCGAAGCCCGGCGGAAAAAGTGCTTTTTTGTGATTCAATGTTTATTGAAAATGAAAGTAGGAAAGGATATGCTTTTAATAAGAAAATTTGCACCAATAATCTAGTGATTCATTCCTTCAGTTCACATTTTCCGTACGTTATTTAATTGTTAGTAGATATTAACCTGTTTTAGCATCCTTTATTATATCGATGAGGTTTTATATTTAAAAAATTCATATAGTAAAATGAACCTAAATTATTTACTGCAGAAGCCATTAGTTTTGTAGGCTACTAAAGTGGTTGATTATAAAATACGGTCAGGTAACTCAATTACTAGGAACACATGATATTAGGTCTGTGGTATCCGGGCTATTAGGAGGTAGCTGTAACTTGGGCACGCACTGTGGGTCATCTGCTCAATTAACTTGTCAAGCCTATTATGTATGAAAGCGTTGTACGACGTATACTTACTTTGATATTGTAAAGTCGTCTACTGGTAAATTTAAATGGTTGTAAAATGATATAAACCAGTCGAATCTTTCTTTTAATAAATTGGCACACTTTTGAATATTTGTTAGCTGAGCATTAACAACACATACCGCTCAAGAAGCTGTAAAAATATATCTCTTGTCTGCCTATCCATTGCATATCTCGAGCAACTATCCAACGCCAATTCTGGTTGTTGTTCAATAAAAAGTTAATTTTTTTCTTTATTCACAGGTAATAAGAGCTGGAACTTAACTAAAATTTGTACGAAATCAAGAAAGTTGACAGTGATTGGGGTGCGACAGATTCAGGAATGAAGAATCGAATTAAAGAATTGTTCTATTTTTTGTGTTCATATTAGGTATATATGACTTACAATTGTATACTGTAATTTTTATACTAGTTTATTGTTGGTTCACTTATTTAACATAGTGAATGTTCATTACAATAAATTGAGAGAGGCGTTTCATTATATTACGTTCTTAAATTAAAATGTAAGACATTTACTCTTTCACGAACACATTCCTCTACACGTAATGTTACTTTCACAATATTTAATCATAATGTTCTAAAATTTTATTATTTAAATAGACCAATATCTTTATTACTGGAAGAATCACGAAAAGATACAATAAAGTATTTGTCGATGGAGACTTTATTCACCATAAAATATTTTAAGAACTGTCAATAAATTTATGTCGAATATCTTTAAGAAAACCATCAGTTAGTTGAAAACTAAGTAAGAAAGCAAATTCCAAGGGAGCTCAGAATCAAAATTAAAACAAGATTTTCGAAAATATGAGAAAAAATCAATAATACGGATTTAACAAGAATGTCACAGTGTAGTTTTTTGGACTGCTATATATTAATTAGTATATTGCTATGTGTTTTCAGAATACTTTTTAATGTAAGAATATTTTAAGCCATATCAAATAGTGTGGGAACAATTTAAACTGAAACTTTTTGAAATATTACATGTTCACAGATATAGAAATGTTTTGGTAAATTCATTTTCAACAATAAAATATTTTCATTGATATACTTTATTGTAACTACAAGTGAGTTTGTGTATATTAAAGACAGTAGACTGATATAATGATAATTTATGTTGAAGTCACTTATTATAAAAATGTCACCAAAGTATAATTGGTAAAATGTATCCAATTAAGTGGAAGTTCTGCTGGTGACAGTTGTTTGGTTTTACTGAACCGATACAGTTTATTTTATCTGCGTTGTAACACATGATAAAACCTGTATAAATATAGTTTATAGAATACAAATAAATTTATTTTGGCCCAAAAGTTGTAGTAGTGTGGATTAATATTTTCTATATATACGAGACAATTATATAATCGTATTGTACCATTGTAATAACTAATAACTATTATTTTATGAATGTTAAGGTATTTAAAACACATTAATGTTTATCATTGATGCTGCATTGGCATATCAGGGTTCTCCAAATCATAGTTTTTGTAAGACAATATTATGTTACTTTAATAAATAACATTTTACTCTATAACATTTTGTTTAGTATCATTACACAGTGTAGGAACATAAACATGTGGGTATTAATTTCACCTTTATAAATTTCTTAGATACAACTAGTAAAATTGTTTCCATAATATTTAGGTTTAATAGCTATTTATGTATTACTAGCAGTTTTTGGTTGCTTTGCACGTCGTTTTAAAAATCAAACTCTGCAGCCTTCTTAGTAAAAGCCCTTTTTATGTAATAAGATGAAGCCGTAATATATGTTTTATAACAGAAGTAGTTATATATGATGACTGACGTTATGGCTAAAACAATATATAAGCTTTATATATTATGTACGTCTCGGAAACCTACATCGGTAAAAAAGTGCCTACTGTAACTGTCTTCCTCTCTAGTTGTCAGTCTATTGCTAATTTCTTGACTATAAAGTATATAGCCTATGTAACAAGTAATTCTCAGAACTAACATCTAAAAATCTAATATTTGCGCCCTCTGTAACCTAACCTAATTCCGTTGCATTACCAATCAAACCTTTCTAGGCGGTTAGTACTTATTACACTGCATTACGTGTATTCAGAACATAAAGTGTATAACATGTTATTTTCTAGGATTGTGGAGAGTTTTAAAACCATACTATAGGTGTTCTAGGTTTATAATTCTATTTTAGTTTGTCTGTTAAGAGCATAAAGAACATGTGTGTCAATTTTAATCTTTGTAGGACATCGGGGAGTTAAAAAATATACTATGTTATCTCTTGAAAATATATTTCGCTAAATCTAAACGCTATATAAGTTTGATCTTCATATACAATTTTTACATATCAGGAAATTATAGATTTAGTTATGCTTCACCTTTCACATATAGAGATAGTTGAAAGTAGCAACCTTAGCAAGTATTCAGGATGTTGTACAAATAAGTTTTAGTTACGACTTTCTTTCATTAAATCATTACGATTGATGCCTCCCAGTATTAATAACTTTAGTAATAAAATTGAATATTCTTTTGATTGTATATTTTTTATTCTGGATGTCCTGCCAATCTTATTATAACAAAATTATTAAAATGTTTCTTTGTGAACTCATGTGAAGTATTACAAAAAAGCATGTTAAAAATATTCGTGTGATTAAGAAACTGTGACTATTTTTTGACACGTATTTTTATTTTTCAGTTAAGCCAACATTGGATAACTTAACCGTGTAAAAAGAAACGTAATATAGAACAGGAAACAGAAACTTCTGATAGTGTTCACACAGGAAATGTCAGTTTGGCTGAAATGTGTTATGATTTAGCCAATATTCTATTTACAGAGATAATGTCGGCGGGGGTTATGCAATAACGGAAGTTCTAAATCAACTTTAACGTCACATCATTTTATATGAGCATTATTGTAACGAACCTTTACACTTTCATTAATTGTATAAATTACATACAAAGTGATAATAGCAAACAGACGCATAATAAACAAGTACTAGTGGGGTAATTTGAGTCATAGATACAAATATTTATATGTATAAAAATTTAATGAACGAAATCTAAAATCATGAAGTCACTCATGACACATAAATGCTTATTGGGGTACAATATATAATGTGGTACAGCAAATATGAAATACAAATCAAAATTACGTAATATTTCAGCTCGATTACTCATCACTTCTTGTGTCTTGTTTTACAGATATCAAAAACTTTACAGCATGGAAAAAAGATTATCGAAATTTTGTCGTTAACTATTAAAATGCATTTATTGGACAGAATTGTAAAGTAATTTCGTTAAATAATTTACTCTTTAGCAACAACTATAAGAGGGAAAAAGATTTTAAATTCTTTGTTTTAAGTTTGTTATTGACGAAAGAAGGTTTGAATAAGATTTCGAACATTTCCCCACCGTTATATTGTACAGAATTTATCATTCTGCCTCATAGTTTAATATGAAATTCTGCGATAGCACAGGAAATGCCGACATTTATTTTTGTTTTATTTTGTGTCCCAATTTCGCCTATGCGTGTTTTGTGCTCCTGCTTTTCGTTTCGTTACTTTATGATTGGGTCCATTTTCTCTTGCCTGGACTCCAAGCAATTTTTGTTACATTGTTTTCTTTCGCTTTTTTTGCGGCAACCTATTGACGCTCGTTGTAGCTTTTAAGTATGTGCATATGTACTAATTATCCTCTCAACTGACGAATAGGATAGATTTTAATCCTCAAAACAAGGTATCTCAAATTTTAAAAATATAAAGATGATTTACATTGATTAAGTTGATGTGAAGAAAACGCGTATTACTAAATATTTTCTTGGATACGTATAATAAAGTGTCCAACAAAGCGCCCAATATGTACATATGCTATTTAACGAACAGATATCATAAAGGATTTAAAGTGCTATTTAAAGGATGAACAAAACTAATAGGATATCTGTTAGTGAGTTTCAGATAAGTTTATATAATTTTTTTTCCTCACCCCCATAATTTCTGCAGAGCATATAACAGTTTAGGACTTTATTTGGCTGAAACATCTTTAGATAGAGTTAATATAGATTTTCTCCCTGCCTCTAATTGATATACACCTAGGTTGTTACTTTATTAGCCTAAGGTGTTTAGTGGCTGTGGACGAACGAAAATGAGTTTCTACGAACAACAATAAATAAGTATGATTGCATAAATAAATACGTAATACTTATACAGAAGTACGTGATTAGGATTCGATGAACCAAGGGACTAGTTTCGGGTTTGTGTTGCTGAGAATATCACGTCCAGCAGTACCGGCGGACAATAGGGAGAAATTGTTGGTGAAGTACAGAATGAGTCCTTATTGTTGTTACCTGAATGCTCGTGACTGCAGCTCATTATAGCCTTTGTTTGCTTATGAATGGCAACAATGTCGTCTTTACCTTGAGAATCTTGGCGTTTTATATTTTATTGGCATATGTTTACATTGTATTATGCGAAGCACAACGTGAGGAATCTTAGGACCAACGTTATAGTCGAAAATTAGGTATGATGGGGTAGTTTATAAATACAAGCTAAGTATATCATCAGGAATTATTGCGTAAATCACTGGTTTTTCACTCATTAAAAATTCAAGTACCCACGTGCAAAAATGAATAAATCTTTCAAAACAAAAGAAATAAATTGTAGATAAGTTTAGTATTAGATTGAAAACCAATAAAATATCTTTTATGTATCCAATAAAGAAAATGGTGGATCACCATGAAAGAAAGAAGGAATTGATAAGATATTATTAATATGTAACTTGTTCATATGGATATGTGGTGTAGTTATAAGAATAGTATGTACACAGTAAACTTTCATAAGATTTTTTGAGATAAATCTATTTTTGTAATTATCTATTTGTAAAATTTTCGAAAAGGTTTTCATTAGAAGACTTGAAGGTTTTCTTGAACAGTTTGAAATTCTTAACCCTGAGCAGTACTGATTCAGGAAAAATAAATCGACGATTGATGCTGTAACAAAACTCATTGACTGTGTTGTTGATGGCTTGGAGAGGCGAGAACAAGTGCTCAGCATATTTCTCGACCTTTCAAAGGCCTTTGACTGTGTGCATCATGGGACATTGTTGCATCAGTTATGGACATGTGGTGTTCGAGGTCAGCCGCATAAATGGCTTTCGTCATACCTCAGTGGCAGAGAGCAGTGTGTGCAGATCGCGAACACCCTGTCAGGCAAAGTAAAAATGCAGTACGGTGTTCCCCAGGGTTCAATTTTGGGGCCCATAATTTTTTCTCATTTACGTCAACAGATTGAATTCATCAATTCAAAATGGAGAGGTGATTCAATATGCGGACGATACGACTCTCTGCATCAGATCAAGTACGAAACAAGATCTTGAGATCAAAGCCTTTATGGAACTAAACGCATGCATCGAGCACTTTTCAAAGATAAATCTAAAAACTAACTATGCCAAAACTAACGTAATAAAATTTTGTCTCCGTCAACAAAAAGACGAATACAGACCAATTGTGATGGCGGATGAAGCTATCTTAGATGAAGCCGAAATCCACCAAGTTTCTGGGGATGTACCTGGACAGGGGACTGACCTGGAGCGATCACATTGACAGAGTTTGCTCAAAGGTTGCCTCAGGCACTTATGTCTTACGCAAACTAGCAAAATTCTGCTAGTTTGATGTACTGAAAACTGCCTACTTTGGCATAGTACATCCACATTTGACCTACGGTTTGAGGCTATGGGGCAGCTGTTCTAAATACAAATTTGACAGAGTATTTAGAACACAAAAGAAAGCTGTTCGAATAATTTCTAAATTAAAACCCAGAGAGTCGTGTAAAGTTGCCTTCAGGGAGCTTGGATTTCTAACCTTACCCAGCCTCTATATTCTCGACGTTACCCTGTACTGCCGATTCAAATGTGAACTGGTTCAGGGCAGGGACGTCCATCAGTACGAGACCAGAGGCAGGAACAATTTCAGGACAGAACAGCATAGAACGGCTATGTTCGAACACTTACCATCTCAAATGGGTGTCAAGTTAATCAATAAGTTCCCTGGAGATCTCAAACGAATTAATGAACCCAAACAATTCAAATCTCGATTAAGACACTTTTTGTTGTCAAAGACATTTTACTCCGTTGATGAGTTTACGATGGGCCGCTGGGATGAAAATTAATATTTTATTATTATTATTCTATTTATCCTTTTCTGATATCCAAAACATACAAAATACAATATATTGTTAGGTTCACACATGAGTATGTGGAATTAACTGTGCCTATGTTAAGATAGGTTTTAGTTTATAGATTTTTAAATCAAAATGTTGAAATGACGCTTGCAATGCAATTTTGTTAATTGTTTTACTGCAATAAAGAATTATTATTATTAGTTTTACATAAAGCTTCAGTACATATATGCATCATATAGATCGATAATTGTGTTTGTTTACAATCTGGTTGAATATTACAAAATATCTTTACATTGGTTTATGGGTAACCATGATGGCAATGAGAGAATAACAGAATAAATAAACTGAATACAATACATTATATAGTAACAAGTAACATTGTAACACACGTACTAAACCACACACTGCTTGAAATACTGGAAATTCTGCATGGAACCTCAGCGAAGATGGTTTGCATTTGTTTAATTATATCATAGAGTGAGGAAATATTCTGTTTGTGTTAGAATCATCGAGCATTGTTTGCGTATACAGGGCAAATTGCGTATCTTGGCACTTCATCTCAGTAATTTACACGATGTCAGACATCGCTATAAACGAAGACGGAATAGTTACTTGTGGGGGGATGTCCAAGTTTGTAGACAACAGCTTGTTCTCTAACATCCATTATTGATACGACTTGCAAGGCTTCCACTCAAGGAAATTTCTTGCACAATACCGCAACGTACTTCATACTTAACAGCTCATAAATGAGGTTTATGAGCCGAATGGTTTTGTGTTACTGCATTAGATAAAAAGCTTAGTAAAAAGTACTTTTGATTACACGCACTTATTCTGTAATTTCTTTCCATTTATTGCACATAGCGTGCCTAATTTTCTTTACTCTTAACAAGTTATGTTTTAGGTATTTTGATAATTTTTCCTTTACAATAGATTATCATGAAATTTTGCATTTAAAGATAGATTGTTTTCTATCGGGGGAATTGTATATGCTAATAAGATATGCAAAATTAAACATCGTAACTTAAAACAGTTTTCTATTAGTGATTAAAAAAAGTTAAATACAGACAGTCGCAAAACTAAACGAAATGGCTATATATTTAGAAAACCTTTTTTCAGCTATTTATATCTCGAAATATTCCTAAATATTTTTGAAATCCCTATATATTTTGAAGTGATTCAATTGCATGTAACTCTATATAAAGTAATTTTTGTCAAAATATAATGATAAAAATATGATCATCCCTTAGGTTATTCATGAATTAAACGAAATTTTACATTTATTAAAAATGAATTTATGGTTATGTTTAAATCATATGTTTATAAAATAATATAATTCATTCTTTTACCGCAATAAATCAGTTTTGCGCGAGGTGACTATAATGAAATGAGTTAAGTATGGTTAATCCTAATAATGTAATGAATGCGACAATGCCTTTGTTTTTTCTTTAGATTTTACGCATAATATACTCAACGGATTGTACTGAATTTTTACATGGGCATTCTTACGGTCATTGGGATCAATATATTCCTAAACTGTTTTCAAAAATCCCTCTAACCTACGCCCCACTGGTCTTTAGCGAGAAATTCCCATTTTGGCCCCTAAAGTTGTAAAGTGTTAATTAAATGTATAATATGTCTGTGTAATTAACGGTTTCTTTGTAAACATTGTTTATTTTAAGTTTCATTTTGTTAAAATTTATAGTGAGTACACTCTAATATGATTAGTTTCTAATAATGGTCTCAATAAACATTAACTTTTAAAGACGTTTTAGATTTCAGCGATTACGTAAATACTCATCTTCCTTATAAAATGTCCTATAACATAAATTAGTCAGAATTTGACTCGGAAGACTACCTTTGAAGCAGTCGGCAAGAACTATGCTAGATGTACGTTAACTAGACTATGCTCTTGAACTAAGGTATGCCTACAAATTCCAGGTCTAAATGGTATAAAATATAGTTTAGTTTATAAAGAAACAAACACGTAGTATCATGTAGTTATTATGCAGTTTTAACTGTAAATTTTTATTAAATACTAAGTAACAAACTTTTACTGTAATTTTGAAGACTGGTATAAAACTAATCTCGTTTGCTTTTGACAGACTTCAGCTTTTCTGATATTAATATATATTTTCTTCATCGGGAAACAATGTAAAATATAATATAGAACAAATCATACTAAGAACAAGTAAATTATAATTGCCATAACAAAAGATTGTTGACGCATTTTCTTAATTGTGGCAACAATTCAGTCAACATAGGCGTCGAAAATATAATTCACTCGAACCAGATTGCTAATAAAGAAGGAAAAACCGGCGAAATTTCATGCGAAGCCACGGGTATGATATATCTGCTGGTGTTTAGTAATTGTCGTAGCCATTTGTATTTATTAAAAAGTACTTCATAAATACAAATAAAAAGTGATATATAAATAATTACTCGATTAACGTATAAACTGTCTTACAAGCATAAGTAAAATCAAGCTTAAATACAGATTAGCTGTATGGATGAATGCTTTCTCGCAGTATATCTTTGCCTTTAAGAACCTTAGGGATATTCTTGCTGTTTCAAGAAATGAAAATGGTATATTATGCATACGTGCAATCTCTTTTTGCATTTGGGATAATTTCTTGGGGGGCAGCTTATAAATCAAATCTTGATCCTCTTTTTTACGGTTCAGAAAACAATTTTGAAAGTAGCTTTTAAAAAATGTCATAGGTTTTCAACATCCATTTTATTTCAAGAAACTAAAATGTTTACAATAAGACAACTTTTTATAAAATCTCTTTTAATACACATGTATAAAAATTTAGATGATTTTATTTGTAAGAACTCAACACACCCATAACACACGTTATTCTAGATCAACAGGAATTCTACCATTGCAATGAACTAAATCTTATTCTAACACCAACTCATACTATCTTGCTCACGTGCTTTTTATAAATATGAGTAAACAGTTTCCAAATTTTAGTTTTTTTTTAGTGAAATTTCTACAATTATTTTTAAAAGGAAGGTTAACCAGTGGTTATTATCATTGTCTATTGAGGAGGCCGAGGCAGTGCTGTCTACGAACTACAGACGGACAGTTTGACATGTAAACAGCCACCACTCCTATCCCATAATCATTCATTATCAATAACCTATTATAATCTGCGGTGACCCTGCTTAATTACCATTGTTGCTAATATGTATATGTTTTAAAATTAATAATATTTAATGCTTTAAAACAGGTACAAAGCAAAATTACGCGGTTTTTTCCTTTTAATATATTCATTGCATATTCGCATGTGTATGTGCATGCATATATATATATATATATATATATATATATATATATATATATATGTATATGTATATATGTATGTGTGTGTGTATGTATGTGTGTGGTGTGAAATGGTGTATTATTTTGTACTATATTTATATTCATTTTTTTTTATTAATCCAGTCCGTTATTTCTTCAGGCGTGAACAACTCGAGACTGCGCACAGGCATCATAGGCCATGCAGGCTCATTTCCCGAGGACAATGTTTATACATGATGTTATTTTTATGATGTTTATTTTATGTTGTTTATTCTATGATGATTATTTCTTATTCTTTCTTCACATTTCAAAATTTTTCGGTATTGTAACAATCTAGAAATTAATTGTACAGATTGTATTATAATATTGTACATATTTTTGGGAAATAAAAAAATCAATTCAATTCAATTCATTCAATTCAATTCAATTCAATTCGAGTATAATGTGTAGACGAAGGAAGTAAAAATAACAAAATTATGTAATATATTCGAGATCGAATTTCGTGGAAGGCATATCGAGGTTATATGTCAGGTTTCTTGCAAAATACTGATAAAATGGAAAATCGTTAGATTTAATGGAATAAATTTAACTTGATAATCAATTTCAACATATGGGTAGTCCATATACGATATGTCGTATTTGATATTCTATAGAAAATTAAGCCTTCTTTAATGGCCATACATATGATTTGTTCCTTTAAAGTTTACTAAAATAATACTAACGAACGTAAATAAAATTTTTTTCTATTTTTTTTAAGTCAGTGAAACCTATAAAAAGAGAATATATCTGTACGATAATCTGTAATGGGCCTAAGGTAATGTAAGAAATTATTGAGATGGAAGTAGTCCACTGAGGTATCAATGGAATTGTAACAGCTCAAACTGCGGAACAGTTGAAGTCGAAACTACTTCCCTCAATATAAACTCCAATACCCCTCAATTGCCTCACCTCATCTTGCTACCTTTATCCAGCACATACTCAGCCCTTCAGTTTTACTGCTTCATAATTTTTTTATAACCGCCTTCTAAAAGAATAACCACCTGGTACTATAGCGAAATACAATTTTTGATTTAAAATGCATAATAAAGGCTCATTTTTAATAATACGTTAAAAAATATTTTCTAATCATTTTATCCAACATGAAGGAAATAAACATTATTTTTACCACTACTAACTCTTAAAAAATTGGGGGTTTTTAATGCGAAATGATTAGTCTACTTATTCACATGCCTTTTTGTTCTCCTGTTTGTACGAAATTAAAATATATTGTTACTATCATTAACACTATCGAAATAAATATTCCCCTTACATTTAACTGGAACTTACTTCTTTTCTTGGTTTTATTTTGTATATCAATACATTTTATAATTACCTACACTAAATATTATCCACTCCAAAAAAACAGGAAAGGAGAAATTATAGTTTTATGAAATAAAAAATTCCTCAGTTTGCTGTTTTCAATAAAACAAAACAAAGGAAGTGGTTGATACAAAATGGATGTTTTCAATAACATTTTCACATTTTCCATTAAGTAGTTATGAATAGGATGGTATAATAACTAACGTAGCGATGATAAGAAAGCTTAATCCAATTTGAATTTTCAGTTTAGGTTCAGTTCAACTTTCTCTCAGTGCACTATCAGGAATCTGACGATGTCACAGACTTGGCACCTGGAATCTGAAGTATCAATGAATCAGAATTTTGACACCAAACCCATCAACAGGCGATATATTTCCCATGAACCTTAGGCAGAAAATTATGATAGTAGTAGAATGGCATAAAAGTATTAAAGGGTCCTTCTAAATCTCTTTCTACAAGGTGCGAGAATATTAATGACGATTCGGCGGAGTTGTACAGAGGATTCAATGGCTACGATTATTATTTTTAATAAAAACCTGTACCAACCCGTGTTTGAGGGCCACAGTGAGCGTATTAAGGACATGGTATATATTGTTTCTGGAAGTATTGTTCCAAAAAGCCACTTCAGTCGTTAAAAGATGTATTAATTAAAAAGGAGTATCATTTACATCAAAGTATATATCACTTGATCCCAAGTAAACTAATACTTATTAAATAGTAAATTCAAGAATGTACTTACTAAATTGTTCAACTTGTTGATACCTGATCTTTAATGTTAGACAATCCACAATAAACATACAAAAAATGAAAAAAAATAATGTATGTTAGAAAATGAGGTTCTTACGACACTTTTGTAACTATTAAAATTTAAAACAGAAATACTGTATAGATTGCAGGAACAGATATATAAAATCATATATTAAATATTTCTAGGTATTTTTAGGAGCAATTACGAACAGTGAAAACTCTACAAGCATATGTGGCACCAAAAATGGACCTTACAAATCCAATTGTATAAGTTTCAGAACCATTTAAAATTCTATAAAATTTACTCTTGGAAAATGTTAAGAACAAAACTTTGGCTTGTACAGAAGTCTAAAGGTTAGTTAATTTTCTAGATATCTTACGGATTAACAGACAACAGAAATGTCACTTTTTACCCCCTAGAGTAATAAGTTTAGCTAATCCTCAGCCAGTAATTAGCACTGCACAGAGCAAGAATTTTTATTTGCAGTAAAATTACATTTGCACAAGAGGAAAGACCGCTAGGAAAACTACACAGTAACGCCACTGGTTCATTCACAACGCAAGTACACAGTACTAAGCACCGTTGTGTTTCACGAGTCGTGTCGCCGTAGCGCAAATGTCAGCGACTTCTTGCTCCCATTCCGGGGCAGCAGCTTGTTCTGTCCTGGTTGTGCTTACTTTGTGTTTTACCAGCTTGTGGTCAGGAAGTTCTTCTGTGCGATGATGTGTTTTATATGTCAACCATAGATTTAAAAATGCTATTTTAGACGCTATAAAATTTTATTTTTGTTTAAATGTTTAAAGACATCCCTCGGTAATTAGTTGTGATACAAATAATAAACAATTTATTGATTATTTTAGATGAAATTATTTCAAAAGTAGGTAACTTATATAATTATCCTTTTAAACTCAACCAATTACCTAAACAGTCATAAAATTTCAGTTCTCATATAAAAGTGTTTCACAATAATTTATTATACTGGTAGATTTATCATGAAAATTGATATTTCAAAATATTTAGCTCTTTACGCTGCCAATACCAGCGTATAAGGCAAGTACTGTCTTGTCATAATTATGTTGCAGTAATTAATATATCTTTTGAATTTCTTTTATTATTTCCTCCTTGTATACGAACTGTAAGGAATAACCTATATATATATATATATATATTATATATATATATATATATATATATATATATATATATATAAGTAGATAGTAATATGGGGTTCCTGGCGCACTTTCGGAGCCGACCGAAAAGCAATGTAAAATACTGTTCAATGTACCATAAAGGAAGCTGAGAAATAACACAGCAAATCTCAATGAAAAATTAACCGAATCTACAGTCGTTCGTCTCCAAAAGCGATCCAGGATCGGCACATTACTATCTACTCTGAGGAATGAAAAATTAACCAAATCTATAGCTGTTTGCTTCTACTTTCTTAAGCTGTGCTTTGTAAAATGTTGTCAAATCTGCTACGAATAAAGGATTTATCTTAATACAATTTAATCAATTTAAAACATTTTTACTAAAAAACATACTGTACTTTAATAAAAAACTTTTCTACTAAATAAACAACATGAACTCACCAAGCTCTCTTCAGTTTCTAGCATTTCAAAAACTTACAAAGAAAGACAATTTTAACGAGTTCAACGAATTACCAAAACATTTTAAAGAACAGTTGATACTTTCCTTAAATGATACAGAATTCAAAGAACTTGTAAAGTCTTTTGCAGAAAAAACGTCTAATGGAGTGTTTTACTATCGGCAAAAAACTAAAAAAGTAAGGGATTACATATTTAATATAATTACGAAAGATATTGAAAAGAAAGTAAAAAATAAACAAACAGAGAGTTTTTCATCGTTTTTTTATGACATTTTTCCCATATTATACGTTCTTTCAAGATAATCAAGACTTAATTGATGAATTTCTTAGGAATTTTTGTGAGTATCAAGATTTATCAACACAATTCATTAAAGAGCATTATAGAATTTTTTTTATAGAATATAGCCACATTTTGTGTGAAACAAAAGGTATTACTGTAGATAATATTCCATGTGATTCCTATGAAGAAAGACACCAACTATGGTTATCAAAACAGTACTATGACGTGGGGAGGGACTGCAAGTTTTAGAGTTAAGACTTTATTCTACAAAGTTAATTGTTATAATTTCTTTATCTTTTATAGTCTTCTTTCCAGTAACAATCAAGTGTAATTTTTCATTTTTGTTTAATTCTTTAATGACAGTCGAGGTGTGCTACTACAGACCGACCATCACGATAATCGCTTCGCCTGCGTCATATCCGTAGTGATATCACGCCGTGAGAGGCGCAATCGTTGGTTTACAAGCACCATTTAGTTAAATAAATTTTTCTATCTAAATGGAGCGCGATAAAATATCATGTCCGTTCTGCAAAATAGAAATTTTAAGAAAAAACTATGATCGCCATTATAATTCTAAAAGTCATGAAAAAAAACAAGCAAATTTACAATAATGAACTAAATTATTTAAGACAGTGGGCTAGAGAAAATAAAATTGCCGATCACGAAAACATGTTTAATATTGAGAAATTACGTGAATTAAAGAGAAATTTCAAAGTTGAAAAGAAAAATCTCGACCTATTTAATGATGAAAAACTTCATTCAATAGCTGAAAAGTTGGCTATCGGTACTAACGATAAAACCAAGTCTGAAATGATCGAAGAAATTGATAAAACTCTTAAAGTAAAATCCGAAAATATCATTGATGTAGAAGTTTTATCCTCAATACACGGTCTTTTCAAGCAATACATTTTAACAAACTTGAACGACAATTCCATGTCAATTTACAAATATCTTTCAATTATGCGGTCAGAAATTAAAAGTTTAATCGAGAAATTTCAAGAAAATGTTAAAAATATGAAGGGCTATCTCTCTTTGGAATGTGAATACGAACGAACTTTAGTGAATGGTGAACCGCAAACATGTCTAATGTATTTTACTATCAAAGCAGACGAAATCTTTGACGTAAACGACTTTATTACTAAGCAATTTAATAAATTAACACATCGAGAACAAACGAATAATCCAAATAAAGGTTCCGGATGGACATTTAAAAGTTGTAAACAACTAGTTTTGAGCCTTAACAAACACGAAATGATGAATGCAGGATCATACATCGATTTACCAAAGAATATCAAAGATAAAAAAGCTTGTATAAATATAAAAAATAGAGATGATTTTTGCTTTATTTACTCAATAAGATGTGCTATTGAAAAACCAGAAAGAGACTGTGAACGTGTAAAGCAATACGAAAAATTTGTGAATGACGAAATATTTTCAGGTTTTGAGTATCCAATGTCTCTGAAAGATATACAAATATTTGAAAAACGAAGCTACAATTCCAAGTATAAGTATCCAACAATGTCTATCAATGTCTACAGTTTTGATGAAAATATTAACATTGTTCCGTTACAAATTTCTGAAAAATATGACGCTGAAACAAACATTGATTTATTGTATGTTAAACAAGATGATAAATCTCATTATGTTTTGATAACCGATTTAAATAAGCTTGTTTCTTCGCAGTTGTCTAAACATAAAGAAAGAAAATTTTTGTGTAGAAGATGTTTAAGCCATTTTTTACAAATCTGGAGATTTAACAGATCACTTAGAAATTTGTAAAAATCATGAAGTTTGTAAGCCAATTATGCCATTTCCAGGTCAAACAACTAAATTTACTAATTATCAAAAGAAATTTAACCATCCGTACGTAATTTATATGGACTTTGAGAGCATATTGGAAAAGATTCCGACATGTAAGAACAATCCAGAAAGATCAACTACAACCAAGATTCAGAGGCACATTCCTTATGGTTTTACTCTATATTTAGTGTCGAATGTGACCAATCGCATGTACAAACCGATATGTTATCGTGCCAAAAATGAAGAAGATTTGAAAAAACGTCCCGACAAAATTGTTTGAAGAACTCAATAAATTATCGAAATACATAGCGAAAAAATATAATTCTAAGAACATGAAACCTATGAAATTGACAGAAGAAGAAGAAAATTTCGTATCAAAATTCAAACGTTTGTCATATCTGTGAATGGTCTGCTTATGATGTTGGGTCAATTCAGTATGGTTTTACTCCTGATAGTTGGAAAGATAAGAGTTATAATAAAGTGAGAGATCATTGTCATTTAACCGGCAAGTTTCGAGGCGCAGCTCATGCATGTTGCAATTTAAAATTTGAAATTTCCTCAGAATATTCCCGTTTTCTGCCACAATATGTCAAATTACGATACTCATTTGTACATAAAAGAATTGGCTAAACAATATGGAAATGTTGATTTGATTGCAAACACCGATGAAAAAATATATAAATTATTCTGTAAATTCTGGATATGGCTATGAATTCGAAGGTGATAAGCCAAGAAAATTCATCAAGTTTTCGTTTGTAGACACGTTCAGATTCATGGCCTCGTCTATAGAAAAGTTAGCTAAAAATCTAAAGAGAGAAGACTTCAAACATACAAATCATTTTATACAAGATGGACTGAATGAGATAATAGAAAGACAGCCAAATGACGACGACGAGATTTTTTTAAAAATTCTATCTGGAAAAGGAATATTTCCCTATGAATTTATCGACCAGTATTGAAAAAACTTGATTACACAGAAGAATTGAGAATTCAAGATTTCTATTCACTTTTGACAGATGAGAGCATATCTGAGAAAGATTTTCAACACTACTTAAATGTTTGGAACAAATTAAAAGAGAAAAATCTAGGAAATTACTCTGATCTCTATAACATTCAAGATGTTCTATTGCTCGCTGATATCTTTGAAAATTTTAGGAATATTTGTTTGAATTGCTATAAACTCGATCCGGCACACTATCTAACAGCTCCCAGTCTCGCATGGGATGCTATGTTAAAATTAACGAAGATAGAATTACAATTAATTAGTGATTATAATATGTATTTGATGATCGAAAAAGGTATTCGCGGAGGCATTTCTCAATGTATTAAACGATATGTGAAAGCAAATAACAAATATTTAAAAGATTTTGATAAGACGAAGCCCGAAAACTATTTACTCTATCTCGATGCAAACAACCTTTATGGGTATGGTCTTATGCAAAAACTGCCGTTTAGTGATATCAAGTGGATGGATCCTAAAACGTATACAAAAGAAGAGTGGCAAGAAACAAATTTTAGAACTCACTGGCGACGAAGATTATGGCTATATTCTCGAAGTCGATCTTGGATATCCAACAAATTTACACGAACATCACAAGGATTTACCTCTTGCTCCAGAACATTTTAAAAACAAACTTTGCACAACTCTACTGGATAAAACTGAATACGTTGTTCATTCGAGAAATTTGAAGTTCTATTTGGAACAAGGTATGATTTTGAAACATGTGAATAGAGTTATCGCATTCGATCAGAAGCCTTTTATGAAAGAATACATTGATTTTAACACAAACATGAGAACCAAAGCTACAAGCGACTTTGAAAAGGACTTTTATAAGCTGATGAACAACTCAGTGTTTGGAAAATCTATGGAAAATGTGAGAAACAGATGTGATATTAAGCTTGGAAATGAAGAATTTTCAATGAAACAAGCTAAGAAAAACAAATTTCAAATGCTTTAACATCTTTGACGACAACTGTATAGCGAGTCACATGTACAAACAAAAGGTTAAATTTAACAAACCGATTTACATAGGATTTTCAGTTCTCGACCTCTCAAAATTGCTAATGTACGAGTTTTATTACAACAAATTAAAGAAGTTTGATCCAGATTTGAATCTGTGTTACATGGATACAGACAGTTATTTTCTAGAATTGAAACGAGATCCTTTTAAAATTATTAAAGAAAATATAGATGACTTTGATACAAGTGATTATCCAAAAGATCATGAATGTTTCACTACTAAAAATAAGAAGGTAATAGGGAAATTCAAAGATGAGTTAAATAGCGAAGTTTTAGAAGAATTTTGTGGTTTAAGGTCTAAGATGTACTCGTACAAATATCTAGATAAAAACCCAGTTAGGTGTAAAGGGATTAAGAGAAGCGTTGTAAATAAAACAATAAATATCGAAAACTTGAAGAGATGTTTGTTCGAAGATAAAGAAGAATTTAGGGAGATGACAGTCATCAAAAGTTATAAACATGAGTTGTACACTGTTACCATAAACAAGCTGGCACTGAACGCTAAAGATGATAAGAGAATTGTCCTAGAAAATAAGATCGATACAGTACCGTATGGATATAAAACAGATATTTTAGAAGAGTTAAACAAAACTTGGAAACTTTGATATGTAAATGGAAGATGATTTAGTTCACTGTCACAAGTGTTAAAAAGAAAACGAAAAATATAGATTTCTAAGATTGTTCAAACTCAAAACGGATTGTATAGAATTGCAGCAAAATGTTCAAAATGTAAGACAAATAAGAGTAAATTTATAAAGAATCCAAATGAAAAACAAGTAAAGAAAGAATTAAAGAATAAAGAAGAAATAGAGATTGAAGCTAGAGAAATTCATGCACCAGTACGAAAAAAGTTTAAAAAGAGAAAAATTATAACTTTAGGAATTGACGATTTATGGGCAGCAGATTTAGTTATAATGTCTAACTATTCGGATCAAAATGATGGATTCAAGTATATGTTAAATGTTATTGATACTTTCTCAAAATATGCTTGGTCAAGAGCTATCAAAAGAAAAAACGGTAAAGATGTTTCAAAAGCCTTCGAAGATATAGTAAAAGACGCGATAAAGATCAATCACAAACCGCCAAATCTACTTCATACAGATAAGGGTTTAGAGTTTAAAAATAAAGAATTTAACGAAGTTTTGAGGAAATACAACATTAAGATTTATCATACTGAAAACGAAGAGAAATCAAGTATTGTAGAGAGATATAACAGAACTCAAAAATGAGAGAATGAAAGTAATTTTTGAGATTAATAAAAACTTTAAATGGATCGATATTCTTCAAAAAATCGTAAACAATTATAACGATACAGTTCACAGCACAATCAAAATGAAACCGAAAGACGTAGATAAGGATGCAGAAAAGGAGTTATTAGAGACCGTTTTCAAGTATGTTCCACCTGAAATTCACACGAAAACTAAATTTAAAGTCAATGATCATGTAAGAATTGTTAGTAAAAAACAAACATTTTCGAAGAAATATAAGAACAATTGGTCAAGAGAAATCTTTGTGATTTATCAAATTAATAACACAGATCCTGTAACTTATAGTATAAAAGATTTAAATAATGAAGAAATAACCGGAAAGTTTTATGAATATGAATTGAGAAAGTCAAAGCTGTAATTTTTTCTATATAAATGGAGTCTCAAAAGAAATGTACAAAGTGTCAAGTATTTAAAGATTTAAATGAATTTATATAAAGATAAAAATAGGAAAGATGGAATGCATTATAATTGCAAAGATTGTGAAAGGGAATATCATAAAGAATTATATGATAAAATAGAAAAATTAACTTTTGGAAGATAAAGAATGTCTTAAATGTAAAGAAACTAAAAAAATTTCAGAGTTTAATAGTGATCACTATAGTAGAGATAAGAAAGACTCATATTGTAAAGATTGTGTAAAGAAGAATCACCATAGATTATATTATGAAGATACTCAATGTGAATGTGGAAGAACTATAAAATGGTTAAATAATTATCAAAAACATTTACAAACAAAATATCATAATTCAAGAGTTTAACATTTTCATCGTGTAATAATTTGTTCTATATAAATGGAGTCTCAAAAGAAATGTACAAAGTGTCAAGAAGAGAATAGAAAAAGACTGTTATTGTAAGGAATTATACGTTAAAATGAACAAATTAACTTTAGAAGAGAAAAAGTGTTACTTTTGTAAAGAAATTAAAAATATTTCTGAATTTAATAACTGGCAGTATAGTAAAGATAGAAAAGATGCTTTTTGCAAAGATTGTGCTAAAAAAAATTTTCAGCGAAAGTTATAAAAACGAAATGCCTTGTGAATATGAAAAAAGAATTCTACAATGGTTACCTAGTTATGCTAAACATTTACAAACAAAATATAATAAATCGAGAGTTTTTAGTAAAATTTAGAAACATTTTCATCGTGTAATTTAGATATTCTATAAATCAGTCGAGATTCTGCCATATTTGTAGTAAAATGATTTCCGTTGTATAAAATATTCAAAGATTCTTTCATTTGGTTATACAGATTGATAGAATTTGGTTCGTCATCAATGAACAAAATCTCTAATTCAGGATATTTTATTTTTAGATGTTTTAATCGGTTTGGTATTTCTCGTTTCTGAGCTCTGATAACGTAATAAGGATATTCCCACATGTGATTCTTCTTAATTAACACAAAAACATGGTGTTTTTTCTTATCAAAATCTTTACATACCATATCTCTCTCTTCATTAATTCCATTCGCAATTCTTGATTCTCTATTTTCAAGGATTTCATTTGACCTGAAATTTGTAACTGTTTTATTTCATCTTTTAACTGCTTATTTTCGTTTTTGAGTTTGTACTCACCATATTTTCTAATGGAAGGTAATACTTCTTTCGTAACCCAATTTTTAAACAATTTCGCTTCTGGTTTATGCGATCTCAAAATTAAAGAATAAAGTCCAGATTCATTAACGAAAACAGTGTTATTTTGGAAGTTTGAAGGTAAGCTATTTATAGCCCCCTTATATTTAGATTAAAATAGAAGTTTTTATCATCTTCGTCAACGTTTATTCTGATCGTTTGCATAGTATTTTCATATTCTAGAATTTTTGCTACGTCTTTAGCCTTAAACCAGATCACATTGTTTTCGTCAACAATCGTAAAGATATGTTTGTTATTGAATTTTAGTTGATTATTGAGTAGGTCTACAACTGACTCCATTTAGATAGAAATAAAATTTAACTAGTAATTTTTATTTCAGTATAAAGTCCAGATTCATTGATAAAAACAGGGTCAGGATGAAGATTGTTAAGGGGTCTATGGGATAGACTCTTGTAATTTATACATTCAAAAGTTGTTTTCTTGAAAATTTGAAGGTAAGAACGATTCGTTCCCCCCCTTGATTCATCATTCTTTCGACAATCTTAAATATATTGTTGTTTTACTCTCATTATTTAATAGATTTCCTTCAGAGTCTTGAATAGTCAGAACGATTTTTTGAATTCTTTTAATATATTTTTCTAATTGGAATATAATCGATTTCATTTGGTTTTTCACTGATTTTTGATCCATAAGCAACATTTGGGAAAAAAGTGTACAAAATTTCCGATTCTTTGTGAAGATGTTCGGTATGATTTTCAAAACTAGGTTCAACGAGATTACAATGTACTTCAATTACATCGAACGGTCTAAATTTTGGCGTTTTATTTCCTAAATATACCTGATTTGGCTCAATAGTTTCTTGAACAAACCCTAATAAATCTACAATAATTGCTGAAAACATTATTCTTACTGGTGATTTTATTTGAATTTTATTAGAGAGATAATTTTTTTGCATTTCAAACTTGTTTTCGTCAAAGTTTAAAGATTTATCTGATTGTTTGAATGTTTTCAGATAATTTTTAAGGGGAAATTTTTAATTTGATCGAAAGTATAATATCCTTTGTTTAAACCATAGTATTTTTGTTATGTTCTTCTCACTAAATCCTATGCAATAAGGAGAACTTTCACTAATATTTATTACAAAATTGTCAGAATAAAAACCGCTTAAACCGATAAAATAATTTGATTCTTCCTCTAAGTGTATAGGATGTTCCAAGTTTTAAAACTAATTTAGAGCTTTCTGAAGTCAACTTGAACAGCTTCATTTTCGCAAGCGTTGCTTCAAGATGAAAATCTTCTATTTAAATGGAGAAATTTTTAAAGCAAAAAGATCAGATAAAACTTCAAACGTTTGAAGAAAATAAGAAAGATCAACCAATCAGATTGTTAATTGTTGGTTCAAGTGGATGTGGAAAAACAACTTTATTATTGAATTTTATCTACAATAGGTTGATTCCTTATTCCAATTTGTATGTTTTTAGTAAATCTTTAGAACAAGACGCCTATAAAAATTACAAGAAAGATTTGAAAATATTGAGAAAAACTTAAACAAAAAAATATCACATTTTTATAATGCTTCTGAGGACATAGTTCCGTTAAGCGAATGTAAACCCAATTCGTTAATCGTTTTTGATGATTGTATTTTAGAAAATCAAGACGTTATTAAGGAATATTTCGTAATGTCCCGTCACAAAAACATATCTTGTATCTATCTTTCCCAATGCTTTTCAAAGGTTGATAAAACAAGTTATTAGAAAATAATTTGAATATGTTGTGTGTTTTTAAGCAAGACGATCACTATTCGAGAAAGATTTACAACAATTATGTGGGATCTGATATGAGTTTTAACCACTTTAATGAATTGTGTGATAAAATTTGGAAAGAAAGACTATGGATTTTTTAACTATTAATCTAACTTTGAAGCCTAAAAATGGTAAATATTTGAATAAATTTTCCAATATATAAACGTGTGATAATCTAGTTGTTTTCATGTTTTTACGTTCACGTTTACGTTTCGTGTTCTCGTTTTTACGTTCCACGTTCACGTTCCACGTTCACGTTCATGTTTCACGTTCATGTTTCACGTTCATGTTTCACGTTCGTGTTTACGTTTCACGTTCATGTTTTACGTTCGTGTTTACGTTTTCACGTTCGTGTTTCACGTTCGTGTTTTACGTTTCACGTTCGTGTTTCACGTTCGTGTTTCACGTTCCACGTTCACGTTTTACGTTCCACGTTCACGTTTTTACGTTCCACGTTTCAAAATTTTCCTAAATAAATGGCGAACGTAACTTCTGAAGAAGCGAAAAAACTTGATCAAATAGAAAAGAAATTAATCAAAGAATTTAAAGAACAGATTCGAATTGATGAAAAAGAACAAGAATTTATTCAAAAAATTAATCAACCTGTAACTTCTGCAATAAAAAAATGTTGAGGGCAAAATTGAAAATGTTTTAAGCGATAATCAAAATTTAATGAATTTGGTTCCAGTTGTACGACAATTTGCTGATATTTCGATTCCAGAATCTGAGTTTGAATTGCCAAAATTACCATCTTCAACACCATTTAGACCTCGAATCATTGAAGACTCTACCATAGTTGAACCAATAAGTCCTGGAACAACGGATATAATAATTGGTGAAATTGGTAAAAAATTTCTTCCTAGAGCAAAGGATGATAAATTTGGTTTGTATTGGGACAGAAAAAAGAAAAGTTTTATGATTGGAAATTTGCCCGTGAATTTTGAGCATAATGATATCATTAGTAATGAAAAAACATATGAAGGAACTCAAGGTTTATGGAGATTATTAACAGGCACTGATGTTCCAAAAGACGGTTTATATTCTGAAGAAGACTTGAAAAAGTATACTGAAATTTTATGGAAATCTGATTCAATTTACAAAAATAATGATCCATCAACTAAGAAACCAAAGTCAAGTAAAGGTAAAAAATATCTCAATTTGATTAAACCAATTTGGGAAAAAAGAATCGAAGGATCAGGTGTGAGAAAATACAGTGATAATAAGATTGAATACAGATATATCGACGATTTGACAAAACTCGATGGAATTATTAATTATGTTTATGCTCAAGAAAAGGCTGGAAACAACAATTTTTTGAACGAAAAGAAAGCGATTAAAGATTTTATTTCGAACAAACTTGATGAAATGATTGAAAAACCTGATGGAATTAAATATTTAAAACGAGTTTTGCCGGCAATAAGTTCATCTATGATTGAGGGTAGTGGACTTTTGAATGATTTTATCAACAATTTACCTTTTGAATTACACGTACCAACTTATCAGTATCTGGGGCCTGGCACAAAACTCGAAAAAAAGACTAAAAAGAGGAGATCCTGGTATAAATAAAATTAGATCAAGCTGCTATGGAACACGATATTTTTTATGCAAAACATAGAGACACAAATTCCAGACATATCGCAGATAAAGTTTTGCAAGATAAGGCAATGGATAGATTTTTATCAAAAGATGCTAGTTTAGGTGAAAGATTTGTTGCGCTTCCAACAGCTGGAGCAATGTTTTTGAAGAGAAAACTAGGAATGGGAATCGAAGAGAACTTGAAATTTTAACTATATAAATGGAGGTGAACGTAAATTTCAGCAAAAATCAGAAAGAAAAAAATAAAATCCGCTTTTAAGAAGAAAATACCCGTTAGTATTCAATTTTAAAATAGATCAACTAAAAAATGGCGAAGATAAGATATTTTTTAACAAATAGACAATACAATAAACTCGAAAAACATAAGAAAAACGATAAAGGTGTCAGAATAGAATTTTCTTATAATCAGTTGAAAGAACTTAAAAATGGTGGTGGACTTTTTGAAAGATTTATTAGATTTTGGAGAAAATATTCCAGTTGTTAAAAATGTTGTTCCTTATGTTCGTAAAGCTGCTCCAATCGTTAAAAAGGATGTGATTCCTATTGTTCGAAACATTTTAAATTGGTTAGATAAAGAGTTGGAAGATGTTACAGGATCTGGATTAGATGAAAAAACTTTGAATTACGTGAAATCAAACATTGAAAAAAAAATTTAAACCTTTAACATTCGGGGAATTGGAAGAAATCTGCAAAAATATTAAAACATTTTAGAGGAATCTTCATGAGAGATACATTACCTGAAAAAGTTAAGAAATTTGAATGTGGAATTGTGAATTTAGACTCGATTATGGGAAGTGGAACACATTGGATTTGTTATTATAAAAATGATAAGAATGCATATTATTTTGATTCGTATGGAAGAATTGAGGACAAACCACCTATAGAATTGATTAAATATTTGAAAAAATCAAGCGTCTACTACAATGATTCTCAGATTCAAGACTATAAAGATCCCCCAATTTGTGGTCATTTATGTGTTTTTGTGTTGAATGAACTGAGTAATGGTAAAGATTTTAAAGAAGTTGTTAACAAATTATTGCTTAATAAATATGGATTCACAAAATATTTTTGACGTATTTGGTACACACAAATTATTCAAAATTTAGATAATAGTTTCAATTTTGATAGTTTGAGAAATGAGTTTGATAACAAGTTAGAAAATTTATTACAAAACCTTCCAGATTCAGATATGTTTGCTGTCGAGATTGAAGATTTTAAAGCAGAATATGATAACAAACTTGCAAATTTCATGAGTTCAAATGAAGTTGCTGATAAAATAAAAACATTGGAAAAAGAAGTTGATGATGGTGTAAAAAAAATTATTTACCAATTTAATGTCTCATATCGAAAAAGCTGATGAAATTACTGAAGCAATCAAAGTTGAAAAGAATTATGTTAGTTTAGCTAATAAGAAAAGAATTGTCGGTGTTCGACCTGGTATTGACAAACATGATGTTGTTGTTAAAGAACAAATTTTAAAACCTCTAAAATTATCAGAAAACATCGATATTGTTGATTTACATGATCCGAATGTTAAAAATGCCTTAGATTTTAAAGGAAAAAAGAATTAGCGGTGTTAGTAAAGGAATTAATCCATTTGATGTTGTTGTAATGATTCAATTAGAAGATCCTATTAAAATGTTTAATGAACTAAAACAAAATTATGAGAATCATAAACAGGCATGTTAAAGATTTTACAACAGAAGTCTATGAAAAACTTGATGAAAGAAGTAAAAGATCAGTAGACGATGTTGGTGAATTACTTGATAAAGTAAATAAACTAGAAGAAAACTTTAATACATATAAAAATGATGTTAATGTATTAGTTGGTGAAGTAATTAACAACATTCTGGAAGATTTTTATACACATTTCAATGAGGAAGTAAACTTTTTTAAAGATTTTGATACACGTTTCAATGAGAAAATAACACATAATAATGAATTACTTAAAAGTATAGATGATCGATACTCTTTATATCTCGATAAAGTAAATAAACTAGAAGAAAACTTTAATAAATTTAAAGAAGATGTCGATAAAACTTTTGAAAACATCGACAACAGATTTAATGGAGTAGGTGGTTACGATGACTAATTTTCCTTATATAAATGGCGCTCATATACTGTGTGAGGTGCAAAGAGAAAACTGCCACAAACGATATAAAATACTATGCAAACATTAACGGAGTTAAGAGAATTTCTGGAAAATGTGTGCTGAATGTAACTCAAAAAAGAGCCAATTTATAAAAACTTGATTTTGAAATTTTTTCTTAATAAATAGAGATGGCGGGACATTACAGTGCTTTCGATCTTTTTATCATGCAACACGAAAGAGATTTGAAAAAAGAACATTGGGATGACATTTCTCAAAAATATGAATTATCCGAAGATATGATGAGATTATACGTAAACAAATTGAATTGGTATAACATTGCTAAATATCAAACTTTATCATCAGAGTTCATTCAAGAAAATATACATTATCAATTAAAAGATCATATGTCTGTTCTTTGTCTCTATCAACACTTGAGTATAAAGTTTTTGGATGAAAATAAAGATACAGTTGATTGGAACAATATTATAGATAGCGGTTACTATCCTGTGCAGATTTTATTGAAATATGTGACCGAGATCGCAAAATTTAAGGAAGAGAATCCTGAATATGACGAAGTAGATCATTAAAAATGACTCTAATCTTTTTAATTATTTTACTAAAATTTATATCTTTTCTTATAAAAACGTACATTAGATCGATGAAAAAATGATACATGATGTTTAAAATTTCTAAATTTTCTCTTATTAAATGGCGGACTACAGAAAATATGCTAGTGATATTGAAAGGGCGGAGTTTAAAAATTTCTATCCAATTAGTAAACAACATTTGAATGAACCGAATAAAAGAACTGAGTTTAATATTGATTTTGGAGATAATTTTTGCTCGTCTAACTTCCAGTTTTATATTTCTGGAACTTTAACAAAACAAGATGGTCAAGCATATCTTGGAACTGATAATGTTAGATTAATCGATAATTTTATACCGTTTTTATTTTCTAAGATTGAAGTAAGAAAACACAATAAATTGATAGAAGAAGTCGAAAACTGTGGCCAATTAAGCACAATTAAAGGAACTATTTCGTATTCAAAAAGTGATGTTATTTCTCAAACTTCTAATGGCTTTGAATCAGATTTTAAATTTGGTGTTTTTTTAAGCAGCTGGAAATTTATCTCATTTTGGATTAGGATTTTTTTGAAAATGTTACTATTCCGATCTATAAAGGAGGATTTTATCTAAGTTTTATAAGAGCAGAAGACGATGATGTGATTCTGAAGACTGCAACTGGAAATGTTATGCCTGTTGATGGAAAAATAACAATTACAGATTTTTTTATTAGAGTTCCAATGATTGATTATAAAATCACGAGTAAAATAAGGTTGATTGATGAAATTACAAAAAAGTCAAAACATTATGTTTAATTTTCTAGATTGGCAATGTATTGAACAAAAAGGTATTTCCGGAACAACTTATTCGTTCGATATCACAAATATTTATAGAAATATCTTCAATCCCAAGTTCGTTATCATAGGTTTTCAAACAGATAGACAGAATAATCAAGAAAAAAATCCTTCAAAGTTTGATAGTTTGGATGTAAAAAATATCAGAGTAAAATTGAACGGTTCTTATTATCCAGATGAATTACAAAATTTAAACATTTCCGGAGGTCTTTTCAGAATCATGTATCAGATGTATCAAGATTTTAAGAAAGTTTACTGTAATAATAAGGAAATGTATTACAATCCTAAAGAATTTTTAGCGAATAGACCTATTTATGCCATTGATACAACAAAGAGTTTGACAAATATTTCTGGTTCAAAGAACGATATAATTATCAATATGGATTTTCAAAAAGCTGTTACAAACGCGATTTGTTATGTTGTTGTTGTCTCTGAGAAATTTTTAGCCTATGATGTGATTAAGAACGATATTAGAGAAATTCAGTAAAATTTTTGAAAAAATCGTCTTATTGTCTATATTATTCATTGGATAATTCTACAACTTTACAGAATTGTTAAAGACATTGATATAAGTATTCATTTTTAATTTCAAAAGAATATCTTAAAAAATGGGGATGATATTAACAAAAAACTATTCCAAGGTCATCTTAAGGGTTGGACCGGAAGTTATGATTTAAAAAAATACTTTAATATTTACTGATCCTATATACCAAATTTCAGCAAAAAAGCTCCAATAGTTCTCGAGATATAAGAGTTTTAAGATAAGGGATGATTGGGGTAGTTTTTGAAAATTTTGTTATTTTCATGAAATTTTAAGTTGAACTCGCTTGTTTTTGAAGTTTCAGATTTTTCTGATAATTTTTTTTATTTTTTTATGAATATTAAGAAATAGGGGATGATTTCACCCTTATGGATAAGTTAAGTCGAAAGAGTTAAGTATTTACTATATGTGTACCAAATTTCATTAAAATCGGTTGAGTGGTTTTTGAAATATAAAATTATTAATAAATTTGTAAACTAGCACTCCTAATTGAACAACTTATATAGCAGAGATATAGCTTATAACTTTCGAGACTCTCCGTAGCTCAGTTGGTAAGACGCTTGCCTTCAAAGCCTGAGGTTCTGGGTTCAAATCCCAGAGCTTCAGGCGCGCTTTTTATTGAGGAAGACATGGTTGTCGTTCAGTGGTTGGGGACAAGTCTTTACACGAGTGGCCATAGTGTAATGACTATAGAACAAGCCGAGTAATGACAACTGTGGTTGGCGCGCCATTTGCTTCCTCACCTTTCCACTTCATTCCTTAATTCCTTCTCTTCCTTAATTCGTACATTCCTTCTCTTCCTTAATTCGTTCATTACATTCATCATTCACATCATTCATTAATACAACATTACACTTACAAAACACCCGACACAAATTCCCTAATTGTATCTCTCCATCAACTTCTACACAGTAGTTACCAAAGAAAAATGAGACTTGGGAACAAAAAAATTCCAGAGTCTAAGACCCGAATTACAGCTCCTAGCCATTAACTTGGTTGGACAGTAGCAGTGCAGGGCCAAGTCTCTAAACAATAGACACCGTAGAAGTTGAATGTGATGTGATTTCCCCATAGCGCAAACACGCACACTAACAACACTACACCAAAGACACAATCATTCATTTTGTCTTTTACAATAATTGATGATGTTCATATTATTCTCTTTCATTCCTTCTAAAACTTCAAAAATATACTCTTTCGCTGATGAAAAAATCTCGATTTCTTCCGGAATAATCTTTGTAGTCATAGACAAAATATCCTAAATAGTTGTACAATAGAATGAAATTATTTCTATTTATCTCTGTTGTAGAAATGTAAACACAAACATTTGCGCTGAAAAATTTATATCTCGGCAGACTTAGTTCCATAATCTCCATTTATAAAAAAATCTTTTTGTTTAAATGGAAGAGTATAATGCCAACTGTTACAAGTGTTCTAATAGAGGAGAAATTATCGATAAAAGATATTTAGTTTGTAGAGGTTGTAATTTAATTTTGTTAGAAAAGACCTAAACCTAAGAAATTTCGAAATAAATTAACACATTTGAATAACCTGCTTACAAAATTGCAATATGGAGACAAGAAGCAAACAAAATTTGTTACAGAATTTAGAAAACAGAATAAAAATTTTTACTTATCTCTTGGAACCATTGACAAAATTATTTTCCTTTTCAAAGAATACATTAGGTTTGTAGGTATCGATACACACGTTTATTATGAAAATATATTACCTGTATTTTTTCATTATCTGGATGTTGAATTTGTTTACGATTTTGAACCAGAAATCCTCGATGATTTTATAGTACATTTGGAGAAATTAAACGAAGAACCTCTTGAAAAGAATGCGGTTTTACTCACATTCTCCCCAACTTCTCGAGTGAAGGTTAGCGAATTTCATTTTTTTCCGTCTTTAAAATTTTTTCTATTTAAATGGAGTTCTTGAAAGAGTTAAATGATATTGGAGAATGTAAGTTTAAAGAGTATAAGAAGTTAAATGAATTGGAAGAAAATAAGAAATACAAAATTTTGAATTTGGAGAAAATGAAAGATAAATTCGGGTTTACAATAATTGCCGAGTTGGAAGATTGTAAAGTACACTTGCCGAACAGATTTTTGACTGTTTTGGATGAAAAAAAGATTAAAGAATTAAACAAAAATGAAAAATTACACTTGGTTGTTACTGGAAAGAAGACTATAAAAGATAAAGAAATTATAACAATTAACTTTGTAGAATAAAGTCTTAACTCTAAAACTTGCAGTCCCTCCCCACGTCATAGTACTGTTTTGATAACCATAGTTGGTGTCTTTCTTCATAGGAATCACATGGAATATTATCTACAGTAATACCTTTTGTTTCACACAAAATGTGGCTATATTCTATAAGAAAAATTCTATAATGCTCTTTAATGAATTGTGTTGATAAATCTTGATACTCACAAAAATTCCTAAGAAATTCATCAATTAAGTCTTGATTATCTTGAAAGAACGTATAATATGGGAAAAAATGTCATAAAAAAACGATGAAAACTCTCTGTTTGTTTATTTTTTACTTTCTTTTCAATATCTTTCGTAATTATATTAAATATGTAATCCCTTACTTTTTTAGTTTTTTGCCGATAGTAAAACACTCCATTAGACGTTTTTTTCTGCAAAAGACTTTACAAGTTCTTTGAATTCTGTATCATTTAAGGAAAGTATCAACTGTTCTTTAAAATGTTTTGGTAATTCGTTGAACTCGTTAAAATTGTCTTTCTTTGTAAGTTTTTGAAATGCTAGAAAACTGAAGAGAGCTTGGTGAGTTCATGTTGTTTATTTAGTAGAAAAGTTTTTTATTAAAGTACAGTATGTTTTTAGTAAAAATGTTTTAAATTGATTAAATTGTATTAAGATAAATCCTTTATTCGTAGCAGATTTGACAACATTTTACAAAGCACAGCTTAAGAAAGTAGAAGCAAACAGCTATAGATTTGGTTAATTTTTCATTCCTCAGAGTAGATAGTAATGTGCCGATCCTGGATCGCTTTTGGAGACGAACGACTGTAGATTCGGTTAATTTTTCATTGAGATTTGCTGTGTTATTTCTCAGCTTCCTTTATGGTACATTGAACAGTATTTTACATTGCTTTTCGGTCGGCTCCGAAAGTGCGCCAGGAACCCCATATTACTATCTACTTATATATATAAAATCATTGAGCTTAATTGAGATAATTATTATGAAGTAATGATATATTCTAATAACTGTAATTTATCTCTGGATTTAAAATACACTTGGAATATTATTTGAAAAGAAGGACTATAAAGCTCTGATATATATATCAGAATAACTTTAAGGAACTTCATCTTTGTAGATTATTTTGGTCTCATCACTTCTCAGCAATATTGAAATTAAGCAACAAATAAAAATGCAGCTAAAGTGAAGAAGGCGATCATTTGTGATTCAAACTAACATGAGGAAATACTTACTCATTATATATATATATATATATATATATATATATATATATATATAATGTAAATGAACAAGATAATTAAAGAATACATTTTAACAGATATTCCTTAAATTATTAGGTGAAAGTAAGTATTTTCTCATGTTAATTTGAATCACAAAATGATCGGCTTCTTCACTTTAGCTGCATTTTTATTTGACGCTTAATTTCAATATTGCTGAGAAGTAATGAGACCAAAATAATCTACAAAGATGAAGTTCCTTAAAGTTATTTCCAATGTTAAGGGATTCATAAACAGTTTTGTTAATGGTAACATTATTCAAAAAAACTAAAATTTTTGTGAATATAATAACCACAAAAAACATTTGAAAATCCATTTCTATATGAATTTAGTTATTTATACAACTTACGCACAATAATTCAGAAGAAATTTCAAACTTAGAGAAATTTGTTTTCCTTATCCACGTACACTCTACCCAGATCCCACAGTGTTTACTCTGTCGGACATTTACCGGGCATCCACAGTGGAAAGAACCTTCAAATAATGTTCTGCTTTGAATGAAGACAGAGTACTGAAGAAAACTTCAATTTCAAAATCTGTTATATGTACTAAATGACGTCCTCATTAATAACCACAACATGACTGTGCATCCTGGCTAATTTGTTTCAATTGATAGTCTTAATTAACATCAGAATTGTCAATTTCCCACTTGAAGCGATAAATGCAGGAAATACAGAGAATACTAATTACATTAAACACACCTGCTGAGTAAACAATACTACAATGACAGTTTGTCCTCTTCGCAAAATTGGGGCAGAAATTTATCATAATAATTTGTTCTAATCATTGATTACTTTATTTCATATACAAAGAAACAAAAAGAGATTCATAATGCATGTGTTCATAATAATATGTTTATACATATTAAATAATAATTATTAATGAAAGAGACTATTTTCAGTTTTTGGGTGTACTTGAAATTAAAAGGACTAGCGAATGAATTAATATGGTCTGATTATACTGCAAAACATGCAATCTACTAGCTCTCTGTGAATCTCTATAGATAAAACACAACACTCTCACTCACTTAGTTACCCATCCCCCATTCTTCAATTTTCAGATATTCCAGAATATAGAATATTGCACATGTATGGCTCATCACTTAAATAGGAAAACTAAAGAATTCTCATAAAGGTCAAACATCCATAGGGGTTGAAATGTAGTAGCAACACTAAAAGAACTATATATTGGTTTTCAGCTTCCTGAAATGCATGATGACCTACGTGAATGAATTTTAACGCACACATATTTCATGCATTTCCTGGAATATATTCCAATGACTGGAATTATATGAAAGAAATTAGACCTACAACGTGTGCTATCACACACATCTAATCTTTTATGAGCTTCAAATAATAAATCATGAAAGTTTATACTATAAAAATGAAAAACAATCCTCTCAAAATAGTAGAAATTACGAATACATTGCCCCTTTAATGTATGGAAAATGACAAATAGATCTGCCAAGAAAAAACGATCCATATCAACATTTGGTAATACTCTTTTAGTACAGTATAGGTTATTGACAATATTTATTCTCATTCGACTGCTTTCCATTTACAACGTCTTAACTTTTGATAAACTAAAAAATCCCAACTCTGCAATGGCTTACTTTATGGAATAACGGGCCTATTGATCGAATATTTTATTCTTCCAGTAGCCTAACGTAAAAAGTTAGGTTTTACATATATTATCTCATAGGAGCTCATTAAGGAACTGTTTCACTGTCTTACAACTTATCTTACTTTTCATCTATATTATAGTTTTACCGATTTAATTGATAATTTGGAAAATTGATAACAGTGATATATTCCAATAATATTTTTAAGGATCGAAAGTAATTTAGAATACTATTTGAAAACAAGTAATATAATGCTCTGTTATAGTAGAATACATTTGTTAAACCAGCTAGTGGCTACATGTTTGTATATACTCCTCAATATGTTAACTACCTATGTAATAAGCACAAAGTAGGAGTACGCCACATCACATGTCGCATATTAGGCGTGTGATTATGGGTTATTATGCCATATGCTCAAATTTTATGTCAGTCTACTCCCTTTGTTTATACATTTATTTACTCGGTGATTTTACCATTGCCACCGTCCAATGTAAAGAGGTCAACTAACGCTCAGCCAAATCCAAGTTAGTGATATGCACCATCATGAAAGTCAATATTGATTATATACATATGAAGCCTCATGCTATATTCAAATTCCATAGGTCAGTTTGTTTTTGAGATACAGTGTGGACAGACAGAAATAGCTTTTGTCCAACCTCTCCAGTGACACACCTCGCTAACGTTCAGGTAAACTTGTGAATAAATGAATTAGGTGATTTCCATTGATTTTTCATCATTAAAATAGATTATTGAAACTAAGAAAATTATTCGCTATAAGTGTAAGAGAAAGAATTATTTTCCGTGCAGATGTCTGTTTTTAGAGATTGTAAATTGAATTGAAAACAAAATCGTGTACGAGCGGTTACGTTTCAGTATTGCTCCCGCTTCAGTGACCGGTGCTGACGGTCGTGTTCAGCATGCTGAGTGAATTGTAAATGGCGGCTTATTTAAATGTTGATGGCAGGATTGCTTGGTTTGTTAAATGGAAATGTAATGTTCTGTGGGCGCTCTGACTTCATATTAGCAATCACGACCATCATTATATCTTTGACATTTTAGTATCTGATTTCGATTGTAATTTAATTAGATTATAATAATGTTTTATATTTAATGTAATTTAACCACATTGTAAATAACTATAGCCAAAATAGGAAGAAATTTCCTTTCCTATGCATAGTAATATTGTATTTCGCAATTACTGCCGGGTTGGTATCTAAAAGATAAACTATTAATCCTAACTCCCAATTGTGATGTTAGTATTACAATTAGGATAGTAGTTGGATTTTAACAAAATAATCTTAGCCAAATGATTTATAAACACAAATATTAAATCAGGCTAGTTTGGAATACTTTTAAAATATTTAATGGACTATAACTGTTAATAAATTATTAATAGATATTTTTCTAGTTTCAGGAGCATATATTTATGAAATGGTTCTTTGAAAACATAGTATACTGTTTTTTGCAATATTACTGTCAGCGTTTAATGTAAAGGGTAGACTGCAATTTTTGATTTATTGAATTTCAAAACATAAAATGCAAACCTCAAAAAAGAGAAGAAATAAATAAATAAATAACAGATGATATTGGCTTCAAGAATTTAAAACAATTTTCATTACCAACCCTGTTTAAATTTCCATTGCTAAAATCACAAATACTTAAACTGAAATTAAGCAACTTTTAAGGATTTATACTAATACTAAAATAGACACATTTCGTAAATTAAAAAAGAAAAATTCCAAAATTCAATACTAGTTAATAATAAATGACAACTTGGCAGTAAAATTTCATGCAGACAGAGATATACAACTACAACATATCACTGGCACATATTACACAACTAACAATAATGTTTAGAATCTGCTGTATTATACTTGACCTCCAACACTGATGCTCCCATGTTTATATCAAGCAGCTGTGCCATTATTATAACAATATTGGTCTCTGGCAGGATTTTCACTAAGCAGATTAATAACTTAGCATCGTCTGATAGGCTCCATTCTGTGCGGTATTCTGCGGTATTCCATCTGTACTGAATACTGAATATTGATTACTCGCTTCCCTTTCCACACTTTTGTTTAACCCGAGCTAATTACCCTCTCGATGATATCTTTTTGTTTATGTTGTTCCCACTGGGGCTTTAATGATCTTTTACCATAAGAATATGTGACCTTGATCGTCAGAATATTTAGTTTGAAACATTCAGAAGTTTCCAATATTGGTGGAAAATATCTGGGTTTGTTAGTAAAAATATTATAGGCATGATAATGTTATATGTTACGTAATTTATAATACTATGGTTCGTGGATAGAAATATAACCTCTTCAGTTGTAAAACAAACAAATGCAGAAATAAATTTATAAACTAAAGTGTGCGCTAATAAACTGCTATTCAGTAATATAGTTTACAGTTAAAGCTGTTACATTAAGCGCTTGACGTTTAGACTGAGGAACATAAAAGCAAGCGATGCAAGTGCACAGGAGCCAAGAGCACAAGGAAACACCGGAACATACGAAAGTGGAACAATGGTGAGGAAGTCATTGTCGGTATTACTTGTGGTGTCGTGGTGAGTTATCTGAAAGGAGAAGATGGTATGGACGGGGAGGGGTTAAGGCCAACCTCTGTTTCATGTATTAAAGTTTTATGACACCTGAAGGTATATCTTAATCCTTGAAACGTATTTTATACTTCGTGTACTATGATGGCACATTTCCCAAATCCTACTACACTTTCCAATCATCCATCGTCATTAATAAACTTTAAACGTTACATGAATGTTAAATTTTTCAATATTCATTTCGAATTAAAAAGTAAACAGAAGTATTTTATGCTTAAATTAAGACTATATTTTAAAGGAAGGTATTCATTAAACATTGACGCTTCCATTGACGGCCAGCCTTAAGCAATTCGTAAATAACACAATAAAATTTTTGACAGTATATATATATATCGCACTGCTTTGACATGCACCCTAACTAAAATTTAACTTATACAACAGTATGGATAAAACAATAGTTTTTGTTATATTTTATACGTGTCTTAATTTGAACATTATAAATACTTAAATGCATGGTATTAAAGTACTTATTTACTAATAAACACATACTTAAACATAAACAATTATTATTTTTAATTGTGTTGACACGTGTATGTTTTTTTAATTGAACAGTTATAATCCATTAATAGTATAATATTTGTCCTGATCTAACCTCACTAATCTGTTATTTTTTAAATTTTCAGGAACATGAAATTGCCTGTTTTTGACATATAAAGTGGGCCATATCTGACTGAATCATAATTATATTACGTGGCAATAGTAATAAAGATATTAAAAAGCTGAAATCATCGAAAGTTAGGAAATTATAAGTGAACTAGTTTGGTACCCAAATCCTGCATGAGCTTGGTACTTTAATATCTTGTCATGGTGTACTGCACATATATTTCTTCTCAAATACAATAAAAAGTCTAAGAAATATGTGTCACAATCTAAGACAATCAACTTGTCTAAAGTTAGCATTCGTTATTAATTTTGAATAAACAGATAAATTCACAAACATGCTTTATACATTGTACAATATTTATATTTTATTTTAAATTTGCTGTTTAAGTTAAGAAAACCTCTTATGTTATTTTTGTCTGAAAGAAACTAAAACGTATTTTTTTTTTTTGGAAATTACTGATTAGTTAAAAAACTGGAATTAGGATTCCAGTTGGCATGTTAAAAAAAGATACAAAATATGGATCCATAAATAAAACATATTCTTCAAATTTAGATATGTTTTAAACCTCAAAATCCAATTCTTTGCAAGTAACCCTTGCCACAATGTAGCGATAACTACTAGAGTGTTAATTTTGTATATGGGGGCCCTTCTATGTTACTGGAATACAAATTTATTCTCGCAATACTGTGAACAGTATGAAAAGATGCATTAAGGAGAAAAGGCCTATTTTATGAAGCGACTTTTGGTTCATCATGCCAGTTGGCGCGTTGCGTTATAAAAATGGAAATATGGCTAATTTGCAGATGCATTGTTTTTAATTTCGTTTTGTTATAAGTTATAATTGGAAGTTTGAGATATAATTTGGTTTTGGACAAAAGTTATTATCCGAGATTTACTTTCTATATTCTATATTTTATCAAGGCTTATTATTAATGTAGAAATTAAGATCTAATTTAAGCTTCAAATTGAACCAAGTGTTTTCAACATAGGCCAAGATCTATTTATCTTACAAGAGTCATAAAAGTATGCCTTTTGTATTATTGGTGATTCAAAAGCATTGTAATTTCTGTTACTGTACCGATTGTATTAAATTGCAATTCTGGGGTAACTGGATTACCGGTGGAAGGAGTAGGCCCAGAAGAAGGATAAGGACTAGACAGTACAAAAGAGGCTGCTATCAGCGAGGCGCGCATCGTAGATAGCAGTGTTTGATAACGAAATTTAGAGGTGGGGTGAGGTAGGCATGCCGTACCTCCCGTCTCAGTTGATCGGAAGTAATAGTAACGAGTAGTCTTTGAAAGTGCTTAGAGTTATTATTTTTGCTAATCGTCATCGAACCTGCGGGTAAGTGAACTTTTTAACTGGAGTCCAGTCAATATTCATTCTTAATTATTTTAATTAATTTTGGGGAAAGAAATATTGTAAAAATTAAATTTAATGGGAATTTAGGAACTTGTCCTGTTGATCTGTGCAATATAAAACTTGTTGTGCAGTGAGCACATGTATATAAAATTTTAAGTAAAAATACTAAAACAGTTTTGTGGTTGTTACAGATGCTTTCAGCAAATATAAAATTCTAACACTGAAAATAAGTAATATTTAAAGTAAAGTAAAGAAAATTAGTAACAAAATAAAATTGAATTTTGAAGATAAATTAAAGTGAAGAATTGCCAGATCAGATAAGAGTGTGAAAGTTTTGAATTTTGAAAATTGAATAAAACACACGCTGTAAGAACTTTGTACATTTTTAGTGACGAATATATTACAAGTTTGACTTTAAAAGTAATCAAGAAGTTTTTTATTTTAATTTTAATTCCAGTAATTATTTTCAAGAAGAAGTTCTATTTTAGTTTGAACTTTATTTATTTCAGAAGATTTTCGTTTTCCTTTTATGAAAATTCACAAAAATTTAAATTTCAAAGCTAACCCCTCAAGTGCCAGTAAAACGGTACATTACCAAAACATTAACGTCTGTTTAAGAAACAGTAAAATGTTATTTAAACTAAGGAAAAGTATTTCATCGGTTTATATTTTGTTAACAACAAATATTTGTTAGTAAGCTGTATGGATTCAATGTTGTAAGGAAGGTGTTAAATAAACAAACATAATATATGTACGATTACCAACTAAAAGTAGTAAACACCTGACTCAGGATAGAAGTATTGTGGATAAAAGGGACAATCAGATCTAGCTGTTTGAATGTTATGAGGCACAAGTTACAACAGATAAGCGGACCTAGAGCTATTAAAGCCGGACTGTCGCTTTACATTTAACCGGTTAATAGTCTGTGCTATGGGATAGCAGTTAACTCAGAATACCACTGGTAACTGTCACACTGGTTGTGAACTACTGTAACAACACTGTCGATATCAAACAGTACTCATTCTTAAAAACATATAGTGGAATTTTAGCTCCTTCCACTTTTAGACAACTTAATGACAGTTGGATATCTCTACTTTTGTTTAGAGTTGTCTGTCGATCAGCTGATCAGGTTTGCCGTAAGTGATATCGACCTACGTACATGTCCTTGACGTCAGTGTCCTCCATGCTACTTCCTGAGTGAAAACGACTCTGATATTGCGACCTGACTTTGTGGCTAGACTCGAAGATACCCTATGAAATGGACGGACGCGTGTTGCAGTAATTCTCCCTCGAGTCCATAAAATATTAGAATATTCTGGCAGACCAATAATGGGATCAATTGATATTAGTTTCCTTTTCTTGTGATTTCATAAAAGAAAAATATATGTTATTTTTGAGTTTATCTGAAGTTCACATTTATTTTAGAGCAGCATCTGTAATATGACAATGTCACAGAGTTGGCTCCTGAAATCTGATTTCTGTCATGTTCGTTTGAAGAGCTAGAAAAAGTTGACGAAAAAGAAGCTCATACAGAACAATTTACATTGTTTCGACATCAGAGATACTTAGATTGCATAATATTAAAATCTACTGTAGTTCGTGTTAATTCGCATTCTAATTGTCTCATTAGGTACACAACTGAGTGCACTACGATGTGTCTGACGCATTTAGTTATATTGGAGCAACCGAACATGATTCAAAGAGTCAGATTCCAGACGCTGCACTAAGAGGATGAAACTGAAGTTAAACTTAACATTCATATTGAATCAACCCTCCCGACAATAGCTGCGCTATATGTGCAACTGTAAATATATATATATATATATATATATATATACAGGGTGTATATTATGTCTGGAAACACCCAAATATATCCTTTAATAATTTAAATATAAATTTGAAACCTCTTACAATCGTGATAGAGATTGGGCATCTACTTTTTGGAACAATGTTTTGTTATGTCACACAAACGGGGACGTCATGCCGAGGGTATCGTGAATATTCTTAATGGAAGCCTATACCTTGTGATACATAATTTTAAATGTAATAGCTTACTGAATTGAATGCCACAAACCGCATCTCAAAGGAATTAGTCTATCAGAAAATAGAGCATTTTTAGTATTGAAAATTTACTGATGTTCAACAATGTAATTTTAACATGGTTCTTGCCACAAAAATGTGTTACACTAATTTTTTAGCATTTTTTTAAATGTTCAATTAAATAAAACAAAAATTTCATTTTAAGCTGGTTCTATTAGCACAAATTTGCCAGTTTTTATTACAGTACAATTATGGAAATACTTATGTTATTGATTTCTTATTACAAATAAAAAATAATGTATGCTGTTAGAAAAGTCTTACAATAAACGTTTTACCTGCATTTGGTGTCAAAGCAATTGTTCGAACTGTGTTCCTTCTACGGTTTGACAATTAGCCAATCTTGTGTAAAATGATTCGACAGAGTTGCCTAACATTTCTTCAGTTATCAAAGCAATCTCCTCTATAATCCTGTTTCTTAGGTCTTCCAAATTATGAGGCTTTCTTCTATAAACATTGGATTTTAAATGACCCCATAGGAAATAATCGATTGGTGACAAATCCGGAGATCTTGGAGGCCATTCGATTTCTCCTCTTCGGCCAATCCATTTATGAGGAAACCTTAAATCCAAATACTCTCTTACCTGTCTCCCATAATGGGGTGGAGCACCATCCTGCTGAAACCATACATTATCAAAGTATTCTCTTGATGCAATTTGAATAGCTGGGATTATTTCATTTTGGAGCATATTGTAGTAAAGTTCGGCATTTAAATTTCCATTGATGAAAAAGGGTCCAACAATTTTTTTACCTAAAATTCCACACCATACGTTCAGTTTTTGTGGTTGCTGTGAATGGGACTCAGTAATCCAATGTGGGTTTTTCACTAGCCCAGTAACGGCAATTGTGCCTGTTAACATTGCCATTTAGGAAAAAAGTTGCCTCATCAGAAAATAGTATGTTGGTCAGAAAATCTCTATTGTCATCACATTTACGCATCACAAGTTCACAAAACTCAACTCTTCTGTCGTAATCATCCTCACTTAACTGTTGGACTAAATGAACTTTAAATGGTTTGTATTTATTAATTTTCAAAATCTTACTCACAGACATAGGGTGCATATCATGTTGCTGTGCAGCTTTTCTGAGCGATGTATGTGGGTCTTCAATAAATGTTTGCAAAACATCTAGTGCATGTTCTTCATCTGTTGCAGATTGTATCCTACCCGACTTTGGCCGATTAAGTACACTCCCTGTCATTTCAAAACGCTCAAATTTTTTGATATTGTTGAAACACTTATGGGATTCCTTTCTGGGAAAGTGTCATTAAACAAATTACAAACTTCCCGATAAGATCTTTGACGATCGCCATATCCTCGCATCATCAACAGAGTAATTCGTTCTCTTTCAGACAATTCCATTAAAATGCCAAATAAAAACTGAACTACTGTAATTAGATAACTTGTTGACAGCAATGCTTCAGAGACACTGATTAACTCGACAGGAATGATATGACCTTTGTCCATTTGTAATTCCCAAGCTTAGACCTGTCTAGTGAAAGCTCCATGCTCAACAAACTGAAACCTGTAGACCAGATGATTAATAACACAATAATGTTTCTCATAGGCTAGTGACCTTTGTCTCTTTAAACCTTCCTGCTGACTGGAAAACACCAAGTACAGATTCATAAGTAATCAGAGAAAGTGACTCATAAGTTTTATTCATTGTAATAAAAACTGGTAAATTTGTACTAATGAAACCAGCTTAAAAAATAAATTGTTTATTTTATTTTAATTGAACATTTAAAAATGCTAAAACATTAGTGTAACACATTTTGTGGCAAGAACCATGTTAAAATTACATTGTTGAACATCAGTAAATTTTTAATACTAAAAATGCTCTATTTTCTGATAGAATAATTCCTTTGAGATGCGGTTTGTGGCATTCAATTCAGTAAGCTATTACCTTTAAAATTATGTATCACAAGGTATAGGCTTCCATTAAGAATATTCACGATACCCTCGGCAGGACGTCCCCCGTTGGTGTGACATAACAAAACATTGTTCCAAAAAGTAGATGCCCAATCTCTACCACGATTGTAAGAGGTTTCAAATTTATATTTAAATTATTAAAGGATATATTTGGGTGTTTCCAGACATAATATACACCCTGTATATATTATAAAATAAATCTAGTCAATCTGTAAGATACGAGCTAGTTAAGGCTAGCTTGTGGTTGTATATGACTACCATGTATTGTACTATTATTTGATATTATTTTTAAAGGAATATTTATTTCAAAATATAATAATTTTCAAGTTACATCTTTCCAACTCAAAGTATCTTTAATATTATCATACTAGTTAAATTACTGATTTTGTGTTATTTAATCTATATATTTAATAAGTAAAGTTAAATGTTTCGCATTGCGCCCTATTATCTATTGTTAATTACATGTTTGCGAGAAAATTTAAGTAGTTTTAAACAATTTTAAGAATATGATATGTTTATGAGCATAATTACTTTTTTAATACTAATAGTTTCTCTACATAGGTGAAATGAAGTTTAATACACATTATATCCTTGGTTACACCATAAAGATAGACTTTAGTTCAGTTGATTTGATGCTAGTAAGGGATGACATATAATTAAGATCCTTTACTTGTTAATTTTGTGACAAATTTATACTAAACTTAATATAACATAAATTGGCATTGTTGTGCCAATATGTTTTTTTATCCTCTATTAGGCATATTTTCTTCATTTTAAATGCCACTTTACACAGTCACAAAAAATCACAGTTCTAGTTACATAAAATTTATTATGATTACTCTGCAATATGTAGTACTTTTTAGTAATAAAACTTGGGTGCCCGAATAACAATTGATTTTACTCACAGATAAGAGATGCAGTCAAGGAGAGAGAACCAAAAGGACGCCTACTGTGTGTAATTTAATAAGCTCGCAGCAGAGTTTGCTATTTACTGATGCTGTATTCTCTATTACTGCAGACAAGTACACATTAATGTAATAACATTTATTACAAATGATGCTGTATAGAGTGTATTAAAGCAATAAAACACTCGTTGTAGCAATGTATACACATTATAGTTCAACCAACAAGAATGTAATATTCAACCAGGTATATTTTTATGATTATGTTTTCATTCTGATAGTCTAAACTAACTTATAACAGAACTTATAAATTTATAGGCTCTGCATTAGAGAAACCTATCTCTCGAGGGCTGGAAAATTTCGTTTTACCCCTCCGTCTTTTCGTCCAGAATCTCGAGAACAATCTGACCTGTCGACAAAACATTTTACAGGACTTTGCTTCTATAAAAGCAACATCGTGGTCGATGACAGTGCAAGACCCTCCATGGTATTTAGTAGAGTATTAGCGAACATATTTAAACACGTCATCGTAAGACCGTATGGTGGTGTAACCATGGCGACAACGACCGAGTAAAAAATTGACTACAACCATAATAACCATAACCATTTTAACATGTCATGTAAACAAGGTTTTATATGCAGGCCTGTTACGAGACTCGTAATAACAGATGCAGCGGTTGAGGTGAGAATTAAGTATCCTACTAATATCTTATATTATTCATTAGTTTGTAGGGATGGTAGGGTGTATGGATGTGGAAATGTATCCTTTCATCACACAAAAACAACTAAAAATATAGAGAGTTTTAACTATATATGAAGACTATGATAACATATAGGCTTATTTATAACTGAAAGCTACGATGAAGCTTTCTGGACGAATAATAGAAATGTCCTCAAAAGCACTACGACCAATAATAATCCTTCATATCTGTCATAACACAGATCGGAACGTGTGTGAGAGCAGCGGAAACGACACACACTCCAGTATATCACCACCAGACACATCGTAACTGTACGTCCCGGTAAAGCGCGATTTATAGACAAGTGGAAATGTGCTTCTACCGCAACACTGACAAGCATGTCTTGCTGAAATATAAAAGCTATAATGAGTGTTATTAAAAAATACTCATATTTAAAAAGGTAGGAATACGCCACACCATAGGTTTTGGAAATGTCTTTTCCTTTCGTCATATTCTGCCACAGTAAAACTTATTGGCAATTAGAAAGCTTCCAGCAAATGAAGATTTAGTAATAATCCCTATAATTTAGAATCCAATATTTTTGTTGTAATAATAGTTTTAAAAAAGAAACATAATAATGGTAATTGTGTTTTTATATTGCTGTAGGCCTACTTATTCCGTCTGCTATTCTGTACAAAAGTCGAGTACCTACATGGAAACATTTACATGTATATTATATAGAACTATCAGCTGAACCGAATAACAGTTGTCGTAACAGGTATCGTGAAACTATTACTTTTTCCCAGCATAACCATGTTAATTACTTAACACTTGTACGCGTGTTTACGCCAATTCTATACGGCTTGTGTTGTTTTATACCGTTATTTGTTGTGTTTATAATAAAATTATTTATACGATTCTATTATTATTTTTCTGCATTTTACACTATTCCGTGTTACGAAGGCGTTAAACTCTAACATCTGTGCAAAATTTGCAAGCGTGAAATGTAGTTATTATGAAATTTTAATAGGATTAAAGCCTAACTTAGATTGTTTAGACCAAAAGCAAGGAAGTACGGAATAAAAGTTTCCTTAGATAACAGGCTTAGATATAACGCGCATGCCTCAACTTTGATGAGTCCCAAGAGCCCAATGGCGTGGCCGCAGTGAAGGTAAACTTTGTAAATAATTTTAACAAGGAACTTCCAAGCGATGGAAGTTCCACAATATTTATCCATTTTCCAAAAAATATTATTGTACGTTACTGTTACGTTTTTTAAATACATTGTTTTACTTAAACAATTTTGTACTATACACAATTATCAATATCTATGCCATTTAAACATAATTAATAGAGTAGGTAGATTTAGACTTGATAAATTTAATATATGTGATTATTAAAAATCTCATTCAGCTTTATTTGTATATACGGAATACTATATTATTAAATGAATTCATATTCTTTGAGATAGAAAAAAGTTCTAGTACTTTATTGTTATAGATTTAAAAAGTAAATGAATAAGAATAACGCTTTTGAGTAGAATAAATTGAGGTATAATAAATACTCTTAATATAATGTGGGACAATTTAGGTTTTAATTCTTTGTATGTTACTATTAACAATGATAATCCTCGAATCATACGCTTCGCGACCCAGGCTTGAATCACAAGCGGACGTCCTGGCTTAAAGTAATTCCTGCAACATATATTACGGGGGTTTAGCCTCATGTAAATACCATGTTCTAATTAAAATCCCTTTATACTTATAGGCCACCAACAGGCTGAAACTTTTTCTGATATTACACTGAAATTTTAGTTAGTGTATATGTATTTATAATTCCAAATACATGTACGCTTTAATATCAATGCTAAGAGTGTTAAATATTTTGTTCTTAATTTATAAAGCGTGCCGAATAAAGAGTAACAACAACATATACCAATTACCATACTTAAATTCATAACTCGGTATTATACAGTGAGAATTTCATACAACTGATATTACATACTGTCAGGATGATGTATCTAAAAATGCATGGTCTTTCACGAGGATACTATTGGTTGAACCAAGAATATAAACATAGAATAAATGGGTTTCATGGGAAGACTCTGACCTCAATAATGCTCATGTTTAATTCATTCGACTCCACGAGGTAGAAGACGGGCTTCCCGGCAATGAACATCCTTGCGGCTTTGAGGTTATTTCAGTCACCTACAACAGTTTGTAGAAATAAAAGTCAATTAAATAAAAGTTGTGGTTGCAAAATAAACAATCAAGATGATTTCCAAAACTAATGAAGACTGCGCACTACCAGAACATATCTCAAAATCATGCACGAGGTGAAGTTAATGTGAATAAGTTGGACAGAATGTCGTGCCTTTGGGTCTGAATAAGTCTTAAAGGTAGTAGAATATCGAAATTTTAATATCTACTATCGATTCTATAAAGTCAATAATACCGATTTTAATAAACCCTAACCATTAAAGCATAATATATAATTTTATATATCTTTACATTCTGTCTAAAATAGTAGTAAAATAAAACTATTGTAAATGGCGATTGAAAAATTCTTCTATCTGCATATAAAACTAGCAAATGTTATATATGTAAAAGTATGAAGTTAATTGTCTATATTACAATGAATTATGGTATACAGTAGTACGATAAAACAATCATAATCAACCTTCATGTATTATTTTGTACGTGGTTGAATCAAACACCCATACTAATGAGGTATACATTCAGAGTAAAAATTGGTCCTGTCTCAGCCGCGTGTCATATCCTGCGGGTTTGTAAGTGATTCATTTTGTGAATTAGAATAGTTAACAAGCCAAGAAAGATTGTTTTAATTAGTAAATTACACACACACGTGTGTGTGTGTGTATTTTACTGTGTGTATATATGTGTGTGTAATTGATAAAATGGTCCGATTTTTCCATTTTGTGTGTATTGAATTTGGCTTCATTTCAACTACTACACATTGTAATGACTGAATTCTAACACTGTCGGAGACTTTACATTGGAATCTACAGTCTACGTCCATCTAAAGAAAAAGTGGGTGAAAAATATTGCACCATTATCGCCATCAAGGCCACCTAGATTACAAAAGTTGGCCTTGTTTACCCAGCAGCTATCTAGTGTAAGATAGGTGAAGAGGTATTCACATTGTCTAATCAGGTACACAATTGAGTGCACTAAGATGTTTTATACACCATCTTATATCATGGTAAAGCAACCGAGTTTTATACGCATAAAGCTATACAATTCAACATAGTCTTCATAGCGAATTATTTTATATCTCTTCAGACGGACGTGGATTTCAGATTCTAGGAGTTAAGTCTTTGACGCAAGTGCTCGTAGCGGAAAGTGAAATGGAGTTAAACTCAACGTTCGCATTAAATAAACTCTCTTACTTTTGTTCTAAAAATACATCCTTTATTAACGCGTGCACGTATCATTGATATCTCGGCTTTAAACCTAATCATTTTGGGTCTGTTTTGGCGGGTTCATTAGGCTAAGAGTTAACAAATCGGTATTCCCACCGTTTAATGTTTTCTACCAGTGCTCTCTCCAGTGCTGGGACTATGTCGTTGGAAGAAAAGTAACAATATTGGAATTTCGTTCAGTTGCAGCTTGAGAAAAGAAGGGGAAATATCAAACTAAGGGAAGTGTTTTTATCTCTTCTAATAGCAAACATTACGATACTTTTAGGAAGCGTTCATTATTAGAATTTTAGGCTTAGGGTTAGATTAATAATCTAATACTTAATCACAATGAGGCATCCCGAGAAGATACGGGATTGAGGTTATCTGGAAAGAATACATTTTTTAATTCCTAATCCAGGAATGTATAATTTAGAAACAATGGTTTAATTGGTTTAGTTTCTAAATTTGGGCCCTTTAGGTGTTATCGTCTAGTTGAACATTTGATTTGATTATTTTATTAGCAAGATAGGGAACTTAAATTCTTAGCAGCAGAAACCACATGTGGTTCTCCACTCACCATAGTGAATTTGCTACATTTTTCAAATTATTTCAGATTATTTGGAGTATTTCGTACTTTTTAAAATATCTTTGGTAAATTCATCCTATTTCCCTTCACTATAACATTTAACTGAATTAAACCAATTTATATGGTGGTTATTGTAAAGGGGAGATATTTCTGTTATCTTTCTTAATTACAGTTGTAACTGTCATCGAAATAAAATTAACTAGCAAACTCACTGATGAAAAATTCTAGATATTATTTTATATTTTAAACTTTTATTCGATTAAAGCTACTTTAACACACTACTTTTTGTAACTTTTAAGTTACTAATGTCATATAACATGACTGTTTGCAAATTTATTTATTCAATAACTTTCTCGATGCAATCATGGTTACCCATAAGACGCAATTAAAAATGTTCACTAAAGCTCGCCCAAAACCCAAGAAACATGCCACATCACCGAACTGTATGTGTTCTGAATAGACATCAAGCTGCATGCAAAATTTCGAGTCTACATTTTAGTTATTTTACGATATATTTATCTTGCGGACACAGACTCATTAAAAGTTAATCTAATGTTTTGAGTTTAGAATAATTGAGTTAGCCATTTACACAAGAGTTATCACTATAAATTTATTGTTTCATATTATTGTACATTATATTTTGAGCCTTTGTATTTTTATCTGAACTTTTCTTTAATACGGTTTAATATGCTATAACAATTAAGAATCGATTCTATGGATCCTATGAGAGTGAACGGATTCTGCAATTAGTTTTTTCGAAAGACAAGAAATAAAGTCCCAAGTCATATGTAATTGGCCTAATAACTGGATTATTTAACATAATTTATTTTTGAAGAACAATATGGATTGTATAAAGATGCCAACTATGATATTAGTAAAATTTTGTAACCCATATTGTCCATAAACGAACTTTATTATTAATTAGCTGATGTTTATGGTTAAACTGAAGATTCTCGTTACAAAAGCTGCTGTCTCAAGAATCCCGTGGGAGTTGAAGAAAAATAAGGAGCACGAGAAGCGTCTGCTCCCTGAAGTGACTGTTGTGTGGAACGGCTGCAGCTTAATCAAGAATGGTTTTTGTCTTGGGACTCTGCAGCTCGTGTTTGACTGGACTTGCTGGAGTAAAGTCAAATGTTAGTCAGGAGCCAATACAGATATAACACAAGATATTCTTACACTTTATTTACAATTTAATACTTAAATGAAATACGAGTAACTAATAAAAACTTTTAGACGAATAACAATTAAAATCTAAATTTTAATATAACAATATATTTCATGATAATTAATTTGGATCAAAATGTGTACAAAAATCTCAGATATGAAACAATACACGACAATGTTAGCGAAACCTATCCCAATTCCATTTTCCTGTCTATATCTCTGTCTGTCGACATAATATGTTTGAGAACGAACTAATCTATAGGCGTAAGAGTGTATTGTACCTTAAAAGCAACATCAAGTTGAATTTAATTTAATGGCATTTGCCTGAGTGATAGCGAATATCTTGATATTGGTATTACGAAAAATACATTAAGGCAACGAATAAATAGAAGAATAAAAGAATGTGTGAACTAATTAAGGGCAACCGTAAAATTGTGACTTAAATTGTTACATTATTAGACTAACTATCAGAATGAAAATAGCTATATACTTCAAGCTGTGCCATGAAGCCTCAAGCAAGGACTTTTACGTGACACATGCCGAATAATATAGTGCAAAGTGCATGGTAAAAATATACAAACTCAATAGATTTGTAACATACATAATTTTATAAGAACATAACACCTTTCAAATGTATATAAACTTAGCTTCGGAAAAACATAATCTGCGTGAATATTTAAGCAAAGTAGGATTAGGCACACCATTTGACGCTTAAAAAATTCGCTGATTTTGCTTGCATAATTTCAAGTTTATAGATCATTTCATTATTTAGATGTCTCGCAGACAGATGGATAGACATATAGACAATTACACAAAAAAGTTTGTGTCAGCCTCCTCAGTGATAAACTTCAATAACGCTACATACAAATTATTCATGTCTATGTACAAATGAAATTTCATGCAAAGTCTTTTACAGTTTAAGTTTTACAGTTTAAAGATTAGTCTTTTAATGTTTACAGTTAAAATTATTCTCCAGATATCCTACCACATATACGTTCAGTGTTATAATGCAAAAGCTCAGCCAAGTAGTTTTGAAAATTTATTAGTCAGTTTTTCTCATATCTTGTGAATTCGTGAGCAGAAGAGGAACTAAACATTTTTTAACAGTGAAGGGTATAAAAAGTACGAAGGTTACATCATTGTTACAGATGCACTTTAATTGGATATTTCAAGTAATATAGAAGAGTTAGGAAGGGTAATTAAAATCCTTAGTTATCCTAATAAATACCTAAGCTAAAATCTTAAATGATTTTAAAATAATTCCAATAGTGGAATACTTATTACGTCAAACCACGGCTAACATATGACAGGATAGGTAAAATGGGTGTAGACACAGCGTGCAGTTTTTACAATGACACGTCGTGTTAACATCAGCTGTTAGCTGGGCTGTATAAATTAATTCTGTCAGCTGTCACCGATGCCGCATGGTACATTGCTGTGTGCTCTCTATACCAATTAGCTCACCGCAGTACTACAGTTAGCTCACCGCAGTACTACAGTTAGCTCACCGCAGTACTACAGTTAGCTCACCGCAGTACTACAGTTAGCTCACCGCAGTACTACAGTTAGCTCACCGCAGTACTACAGTTAGCTCACCGCAGTACTACAGTTAGCTCACCGCAGTACTACAGTTAGCTCACCGCAGTACTACAGTTAGCTCACCGCAGTACTACAGTTAGCTCACCGCAGTACTACAGTTAGCTCACCGCAGTACTACAGTTAGCTCACCGCAGTACTACAGTTAGCTCACCGCAGTACTACAGTTAGCTCACCGCAGTACTACAGTTAGCTCACCGCAGTACTACAGTTAGCTCACCGCAGTACTACAGTTAGCTCACTGCAGTACTAAAGTATTGCTAGGTTATTTGACGTTTGTGCCAAGTTGAATTAACACAGCCCGTCCCCTGCAATAGGAGCTGTTACTTATATCACAATAAAAACCTTGTTTTTAATTTGTGTGTGTTAACTTATGAGAACCCGACAAGCCTTCTTAAGATCATAGCGTTGTCCGTCCTCCTGCCCCAAACAATTGAAACTTAGTAAAAATGTTTCTCTTGACCAAAGAAACCCTACATTTATTATTAAATCGAAACGGTAAAAGGGAGTCAATACGTATGTCTTTCTGTTCATCTCTGGTATACAGTAGTTTAAGTGGTAGGAAGGAGCTAACTTCGCCTGTAAAAACTGAAAAAAACCATTCCTTCATCGGCCGTCTACGTGATAACTCTTTATAGACAGAGCATCTATTTAGAAACTTGGTACAGAGGTTTCCCTTTCTCCAAGAAATAATCCTAATTTTTTGATATCAAGGATAGACTGTTCTTCTGATCACCTATGGGATAACTCGAGATATAAAAGCGCTAGTAAAATGTAACTTGGTACGTAGGTTTAAATTTGCACTAAGAACCACTCTTTTTATTTAGAAGACAAACGTTTAAATGGAGCCCGTCCGTCCGTTTTTCTAATCGCTTCTTCTTAACTCTGCGAAATAACTCTTGGTAGGGAAGTCCCAGAGACTTTTAACTTGGAATTTAGTTTCTTCTTAGTCTAAAACTCCTTTTGGATTTTGAATAAAAGAATAAAAAGGTAGTCTGTCTATCTGTCTGTGCGATAACATTTTAACATTTCGTTAAGTTCTATTGTTTCTTTCAATATATTGGGAGTATCGGTTTATTATTTACATTTTCACTCTTTTACATAACCTTGTAATTTTACTGTTTAAAATTTTAATGTGATGTTTAAGTAAAATATCAAAATTTTATATATTTAAGAATAAAAATGGTACTGGTTATATTTAGGGATTGGTCAAACAAATCATCAAACAGTTTTGCATTGTATTCATTCAAGATATTATTCTGTTTTATTTCTCTTGTAAGGTAAATAGAAAATGTTATTTATTTATAATGAATTAGATTTCAAAATATTTAATAAAAAAATTTATACATTAATATTAGTATACATTTAACATTAATAATTGGTCCAATCGGTAAAGATAGATTAGGAAGGAATGTAGGAACAGACCAAATTGTATAACAAACTTGTTTTTTACAGTTTTTAAAATAAAACTGTTGGAGATATTATTATTTGTATATTTTATGGTTTATTTGCTATTTACACGATTTATTTCTTTATGTATACTCGTATGTTAATTTACTTTCTTCGTGCTGTTCTTTCTATTCCAATCTTCACAATACTACATGTTTAATGTAGTATAAGCCATTTCCCTTTAATATATTATAAGTTAAAAAAAAAACTTAATATTCGGAGCACAGTTTAAGTGAAAAGGTTTTAGTGCTGTCGTGCATTACAAAGTTAACTTGATATAATTTCTTTTAATCCTCTCTAAGTGCTCTTTACTTCAAAGCATTTATGAAACCTTGTTACAGAGTTTAAACGTAGAAGTTATGGGCCGAAACTGCACATTTTAACTTCATCACAGACTTCGATTATATAAAGAGATTTATTTGTGCGATAAAGCTGACAGGCTGGAAACTTGTTTATGCAGAAGAACTTTGTTTATACTTGCCTTGTTTAAACTTATGGATGGAGTTGGTACGTTAGGCCATTGACTTGCAAACCGACATGTTCATAACTAGTTTATTTTGGAGATAAATTTGCTGACACTCAACTTGTAAAATTTATAGTCGGAGTGATGGGAGGTCGATGTGACTTGCCGTCTCGTTTTCTCAGTACATATTCTATAATCGAAAGCCAAATAAATATGCACAGTAAAAAAGTAAAAAAATAATATAGTGATCAAAAACATAGGTGAAACCTTTTTTAATGTCTTTTCATTCTAGACAGTTTATTCAGTCACATTAGTTGTGAGTTTGTTCTATCGTGATTAAATAAACTATCTAGAATAAAAAGAAATTAAAGAAACTTCCACACACACACACACACACACACACACACACACACACACACACACACACACACACACACCACACACACACACACACACACACACACACACACACACACACCACACACACACACACACACACACATGTATGTATATATGTACATATATGAAGGCGGATCCCTATCCCCAATGTAAGACTTATTCTTTCCGCGTGTTTGGCCCACTGGCCTGAACAAGGATTTTATCAAATACCATAAAGGTGAGTCAATACAGTGCAATGATATATTTAAACCTGCGTTATCTCTAACGCTATTTTAAAGACAGACGTATTAGACTGCTTGGTCATTGGCACTCCGGAAAAAGAGAGAAGAAAATGTTGGTTATAACGACAGTGACGTTGTTTAATCATACCTTTCTTATATTTTTGAGAAATAGTTACAACCTGTTCTCGTGGACAATAATAAATAATATCAGAAGCGAGATTAACAACGTAGTTCTATTTTATTATCCCAGTGAACTGAGATACTGAGATATAAACAGACACCTCTAGTCAAATGTAGACACTATTAGACAACAACAACTTTAATATAGAAACATCTAATTAGGTCAAACACCGTAGTCTTTAAACTCAGAACTCGTTTAAGTATTTAATATTCAATAAATATGGCTGCAATGTAAAAAAAAAACACAACACGTGCATCTTTGTAATTAACTCATTAAAATTCAGTACGGAGTGTTAAACCACTAAATTATGTTGAGTTTTTAATTAATAATATATTCAAGCACTAAATTCTGATGTTATGATAGATTATTTGGATTAGATGTCGAGTGATTATACAATATATAAGAATATTACAGGTATTACCTGAAAATTATGACTGGTAGGTAAGAGCGCTAAATATTGAGTGATCACTGAGAGATAAATTCATGAGTAATAAAAGAATGGACGATTAAATAACCACATGGTTCAGCACTACATGACCAGTTTTAATTATTCTTTATATTGACTAATTGATTATATGACTAATAGTTTTTGAACTAAATAACAGATCGCAGTTAATACATTCTGAGATACCATGGTGCTACGTAGCAAATTATGGACGAATTATGGGACTGGAGCCTTGCGCAGTCAGTTATTATCACTAAGAAATAACAAGGAATTATCTCTGGATGAGTCCATATCACACGACAAATATATAAAGCTACAATGTTTACATGATCGCAATCTATGGTGACGGCCTTAAGTTATTAATGATTGATCATATTTAATACTATAATACAAGGTGATAATAGGCTGAGTGGTGGGCTTTAGCGAGTCTATCACTCTACGGAATGGGAAAATTTCATTTATGTCTGTCTATCGGTTAGTGTATCTTTCTGTCTCTCCGCCAGATCTCGAAAACAAAACTGACATATTGACTTGAAATTGAGCACGAAGCTTTATTTTTGTTTGAGTAACATTGTGTTCAATGATTCCAATCAATTGGACTTGGCTGAGCATTAGCGAATTATTTAACATTGGTCTTATTAAATACCAACGCAAAAACGAGAAAATCGCATGATAAATACATTTTTAACAATGTTTTACACCTATTAGAGTATCATACATGTAACAAAATAATTCATAAAGTCTAACCAACATAAGAATAATTATATACTGACTTGGTGTTTAATTTTATTATTTGAATATTAAAATGAAATCCAATTTGAAGAACGTAAATCCAAATTTATTATGCAGCAATATATGTCGAGGAAAATTTCGTACGTAAACTTCAAATTTCACATGGAACTTAGATATTTTTCGTTAAGTCTTTTAAATGACGCATCATTTTATTTTTAATTTATCTTTTGCAGGATTCTTATTCTGTACATTTTTTAAAGGACATCTCAAAAATTAATTGAGCTAAAATCTTAAAAACTTGCATGCAACCTTAGCGAATCTTGTTACCTTGTGTCGCAATTCTACCTTGTAATTTCTATGAAGAATGAACACCGTTTTCAAATCAACAAGACCGTGCATGAATTTATTTTCTTTTGCGTATTTATATACACATGAACATACGGAGATTCACTTTTATATTTCATTTCATTCGTCATTAAGTTGCTTAAAAATATGTTAACACGAAAAGAGATTTTGAAATAAGAGGTAGTCTTTGATCTCAAATAATACCGTCTACGTTTGGTTGAAATTGTGCAGTCTAAAAAATATTCATTATAAATGTTAATTAAATTACTGTAAACTAATTGCGTAGTTGTAATATATGTAGTTAACGAATATTCATAAAACATTATTGGCCCATATAATGCCCCACAACTCACTTGAATGACAATTGTTATGTGGATATTTTAGAGCAACTTTATGAACGTCAACACATTCATGTGGAAAGTAAAGTTATTTTATGTTGAGGTTGTAGTCTAGGATGTAACATCTCGTTAAAACACTCATATTATAAAGAAAACATTAAACTTAATATAACTTATTATGATGAGGCCCTTAACTATAACATAGTAGTGATTTAAGAATTTAATTAACCACTAATATAGTCAAAGCAGAGATATTTAATTTGTAAGACTGCACAATTATTTACCTAAACGTTACGAAGTATATTATAATATTGCATGCTGTAAATGAATTACATAATAGAATTATAAACATGCATTATAACCTTATTTGCATTTTATATTTTAAGAGATTTTACTTTGAGAGATTTACTCAAGTCTAAATCATAGAGCTCTTCACCAATTTAACTTCAATTCAGTTTACGCCGGTCGCCAACCAATCGCTATCATTACGCGTTTCCGTCAAGCGCAATTATTGGTGTCCGTGATTAGTTTTTACTAACTCATATAAACGCAAGAATTGGATGACTTAGTCAACTGCAACATTCAGGAGTACTTTGGATTTCCAATATTGGAACTAAAGGTGCATACTGAATGAGTTAAATAAACGTTTTCAAATTAGTTATTCCTTTCTGTTGGCGGTTCTATGTATTTTTCGTTACTTTTTTCAATAATATACGTTGGAAAGGTGGTCGAAAAATGTTTTATTTGTATGTTTCCTACTTAGCTTTTTAACTAAATATAAGATTTTTCAATTTTCTTATACGATGTTTAAGGCTATTTAATTTGTATTATCATTTATAATCAGTGGAATAATTTTATGCATCATTGAATTCTAAGTATTAAAAACATAGTGTAAAAATTGTAAGCGTAAGCGTTATTAATTTTTATGCCGTCATTGTTCTGGAAGGATGACTGGGGAGGCTTTTTAGAGGTTAGGTTAGAATATTTCATATAAAACCATTATAATCAACCTTAATGATACACAAACTGAAAATAAACTGTGAGCCACAGATTGCTTATAAATATTTGGCTACAATTAACAAATTTAAATGAAGTTCACTTCGAATTTGCATGGATTTATAATTACAAAACTTCTTTTTTCATCGTTTAAGAGATCAAAGGGGTAAGACTCCATTTAAATCTTAATTTTACGTGGTAATTAAAGCGACCACGCTATTTAGGCTTAATTGATATTGCCTAATACCTTACCACTTTGAACATTCACTTCATCATGTCACAATGTCAGCAAACCTTGGAAAGATTTCTTGCTTTTTGAAGCTTAGTTTTAACACTGCACACTTGTTATATAAACATTCAATGACAGATGTTCACTCAATACTATATTCATGATTATCAATGATAACATATATCTCCAATATTTTCTACACAAGACTATGAGATGAAGTGACCTTTCATAATTATTCCATCAATTTTTTACGACAAAAATAAAAACTAATTGGGCAAATTATACAGAGGTAGTTGTAACGTTAATATTGAGAACTGTTCTGTTTGTGATTTCTGTATTTCTCATGATGCTAACCGATGGAAAATATTTGGATTATCTAAAACATATAACATTCATGAAGAATAAAATAATAAATATTTATTTGTGGAGTCGCCTGATGAGGAAACCTTCGGTTTTGAAAGGCCTCGCACGAAAAATAAATACATTGTAAATGAATGTATTATTTATATTTATTAATATATATATATAATATATAATATATATAATAATATATAAATATATATAAATAAATAAATATATATATATATTTAATTATTTAATTAACATTTAATTAATTGTTTGTTTTGATTTCCACGAATCAATTAATTTGTGTATTTGAAGGAAATTCACAGCGTCTGTGTATTATGTATTTCTCTAATTTTTATACTATTATTATACTGAGAATTTGACACAAGAATTATATGTTGTTCCTGTGATATTTGCTTGTCTTCTGAGAAATTACTGACCATTGTCTTGACTAAAACTAGGATTTAAACTTCCGACTTAACAAAATAGTTAATTATTACAAGGTAAGAGTACGTCACACTACGTTCGCGTAATATTTTTCGCTTAGGATGCATATAAAATTTCTAATCTATAACTGATTTGATTATCGAGATGCCCTGCATGCAGATAGACAGATATATATCATACAGATAAGAAATTGACACAAAACTAGAGACAGCCCAATTCTGTTATGGGGCATGCAGCATATATCTACACACTGTACTTTTAGAAATTAAGTTTTACGCTTTCTGTACTGATGAAGTACATCTCAAATTTATAAATGATATAATGTCTAAATAATCAAAGATCCGATAAGCTAGCAAAGGTACTATAATGCAAGAGTCCTCTGAAATCAATGTTTGTTACCAACTTTTAACATCGATTATTATTATACGCTTTGTGGTTCAAATTTATTTATTTTTCCATTTTCTCGTTTTCATAATTGTTAACCGTAAGACTTATGTAAATATATTTGCTAAAGCTCAGACAAATCGCTCAAAGTGACATGCACAATAACCAAACTGAGGTTTCTATATAGAAATGAAGCTTAAAGTCTTTCGGTTATTTTGTTTTCGAGATATCGTGCGGATAGAAATTTTCCAGTCTCTTGAGTTAACTAGTCATCAAAAGAGGGTTTGCAATATATATATTATTTCAATAAACATTGAATCACAAAAAGTACTTGTTTCGCCGGGATTCGAACCCTGATCTATCACTAAATATATATAATCTTGCATTTGTAATAAAATTAATGTTAACTATATGTCTTGAAAAAGTTAACAAATGAAATATTACAAATCTACCTATACATGAAGATTACAAAATATATTAAATAATTATTAATATATTGTGTGATTCCCAGTTTTGTTTTGTATCATCGTTCTAGTATGCTATGACGATAATATTTTATAACAATGAAACGATTATACAATCCGGATACCAGTGTTGAATACAAAACTCAAGAAATGTAAGAGAAACCACTTCTCACAAGCAGTAACAAGTTTTTACAGGAAAGTATAAGTAATGTCCGCCATCCATCTGCTTGTTATATTAGGTCGGATGGGCGTGAAATTGAATCGCTCATCATTTTATAAGATGGGTTCCAATTTAGACGGTTATTAGCAATGATGTTTCTTTTATATTAAAAATTTTGCATCCACGTATTGTTCTTTCTGGCTGAATATGAGATTCATGAGAGTAATACATGTTAAAGCACGAACAAATGTATACATTTTTACTATCTACTTCTTGGTCTCAACTTTCATGGACATACTCGTTTATATTTTTTTAAATTCTTGCCATAGGCACGAAATTTTAATAGGTTATTTGTTAGGATGTAAAAAATAAAAATAAACCTTTAGTAAACAAAATTTGGTTTATACTGCTTTTTAAGGTATTATGGGGTTTAAATGTGAATAAGACGGTCGTTTTCAATCCTCGAAACGTAGTTCTGTACTTTCTTGTAACATAACGATGGAACGTGACCGATATTCTAATATCTTTTTTTAAAGTAGCTACTAAATTCTTATTTCATGATGTATACGTAAATTTTACTTTTTAAAATATAGAACTAGCCTCCTTGAGATTAATATTAGTGTCATTATCACCTATTTCATCAAAGAATTAATGCGGTGCTTTTAAACATTAAAATGTATTAAATACCTAATAAAATATATGTACTTAGCCCAGGGACAATTCTCACACTTGCGTGACATTGACACGATACAGGTAGGAACCAAGTCTCAGAAGTGATGTGAAACGCAGCTATCCATAACAATCTTCTTGGCTATTCATTATTAAAAACATACATTTCTAACGAAGGCTCACTATTATATCTGCTCGTAAATACTACAGCAATAACATACGTTCTCTAACCTAAGACTCTTTCATTACTTCTTCTTGGTATTTGCATGTATAAAGAGATAATGTTTTGAAATGACAAACTGGTGGAAAACCTTTTACTATTGTATCGAAAATACTATGAAACAAAAATATATTATATTAATTTCCTTAAATTTAATACTCGTTAAACTGTCAATACTGTCGTTTAATCCTGATGTAAATGTTTAAAGCGTGAAAAATAAATGTCAGATTTTCTTGCAAGCTAATCTTAAGAAGTCAAAGATAGTGTTTAAATATAGCTATAATGTTTTACGATTCCATGAATATAATAGTTCCTTATATAATTCAACGTATAGTTTAAAGTAATATTCACTAGTCTAAGAATGACTTAATTTCATAAGTGCTATATTTATTATTATAGTTTTGAAAGTTTTTTTATCATTATACTTCCTATTAATATTTATTATAATAATGGTTAACCAATCAACCAACGAAACTTAAGCATTGTACATTAATGTCTCCGTTATAATCATTCATTATATTTATTTTTATTTTAAGAATAAATACGGTGTAAGTTAGTCCAGCAAGACAGGTTTAGGGTTTAATTCTGGTGGTAAATTATTCCTGTGGTAGGGAGAGGAAGAAAGAGAGAGAAAATCCAAAGTTCACCTCATTGATCCTGCTTTTATCTACCAGCATTGTTGTTGAATCTCATGTTTACTGATAACACTATGTGAAATCCCCTAGGTTACATTATCTCCGCTGTGCTAACATTCTATGGACTAAACATTGCATATAATAACTACAACTTGATTACATTTTAATTAGAAATATACCAAAATCCTAATAACATGTGTCGGTTTTTTCAAACATCCAAGTTAATTAATTGTGCTTGTGAAAAAGTCGGAAGAAATACAGGCAACTTTAAAAACTTAATAAATTACATATAAACATGCAAAAAATATAAAAAGTTCATATGATCAAAAAATATAAAAGTTTAGTAAAGTAATGTCCTATTGTACCGGGCAAATTTAGGGCGTAAGAAGCCCTCTCTAACATAACCTGGGGAACAACGACTTTAAAGGGTGGGACCCGCACCACGCCCCTGAGTCGTTGTGTATCGGCCGTCATACGATGAAAGAATTGCAGTGCAGTTTTCAACCTGTAAGTCCACACATGTCCGCACAGACGCCAGACCGTGTGGCCGCACCTTGCCCGCACCGTCAAAAAAGTAAGAAAGTTTCCTGTTATTTATGATCAATCAATTGGAATATATCCTAATAAAGAGTATAATGATATACTGTGGAAGTATATTTGTCCAGACTTTTGAAGGTGACTTCCGAACTACCACCAATTGGACAGGCGGACTGCTTGACAGAATCGCTCAGCGGCCACCCATCCAAACAGCAGCCACCATCGACGTTACTTAATTCGGTTTTCTTGACCAATATATGTATTGAAGCTGTGGTTATGCTTTGTAGCATAATATAAGTGATAGCATGGAGAGCCTACAGTAAATATATGTATAGCAATAACAAACTAAGACTGTATTTAATCAAAAATTTCCATAACGTATATAAATTTCTAGAATGTTCGTTAACACAAAAACAAAAGAAGGTTTGATGTGAGTAAATGTCTTGGGTATTATTTGTCTGTAATCGTCTTAAAACCCATAGCTTGGAAATGAGCAAAACGGATAACATGAAAATATGACATCAATAACAAAGAAAATAAAATCACTTTAATTTTTCGAAACTAAATATCTTGAAAACATATTTTAAAACATTTCCACTTTATTCTAAAATAAAATTTAGAACGCGTAAAATAGCATAAACAATGAAGGGAAAAAAATCAGAGTACCGATACATCAACTGCAATGAAGATAAAGTTGAATTTATGCAATTTTTATAGAAAATGTATTTGCTTTACACCACTTTTAATTAAATATTTTTACTTATTTCATTTTCATAAACTTAAACATTTATATAATAATTGAACTATTGAAAATTTTCATTAATTTTTTTACAAATTCTAAATGGACCAGCAAACTAGGTTAGTTGTTAAAACAATATAAAATATTTCAGGAAATTGTTTTGGATGGACGTGAAAATTTCCAGATTGAAAATGAGCAGAGCTTGGATAATACTTATGCCGTGAAAAGTAATTGGATTTTGGAGAGGATTTAATACTTCAAAAAGTCGTTGAAGCTTTGACTCAGATTTCGTAAGGCTGGTAGAAAATTTTTATTTAGAAGCATTTATATCATTAGATACGCCCATACAACATAAATTTATTATAAAAATATGAATAAATATAAGAGAGTGTTAAATATTTAATACGTTATGAACATCATATACCTTTCAAATTTTACTGTTAAACGGGATATGTTTTTAGGTATAACTGAAGTAATTTTTCATTGTTTTAATAGTATATTATGAGCAGTCAACTAATGTTTCCCTAAGTTTTAAAATTAATGAGTTTTACCCTTGTACTAATATCCTATCCCTTGTATTAAAAATCCAAAAACCAGATTATTGTTTCGATTATTATCATGACCAAGAATTAACGTCCTAGTAACTCAATTGCAGTATATGTACCCAAATTAGTTCGACGAGGGGAAATATTTTATTTATTTAACAGAATATTCCTACACAGTGACGGTTAAAATGCTTAATAACCATTTAAACGTTGTAAATATAGAGAATTTGTTAAAGATTGTGTAACGAATGACGAAAAAAAGGGTTGGAAAACTCTAAGGGGGTCGTAATTTATACTTGATATTTCAAAGTCTCCTTACAAGCTTTTTGATGACAAAAGCTATAACACCAGTTATAGAAGTTATATTAGAAATATGACGCCTCATTACTGCCAAAATAAAATAATAATGAACTAAAATTATAAATAGGTGGTTGACGGAGTGGTTAAAATGTTCTTTGGAAATTTTCTTACGAATCTTATCACTTCAACATAGCTGTTAGGTAGGAAGGAAAATTAGACGCACAATTAGAATCCAGTCGCACAAGGAAAATTAGAATACTAGATCTTGAAGTAGATCTCAAACTTGAGACTAAGAGATGAACTCAAGATTGGACTCAAAGAAGAATCATTCTAGGACTCAAGAACTAGTCTAAGATAAAATAACAACAGTATTATTTAGTCATTTATGGAGATAACCTATAATCATGACTACATGGTCTCGTTAGAAGGATATCACCACAACTATATCTGTATTAATCTGGCAAATAAAACACCATCATAGATAAGTTATTTTACAATTTTCAGCTGTCTTTTCGAACAAGGCTAATTTATATTATTAAAAGTGCAAATTTTACTTACGGATAAATTTCGAGACGTAGTAATCAGTGAGTGGTTCAACGGCTAAAATGTTCAAGAGAGAAAAAAAATACTACGCATACCAATTACTTTTTTTCGCAAATAATATCGAATACCAAAAAGCAGTAATAAGTATAAGGGTTACTAAAATGTATATTATATGTGTATATTGTATGTATTTCTGTTAATAGAACTAAATAACGGTACAATAATGACCATGTGTTATGGCGCCACTGAGGGTAATGCACTCGGATCAGCGTATATCCTAACTTATGTTATTCTTTTTAATCATTCATCGTTAATATCAATCCACCCACACCTTTTATAACATGGCTGAGCTTATTTAGTTAGAATGCAAACAGACTTCGGGCAGTGTCACCAAAATTACTGAGCCAATTTGTTATGATAACGCTGGAAGTAATGGAAAGAATTATTTATCCTGCCACAATATACATGTGGGACTGGTAAGTGGTAAGTTTTTGTTGTGTAATTGTTTGTTTTTGCTTACGATCCAGACCACTAAGTTAATATCTTTTTACTTTCTATCTAGTCATAAAAAAATTAATTAGCACATATTTACGTTGTGCCATAGTCATTTATTTGGAGAGCAGTTGCACATGTGAGTACACATGCGTAACTGTTTAATAATATTTCTGCTAATGGAAAATATATACTGTGATGTTTATTTTAACTTTCCAACTAGCTGTGTGACTTCGTAGCACAAATAATTTTAGTAATGATTAGAGGATATTTTCTAATACAGATTATTGATCTAGATAAAAGCGGATTTTATCGTTCATAACATAGTCTGCTAGCTTTTCGATCAAATAAAAATTATCTAATTTAGGGTCACGCACCAATATAGTGTAGCAAAAGAGTGGATTAGTGCAGCAGCATCAGATAACTCCAATCAACGAAGCGGCGGCGTCAGACAGCACACAGTGATCCCACTGCAATACATTCTGCAGCAATAGACAGCACATAGTGATCCGACTGCAATGCATTCTGCAGCAATAGACAGCACATAGTGATCCGACTGCAATACATTATGCAGCAGTAGACAGCACACAGTGATCTGACTGCAATGCATTCTGCAGCAATAGACAGCACACGGTGATCCGACTGCAATACACTCTGCAGCAATAAACAGCACACATTAAGTTATCCGACTGCAATACACTCTACAGCACCAATATTTGGTTTCTAATTAAGATTTCTAACTTTTATCTGTATTAATTTTAATTTTAGTAACTATGAACTCTTTTCCTATAGTAATATTAAAGATTAATCAATTCCTAGTTTGTGTTCAACTAATGTTATAAAGTGCATTAACATATGTGGACAAAAACTAAAAAAAGATGAGAACTGTTGTAATTAGCATTGAAATCGTTCTAATTCTGTTTTTAATAACATGTCACTTGATTCGAGTTTCTATGCTAAATTTCAGCTAAAAAACACCTGATTTGGTTGCTGATTGTTGGTCAGCTGTTTTCATGTAATATTATGCTATTGTTTTTTTTAAGAGCATTGTGAATAGTTTGTTTCTTTTTTATTTGTGTGTGTATAACACATTGATTACTGTAAATGGAACAAAAATTATAGTAATATTTTTTTAGGTTATAATAATTGTTCACTATTTTAATAAAGAACCTTAAAAAGTTTATTCGTAAAAATCCACTACATTGTTGTATGTACTTGCAATGCATGGATTAAACCTGTTTTTACGTTTGGTGCTGTAACTCAGTTATTTGTAATTCAATCTTTTTGAAAAAAATTGTTGAATTGGTAATAAAATACGCTAAAAAAGTTATCGTGGTGGATTTGTTGTCAAAGTAGCCGTTTGAAGGCTAATACAATTTGAAAATTTTGAACGGCCGCCATTTTGAAATGCAATGAGATATTTGTTTTATTTTTTCACTGAAAAGGACCAACACTAGGTTAACATAACTGTTAAGTTTGAATTCTGTATCTTAAGTAGTTTTTGAGTAGTAATTTGTTTCCCAAATAATACATACAGACAGACAGACGCTAAACGAAGTGAAATAGGGCACCTGTTATATTGCATTATTTGTTAGTTTTGGCCTGCTGAACAATGTGGCAAAGTTTGTTCGAATGGTTGCTGGACACCCTGTATATTAATTAATTATTATGCCTTAAACCATTTCAAAGCTGTCAAATGTCCCCGGAAAGACCACAAATTGATGCCACTATACGAAGTAAGATAAAAATATTAATTTTTCATTAGAACCTTATATCTTTGTTTATTATTTTATTAAAAGGTAGGAGTACACCATACCATGTGTTACGTATTAAGCATCGCTGATGCTGCTTACATAATTTCAACTCTATAGCTCAGGGATGTCCTGTGGCCAGATATATAGACAATCGTGCTGAAATACAGTATTAACATCCTGGCAGACAAAAGAGATATTGCGTAGCCTTGCTGAGTGACAGTGCTGAGGCTTCAACGACACTGCCAAATTCCATGGTTGAACATGCAACGGCATACAACTTATTCTTATATCTATGAAAACTTTCATGCACAATTGAAAGCTAATTAAAAAATCTGTATCGAGCTAACCTGCTACATGAAACATTCACATGATTGTTCAAAAAATATTTTCTTGATGAAATTCTAAAGGTCATAAACAATTTTTTTTATTTAAGGGTTATATTTACTCAGTTATCTCTGGTTTATTATTATGACCTATTGTATCGTTTATTCTATAGCAGACTTTTAAGTACTTAGTGTTCGTTTTAATAAGCGTGCCTCTTAAAAGTATTGTGCACGAAGTTGACACATATGTACCGTTATTATAGCACATATATTTTAAATTTATATGGAGCAAATACTTTATAAATTAAACAACTTTTCGGAAATACTTGCTTTATTCCGAAATTCAAGTTCACACCCAAAAGTTTACAAAGTTTACAAACTTTTGATTCAATTTTATTCAAAAATCACTCAATCAATCAAATCTAATTAAGAGTCTGATCAAAAGGTACTGAAATTAAAATTAAACTAAAAATGTATACTTCTCCAAAAATGGTTTAAATTAACAAAACAAAATAAAAGTTCTCTTCTCAAAATACTCAAAATTAATATAACACAAAACTTGATATTTACTTTATCACCAAAATTTAATTTACAAAACTTCAAAAATTTGAATTAAATTTTTCAGACTCTGAAAGATGGGAAACTTTAGAAATTTTTAATACAGTATTATAAAATAAAAGATATTAACTATACGCTGGTACGGGACTTACTACTTTGAAGATTACGGAGGCAGATCGGATCTTAAAACGCACTAAAAATTTTAAATACTTCAAATTGACTTTACCCACGAAAAATAAATTACTCTAAATCCCAACTATTGGGTTAGAGAAAGAACTTCAGCTACTAACTCGACCGCTACACGTACTCCTCAATCGCCAAGACTCGACTGAACACTTCTCCTCCAGCGAGCCGGGAGGAACGCATCACCCGATACGTCACTGCCCGATCAGCTGATTGCCGGTCCAACTGAACAAACAATGTCCCCGCACCGCGTCTAGTTAATAAGAGCCTACTTCCTACCGCGATTCAGCATAAATGAATTTGAACTATGGTACATATTTTCCCTAGCCCGAAGCTGCAATCACGGTAGGAACCTAAACCTTTAAACACTCATCCCGGACTAAGTACAATAATATCCCTCCACATGCACACTTTTAAATAACAATTCTTTTGTACTTATCACTACGTGGAGGCTGTGATGTGTAGTCCGAGGGGTGATGTGGTAGGAGTGTCCGACGTCCAGTGTGGGTCCCCAGGTAGCCATCGCAGAGGGATGTGGTAGGTGAGGAGTCGAGGCAGGTAGCATCTCCAATGATTGTGCGGCCGGTGCAGTGCGGCGGCCTCGTTGATCTCGTGGTTGGCTGGCTCTGGTTCGCTAATAGCACTGCTACCTGCTCCTCCAATCTAATAACAATTTCAGCCAGCGAGGCATTGAGCTCTTGGAGGACATTCCTTTTTACAAAATATTCCCTCCGTATAATTGTATGGCTGTCAGTCTTTCACGGTGTTCTTATTGTACGCCTGCGCCAGTGTCACGAATGTAAACCATTACCAGATGTTTGTTAATTACAATACAATCAATTTACAGGGATTACAATGGCACAATAATCAATTTTTTACACACAATAAACCTCATATAGTGATAAAAAAAACAATATTACCCTGTCCTTCTACATTTGAAGGAACAGGGAAGAAATATCACTCATGATATATCACAATACATCAGAATACATCTGTGTATTTACTTTATCCACCATTAATGCCATTCATTGTCCCAGAAAATTACATGGTTTACAACAACACTCCTATCACACACTTACACTGGCATTTTATATTATGACTTCTCATCTTAGCCATACAACTGCTGAAATAAAAACGTCGTCACATCACCCTTTTATATTCCAATATTTATTTGTATAATAATAATAAAACTACTGGACTCTCATACTTAACTTGTTTTGTGTTTTGGGCCAAATTAATACATAATTATATAATCAATTCTTGAAGTTAATTTGAAAAAAAAAAAATTATATTGTCATTTTATTGTTTTTAGACCCATCTTCAATTCCTTTTCAACAATATAATTTTCCTGAAAATAAAACATACTGACCTTTGCCCCGGGCTAATGTTTATTGAGTTCTCAACTTTCACTTTTAGTACTTTAACTTTAATTGTGAAACATGTACTTTCTTCACTGATCTTTCATCCTTTATATCCTGAACTATAAAGGTCACTTCTGTTAATTTATATATAATCCTGTAGGGTCCACAAAACCGGTTTGCCATTTTTGCCTGAAATTTTTCCGCTTTGTTACTCAGCCAGTGTGTCTTCACGTATACAAGGCTTCCAACTTTGAATGGGTGTTCACATTCCTTATCGCTATAGCCTGCCCTCTTCCTGTTAGCCGAAATGGACTTTTTTAAATTTAACACAGTTCTTTGAAACCTATCCAAATTATCCGGTTTTGACACATCACAGTCCAATAAATCATTAATGTTCCATCTGTTGGTCAATTCCAAGTTAGGCCTATTTCCGAACATAATTTCGTATGGTGAATTTTTGGTAGCTTCCGAGGTCGCACAATTTATCGCTAATTGTAATTCAGTTAATTTGGTGTCCCACTTAGTTTGATCCGAATTAAAGTAAATTTTTAACATCTGTTTTACTGTCCTCAACTGACGTTCACTTTTGTTTCCCTGTGGTACAAATGGAGTTACAAATTGATGATTGATTCCCCGGGCGAATAAATAGTTCTTTAGTTCGACACTTCTAAAACACTGTGCATTGTCCGACACTATATTTTTGCAATATGCAAAATTTTTAAAAATTTCACTTTCTAATACTTTTATTATTGATTTACTTTTCGCGTCTTTTATCGCGCTTAAAAATACCATTTTTGAATGGTCGTCCAAGTACAATCAGGATATTATTATTTCCACTACTGGACCTGGTTAAAGGGCCAAAAATGTCTATGTACAATTTGTCCATGGGCCTATCTGATACACCAGAAATCAGTTTGCCATGAAAAACCTTACCGGTTTTCGCTAACGCACAAGCTTCGCACATTTTTACCTTGTCTTTTATCAGCCCGGCAAGATCCGCATGGTAAAATAAATCGCATATCTTTCTGGTAGTTTTTAATATTCCATAGTGGCCCCCGATTTCCGACTCATGGTAATACTTAAACACCAAATCTACTAAATGTTCTGGTAGACATATCTTTGGCTTACTAGTAGGCTTACTTCTATACATCACAACTCCCTTACACAAGAAATATTTTTCAGAGTTAGTACCACCTTTTATACTATTATATATTTTTCGTATTATATTGTCCTGGGTTTGGTGAACCTTAAAGTCCGTATAAGCTAGTGGAAAATTACCTACACTATTTACAAATACACTATTTACATTTTCTTCCTTAATTGCTACTCTTATGCTATTGTCCGTTACACTATCATTTTCTATACCGTACTGGTATTCTTCAATTTCCTCCACACTTTCCATCTTATCTCTACGTTCAAATAGTCTAGATAAATAGTCTGCCACTGCATTGTCTTTTGATTTTACGTGTTTAATTTTAAGTGGTAGGCTCAAAATTGTAGCTGCTCACCTACCTAATTTTCCTAATTTCCTAAAATTGCCTAGTACCCACGCTAGTGCACTATTGTCCGTTATTAGGGTAAAAGGCCTTACTTCTAAGTAGCTGCGAAATTTGTTTATCGCGCATACCACTGCAAGTGCTTCCTTTTGGTACACAGTCAAATTTCTTTGTTCGGATTCATTAAATTTTTTGGAATAATAAGCCACTGGTTTATTCTCACCTTCTATTTCCTGCATTAAACAACTTCCTGCTGCCTTGTCACTCGCATCCGTACATAGGATAAATGGCTTATTATAATCTGGTATTATTAATACCGGTGGTGTACTTACACTTTCCTTTAAGCTGTTGAAGCTCTCCTGGCACTCCTGAGTCCACTCAAATTTCCTATTCTTTTTTCTCAATTCATTTAGACATGCTGCCTTGTCTGCATAGTTTGGGATGAACTTTGCAAAATAGCTCACTGCTCCGATAAATCTACTTACGCCTTTGGCGTCCTTTGGCTCTCTCGCATCTCTAATGGCAGAAGTTCTATCCGGGTCGACTCTTATCTGGTCCTTAGAGATTAGGTGACCTAAAAACTTGATCTCTTTACATGCAAAGCTCACCTTATTCGGGTTAACCGTAAGTCCATGTTTGGCCAGCCTCTCCACAACATCTCTGACATGTTCTATATGCTCTGGTAAACTTTTGCTAAATATTATTATGTCATCTACATAATTTAAAGCATACTGGAAACTTTACACCTTGCAACACTTTGTTTAATAAGCGGCTCACTGTTCCGCTTCCCAAGTGTAACCCATATGGTACACGATTGAATTCATATGATTCAAACGGCGTAACAAAACCGGTTAAATGTTTGCTTTTTTCTGTGAGTTTTAATTGGTAAAACGAATTACTCAAATCCAAGTTTGAAAAATAAGTACATCCTTGTAGGTAGTGGTATGATTCGTATACGTCTCCAATTGGATGTTCCACTCTCTTCAACTTACTATTTAATTTTGAGTAATTAATCACCATTCTAGATTTATCACTTCCCGGTTTGGTTACTAAAAATGCGGGGCTAGCATAATTTGACACACTGGGTCTAATTATATTCTGTGCCAACAGTTCATCTAAAATTTTTCTTAATTCTTGCAGGCTTGGGGGGGGATAGCGGATACGGCTTCAATCTCACTGGGCTCAGGGTCGCTGACTTCTAGGTTCAATTTCGAAGTCAATAGCTTGCCCTATTTTTATCGGTTAAAAAACTTGAGGGAATTCGTTAATAATTTTTAAAATACCCTCCTTTGCCTTATTGCACCCTACCACAATACTCTGGTTCACATTATTTATAAGGATTGTATTATTCTGAAATAACTCGATTGTGACTTCTGGTTTAAACTTAAACCAACACATATCCTGTTTTAAATCCACCACCATGCCAGTTTCTTTTATAAAATTTGAACCCAGAATTATTGGCCAAGACAAATTTTTCGAAACTAAAAACTGAACTTTCCAAGAAAAACATTCTATCTTTATTTTTTACAATACATTTACCCAGGATTGATAATTCGTTGTTATCTGCCGACAAACATTTAATATCAGTATGTTCAAGAATACTAGCCAGTCCTTTCTTTAACAATGAGTCGTAAATGCTTTCGCTTATCAGGTTCACTCTGCTTCCCGTGTCCAATAATACATTATGATATGTTACCCTTACCAACAAACACTTTTACAACGGGCAGGGTCATTGAACCTTGGCTACGTCCGGCCCTTTTTACATTCATACAGGAATTTCCCCACATTATTCTTACCCCTTGCCCTCATTTGTTCTCGACCTCTTCCATAATTATAATTATTTTTAATGTCAGTGGGACGTGACCGGGGAGATTCCACTCTCGCACTACCTTCTTGGAATTCTCCCCTATTTACAAGTTTTTTGGGACCGCAGATTTTTCGAATCTCGGTATCTGTCCTCTCTGAATATTTGTAAAACAATCCCTAGCGATATGTCCCGGTTTTATTACAAATAAAACATTTTATTATTGCTTTCTTTACCATCATGGGATTGTTTACATACGAGTTTGCAGTTGAGTTTACATGACTTTTCAGAACAAAGTCCGATTTACAAACTTTACGTTCCTCGCACACCTTCACTTCTTCATAGGCTACGTTCTGCTCATATATACACAAAATTGTCAAGGTCGGCAAAATTTTTCGGATTTGTACAAAATACCAGTCGGGCCCTTACTTGAGATGAGATACCTAATTTTATCAATTCTGTCAGTTCGGTCTCAGAATAATCACACAATAGCAATTTTGCATTTTGCTTAACGTTTAAAAATATAACTGCTCAGTTTTTCATCAGGTTTTTGTGATCTAGTTACTAAGTCCCTCTTCAAGGCTTCTCTATGACCAAATGGAACAAAATAATCTAATAGTCCTTTGTGTACTTCACTAAAATTACTAGCATTCACCTTAAATTGAAGCATTTTATTGTAAAGTGGACCAGTGGCATAACCTACACTCATATTTATGATCTCACTATCACTTAAGCTAGTTTCACCCTTAATTTTTAACATTATTTCGATATAATTCAACAATTTCTGAAACATTTAGTCCGTCTGTGGGTTTAAACATTTTTAAAAATCGCTCTAGGGGATTTGGTAATTTTGCAAAATTCCCTTCTACATGTTTCCCCTGGGGAAGACTCAAACCTAAAATATCCTCATTTCTCGTTTGAGATACGGGCTTTGCTCATCTCTTCGAATTCTTCCTCTTCCAGGCTTGTATTTAAAAGACTGGTTTCAAAATTAACTATTTCCTCCTCGCTTACGCCAAGTTTTCCTAGTTTTGCCCTTAATTTCAATCAAACCATCCTTAAGTTTTGAAATTAAGGTTTCAGACGCTCCTTCCCACTTATACAACTCAACATAATACATCAACTCTCACAGTGAGATGTTTGTGCCTACACACTAGTCTCAAATACTCGCCTGTCGATTTTTCCTCGGACAAGTTTCCTATCTTGACAGATAATGCCTCCAAATCAACTTTTAATTTCCTTTAATGCAGTGCTAGGTTCTCTATACGCCCCTTCAGATTACCAGCGTTGGCCCTTGATATTTAATTTCAAAAGGGACCTCAACATTTTTTCTAAGATTCCTGGACGGTGTCGCTTTCAGAAGCATTTCCGCCCCTAAAATTTATTTCAAATATTAATTCCTTTTTGAGCAACAGATCCACATGCGCTAGCTCCATTTTTATTTTAAAATAATTTTCTTAAAATAAATCAAATATTCCAAACTCACAATATTATTCTAAGTCCTCAGTCCTTACACACTACACAAAATTATGCAGGTTTATACACAATGTTCAAGTTCATACAAGTCTTATACAAGTCTTATACAAGTTACACACACTTACAGGTATCAGACAAGTTTATGCAAGTTTACAAGTTCTTTCCTGTAAATAACCTGTTGTACAAGTTTATGCTCAAAAAGAAATAGCAGATTGCGCAAATTATGTACCGTTATTATAGCACATATATTTTAAATTTATATGGAGCAAATACTTTATAAATTAAACAACTTTTCGGAAAATACTTGCTTTATTCCGAAATTCAAGTTCACCCAAAAGTTTACAAAGTTTACAAACTTTTGATTCAATTTTATTCAAAAATCACTCAATCAATCAAATCTAATTAAGAGTCTGATCAAAAGGTACTGAAATTAAAATTAAACTAAAAATGTATACTTCTCCAAAAATGGTTTAAATTAACAAAACAAAATAAAAGTTCTCTTCTCAAAATACTCAAAATTAATATAACACAAAACTTGATATTTACTTTATCACCAAAATTTAATTTACAAAACTTCAAAAATTTGAATTAAATTTTTCAGACTCTGAAAGATGGGAAACTTTAGAAATTTTTAATACAGTATTATAAAATAAAAGATTATTAACTATACGCTGGTACGGGACTTACTACTTTGAAGATTTACGGAGGCAGATCGGATCTTTTTAAACGCACTAAAAAAATTTTAAATACTTCAAATTGACTTTACCCACGAGAAAAAATAAATTACTCTAAATCCCAAACTATTGGGTTAGAGAAAGAACTTCAGCTACTAACTCGACCGCTACAACGTACTCCTCAATCGCCAAGACTCGACTGAACACTTCTCCTCCAGCGAGCCGGAGGAACGCATCACCCGATACGTCACTGCCCGATCAGCTGATTGCCGGTCCAACTGAACAAAACAATGTCCCCGCACCGCGTCTAGTTAATAAGAGAGCCTACTTCCTTACCGCGATTCAGGCATAAATGAATTTGAAACTATGGTACACATACAATGTTTTCTTGTGTTTAATAAATTATTTTGTGACACAAGGCTTTGATATGATGTGTTTATTTTAACCTAGATTATAGTTATTAGGATAGTTAACTACTTGAGGAAGATATTATATTTTAAGATCTCAAACTTAATGTTACAGAGTATTCGTATCTCTGAAGATAGCAAACTTCCGAGCCATCTCTATTACTTTCTGTAATAATCTTTTCCATGTTGTATTTATAAATAAGACTTTCCAAAAATGGTTAACCTGTTGTATACTTGACCCAATCTGGCCAAAATAGGAGTGGGAGTGGGTGCACTGGTGATCAGCCATTAAAAAAAGATTCATCGATAACAATTAGTTATTATCAGATAAATAGCAGTAAACAGTTCCAACACGAGCTGTAGATTCGGATTCGGCTATTAATACCTCCTTTTTGAGGGCAAAGGCAGTTTTATTACCTAATTAAAATTAAAAATTAAAAGTTATCATTAGTTTACTGAAATATTTATATTAATTTAATAAAGTGATAACTTAAATAGGTTGAAACTAATAAAAAATAAGTACAACAGAAAGGTGAAGGAGGAAACTATTAAACACCAATTGATTGAGTCTACTGAACTGAGCTGTGAAAGGAGGACTCATTTACTCTCTGGCACTTCACAAGTTCAAACTCGTCTCTTCCTTGTGACCCTCTAAGTCGCTTCAATAGACTTCTATTTTCACTTCAAGTTGAACACCCCCCCCCCCCCCCACCCCCCCCCCCCCCCACCCCCCCCCCCCCCCACCCCCCCCCCCCCCCACCCCCCCCCCCCCCCACCCCCCCCCCCCCCCACCATTTTAAATAAAGTTTTTCAGTGTAGCGATATTAAAATAACAATACTAGGAACTCTGTGATATACCTCGCCGATTCTAGCAAGAGACTTATGATTCTATGCAGACCGCTGAACTTACCATAATGTTTCGATAGGTTTAACTAGCCAAAGTGAAGCCATTTTCCAAACACGACATTGAGTTTTTTTTTTCGTAGACTGAAAAATCTCACCGCTATATACCATTGTATCATTCTTGTGTAGGCATTTGCAGAGCATTCATGTTAGCCATTTAAATGCAAGACATTCTTTCTATGTTTAGCCTCATACCATTGTCTACTGCTCTACTTGTGAGTGTTTAACAGATTAAAGTAAATAGTTTTAATATTATCAGTAATCAGTTACAGCCTTTTAATGTATTAGTGTTACGTGAAAATATTTAACATAAATCTGTACAGTATAAATTTCCACAAAATCAAGAACATTAAAAGTGTCTTGAACTTTACTATTACCATTAATAATAATTGTATACACGAAAAATATGATTATTAATTATTAAGTCTAGGAATAGCTGTGCTCGATGCAATTTGCACAGTTATTATCTTGAGAATAAGATATGCTATCCTTTAAAAAAACCTTTAATTTTTTGGGTATATTTGATTGGACTTATCGGGAAAATAATAATGTATATACATTGTCTATCTTATCTCAACACCCCTGTCTATTATAAATCGTAATTTAGGATTCAATAAAAAAGGATTATAACTATTATTTAATTCATTTTCCAACCACATATAAAGTGTTGCCGAAATCTTGTGAAACATTTTTCTATAATTAACTCATATTAACTACTGTTTGGTTTAAAATTTCATTGTTATCTTGTCAATATGTGTTTATGTTTTGATTATAACTTATTTTTCTTTACAATTCTAACTTATACATCCATCAAATGTTTTATGGATTTTAAGACTAATAATGAATATTTTTAAAATTGTTAATGAAGAACTTTGGTCAATAATGGTAAAATAAAATGATTGAATTGAACATTATCAACTGATTGATTATGATTTAGTGCAAAAAATTTTATTGCTAATCACAAAGACCCGACCACAATTCTGATTTCTATAAATAGTCTGATGGAACTATTCTTACTCATTAACCACACCACACTCATACGGTTTGTTAATATTTGCCAACAGCTCTGGTACCTATAGTTACGATCTACTGTATTTACAGGTAGTACGAAATATTACACAACCGTATACCATATACGAGCGTATACTTGTATCGCGGACAAGTGCAACAATATTAACGAGGTCAACCTGTTGTGAACCCACGGCCTCGAGTTCAAGTGTTTTACTACTTCGTTCCTGTTTTCCTTTTGGCACGGTCTTGGTGTATATTGTTGGAAAGTATTAATTGCTTTGAATTGAAAGGTACAATAGTAGGAGACCAAGAACCAATTTGCATTATTAAAAGCTAACTAAAACTAAACCTTGTTTTTATTTATACACAAAGAGAATTTTTCCCTCAGATAGAAATTGATCTTCAGCCACACTAATTTTTAATGCAAGTCGAAATGGGGCGGCATCAATATTCGTAAAAAAATCTTAGTCCTTTTTCACAATATATTTTTTCCTAGCTTGAACACCTATAACTAACTATTAGACACGTAAATAAATGTTAATTCTTACCTGCAGCTTCGCACGCAATTTCTTACCGAATAATAGTGACGTCATGGGCATGTACTTTTTTACATCTTATATCAAATCTGGAGATTCAGATTCCAGAATGACTGTAATATAATCCAATTCCCTGATCCATAACCGGATAGTTTGACTTTAAGTTTAGAATGCAATGGTGTGGGACCACTGGATTAAGAGAGTGTAACTAAATTGTAAATAGCTTACAAATCAAAATACTAAATTCTAATTTCTCTGCATTACATATATTTCAATAAATAACTATTTCAGTAATACTTGGCCTATTTAAAATCATTATAAAGGGAAACTCTAGGCGAAACTCGCAATCTGATAATATTTTAACTAACGTAGACATGTATCGGGTACTCATTTCACAATTAAATAAAAACTAAACAATATTTTATAAATAAAAAGCTAAGTATAAATATTTTAAATTTCAGCCCAAGTGTAAATAAATGCGTCACTGATGAATTCAAAAACTACATTTGTTACTATATATGTTTTTTGTTATGTTTTGTTACGTTTTGCTAGTTTAGTTACAGAGAAAGTTTCACAATTCTGAAAATTTTCTATTTATAAAGTATAAAGAAAGTTTTTGTAGAACGAATAAGAATAATAGAATAGAATAAAATAATATAGTAAAAATATTCAATAATTTAACAAAAGATAAAAGTTTATTATTTTTAATAAGTCCTGTGAAATTGCAAGTGGTTCTGTTGATGTTTTATCTCGATAAACAATATATAGAGAGTTATGTATAATTTTTCAGACAAAGTCAATTCAATACATAACATGAAAACCATTGAACTTGTTAAACTTACAGATTTTAAAAACATATTTTGCGATTCATCTGTAAAATAAGTTATAAACAAAATTAATCAAAGAAAAAGAAGATGGAGGCGCAAAATTAGATGTTTATGTTTAGACGGTTTAGGTTGTTTTGACTGTAAAGTTATTTTATTTACAGTTCCACATTGCTTCGATTTTAATGAAATTCAGAATTTTTTTCGAATGAAGAATTTTTGTTAGAAGCAATTTTTTGAAACGGTATGTGCAGATATTGGTCTCTCTGAATTATTGAGTACATTTTCAAACTAAATATTTGGTACCCTAACTTTTCAAAGAGTAATTGTTGGTTGCCTATGTAATTTTTTGGGGATAACGTGCATGTATATATACGTACTCTTGGACTTAGAAACCTAATACCATTAAAAAAGCGTCTACTTCCAACGCTTGCATTCCTCTAGGAGTACGAGTATAAGGGTTAATTGGGTGTCACTTAATATACTCGTATATGCCTAAGATGATATGTAGACAAACCTAATGCCAGCATAGACAAAAAGAAATTATTCTTTTACTGTCCCAATTTACTAGTTTAACGATTAGTTGTTTCTTTAGAGTTTCTTTTGTATGTAGTTCTTTTTTGAAGGAATTAATAGCTGTAACCTGATATAGTACAGTTTACGATCTCGCTTCCCTATATATCCCTGTTCGCTTTATTATTATATTTCCTTGTTTTAGTCTATGTTTGATACCAATATTTACAGGCTATACATGATCAGTATAATATGTCTCATTAGTAAAAGAAATAAACCGGACGCCATGTCCCCTCGAAGTTATTTTGTCATAAAAATGTGTATACAGTGTCTGATGTTGGTGAACTCTGTTATTGGTTGGTTTCATTTTGGTATGTTTCACTGGGCTCGCGTGTTTCCTAAAACAGTGTTGTAACAAATGTTTTGTTGAGCGATGTACTGTAGTGAGCTACCATTCCATCTTTTTACTTGCCATCCCCACAATGTACTAATGAAACCAATATCAAAGACCTTTCTAATCTTTCAAATTTTTTTCATGCAATAAAATCCAGATTAAACTATTTGTGTTTGATTTCATCTCTGCTGCCATCTATAATAGCAGTTATACAGAAAAGTTTTGTCATTACTATACGATTCACACGACGACAGCTGATATTTACACATGTACAAATACAATTTAATGACACACTCTTTGTCTATGACTCTATCAGTTGTCATAAGTATTAGCCATATTTAAAGTAGCAATTCCTTAACCTAATATGTTCACTAGGTTTCGTATGATTGAGTTTCAAACATCCGAATTTCGAATATATAGGATTGTCAAGGAAGAATTAAAGAAAAAGAAAGTGAAAGTAGAGAGGGACTATCATGGATATCTTGGATGGACAAGAGAATGGTTTAGCTGCAGGATCCAGCTTAGGACACCAATTAGGAGATAAGAACTGGCCATGATTGTATTGAGTCTCCGATAAGAGTAGAACTAATAACGGTCTAACTCCGTTCGATCTCCATTAGAGTGTTGAGACATTCCTGACCGATATCGTTGATATAAATCAAGAAAATACAATGTTTTCTCTAGTATATTACTTTGGCTTCCGAAAACAATTTAGTCATATATTTGCATACTTGTTCTGCGAGTAAGTTTTTCCAGTAATTGATGTTACTAAAATTGCGCAAAAAGTAAAAAAAAAACATTTAAACTAAAGATTCACAGATTGTTTGCAAAAATTAAAATCCACTAAATTTTACCTTCAAGGTAAGAACAGTTCTAGACACTAACTTGGCTTCAAGCCCGCAGACACATTATCTTCTCAGGACTCCAGACGTGTTATAAACACAATGATTTATAATTATAAGTGGGCTTACCCAGATTTTAAAATATTTCTGTATTTGCATTTTTAAACACTCAGTGACCATTGAAATTATTGTGATTCATGCAAAACGTTGGTAGAGTGTATAAGAAAGTAAATATTTAACTATCAGAAGCTTTAGCAAAAACCTTGTTTAATTTTGAATACTCTTATCCGTTAGCATGTTTATATTAATACCTTAATAATCTATGAGTAACTAAATTCTAAGACTGCTGGATCGTTAAATCATTTACCTGCAGGCATGACTTTGTTTAAGGTCGTTTGTCTGCTTGATTTACATTGTTGTATTAAATTCCATACAGTTAGCTTGTATTATGGGATTTCGAAATGAATTTATAAAAATGTATTACTAGGTTTATAGTAATAAATTTCACGAATTGATTTTTAAAATAACATATAAACATATTAAAACAAAAAATGGTGATACATTACTCTTCTATTATTGTTCTATAGCGTTTTGTGTGCCTGCGGTAAAGGTATGTCCCTGCATTTTTTATCATTAGTGATTATTTTTTGATATATAAATGAAATAACTTAATAAATAACAGCAGACTCTACTCTGACACACATGCAACCAAAAAACACGATATATTCTGCACCTTGTGGCAAATCTATAACTTCCCTATATGAATTTATTTCTAAATTTATCGGCATCATTTGTAAATTTTATACAAATTTTAGGTGAAAGAGCGACTGTGTGTGGATATAAAATGTATCCGTATTTGAAGAGAAATTAAAAAAGACACAAGTAACAATTTGTCATTTTATGTTTTACACTAACCAGAAATCCTCACTGATTAAATTGAAATAAAATTACAAGTTGGTATTCGGAACAATGAGTCTTCAACTTAACAATGGAAACAACTCAGAAAGTACAAAGTTTATTCATTATTACAAGAAAGTTGTCAACGGTTGAAACTCATCACAGAATTTGTTTGGCAAGAAAGCAAAATTTAGAATTGGGAAAAAAGGCTCGTCAAGGAACGGAAGGTCATGTAAGTGGGTAAGTTTTTTTCTCCATTAAAGTTTATTTCTACCTGGATGTTGCCACTGACTGAAAACTCAAATTTTATCGCTGAAAGAAACTTTGCTCTTGTGATAGCGCAAGTTATTCAGTGAATCGTTTCCCCAATTCCATCTTGAATTGCAGCACAATTGTGCGCCTTAGAGACGATTGGAATACGTCTATTTACCTTTATTACAATATACTTTGTAGACTAGGTGACTCTAACTATGCAATGAGATCGTTTCGACCTTCTTCATCCCTGATTTTTTTGTATCTCTTCAGTCGAGCATGATTCTGAATTCCAGGGGTCAAATTTGTGACAGTACCAGGATTTCAGCAATGCAATAACATAGAGCAAACTCAAAATTTACAAAATAACTAAATTACATAAATAAGAAGATCGATTAGATTTGTTACTGTTCTCTGTATTACTGTTCCATTACCTTCTTGTTGAAACTTTAGTGTTTATATCAACGCATGCAGGTAGTTCAAGGTTTTTTCTCGGTTTTATAATGTCTTACTATTTTGATGTATCAGTACGATTATCACATTAGTTGGTAACTCAATTTCAATCAAATACACTGAATACCTTACCACGCATCAATGTATTTTTAATTATCTGCCTTATTCTATAAATATTTTGATTTCAGAATATACGAAAATCAACGTAATCGACTACCTTAATAAAATTTTATATTTGAAAACCAATAAAAAAGCCTATTACATTAGATCCAAAAAAACCCTAAAAAAGCATTTATAACCCGAATAATTTAGCGCTAAAATTCGTTAGCAACTAGATTTTTCCAAAAAAATTATGTTTTTTTGTTGTAGAATGGAAGTAAAACAAATCGTAAATAAGTGTTTGGAATAGTTTATTACAGTAGTGGTTGGAATTAGTCTTTAATGTGCAACATAAAGTTTTTGAATTCTGCATTCGACCTATAGGAAAAATAGAAATCTTTACCAATTTTAACCATTTTTATGTGGCAACATATAAATATTCTAAGTATTAAACATTTTTCGCGACTCAATTAATTTCATTGACATAAATTCATAATGGAGTATCTTACATTTTCCTTCGCAAAGTTTTACTGTAGGAGAGTTACTTCATTGTTTTACCACTTCCACTCAGTGTTGTGGACACTTAAGGAGACTTAAGTGGGGAATGTTCTACCTCAGAGGGTTGTGTTGTTTTACTAAAAACAGTTTAGTGACCCCTTTCACACGCTTTTTAATAACTTTGTTTTCATTGAATTTGTTTTTATAAATAGTAACAATTCTTCGTTGCTACATAGAAAAAGTACATAAACTCTTAACTTCTCGACCATCCCCTCCACGCGTTTTTTCATTAATTTGATAAAAAAGTTGTGTTCTTCTAAAAATAAAAATTTATTAAATATGAATCAATTAAAAATTTAATTTAATTACATATCATAATCTTCCGATACGTAACAAAATATTAATCCATCTCAAAATACACATATGACAAGATTGACCCAATAAAAATTTTTCGTTATATAAAAAATAACGGCAAAACTAGGCATAGAATAGAGATTTCCCTTCCGCTCCTTTATACGAATATACAATTTAGTATACACCTAAGTATAGTTCAACCTATTAAACCATTTTTTGCTAAGATCTCAAAACACGTCCATTTGTTTACAAAACATGAACGCATACAATGGTACACGTTAGTCTATAACGTAGATTCACCTCAGTTTTGGATACACAACTAATACAGAATGTCCAGTTCCTTTCAGTACAGAAGTTTTATGTTGTCGACATATAATATCGTTCTGACACGATGCGACAATATTTCACAAGTCACTGCATTTTTCACCACTCGGTTATAACAAAAAACTTCCACAATCTATCGTCTGTTCTGCTCTACTTGTGGTATTAGACTGCTAGTTATATATAACTGTGATATTATTATATATAATTAATTTTATATATATATATATATATATATATATATATATTATATAGTGTTATATAAAATTATTTTTATATTTAATTTTGATATATAAATGTTTTTATGTTTCAATATTCTATTTCAATTATCTCATAAAATGTATGTATTAAATTAAGGAAATGGAGTGATTTATCTAGTTTACCTTTTGTCTAATTTACACGAATTATTGACTCATCATTTATTTATATGCGAACAATAAAGCTTATAGGTTTGCTCACCTATCTTTCCCCTTTTATAGTTTTACCAAAACGCTGGAGGATTTTTTATATAGTCCGGGATTATTTTTGCCATGCATTTACATATTTTGCACTGTTTTACGTTTAACCAATTCTATTTCTGGTATATATTAGTATAATGTCGGAATAATATTTCATAAAACTTAGTCAAAAACCAGAAGCGGGTTTGGGAACAACTTCAAAAAACTTTTATAAGTCACTAAAGAAACATGAGTACAAATGAATAGGCGATTTTAAAACTAATTAGGAAGGTTTCGTATCAAAATAACGAACCACATTCAGACGAAAGCCGAAATGAGAAACTTCTAAAACTAGCCTAATTCCACACATCAAGAAACGACCGTTAAAACATGATAAATATTAAAAAGCGTTTTCCACTGTCTTCAAGTTTGAAGAATTATTATAGAGCAGTGAAAAACACGATTCTACTTAATATGCCGAGAATCTGCGAAATTCTGAAACTTTAGCGCAGTATGTACTCTGGATACAAAACGTTTAATGTCACCATGAATGTGTGAACATAATCATACGAAACATCAAAATATTGAAACATTTTGGCCACAACAGAGCATAAGTTTCCAATAGTAATAACTGAAAAATTATATATTATCAAGAAAGAAAATAAATTCAACAAAGAAGATAGCATGAAATCGTCTAAAAGTTGTCAAGCGATCATACAGAAGCCATATTGATAATAGTCAGTCAGTGGTTACACATCAGTTACTACTGTCAAAGATCCCTTCCTTCTAATAGAATTTACAGAATACTGACTATTAGCATTTTCGTTTTAAAAACTCTAAAACATACGATGGCCAAAATATTTCATGAAGATACATTTGGGTAAAGAATGATTTTACGCGGTTTGAGCCTACAGACACTGAGGTTAGTTAATACAACACCAGCTTAACACTATAAACTAAGATATTTATAAATAAAATACTTAATGCTCTTTCAGTACAAGGAACACCATCCCTGCCTGAGTTTGATAAAATCTATTTATTTGAAACTTTTCAGGCGTGTAAAATATCGCCTTCAACGTTGCCTTTTAACACATTCAGCGCCAGGGCATATGACACAATCCATTTAGCACAATCCTTCTTTAACGCTCAGCCAAAAGTTCTGCGAAGCAAGGAGTAGTGTAGAATATAGGTCCCCTCCCGGACGTGTCGTAAAGAGCAAATCCTTCCGACAAGAAAATCTCCTTGCAGCTCAACCTTATTAGTGTCAATCTCAAAGTGTATTTCCAATTAGTAGCTTAATAACACTAACGAGATGAACTGTCAAAGGAAAGGAAATCGTTTAGTCAGATTTTCAATAGAATTAATTCAACCTGTTATTGTTATTATATTAAATTTTATATTTTTATGAAGAATTTTTATGACGTAATCTTAGTTTTAAATCCTAAATTATGTCACAATGGACAAATAGAAATACTCAGTGTAATATTAGTGGCATTCTTCTTATAATATGAACCGTCTTGTATTATAAGTACCACACTAACAATTATGAGGCGATTGTATTGAAATTTCCTTGGGCCCATAAGACTATTATTACAAATCAAACGTTTTAACACTTTTATTTTTGTTTTGTATGTTCACGGTTAGCATATGTTTTAATAAATGGTTAATCCACAACCAAAGCCTGTTTATTTTCTTTTTGTAAAATATATACGTTTTTAGTTTCTAAAAGATAATGTGTACACATTAAATTTGAGATTTTTTAGTTGATTCCAAAACTAATAGTAATCTAAATATGTAACAAGGTTTTATATTTTACTGATTATATTATTAAATTCTTACATATCCCTAGATTTTAATACCATAGATATGATTGTAAATGTATTTGCATCTGCATTGTTCTTATGAAGCTATTATTCTATTTACTATGGCCTGGCTCTTTAGCACCTTTAATAAAATTATTTCACGTTATAGTTTATTTTCAATGAAAGTTACAATGAAATAAAAGATCAATTTTTTTAAGCGGGGGTTTGAGGTCGTTTCAGCTGTCTCTTCCGCTGAATCGCGATATATTATACACTCTCCTATAAAAAAGACTAATGACATTTACTTTACAATCTAAATTACATAATAAACTAAACGAAAAAATTGAACTGAGCTGTATACACTGTTTATGCAAGGTGGTACGGCTCTCAATATTTTTGATACTGTCAGGGCGAATTAACAGACGGCATGCATGAGCAGTGAACAACCTATTAAAAACTGATGAACTATGGACAGGAAAAGCCATTAGAGAACTTCCTTTAGGTGAGAGTCGGCCACTGATATCGGACATGAAGTTACATTGTCGCACTGGTAACTAGAGACCTTTGACTTGATGATTGAATATAAAAGAGTTAGAGTATGATAATCACATTGCTATTGAAGTTTCAGGAGAGATTGTTGTTGAAAATAAGAAGGAAAGTTCAGCACGTCCAAGATTGAAAATAAATCTAATACATTACTTTTGAGCTCGTTGAAACCTGTCTATCAGCTCAAGAATCCTGTCTTTTACCAATATATCACAATATTTTAGTGTTGAAATACTAAACTTAACCAATTTAACTACGGTAGTATAACTACATAACTAAGTGGCAGGTATACAGAAAAAGGTTTTCAAATGTAAATGGTGGCAAGCACTCTTTTAAAAGTTGCAGTTATTTGATTAGTTAGCAGTTCATTTCAAATATGAGTTAATATTTAGTCCGATATTTTTAGTTTTGTCCTGGTGTTTGAGCTCGAGATAGTTCAGTTTAACTTTGAATACATTGCCTATTCCATTAATGAATTGAATTATTTTCATCCCATGTTTTCTTTTGTTTTCATTTAGTTTTGATCAATGCTGATGCGTCCAAGAGAAAGATAATTTAATGTATAAATTCAGTTGCGAAACGTAAGTATCCTTATCGTCCGGTACAAAGTGTGTATTTTAAAATCATTTTTGATGTGAAGTTTATGTAAAGTGAAAAAGTAGGGGACCAAGAACAGAACCCTGTGGTACGTAATTAGTAATTGCCTTCCGATTAAATGTTATATTTTCTTCCTTCAATGGTGTCGTCGGTAAAGCACGAATTAACACAACCACCAAAGAAAAAATAATTCCTTACTTTGATATGAATTAGGGGATTTAAACGCAGAAAAAGGCCTTGAAAAAGTCTAAACGTGTAAAAACGTTGGCTGTTTTTTTCTATTGCTGAAGAAATATCATCTGTAATTGTCAGTGATACTATGGTAGTGATATGGTTTGAGTGAAATCCTGACAGAAAATGAATGAGGATATGATTGATTTTTAGGTAATATGTAAACTGCAAACATGCAATATTATAAACGGGGAAGAATACTGATCGGCTTGAGATAAGCAGTGTCGTGGTTTTGATATTTTTAAAGTTTTAAAGGACAGACTGATTAAAGATAGAAACACAACTGGGCAATATGGCTGGCAAGATATCTTTCAGAAAGTGTAGAGAAATGTTGACTAGCACCGACTGCATTGCTGGTCATCATCAAAACTGCAGCTATCACAACAGCCTCATTCATGGGAGAGAAATCTGTCAGCCGGAGCTGCAATAAGGAACACCACCAGTTACATTAAGAAGAATGATCACAAAGTAATCATTTAAACTATATAAGTCGAAGGGTGATGAAGAGGGACTTTAGATTTTCCAACTCTGTAGTATTTTACCCTATTCCACAATAATTTGATAGATTGATGCTTTTATAGAGTTGAAAGATAAAATCGAACCTTGGCGTGTGATTACTTAGACATTAATATTGCAGACAGCTCAATCAAGAGCTGCGTAGAGTGCTTAGTCACAGGAATAATGAAATTGTGTTCTTCGTCATGCTTATATTTAATAAACTGATTTGATTTATATTTATATTATATCAATTAGCCTAACTATGTTTATATATTACACCCTTAATTGTTTACTAAGTAATAAATATTTTATTTCTTGGGATAATAACGTTACCTTCAAGCGAGATTAAAAGGCCGCCAATTGCCAATTTAATAATTCACGGCAAGTATTTATAAAAGAAATAAAATAATTACTTCAATAAATTAAAATATCTGTTTGTACAATTCTAAATTTTAATGAATGTTTACCATATTTAAAGTGTCATACTAAAATTACTAAACTGGCACAAATTCAGTTAGAACAAAGTTATTTTTAAGTTATAAATCAAATTATAAATACAACTTTTAACACTACAATATTAAAGTATACCAGGATTAAAATAAATTAAATGAAATATTTAATATTATTCTGCGTGAGTAGTACTTCTAAAAATGTTTAATTTTTTAGATATGACAAGTAAATAAGCCTTTACGGTTTGTCCGATTATTCACTTGAAATCACATTATTACTGGTTCAAAATTATTACTCAACTTCGCACAAAATCTTTATTTACACGTATGTTAGAAAAAAAAAAAAACATGACTGTATAAACAAAAAATTGGGGTGAGCAAGAGGATTCTATAACATTATTGACGTATAGTATTGTTATTGTGGAAAAGCTTATTGCAATTCTGCTGCTTATTCCAAAAAAGTGTATATAACCTTAAATTAGGGAGTGTGTAGCCTCTGGCATTGATTATATCAATTATCATGTTAAGTATTATTCTTTTCAAAGTTTGGTGATTGAAAATTTTAATTAACTTTTCTGAAAAAAAAAAATGCTTGTTCATTAATATTACTGCATAAGCATATACTGTATTATATATTCAGATAATAACTCGAGAACAGTATTGTTCAATCTCAAAAGCAGAGACTGATGTATTAAAACTTTTTGTCAAGAATCACTAAAATATTGAAGTGAGCGGAAGTGGTCTCGAGGCAGGAAGTGGCATCGATGGATTTGCTTCCAAGTAACGGGCCATTCGGCTTTCCTTCTGGCCATTTAGTGAATCTAGGTCAGTATTGTACCACGTTTACCGATTCTCTGGGCTTTATTGCGTCATCAGTAAATGCATGAACCGATAACATTATTAAAAAGAAAGAAAACATTTAAGACGCGGAATATAGTCATCCATGATTATATTAGTTTTGCTAGAAAATCAAGTTGATACAATTAAACTCTACGTTTCCTTGAGTTGTTAAATTATTAGTTTAGGAGTTAAAATACTGATAATGCCAATTAATTTATTTCGTCTCTAGATGAACTAACATATTTACTTTAAGCTAATAGCCTAATTTGATGTAACTCCTCACGATGAGCGGTTCTCTTTGGGTAGCGTATGTCCCCTAATTAGGTTTGAGATGCAATAAATATTTCTGAATTTTACGTATGTTATGGAAATGATTTTAGAAGGAAAAATGACTCAAAACATTCATTAACTTTTCCAAACCACATTTTTTTCCCAATTAAAAAAAAAATAATGTAATAAGTTGAACCACATAGTCTTAGGAATATAAATTTAGATACATCAAAGAAACCGTTATAAGCAACAACAGTAAAACACAAAAAGGAGTAAAGGTTTTTAAAATGTACAGCCTAATATTGTGGGAATTCCTGAATGCTGCATCAATCCACATTCTACTAATGTACGAATATTTCTCCCTCAACTGGGGCTGGCGCAGCCCTGAAGGGCTTTTTGTCTGATGTAATACGTATTGAGCCTTCACAATGAGTCTATTTTATACGTACTGACTCTCATCATTATACGCATTTTACCATTCAATACAGCTGTTTCCTATAGAAAATAAAATATTTTACACCTGCAACATAATTAATTACTTAGTGTCTGCTGCTGAATGGTAGATATTTCTTTTTGAAATCTCCATATTAATTTTAATGAACGATTTTTTACTATTCTTTCATTTCAGAGTTTTACGTTTATAACTTCTTCATTGGCATTTCTATTAGTCCTTTCATATTTATTTTCTTATTAATAATTGTATGCGTTGATTTAGAATTTAAAACTTCTACGGGGCTTATGACCATGTACAGTAAATTGAATATGTCTCCTAATATAAATGCTCTGTAGAGGATTTGCAAAGTATATTTTAAACTCGTTCTTGTATTTGATAGTACAGTAGGCTTCTCTAGACATCGTCAAATCTAATTCCTTTCTTTCAAAGTTTGATTTGATGATGTAGTCTGAACCAATAACAGTATTGTCCCGGCAGAATTAAGAATAACGGAAAGTCAGGTAACGGAGAGTCTCTTTTCTGTTTTGAGTTACAGAAGATGAAATACTTAATACGATAATGTGACCATGTATGATGGAGACATATGCACTATTATCGTATTAAATGTTGGTTATATATAAATGATGTTTTTATGCGAATGTTAAAGTCTTTTGATTAGTTCGTTAGTTCGTAGAAATGTTTTCTGCTGTACTTTACTCTTAGTTATTGTCCTACTACATTAAGAAAAGAAACATTTATATAAATATGTGGCGTGACGACCACACGTAATTTAATTTTAAAAGTTCTCGGGTTCTAATGCGGACACGGTGATGGAATCTAGCCCAGGTTTGCTGTAATAAAAATTCTCTCCTCGGTTGGCCAAATAAAACAATTTAGTTTATTGCGAAAACAATTTGAATTTTATTGCATAATTTAGAATCAGTTGAAACAATTACAAATTTAGAACGGGAGAGAGCAGCGATTTCACGCGAGCTTGACGCGTTCAAAACCCTGGCACGACCTGCGACTCAGAACAACGAACTCCAGGGAGCAGCGTTGTTCACAGACGCTACTCTCAGCAAATTCCTGCCTGTTTACCACCCAGTAAAACTGCGCAGCTTGCTCTGGGTATGGAAAATTACCAGGCTTACTGCTGACAGACTTGGACTTACCAATTCATGTGCTGAATTAAAATATATATCTTCTCCACCTGCAACTGCTTAACCTAATAAGTCTGGCTGCATATATTCATTACTCGTTACTACAATTAAATGTTTATGCTGAATAAAAAATAAAATATATTACTGATGATTTAATATTTTAAATTGGCTGATTAAGACCGCATACGATGTTACCGGTCTGGTCCTTAGAACTATATGCTGGGGTCGTCACACTTCTCCCCCCACCTTAAAACCATACTTGTCCCCAAGTATGAGGAACCATCAGCCCAGCAGCCAGAAGAAAAGATCTCTAATCTGCAGGGGAGGATCTCTGTCCTATCCTTTAGTTTAGCAAGAAAAATCTTAGTATATGTTTCATTGATTACCATGCCAGCTGTCACTCAGTAGCCTCAACTAAATGAAATTTAAATAAACAATTGAGTTCCCTAAAAAGGCAGAAATTTCTTTTAATAAAAAAAAGTATGCAAACGCGATACGTAATTCTTTAATTCGATCCGATCGCTCGCTCTCTTCTCAATGATTGAAACACAAAAGATTTCAGGCTATACAACACATATATCATGGTATACTACGATACTAATTCAAGACCAGTCATTTAACATCAGATAACCATTATCTCTAATGACCCAAATACGACTACCTAACCAGTAACACATTTAAAGCAATACGTAGTACAAGGGAACTAACCAGTGCTTCTAACTTTAATCTAAAATACTTAAACATTTCAAGTTGAACTACAACACAACTACATTCTATTAATCTGGTTGAGCACTCCAGGATAACTATGGTTTGATGGGGTTTTTAATTTTAATGATTAAAAATATTAGTTGATAACATACCACATTTTGTAGAGCCTAATTAAATTTAAAATAATTATAAAGTGGTAGTCTTCTTTGTGAATTTTGAACGCTACTCCCCCATTCCTGGTTAAGCCTCGTGGGTTTTCACTCGGGGCCGGTTTCCTCAGTCACCCCTACTATGGATTATAATGGAGTTATCCTGAGTTAGTTCACTTGTACATCGACTATAACACAAAACCATTATAATATACACAGCCAACAAGTAGCATGTCATGAATGACAATCAAACTTAACTAACAAAATAAATCATTAAGAAACATCCTCAAGAATAGTACAAAAATTGGCTAACATCTTAATTGTTTTTTATTAAGCTACTAAGGCATCGACCAAACCATTACAGTACTACATTCCATAAGGGCCCTGACCAAAAAGACTTAAAACTAGTGGCTCGACCCAGTTTAGTGGGTGGCCGTTACACTGTAAATGCGAGGGGGGTCTCTGGAAAAGCGGTTCCCAAAAACCTTTCATCTTTTAAAAAGTTTGCGTTGACGTTCTTCTGAACATCCAACAACTGGAGGACACATTCCTCACACTTCTCGACCTTCTTCAGTTTCATTGACAGAAACAACAACAAAAAAAAAACTAAAACTAAAAAGTTCCGCCCCCCACCGCTTGGTTTTTAAGGGCATTGTGGACCTGGGGGCTTCCCCAAGGTTTTCACCTCGCTTACCCCTGGAAACAGGGTAGCTCACCGAGACCTTCCTCCTACATTTCATTACATTCTACTGATGCCTTAGAGCTTACAAATTAACATAAGCCAAAAATGTTCATATAAAACTCACAATTTACTTAAAAGAAAACTAACAAACGAATTACAACTTTACTACTTCGGCCAGACTGGAGACGTTACAACCGCTTAGTTGGTTTGCGCAAGCCAACTAGGCAGTTGCGACAAGTTAGTCTAACAATTAATTATTTGTTGAACGCATGGGTATCAAGCCAACAATGGGTTACACAGTCCAGAACTTTGGGGTAAAGGTAGGATCAGGGTTAAGGTATGTTTGGATGGCCGGCAGGTCCTTCCTGTGCCCCATGTGGTTTGTCTCACGTGTTTTATTTTTACTTACGTTTTGTCAATCGCTTAAAATATTAGCCAATTATCGAATAATTTGGAAAATTATATCTCCAAGTCTGCCTGATCAAAACATAAGACCAGTTACACATTCCACAACACTACAATTCAACAAAATTAAAATGTTACATCTAAAAAAACATGGTTACATCAACAATCACCCAATCTAACATAACTACGAGTATATTCCTTAATACATCTTCCAGTGTCTCCTTTAACAACTGTCCCGTGTGCACACATCTCTCAACACAACTTGACTAGTCAACCACAATTAACACAAATCGATCATTCCTTACTCAAGTTCTTTGAAAGATTATTCTGTCACAGCATTAACACGAATGTCTGGAGCAATCGGTATGGAGTTTGCCAAGCAAAACTTCCTCACCATACCACAGTGAGTTGAGGGACTCACACTTATTCAGAGTGTCATTACTCCACAGTTACAAAGCTTGTATCACGTCCCGCAGTCGCTCGAGAGAGATTAACAACTTCGACTGCCTCCACGTTCTGTTCAACATCGTTTATCTCTCACAGGGTTTCACCACCCTCTTGGTCTCCTTCAGGACTGTCTAGTGACGTCAGGCCTCTCACTTTTGCGAAGACCTCGGTCAGAGTGGCGGAGCGACGCTGTCGGCGACGGTTCCGGCGACTCGACCACCATGCCATCACAGGCATAACAAATCTGTAACACATGTACACAAGCATCAGGATTGACACTAACCCCAAAACTACCAGCAGCTGCCACTTTTGCAGCATAAAACCTTCGACCAAACAGAATGTGGGACTTCAGATGGCGGACTAACGTCCTCCGGACGGTACTCCTTAACACCTAATGTGCCCAGCCGTTCGTTCAGTCCCTGCAGGACTTTCACAGCCGTCTCCTGCTCAGAGCTAAACAGCTCCTTCTCCTCGCTTGTGTAAATTTCTTCCACATTTGGAAACACAATTTTCACTTATCTGTTCTGAGAACACAGAGCTGCCGTGAATACGGGCAGGCACCTTGAATTCTTCAGAGACAACATCACACATATCAATTCCTCTAAATTCACCGACCCCCTTCACTACCGCGGAAGTTATATTCAGGGTCCCGTCACTAGTTAGACAGTTCAAAGTTCAATCTGTGCTCCTCTGAGGCACTGTATATCCATCGGCTTGGAGTTTTGACAAGTACCGGGGACCTTAATCCCGATATTAATTTTCTACCACAGAGCCTCACTTGCTCGTAATGAAACATCTCAACCGCACAATTTGGTCTCTTGCTTACGCTTAACAGGACATTCGATAACGGGCAAACAATCAGTTGTTCCCCTCGACACTCGTCGGTCGAATTCCAATTGATTGTACATCGAGTACATCAACCGATCCTTACTGAATCAATAATTTTTGGGGTACCAACTTCCCACATGGGTCCCATACTTTGAGAGAGGCATCATACACCGGATAGATAATAATATCATATAATTGGAACATCTTATTATCGTTATGAAAGAGGCAACCTCATCACTACCCTTAGGGTGTGAATCGTTGTATAACTATGAACAACTACAGCAGAATAAAATTGATGAATATTTTCTAATTTAACAGGTGAATACAATTTAGTCGTTGGAGGGTATAACCTTTTCAATTTCCTTCAAAATTCTTAGATACTCATTGAGGGTGTTAGCAAGTTAACTGTCAACCTTCCCAGCTGCTAAGCTCTCAATTGCTTGATGGAATTTAGTTATCTTTTGTCTTGCACTACTTACTGTTTCTTTAGTAATCTGAAAGCGCAGAACTTAACTTCAAATATTCAAAAAGAGTTTTTAACTGATAATGAGCAGCATTTGCTTGTGTGAAAATTTTAACCATTTGTTCATGCATATTAGAATGATATTCTTTCAATATAGAAATTACGTTATTTATTGTTTTTTGCATGTGATACTATTTCCGCCTGCATATTTGCTAGAACAGTCACCCTGCTCCTTAGCTTGATGGCACTATTTTCTCGTTGGTGTTGTACAAATAATCCATTTTTCCATCAATAATTTCTAAAATCGCTATTTTCAAGTGTACCAAACAGAAACTTTAACACATGACCTCCTGCATCTACTAAACCTCGTTTTCGCCCACGTCTTTGTGGGTAACAGTTTTTATTAGATCATCAATTTTCATTTAGGTATTCACTAACTGACTGCTGTAATAGCACAAATTCGTAACGAAATCCGGCTTCCCAATTGAATTAATGGAGAGTGTGAACTCATATTTTCATTAAGTAGATCTTCGAAAAATGTATTAAAATGATTCTTTACCTCTAGTTACCAAGATACTTAGATTTCCGGGATTCCTCTTCATTCTGCGTCAAAGTTTGTACTGCAACGTGACTCTCCAATGGCTGTCCGTCAGCAGCACATCTCTGCCTCCTTCAAATATGACCCCTTGCTGGAAGCAGCTTACTACTCCCAGGATTAGAAAAATCAATCCTAAAACAGAACTTCAAATTTATATCGAGTTTTTAACCTTTACAACACGAAATAACCAGTCCCATAAGCATGTCAAGCACTTCCCACTTGTCAAAGCACCACCGATATAATTCCCAACTATGGCACATAGTCTTCGAGGCGTGCTGGCCTCCTTTTTACACGTGGCAACCTATTTCCCGTACGAGGTGTGCCAACACTTGGTACAGGGATACCATCATCTGCTGATGGTGTTCCCTCACCAATACAGATATTCGAGTCTGGAATCTCGATATCGCCAACATCGTCGTCAACGTGCACTTCCGGCACCTGGTTCACCTTGGTTCTACTCACGTACGGTTTTACTCGATTTACGTGAAACCACGATTTCTCTATTTCTCACTTTCAAAACTAAATTCAACGACGATAACACCTTGACTATCCTGTAGGGACCCTTCCATAGTTTTGACAGTTTCTTCACTCTGTGACGTCCGATACTCGGCACGTGCAGCAGAACGTACTGGCCTTCCTCGTACAACGAATCCTTCACTTTCTTGTTGTACTGCCTTTCATACTTGGCCCTGGCCAATGCCTTACGTCGCGCAGCAACTTCATATGGGTTTCCTTTAACTTCGCGCGCCAGAGTCCTCTACATGATCACCAAATACCTCGTTATCTTCCGTGATAGTCAAGTCACCCTCCATAGGAGCTTCCATTTTTTCGCCCAAACAACATTTCGTACGGCGAAAATCCCGTAGCCTCATGGCTTTGACTGTTATAAGCCATAGTTATATATGGGAGATATTCATCCCAATCAGTCTGATGACGGTTCACAAAGTGACTAAGCATTTTGGCAATAGTCGCGTGTACTCTCTCTAGCCGACCATTACTCTGTGGGTGAAACCCTGTAGTCTGGATTTTCCTGATGTGCAAGAATTTGCACAACTGTTTGATCAGGTCAGAGGTAAAGTTTGCCCCTTGATCTGTAATCAAAGCCTTGGAACACCAAACTTAGTAATCACTCTCTGCACTAGAGCTCGAGCCACCTGGTCTGCTGTTTGGTCAGGCAATGGTATAAATTCACAATACCGTGTGAAAATGATCCATCACACTCAAGATGTAACACGTTTCTCGACTCACTGATGGGCAAGGGCCCTACTATGTCGGCTGCCACTACTTCGAAAGGAACCTTGGGCTCGTTAAACAACGTTCCAAGGGGGGCCTTTGCCTTTCCATAGTTGGTTCGTTGACTACAACTGTGGCACGAACGCACATAGTCTAATACGTCCTTATCCATGCCCTTCCACCAGAATTTTGCCTTAATACGGTCTAACGTCTTAGCCACCGCTGCATGTCCCGTCGTTGGCAGGTCATGGTTCAACCTGATTACCTCACGAGTAAGAGATGAGGGGACCACAATCTTCTTGTCACCTCCGCTCACTCTGTACAGGATCTTTTCTGGGCTCAACTTAAAACACTTGGCCTTCCTTAACTCTTGACAATGAGGATCATTCTTTTGATGCTCACGCAGTGTGGCAAGGTCAACCACAGGGAGCTCGTCCCCTGCGAGTAGCTGCGCACATAGCTCTACTGAGAGCATCAGCGTTTGGTATGTCTCTTTCCCGGCTTGTGTTCCACGGTGTAAGTGAACTCAGCAAGCCTCAGCGCCCACCTCATTAGTCCTACTACTTGGATCTTTCAAAGATAACATCCACTTTAGTGCTGCGTGATCTGTCACAGCCTTAAATTCACGGCCTAACAAATAACATCTAAAATACTTTGTAGCCCATACTAAACCTAGCAGTTCTCTTTCGGTCGTAGAATAATTCCTTTCAGCAGGAAAAAGAGTGCGAGAAGCGTACGCGACTGGATGTTCTTCTCCATCTACTTCTTGGGACAATACAGCCCCTAGAGCGTCAATACTGGCATCAGTAGCCAAGGTGAACGGCTTACTGAAATCGGGGAAGACCAACACTGGTGATGAGACTAGCTTCTGCTTAAGTGTCTCAAACGCAGTTTGGCACGCTTGATCCCAATCGAACTCCTTCCCTTGCTTGGTCAAGTCAAAAAGAGGTTTCCCAATGGCAGCAAAGCCTTCTATGAACCGGCGGTAATATCCGGCCAAACCTAAAAAGGACCGTACATCTTTTACAGTCTTAGGTACAGGGAATCCCTCTACAGCCTTAACCTTTCCTGGGTCGGGTTCTACACCATGGCCAGTTATTACATGACCCAGGTAGTTAACCTCGCCTACTGCAAATTTACATTTACTGAGTTGCACGCTCAAATTCACATCACGTAGCTTACTCAACACTTCACTCAAATGCGACAAATGCGAAAGCCAAATCTTTCGAGAACAAGATAATATCGTCCAGATACACTAAACACTTTTCCCCTTTTAATCCCATAAGAACTGAATCCATCAGGCGCTGAAATGTTGCAGGCGCCGTAGACAGTCCAAAGGGCATACGTAGATACTCATAGTGACCTCCTGGCACATTAAAGGCAGTTTTCGGTCGACTTTCCTCATCTACCATAATCTGATGATAACCACTTCTCAAGTCAAGTGTAGTATACATGGTACAACCTCCCAGCGAGTCAAGTGTCTCAGCGATGTTGGGTAGAGGATATACATCAGGTACAGTCACAGCGTTGACTGCTCTAAAGTCTACGCAGAAACGATATTTCTTACTGCCATCCACAGATTTCTTCGGGACGATGACTACAGGCGACGCCCACGGGCTATGACTAGGAGTTATTATTCCCTTGTCCAGTTGGTCTTTAATCAACTCATCCACTATGGGTTTTCTGATGAAATGGAACCCGATAAGCTTTCTTATAAATCGGCGCAGCATTTCCCGTATGGATAACGTGTTTTACGGCCGATGTGCATTGCAGAGGCTGGGCCTCACTATGCGCAAACACGTCCCTGTATTCCTCTAGTACTCTTTTAACCTCTTGTCGCTCGGGTAGTCTCAAATGGCTAAGTTTTTCATCTACACATTTATCAAACAATTCGTATTCTTTGATAGCTAGTCCTACTCGCTTCGTTGTCACATCTACATCATCCAAGATGGTCTTCCGCATCAACTCTGCGAGTTTCAGCTTTCCCTCTTCATTGAGGTGTAGCCCATGCTTGGTATACAAGCGCCTAGCAAACCTTCCTCGCATCTCACAGAAGGACATCCTTCCCCGTCCCTCCGAATTGGTTCTTTTTAACGAAGGACCTAAGTAGATCATTCGCTCTCTTCAGATCTCCTATTACATTCTTGTCGAACCTATCAGGAATTCCCATAACTACAATGCGAGCATCCCACTTATTAGGTATTGCTTGAAAGGCTTGTTGTAGGGTGCGCGAGTAAGGAGCACCTCTATCCACGTCATTAGTTCCTGCCATCACCAGTACCCGTATCACCCTGAGTCAGCTGTGCAATCTCTCTTTTAAGATTACCCATCGCATCTTTAAGCTTACCATTAGGTACAAACCACGAACTGAGCTCAAAGTTCCCTGGCAACCTCTCTTCCAATAACTGCTGAATTCCGCGACCGTGACTATCCGCTATCAAGACTATCTTACGTTTGACCTTATCTATCGTATCGTTACTAACTGATTCCACTATTCCAAATTTAGAATTTACCGTAAGGGATACTTCTTCTCCACTTACATTCACAGCCTTCGCCCAACATTTATTGTTCACTATTTTAGTTAATACTCGTGCCAAATACACGCCCTGTATGGTAAGACCCACTGGTTCGACCACTACATCCGAACCCTCCAGATTATCATTAGTCGTAGATCCAAATTTGCTTAACTTCAACTGAACCAGTTTCTCACTCCGCGCGGGTATTGTGACATCTTTTGCGTTATACACGTAATTCTCTATACAACTGTCCTGGCGTTTAGCCACTCGGACAACCTCAGGTGTCGTAGTAGGGGCCTGTGCCTTTTTGTGGCGCGGCGCAACTACTTGCCTACCTGAATCGGGGACACTCTCACCCCTGTGCAACCGATTTAACCAAATGTCATTTTCCAGACATACGGAGAACACCTTCCCGTGATGTCTATCGATGCACTTCCCTCTTTCAGAATATCACAACCTAACACGGCTAAATACCCACGGGGTAGGTTACTCACAACAAAGTTCCCTTTCACCGGCACACCCGGCTTTTAACATCAAAGTCACTTTTTGTCTGCCGTAAATCTTCAGAGTTCGTCCTGAAATTCCCCGGATAATCAAGTCAGGCTTTGTCATCGGAGCTACAGCGGCTCCACGTTTGATGAGCGACACCTGAGCACCGGTATCAATTAATATCTTTCCCTCGGCATTATCCACACGCCCCCATGGCAACTAGTTCCTCGGCTAAATCTTTCACAACCGGAACTATTCGTATTTCTTTATCTACTCGGGCGGTTTTCACGACTCTTAACTAAGGGCTCCTACTCTAGGCTCAACAAAGTGTTCTTTTTCCAGTCGTTACATTTATTTTCGTCGCCTTGGCCTGCGGTTGTGGCTCATTTACTCTCGGGGACGGGTGGCGGCGACTCCACTGGCCCCTGCCCCGTTTCCCGACTGACTAGCACTAGGAGTGCTGGTTGGAAGTTTTACGCGACAATCCTTTTGTCTGTGCCCTGGCTTATTACATCGCCAGCACCTCGAGTCATTACTGGGTCTACTAAATCCCCTATTGTCCCGACACTCACGAGACGTGTGCCCCGGATTATGGCACCGATAACAAACAAGGTCAGTTTTGAAAAACCTTCCGTTCATCTGTAGCGCGAGACGGATCTTTCGATTGCTTCAAAATGTGATCAATTGCCACCGCTGTAAGTGACGGCTTCTCGGATGTTAGTAGGGAATTTTAGTCTCGTCTGATCACCAACGTGTCCAATAAGACCCTCGGGTAAAAGCATCCAAAGCTCTACGATCGGCTTCTTCCCTTAGTGCAGCATTAACTTCTGGATTTGCAGTGGACTCGCACTGTCCTTTTCATTTAATGTCCGCACTCGATCAGCAAAAGCTTCAATCGTTTCAACCCCTCCGTTGCTGTATTACAGACAACTGCCTGGAAGTAACAATCTTTCGAGAGCTTTGTCACTAAACCGTTGTGTCAAAAACTTCTTTTAAATCCCGCATAAGTACTCAACCGGCCTTGATCCTCTGATCGAATAAAAACTCAAGGCGGTTCCAGCCAATCTCAATTTAGCAACCCTTAATTTTTTCGTCGTTTCCCCAATGACTTAATTCACCGACATTGTCGATACTTTCAAAGAAGTGGAGAACAGCCTCCGGATTTCCTCCATCCAAAGGGAGTGATCGAGCCTACCATGTCGAACGTAGGTCGTTCTGTATGACCTCGCAAAGTTTCCTCCCAACATGTGTGTTCAGGTGGTCACTTTCGATCCAACCTAGCATGACCAAGAGTCTCCAACCGTTCAGTTACCGCATCAATGGCTTCCTGGAGGTCCATTTCTTTGCCCTCCAATACTAAACGCGACCAGCCATTGTCAATCAGTTCAGGCACCACTTACTTTCAAAAAGTGGACAAGTCCCAACTTAGTTTTTCCAAAAATAATTTTAAAAGATTTTTTCTCAATTAAATTTTCAATTAAAATAATTATGTGCTCTCTCCCGTTTGTGAAAAGTAATTAAAATCAAGAAATAATTTTAATTTATCGACTTGCAAATCAATCAATCAACATTTTTGTCTAAGTCTGAACACTAATCAAATACGAAGTTACACCACGATTTATTCTAAGTCAAGACAACCTACTATGTCTGATAGCAAAGAATAATTCCAATATTTCAATATTTACTTTTCCTTCAAATTACCCAAAAAAATATTTAAAATACCTTTTTACCTATCACTCCAAATTCATCATACAATTCATCACGAATGTCGTAAACCTATTCCACAAAATTTAATCTTCTTTCTTCGTGCCTGTAAATAAACTTAGCAAACTAACTCAATCAGGGTTTGCTGGTTCCACCACGGACGAGAGGAAGAATTTAAAACATAATAAAAAAAATCAAAAAGTCAAAACTTTAAAGTTTAATCAAAAGTTTTAAAGTTTAATTACAATTTAACTATCATCAGATGATCATGTTCCCAAAGTTTCAATAAAAATATAACCAAGTCCAACGTTAATTCTTCAAAAATATTTAAATTTATAATTTATTTTCACTTTCCTTTAATGGACTACTACCCCTTATCTTCCTTCTCTCACAACGTGGTTAGCCTCCTGCCCTGTACCGGTACCTTTGAGTTAGCCTAACCAAGTCAGAAAGGTTAGGTTATCAACTAATTTGTATAATTAAGTTAGTTTTAGAAGCAGTTTAATTTAGGTTAATCAGGTTTAAACTACCAGTTAAATCAGTACATTAAAACCTTAGAGTGTACGTTTATTTTTGATCAATATTAGGTATAAGAATTGAACTACTGAGGGACTAGTCCAATCAAAACAAAGTACAACCGAATAACTACTCAATTATTCACAACTACCGAAATAACGATTGTCGAGATTCAAGTAATCGACAACCGAATGCCTAACAAAGAATATAACTAGTTAGTAATGTCGAATGGAATTGTGGGAGCTTACAACAAGTATGGCGGACTATTAGCGTCTATTGTTCTCAGCCAATATGGCGTCTCTATTACAAGTATTACTTTAAAATTCAATAAAAATTATAAAAATCAATCAAAAAAAGTTTTCAATTAGTTTTAAATTTAAAACATTAAATTACCTTTGACTTAGTCACCTCGTGATTTCAACAATTTCAAAATATTACGTTTTTAAAACAGTTTCTAGGCTAGCATTATTTCTACGGGCAGAATAAAAATTACTTTACCCATCATCCTTGTCCCGGCTTCTTGCACCAACTTTTCGATTTCTTCAACGAAACAAAGAAACACTAATTTATTTTTAGAAAGACGAACCGACCGACAGAACCAACTGACACAATCCCACTTCTGACACCAAATATGTGGCGTGACGACCACACGTAATTTAATTTTTAAAAGTTCTCGGGTTCTAATGCGGACACGGTGATGTGGAATCTAGCCCAGGTTGCTGTAATAAAAAATTCTCTCCTCGGTTGGCCAAATAAAAAACAATTTAGTTTATTGCGAAAACAATTTGAATTTTATTGCATAATTTAGAATCAGTTGAAACAATTACAAATTTAGAACGGGAGAGAGAGCGATTTCACGCGAGCTTGACGCGTTTCAAAACCCTGGCACGACTGCGACTCAGAACAACGAACTCCAGGGAGCAGCGTTGTTCCCAGAACGCTACCTCAGCAAAATTCCTGCCTGTTTACCACCCAGTAACTGCGCAGCTGCTCTGGGTATGGAAAATTACCAGGCTTACTGCTGACAGACTTGGACTTACAATTCATGTGCTGAATTAAAATATATATCTTCTCCACCTGCACTGCTTAACCTAATAAGTCTGGCTGCATATATTCATTACTCGTTACTACAATTAAATGTTATGCTGAATTAAAAATAAAATATATTACTGATGATTTAATATTTTAAAATTTGGCTGATTAAGACCGCATACGATGTTACCGGTCTGGTCTATAGAACTATATGCTGGGGTCGTCACAAATATAATATTGATCACCGCTCTTACAAATATAATAAATTTTATAGCATTTATTAATCTTAATTACCGTAAATATATTCTAAATAGCATAATTTTTTAACTATTTTTAGGTTTAAAGAACACCACTAGTGGAAATAAACTGCACAATCAAACCACGTCCTCATGCCTAAAATGAAGGGATTAATTTCCGTAAAGGCTTTTCTTCAGTTCATTCATAAACATAAATCTGACATTTGTTTTCCACTTTAAAATTGTATGCATATGAGATATGAAACTTTAACATTTATTGATAACCATTAGATAATAAATAATATGCCATATGTCAAGAGCAGGTAATAATTATGTATGTAAAATTTTTACTGACCTTTAAATATTGATGATGTACATTACATGGTGTTTTTCGCATCAATATAGTTTTTTTATTTATTTTAATAATAGCTGTTTATAATGCTTAAAATCGCTGACAGTATTAAATTTAAACCACTATAAAATTTATTACAGGTTAATTTGCATTGAATTTGTTCCTAAAACTTTCTCAAATTGCGTCATAAAATAAAGTAAATAGTAAAGTATTGTAAAGTCAAATAATAATTTTGAGACTAAGTGAAAAAAACTTATGAATCTGTACAACTCCATTTTATTTTGTACAGGGTGTGGTATAGTCTGTAGAAGTTTATTACAATTGTTTTTGTCCAATTCCGTAAAATTTTCAACATCTCACCAATTAGGTCGATTTTGAAACTGAAAACTCTTAACTGAAAAATATACCAAAAATCCATCTGGATCTCACAACAACTAGATACATAATTGGACCTCAACTGTACAAGAAACGTGATAATATGGGAGAGTTTAATATAAATTTATAATAATGTAATGCTATACCAAAGCATCTACTACATCTCCTATTACATGGAATTTCGTGCAGGGATTTGCTCTCCTGATGTATTAAATCAGAGACAAAGCACCCGTTTTGACACGTACTGTAACAGAACGTGTCCTCCGTGTTATATTATTATTCGTACTGACACATTTTACATATTTCTTACGCTATATTAAATCTACTTACACAGATAATAAAATTTATTATCTAGGATGCAAACCTTAACATATCACTTACGCTATATTAAATCAACTTTCACAGATAATAAAATTTATTATCTAGGATGCAAACCTTACATATCACTTACGCTATATTAAAATCAACTTTCACAGATAATTAAAATTTTATTATCTAGGATGCAAACCTTACATATCACTTACGCTATATTAAATCAACTTTCACAGATAATAAAGTTTATTATCTAGGATACAAAGCTTATCTACTCATAAACTATTCATTTCTTGGCGGTTTACAGTAATGCAAACGTATTTTAAAATCTTTTTATTATTAAAAGTGTTTCATTTATATGGTGCATTATTCAGTTTACTCATATTTAAAGGATACATGGATAAGTAGGTGATGGTGATTATTTGGTGTTTTAATTAAAGTACGAGTAAGATCGTCTTTAGATTGATGACACAAGCTCTTGTCACTAGACCACGTTTCGCTCTTTTTCATGTAGGAACTATCATATTATCATATGATCCTTATAGTATACTATTCCACATGATCATTCACTGCTCAATTTACGCTGTAAACCAACGATTGCAATCATGTTAAATGTTTGTAGCCGCAATTATTTGTGATGTAATAATGCATTTGTGATGTACCAATGGACGTCTTCAGGGATAATAACTTGTGATTTAAGGGATGTAATCTCTCAGTGATCAATCACTGATTTGCGTAAGAACTCTATTCTCTCAGGTCACTCAATTATTGTCGTGATATGTGAATATTTATTTACTGGTCACATAATCATTAAAATCTTTTGGTATTTATTAATCTTCACGTATCTCTTTAATATCTTAATGATTAATAACTTTCACATAGTGCTGCAATATCTCAGTAATTCTGCAATCATTCATTCAATTACTGTTCATGTGATTATCTCTCAGTGATTACTAAATAACTAGTGCTCTTTCTAATTACAATCATAGCCACGTAGTATTTAATGTTCTTTTAAATAATTACCACCCCATAATTACCATAAAGGACTTTAATCAATTAGTAATTATTTTACTCATAGTCCTATATTTTTAGTGAATCACGAACAGTACAAGTTTAGTGCTCACCGTTGTAGCACTGTGACCGCACTTACTACATAATACATACTTGACCGAGTTCTGAATTGACATTTCAGTCGACGCTGACTGTCCCACGTTAGCCTATATGTCTGCATAACTGCTATTGTTGTTGTCTGGAATTTTTACTACTGGAGTTGTTTTTTTGACTCTGATCACTGGGATACCAAAATAGAATTACCTCATAAACCTTACTGTTACAAATCTCAACATGATATTATGTGGTATTACATTTATTTGTATAATAATTCCTCTTATTTTAGGTGATTCAGGTATTAACTAAAAATAATAAATAGATTGAAAATACTTCACACTTTTATATATTTTGTTACGTACATTGTAGCCTACGTTATTACTACGAATTCGCCCCATTCCTCTATGGTTTTTATTTCGATTCTTATATCTCCATTAACCGAAAACTTACGATATAGTATTAATTTGTAGACCCTCTTTTATTTTAATAGATAGATTGAAATCTACAACTACATAGAAGGGTTTATTATTTTCTAGGATTTAATTTTCATTCTCCTCCTACTAACGTAAAATATCAATAACATTCTTGAGGAATACATGCTGTATCATATTAAATCACCAGAAATACGAGATGGCAAGTCAATATGACCTTAATATAACAACTCCATCGAAAAGGTTTTAACAAAGCAAGCATGAGCAAAAGTTTTTATAGCGTAAACATGTTTCATCATGTTTGTTTTATTGTGTGAAGGTATGTATTAAAGGACGGTTATCTAATTCAAAGGACTAACTTAAACAACTCCTTCTATTAGTTACAACAAGACAAGAATAAAGTAAGTTCTTTCGGCATAGATTGAGTTATTAAGTTTTACCAAAAGTTATTCAATACCGATGAACCAAAAACCTACTACTTTTTAAATAATTTACTCCACTAAATTTACCTTTCAATTTAACACCTGTTTCAGACACTTTCAGGTCCGCGCAATTCTTCTCTGACCCCAGACATGTTATAAAACGTATTATAAAAGAATATTTGCATTTTTAATACTCGATATTCATGCATTTCATGGAAATGTTGGCCAATTGTTCAAAAAATGAAATGTTTAACTAACACAAACTTTAGCTAAGTATTGTTATAATCGTATATAGGTTGAAAAATTTATATTTATACCTCAGTAATACGAAAAGTAACTAACCAATAGGATTGTTAGGTCCTTAATTATTCCTCAGAGGCATGACTATATTCAGGCAGGATCGATCAGCTGGATCTCGAGAGGTCTATCGTATTAAACAAATTGCCTACTATTATTGGGATATCAGCTTTATTCCTGACAATATATTTCCTAGGTTAAAGGAGTACAATGCACGAATTGATTTCTTAAATAATACAAAAACTTATTAAATAAGAGGTCAGAAAATTCTTATTTACAACATCAAAATCTATGTGAAGCATATATTAATCAAACGTCCTTAGTTAATTTTATTCTCGGCAAACGAAATCATGCGCTAAATAAAGATTTATTATACTATTATTAAAACTTGAAATCCTATGAAAAACTTCGACAAATGTTTTAGTATAAGGCTTATACATTTTATCAAACCTTATGGTTACGTCTCTTTTATTTGTTTATAATTTTTTGTGAAATAACATGTATGGATTGGTTTTCTTTTTACTTTTATATTATTTGTAACTTTATTTTAAGGGCGTCTTTTCTTCCCCTCTTTACTGGAGAACTCTCTATCTCAATCCTCTTATGCATCCTTTAATAAAGTTAATGTACCCGTACCACACTTAGTTTAGGGCCAAACCCGAGGCTGCAACGTCTGACGGTAAAGAATTAGATCTAAGCAGTTTCCAATATACCTATTTATTAATTATATAGGATAAATACTTGTAATAAATTAGTTTGGTGAGTACAGCTAGTGTTTCACCACAAAACTATTGCCTGTATATAAGCTCCACAATTATTAAGTAAATATTATATTAAATAATATGTTTAAATATATTCATTGATCTACCAAAACATACCGACAACCATACTTAACTGCAAAACCGTACAATAATATATATTATTCTCAGTTACACATAACTCTAAATTCCCCTTACAGTTCATCTTTCATACATCTCATTTATCAGGTAATGTGAATATATAAGATAATAATGTATTAAGAATGGCACAAAATACTCATATCATTGTATTTAAGTTAAGGTTTAGACTTTTACAAAACAAATAACAACATTAAAAATTGTATACTTAAAAAGCAAAGACCTATTTTATAGTTTTTACATCATAAATCAACAATAACCCCATGTAGTCTCGTATCTAGTACAGGCAGACAATGGGGTAAAATATTGTTGGTGAAGTAAAGGAGAACGATGACTTATTGTTACCTGAAGTTGGGAACTACGAGCTCATTAGGTCTTTGTGTACTTGGTTCGACCATGACCATGAATGGTAACAAACCCTTTCTCCTGCTTCTGCCACGGAACTCTGAACTTTTACTAAGTAATAGACCTTACTGATTGCTCTTTGTCTTTTGTTTTATCGCTACTTCACTCAATGTTCCTGATATTGATATGCAACTTTATATGCATCCCAGTACTAAAATAGGCTTTGTATAAACGCTGAAATAAAATCATTTGAATGAGTTTTATCTGAACTTTTAAAAGAAAAATCCAAAAGCATTTACTTCTTTGGCTAGTGTACACCATTAGCCATTAGCAACCTATACCAGGTGATTTTTATTTAAAGCTTTTTTCAAGACTAAACATGTCTCCCCAGTCTTCCCTGCTCACATTGACTAAAATGAGAAAAAAACATAGCTACGTTGTGCGGTGAAAGAAATACTGCTGGAAAAATGGCAATGATTTTTTACTCATAATATCCCACTACGGACTCTTGAACAAAAAAATGCATTATTATTACGAATAACTATAGATTAATGAGATTATAACGAATATTTATTAATAAAATATGATTAATGTTAATTTCTTTAGTAGTTCTGGCTCCTAATACAACTAACATTGCTAGGCATACACAAAGAGGTATGTTTCTGTGGATTTGCGTATACAGTTTTTCTTTTATGAGAAAATATAATATAACAGAGATTTATTAGTATTCTTTACTTTTGAATAATTCAGTATAGTGGACGGTATATTTACAATAGGTGAAGAAATAAGAACGAAGGAACCCAGGTGCTAATAGGACTCAATGAACCATTCGCTACCTGACTACAGTTCGAGGAAACTAGCTAGCACACTGAGATCGTGCCCATTGCAAATGGAATCTCGAAGCAGTGCACCAGACACAAAGTGCATATTTTACGGCAGAAAAGTCACAGACAAGGCTTCGGGTTTGTTTGTCACTAATTAAGGGCAATGAACACTGATTATATTTGAAAAATTGCTATAGTTCGACGACGGAAAGCAATAAAACCAGATGATTTAACAGTGTTCATCAATCAAATTCTTGAACTGCCTACACCTCTGGTAATAATTAATAATGATATTTACAAATGGGACAAGAAAATGGGTTTTTAATTAATATTGAGACTTTATTACGTGCTATTTGAATCTATTTAGTTACGTTTAATAATTTACATTTTTCTTTTCATAAAGTAGTATATCACTGTTTAAATTTTTTTCAAGAAAACCGTATTCATAAATTTTACTATTGGATTTTAAATGGGATCAATTTTTTTTAACTTCTGCCAAATACTTTTTCAAACTGATAAACTGACGACACTGACAGACATTTTGGAAGTTAATAAATATCATATGAATAGTAGCTTCGTATGTAACAGTTGTCATTCGTTTTAGAATGATTACCTTGATTCCTAAATTCTGAATAGTTACTAATGCTATACAAATAATTTTAGAGCTAATAGTAATAGTTATACATAATCATTTCGAAAAATATTTTGGTTAAGTAATTTCTAAAGCCCGATGTTAAGGGTTGGTGAAAACCATCTGAGGATGTACCAACCTGGAGTTAGAAGACCTAAGTTATGTTATTTTTATCAATTTTTAAGAACATAATGTACTTCCTAAGATCAATTCTTAAGGCTTACACTAGCCATACCAAGCAAAAGTCAACATAATACGCCAATAGGCGACACGCATGCAAAACTGGAAGTCAGTGAAGTAGAAAGCGTTGTTGAAGTAGCCTTCCAATGCAATCACAAACCTCTTTAGCAAACATCTCAAACGGGGTTTAATACACAAAAGGGCTTGCTACTGAAACTCGTATTAATAACTAACATTGCGATGCCAATATCCGGAACACAAGGAAGCTTGATAAGCTGATTAGTAACTCTGTTAGTTACATAATTATAACAATCTATAATGACACAGATATTTAAACAAATCTAATTAGATTTGTATATTTAATCAAATTTATCCTTATATTTCTCAGTACCTAAATACTTCATTTATACAGCTATAACTATACATGAACATAAGTATTAGATTCCTGATCTGTTATTAGCAAACTGTCATACTTTTTTCAGACTTCCAGCCTATAAGAACCTATATTATACCCATAAAGGATCTCGATTAAAGTTATAATGAACCCATAAATGTGTAAAACATTAATGGATAACTTGCTTGATAAGTGATAAAATCTTAATTTAAATAGCCTCCGTATTGTATTTTAAAATATTCTTTGAAGTTGAGGAAGGTTTTTATAAAGAGAAAATTTAAAAAGTTTTCCGGGTCATTTTTATGAATTCGGTATAATAATGATACTGTTTATGAAGACGTAATCCAAACACAACTGTCACCTAAAAGGTGTTATCACTTTCAACTGAAATTTGCAAAATATTTTGTTTGCATTTAAATTTTATAAAATATTTCGTCTACAGTTGTTTAATGCAGATAGTGTAGTTACTATGAAAACAAAGCGAATTGGCATCTAAATACGATTATTTTCCTCTTTGTAATAGCTTAAAATCAAATGGAACTACCGCTAAAATTATTTTCTGGCTCTTCCACGTTGTATTTACAAAATATTTTATCAATATCATGCAAAGTAAAAAAGTTATCTTCCATGTACAGGTCTGAAAATTAGCCTCTGTCTCACGTCTACACTGTAATGGAAAAATAACTTAATTTTAAAACGTTAATTGGACTAATGCAAATTGATTTAGGACGATGAAATTCCTAAAACATTTACATTCTGGAACAAAAAGTTGTTATTTGGTAAAAAACGTTTATATAAGTAAATACACTCGTACTATTATTGCAGTGTATTTAATACTTGGTTTTCTGGTGAATGTCGATTAAAATATAAACCTTCACATTTGGTGAATAAATATTGTTTTAATATGCTTTTAAATTCTTGCGTCTCATTATTCCATTCTCAATCTGTACCAATCTAAGGCCCCCCCCCCCCCCCACCCCCCCCCCCCCCCACCCCCCCCCCCCCCCACCCCCCCCCCCCCCCACCCCCCCCCCCCCCCACCCCCCCCCCCCCCCACCCCCACAGCGTTTTTTAACTAATGTCGCAGAGCATTGCAGTCACTTTAGTTCTTGCCTGACGCCACAGCTTGTTTTGTAGTCGGGATCTTCGTGTATTGCCTGACGGTGGAGGCTGTATTGTAGTTGGATCATTGCGTGCTCTGTGAAGTCGCAATAGAGTTACTGCATATATACTGACGCCACAGCGTATATAGTCTTCGGATTACTTTGCGTTGTCTGTCAGCGCTGTGTATTGCAATCGGATCACTGTGTGCTATCTATTGCTGCGGATTGTATTGCAGGCAGTCGGATCACTGTGGTGCTGTCTATTGCTGCAGAGTGTATTGCAGTCGGATCACTGTGTGCTGTCTATTTCTGCAGAATGTATTGCAGTCAGATTACTGTGTGCTGTCTATCGCTGCAGAATGTATTGCAGTCGGATCACTATGTGCAGTCTATTGCTGCAGAATGTATTTCAGTCGGATCACTATGTGCTGTCTAACGCCGCTGTTTCGTTTATCTGAACTATCAAATTATCTGATGCTGCTGCACTAATCCACTCTTTTGCTACACTAAATTGACGCGTGACTCTAAATTAGATAATTTTTATTTGATCGAAAAGCTTGCAGACTATGTTTATGAACGATAAAATCCGCTTTTATCCAGATCAATAATCTGTATTAGAAAATATCCTCTACTCATTACTAAAATTATTTGTGGCTACGAAGTCACACAACTAGTTAGAAAATTAAAATAAACAATCACAGTATATACTTTGTATTAGCAGTAGTATTATTAAACAGTTACGCATGTGTATTCACAAGCGCAACTGCTCTCCAAATAAATGACCATGGCACAACGTAAATATGTGCTAATTAATTTTTTATGACTAGATAGAAAGTATAAGCTTATATAAAGATATAAAAGATATAAACTTAGTGGTCTAGATCATAAGCAAAAACAAACAATTACACAAACAAAAACTTACCTCTGCAACATTCTGGACCTAACGCAGTCCCACATGTATATTTATGACAGGATAAAATAATTCTTTCCATTACTTCCAGCGTCATCAATAACAAATTGGCTCAGTAATTTGGTGTCACTGCCCGAAGTCTGTTTGCATAAGTAAATAAGCTCATGCCATGTTATAAAAAGGTGTGGGAGGTTTTGATATTAACAATGAATGAGTTAAAAAAAGTATCACATGAGTTAGGATATATGCCACTGTTACAAGTTACAAATAAAAAATCTGTTCCATAAAGTGTTCCATATATAGTTAATTTGTGGTGATAATCGTGAAAAAGCCTAACTTGAAAAATAGAACAAGCAGTTTGTAGAAAAATAAGCACATACCACTATATAAGTCCAGACTGGTGATAATGAATCTAAAGAGTCATCCAGTGACAAAAACATGACACACACCCCAGTGAAGGTGAGGGAATGGAGAAAAAACACGACATCGGCACTTCCTGCGGTATCGCGGCACGTCATTTTGAAGAAAGAAGACAGAAGTGTGATGGTCGGGCGGAAGGTAGAAAAGGGCAGACACATTTACAGCCTTACAAGTTTCTTTATATAAATCTCATGTTGGATGTTCGAGTTTTATCAGCAAGGTTTGTTTTAATGCTAAAATGTACTTAAGTTTCTTAACTTAAGTTAATTATTTTTTTATTATCAGTAGCCAAAGTGAGTTTCAACAGATTTTTGCTTAGGGTTTATCAGCCAATTGTATGTATAGGTACTCAGTAAGTTTTACATTTGAAAAGATCTCCTCCTGGAGTAATACGGCTTCATTTCATGTCTTGTGTTGAATTTCAAGTAAGCAATATAAGCAATTTTTTACTTTTTAATGAATCTATCCCATTTTTGTTCTCTATTGTAGTTTTTTCTTTGAGCTTGTTCTAGAGAAATAATTAGATTTGTTTTGCCTGAGACCATTTTTGTATTTTGACTGAAATTATCTATATTTACGAATTTATAAACATTAAAATAATTATCAATGCCCTATGTACATTTATTATCGACTAAATGTGCCATCAAACTTGCTTTAATTGGTTTGATTTTGTAAAATAAATATGAGATACACTTTTTAGCCTTATACATTTCTATACCCAGTTACAGCAAGATGAAACAAAACTGAAGTTTACTGACGAAAAAAAACTTTTATACCTTATAAAACTAATAAGTGCTCTAAATTACAAACAGTACTAAAATTGAAGCGTCGGTATACCAAACTTGGGTGAACTTGTTCATTTAATCGTTTTACACTAGCTAATATTTAACCAGCGGAAAGTGGATTAAGCTTTAAGAGATGTATTGCATTAATAAACGTATATCGTGGTTTGTAGCTAATCATTCAGTTTCGGATCACTCCTTTTCTAAGGAACATCCTGTAATGAAGATCTACGGCCAAGTTCATTGAAAGGCGTCGACGTCAGTCTCCCATCGTGGCTCTACTCCACTGGCCAGATTAGTTTGTAACGTTCCAATACTGGCTCAAACTCAGTACCATTAAATCTTCATTATCTGATGTTTCCTCAGAAAATTCAAGCCTATTCTTTATATTCCATTCTTTAACACAATTACAGGCGAGTAAAGCTTTTCAAAAATACGTGTATACAATAGTTTCTTAAATACTTTGAATTAAAACATAATGCAGTATTGTATGTATATATATATACCGTTTAATTTCCACCTATATTGCCATTCACCTATATAGTACACATCTTTTCACCAAATGAATCAAAATTTAAAAATAATTAAATTAAAAGAGGTTGAAAGTACAGCAAAAGTTTATTATACGTATCGGATACAAAATAAACTAATGGAAAGATAAAATCATGCTAGTGTGTATAGCAAGAAATATAGCTTTAAACGTTTAGACCAGTTTACTAAAACTCACTTTAATAAAATATAAATACTGAAAACTTTCAATACTAATACTAATACTAAACCGATGTCAAGAATCTGGAAAACACTTAGTAGTATAACAAAGAACCTAAATAATAATTATTTTTTATTATTCTCTTAAAAAAATTAAGTCACTCAAAATCAATTATTACATGATTATAGACAAAAAATATCGTATAATTAAAAAAGGAATTCCAAAAAGTATCCGTAATAAACACATTTTCAGTTCTTGCAGTCCTTACAGTCATTGATAGAGAACACAAAAATAAACAATTGTGTAGTTTAGTACATCACAACAGTAGCGAATGCAGTAATTGAAATCTTTCGGGTAATAAAGCACAGCACAAAGAGTTATGAGGAACAGTGTTTTGGGTATTAACCACTAAGTAGTTAATATTATTCAATTTCATGTTTTATATAAGTATCCTCTATGGAAATATGAATAATAAATGTTTTATTTAACCGGTCATGTCAGTCAGGTAATTATATTGCAGTATTGAATCCTTGTTCTAAAGAAAATTATACATTTCTAATTACATGTTATTTAATACGGCGTTTTACCTAAAAATTGCATGCTTTAGTTAGTTTTTTTTATTCTATTACATCTGTTTTCAATTACATTTCGAAAAAAAAACGCCTTTTTAAAACTGTTAAATTTAAATAACTCATACCTACAAGAAATATTACTTTAACTATTTAGTATTTCTAGTTTCACTGGTTTCTAATTAAGATTTCTAACTTTTATCTGTATTAATTTTAATTTTAGTAACTATGAACTCTTTTCCTATAGTAATATTAAAGATTAATCAATTCCAAGTTTGTGTTCAACTAATGTTATAAAGTGCATTAACAAATGTGGACAAAAACTAAAAAAGGTGAGAACTGTTGTAATTAGCATAGTAATCGTTCTAATTATGTTTTAATAACATGTCACGTGATTCGAGTTTCTATGGAAAATTTCAGCTTGGTTGAGTAATAAATAGTGATTTAAGTTAAGTGGCATATTTTACATCTTGTTGGAATGCAAAAACAGGGAATTGTAAGCAAATTATAAGAACTAAAAAAAATAAATAAATATATATTAATACATTATTATGCCTTAAACCATTTTAAAGCTGTCAAATGTCCCCGAAAAGACCAAAAAATTGCTGCCACTATACGAAGTAAGATAAAAATATTAATTTTTTATTAGAACCTTATATCGTTGTTTATTATTTTATTAAAAGGTAGGAGTACACCATACCATGTGTTACGTAATAAGCATCGCTGATGCTGCTTACAAAATTTCTACTCTATAGCTCATTTCATTATAGGGATGTCCTGTAGCCAGATACATAGACAATCGTGCTGAAATAAAGTATTAACATCCTGGCAGACAAAAGAGATATTGCGTAGCCTTGCTGAGTGGACAGTGCTGAGGCTTCAACGACACTGCCAAATTACATGGTTGAACATGCAATGGCATACAACTTATTCTTATCTCTATGAAAACTTTCGCAAAATTTTTAAAGTTAATTCATAAAATCTTTATCAAGCTAACCTCGCCATGAAAACATTCACATTATTTGTTAAAAAAAAATTTTTCTTGATGATGAAACTCTAAAGGTTATAAACATATTTTCTATTTAAGTGTTGTATTTACTTAGTTATCTCTGGTTTATTATTATGACCTATTGTGGCTTTTATTATATAGCGAAGTTTTAAATAATTAGTGTTCGTTTTAATAAGTATGCCTCTTAAAAGTATTGTGCATAAAGTTGACACACCCAATGTTTCTTGTGTTTATAGATTGTTTGTGACACAAGGCTTTGGTATGATGTGTTTATTTTAACCTAGATTATAGTTATGATAGGATAGTTATCCACTTTAGGAAGATATCATACTTCAAGATCTCAAACTTAATGTTACAGAGATTTCGATCTCTAATGATAGCAAACTTCCGAGCCATCTCTATTACTTTCTGTAATAAACTTTTCCATGTTGTATTATAAATAAGACTTTCCAAAATGGGTTAACCTGTTATATACTGACCCAATCTGGCCAAGATTAGAATGGAGCCACCGGAAAAGCAGCCTTAAAAATATTTATCGATAAAAATACGTTTATTATATAGATAAATAACAAAAAATAAAATGAAACAAGCCTTATAATTAGCATTAAACTGTAATAAACCTCCTTTTTGAGGATGAAGGGGATTTTATTTTCTTAACTTCATAAAAGTTAAAAGTTTTATTAGTTTAGTTAACAGGGTAGCGAATAGATTGTATATAGACAATAACAGTAGATAGAAACTTCGTGTTTGATATCTTCATAACGATAGGGACCAAGTACTAAAAATAACATAATACCGTTTCCTTATATGACACAATGACAAGTGATTAAATAACATGGTAGTTCAGTGCTGCTGGTGTACGTGTATTACACGTCTAATGTTTGCTCAAATGTATAGTTAAAAGTATATTTTTACTCGAAATTTCCAATCTTATTAGATAGAATAGGGTTAAAATAATAATAAGTTTTACTTTAGAGTGTACTCAGATACCCAATTAATATTGCAATTTAATTAATTATACATGCTGTGATAGTTTTATTATAAAACCAAATATTTTATGTAAAACAGTTGATTAAATTTAGCATGCTATTTCTATTAATTAATAACGTGTAATTGTACCAATGCATTACTAATAATAATATTGTATATATGACGGTATAAAAATAACCTTATCTCTATAAGAAATACTAGTATAAAAGTTCATATGTTTTAAATTTATTATTTTTCCTATCACTGCTAAGTTCAGTGGGAAAGTTTAAATCCCTTTCGAACGCAACTTAATTTATTCTAAAATCACAGTTAGCAAGAGTATCACGCAATGATTGTTTGTTCTCCTTTTTCAAGACACAATCCTCTCTTAATGACCGGGGTTACACTAGTCTAACGAGATCTTTATTAAGACATGTACCTTAGAACGTTGTTTCCTATCATAGCAAATAAGATTCTTGTCGTAAGAGGTTTTTGAGAAAAATACAACAATACCGTGGTCCTTATATGAAACACATAACAGGTGATTAAGTAACAGGATAGTTCAATGCTGCTAGTGTACGTGTATTACAGACCTTACCATATTGTTTATTTCGTCTAGTAATTATAAATTTAAATGTCCCGGAGTACGCTAATCGTATTATACCCATTAAATATAAAAAAATGCGAGAAGTTCGTCAAACTATATGTATAATGAGTGTTTTCCAGTGTATCAATTATTAGTATAGAATATAAAGCTTGAGAGTCACTGACATTAATTAAAACTGTATAAATGAAATATACGTCTTTAATGAAAGGCTTTAGCATAATTTACTTAGTTAATGAGTATTATTCAAGCAGAAATTGCATGCTCTGACACGTTAGTTAATTATGTGATGTCTATAAACAGGAAACTTAATTAAGCAACTTTCAATATTTTGCACAGAAACAGCAGAGAGCTATACTATACGTAAACAGCCATATAGTACAGTGTTGCCATTGTTAAAATGAGAGGTCCTGGACTTTGCTTTTTTATTACAATAATTACGTTACGTTAATTGTACATATTCCAAAAGATACCATACAACAATCACGTATATATAAGTTGTATTGCATGGATCCGACTGTATTCAACGCTATCGCAATGTTGATTTTACACACTGAAATGTTTAAATTGAATTTAAAATATATAAAAACGCAATGAAAAAAATAAAACATTACCATATTTGTTTAAAACCAGTTACAAATTTAAAAAAATACTGCAATTTCAGTAGTAGGCCGCTTACTGTCTTAGGCGTTAAAAGAATATCCTTAGATCGAAATTATGATTTTTTAATATTATTGGTTTTTGCATAATGAAAACTATTTTTAATCAAAATAGGACAGCTACGTCCAAGGCAAAATTATTTATCCCTTTCAAGTTATTTAATTTCATCGATTTTAAATATTTGATTTTTGAAAAATAAAACATATATATAGGCAGAACTTGTATAAATCGAGAGATATCACAGGTCAACACATAGAAACATATACTCAAAGGATTAATGTCCCTCATTGATATTTTCCACAGTTTGTATATCAACATCATTATTTCGTAAGCTAATACTTCTAGTACACTTTTTATCCCTTTTGTAACAGGTGTATCTAGATAGTTTATATTATAAATTAGACATTCATCTCATCCTCTATGTTGTTCGTTTCTCTATTAATTATGTGTTTTACATGTGGTTTATAAAGTTTTTATATTTTACATAACCCCTATGTAAGCATTTTATTTTTGACCATGTTAGAGGATATATATTTTTTAAATAAATACATTGGTCACACAGTCCAGTTCGACAAGATTAAGTGTAGTTTTGGCTTCATGAATCTTTGAAACACTTCTTTTCCTTTTTTTCCTAAATGCACTTTGATCTATGTTAATATACGGCAACCAGTGTCACAAATATTGCTACTGTTGACCAGAGAGGAGACAATTTTTGCAATATTGTTTTACTTTCATTAACACGGTAATATCATTAGCCAATGGCGCAGTGTAGTGGGTACGGCGGTTATCGCAAGATAACCAGATCAAGCAACGCCGAGCGTGGCTGCTGCTTGGACAGGTGACCGCTGAGCGATCCTGTCCTTGCAAGCGGCCCGCCTGCCCGGTCATTGGTGGTGGTTCGGAAGTCACCTTTAAGCCGTTGGTCCCCAGGTTAAGTGTTAGAGAGGGCTTCTTAGCCCCTAACTTCGCCTGGTAAAATAAGACATTCTTTACTTTACTTTACTTTACTTTTACCATTTACCTCCTCTGGCCTCTGAAATTATCCAGGTTCAAATCTGGAATGTTTTGTTTTAGTTCAAGGGTTCTCAATTTAAAAATGGTATTGTTCATGTACTTCGACCAGTGACCTACAAGTAGTCCATTTGTAGCATTATATTGGTTATGCAAAATTATACAAAATTTGAAGTATCATATAAACAACAGTGTACATTATCAAGCAGTATGACGCTATAAAAAGTATAATTTAAAAAAAAAAATATCGTTACACATTTTTAAGCCTTTTAACATCCAATAATAATTTGGCTGATATCGATTATGTGGTTATGCAGTGTCAATTCGCTCACTTATATTATATATAATTGTATATATAATTGTGTTTAGTATATACACTAAACATTAGTATTAAATAATGATTATTAACATAACATTATGAAGTGGCTGTAAAATCAAAACAAGAAATATATCAACATTAACATACCCAAAATATCAATATCATAATGTACTTACCTAATTCTGTTCTCTCAAAATTCCTGGTCTGATATCAACAGGAAAGGTATTGTTTTTCTATTCACTCATATAAAAAATATAAGCCCTTTAACGCTTTTACATATTACACTTATTTGACACTTGTAATGGATTAATTACGATTGTAACAAGTATCTCTTATCAATTAGGATCTGTATTTATTGACACCACCTTGATTTAGTAGCACATTGTGAATCACATATGAAATCTTTTCTCCAACTATATTATAACAACACTTAATAATAAATTTCTGTAATATAGCTAAAGCTAGTGTACTGATAGAAAACGTTTAATAGATTTCTTGGTATATTAGGAAATCCAGAATTGTTTATTAAAAAGAAATCTTGTCACGTTTTTTAAAAATATAAATTTATATGAAATAAAACCGAAAAGAAATTGATTTCTAAATTGTTTATATGGTTTGCTTTTGATTATGTATCACATTAAAGTATATACTAAGTAATAATATTTACAAAATAAATATATCTGTTAGGTTCACGAATATGTTAGATGATAACAAAAGGAAAACATAGCACTACAAGTAAAAAGAAAATTGAGCAACTTTCATTATTAAATCGATATCTAATAACATACAATATTTACACAAACATGTACATCTTTCAATCAGGGCTTTGATTTTGTCGTATAAGATAACTTATTATGGATAACATATAAAGGACAACTATATTTTTGATATATTTGTGCCTTTGGAAGTGTAGATTTTAATTTTAGTAAATATTGGTCATAATCAAAGTTATGTAAATTGCAAAATATTTTGAAAAAGGAACCAGAAAATTTAGATTTTAATGTATTTTTAATACTGTCAGTTAGATAATCTGAATACTTACGCACTGTGAAGTTCAAGTCTGTCTTGGTAAAAGACTGCACCTAAGCTTTAAGCTAGGTTAAGTAAAATAACAAAAAAATCTTTTACGTATATTTTTAATATAATGAGTTGAAGGTTAGCGGAACTGTAACTGCTAAAGCGAAATACGCCCAAACCGTACCAAACAATTTCAGGTAATACCAAATTTGGAACTTAATGTTACTAAAAATTTAAAATTATCTTTATTTTCCAATTAAATTTACTGTTTGAGAGTCGTGCCAATAATGAACAATTATTGTGTAGAGGTGTTATTAAGTATTTTTAAGTAGGTTTTTTTTATAATGTATTGCAAAACAAGGCATACATGTCCTTAAAAGTGTTCAATGTGCACAAATTCTTACTCAGCACAAAGTACTTAGTTTCCACTATTACCTAGATTTTACTATTATTACTATTAAGTTACTTTAATGGTAATTGAACTAATGGTGCATTCAAGTCTTACGGTTTTGTACCTGACTATTTCACGTTTTAGCAGATATAATTTAAAACAATTACAATACATTAAACTTGACGTCCTCTTCTTTTAAATATTAAAACACAAGACTCCTCACTAATAATAAAATTAATAGTAAACATAGTTTTCCTGTATCTTAAAATCTTTTTTTATATACAAAAGAATATAATGATATTTACACCCACTCATATTGAAAAAGAATTTGATAAATACAAATATTTCTTTATTCTTTACTCCGTTGATAATGACTCTTACAAAGGCAGGTGCTCCTCACTTAACAAAGCATGTTGGTACTCATCTTACATCTTTATTTAAGCTTTTCTTATTCCTGAATAATTAAAACTATCTCCTTTCATTGAAAGTTACTAATTTTTATATGATATTAAATCCTGACTGTAATTAAAAAGCATGAGCATATACATTAAAGTTCTTTCACTTTTGAAGTATTCCAGAGACTTTACATCAAACCCATGAGAAAATAAATCATTGTAGTAGTAGTAAAATGTAGCTTCTGGGACAGGACCTTTGACCCCTGTTATCTCTCTGCGGGGGGTCCTTATCAGTGATAACCTTTGACATTTCCGCATATTTTAAGGATAAGCACGTGCCAGATAACCTTGACCCCAATTAAAAAGCAATTGACCTCAATTAAATAACAATTAGATAAGCCCGCGAGGTCGCTACTATTGTTTACGTTTCGTTATCGGCACGCGCCGGTTCGTATCGCGAATTCTTCACCTCTAGGTCATTGAAGTTGATATTATTGTTTACTTTCATCCCACTTTTGGAGGAGAAAAAAACATTAAAATGTCAGAAGAACAAAGAAAAGCTTACAATTTAAGAGTTTTGAGAAATAGGTATCAAATATTCTACGAGAGACGTGAAGGTGAACGAATTCAGAGCTCTTTCGTTTCATCTTCGACTTGGACGTGGGGTGATTCAAAAATATTACAAAGCACAGGTTTCACGTCCAACGGATACAAACAACTGCGTACAAGACTCTCAAGTTTCAAGTAGTGGCAGCTAGCTCTAAGGATGAAGATTTTGAGACCGGTTACAACTTTTCATAAAACTTATAATTGAGAGTAATAAAAATTTTGTGAAAGATTTACTAGTAAAAAAAATAATTTTTATAATTTTGTTTTGATGTCTTAATAAAGTTAGAAGAGAGTTTCAGAAGATGATTGGTACAATTCATTCGTTAAACTTCAAATTGCAGAGAAAGAAAAAAAGATTGTTGAAGATTTACTAGTTTAAACAATTTTATGTATATATATATATGTTTAATATAAATATAACTTTTTACTGAGGTATTAATTTTTATTTGTGTTAACATCCCAATAAAGATAGAAGTGTGAAAGATTCAACAGCTCAGAAGATGATTGGTATAATATTCATTATACTAAGCTTTGATATCAATTGACCTGACCTCTGATAAATGTTTTATCTAACAACCAATTTAATTTTAAAGTAAGCGGTATTGTTTGATCCACCGCTAACAGTGATTATGCACCGAAACATGCTTGCAACGTCTGCTCTCCTGATAATATCACATTTTTATTTGTCCTTTATTTACCCTTGTTTACTACATTTTGTCGACACGTGGTCACCTTAAACCTTTAGAATGATTAAAACTGTAAATTCTCTATCAACACGTGTTCGCCTTTAACCTCAAACGTCAGTTCTGGATGGGTATATAGCGTTCTCCTCTTCAGAGAGTTGATCAAGTTCAATTTTCGACTTCTACTCGTCCGCTTCTCACTTAACAAGTAAGTACAACTATAAAATAGTGTGATAGAAAATGGAAACCTTGCGGTGTTAACACAAGTTTTCTATCACACTTTAAAAATAATAATAAGTACTTAGTTTTATGGAGCAGAGAATGGAAACCTTGCGGTGTTAACGTAAGTTCTCTGTTATTAGTAATTTATTTTAGACCAGTGTGATAGAAAATGGAAACCTTGCGGTGTTAACACAAGTTTTCTATCGCACTTTTAAAATAATAATAAGTACTTAGTTTTTATGGAGCAGAGAATGGAAACCTTGCGGTGTTAACGTAAGTTCTCTGTTTTAGCTAGACATACATAATTATTATCATAAACAGCTTTAATTAATGTAAAAACTTATTATTTTTTTTTAGTGTCGAAGTCTCAACTAGGGTTCGTGCGTCTAACTGAAAACGCTTTTCCTCCACATAGAAGCTCACCTTCAGCTGCTGGTTTTGATTTATGTAGTGCCTATGATTATGTAGTACAGAAATTTGGCAGACAATTAATTAAGACAGATATAGCAATTAAACTACCTGAAAACTGTTATGGTAGAATAGCACCTAGATCCGGTTTGGCTCTACATCATTTCATTGATGTTGGAGCAGGTGTAGTTGACAGGGACTATACGGGGAATGTAGGTGTTGTACTATTTAATCATTCAAATCAAGACTTTTGTTATTAAAAAAGGAGACAGGATAGCACAACTGATTTGTGAATTAATACTGTATCCTGAGTTATGTGAGCTTTCTGACGTGGGAGAGGACCGTGAGAGGATCACATGGGTTTGGGTCTAGTGGTGTGTAGTATTAAAATAATTATAAACTTTTAAGATTTATTTAAGTTAAAATAAAATATTATATTTTTGTTAACTTTTGCAAGCGTTTAACAGGTTAACTAATTTTCTTTTTTTCTTTTAATGCAGAAAATGGAGCAAGCCCATCATGTCGTGGAAACCGTGGATTCTGACAATGAATCCATGAGATCTGATGCCGTGGTTGACCAACCAAAGAAAAGCACTTCTTCTTCTTCAAAAGTAGATGGTGCGTTGATCAGCTTGATAGTTTTGATTCAAAATTTGTATACGATTGGGTTAAATTCTTTGGATATGTGGGAGAAGGCAGTCAACGGACTAAAAAAATGCGAAACTTTAAAAAACAACTTTGACGCTATGGCCCTAGTGTTTGACTTAACACAACTTATGAACGTTTTTTATTCCAATGTACATATTAACCCAGTAGATCTTAGTCAAGAAAAGGTCCCGTTGCTCACTGCAGAAGTTAAAACATACGATGAAGTAATGTCTTTTTTTAAACCAATTTTAAGTAAAAAACCGTTTGAAAGGGAAAAAAAATACACACCTGAAATAGTTAATGCTGTAATTCAATGTTTTAAATTATATTCTTTCGGGCTCATCTAAAAAATGAAGAAGAAGAAAAGAAAAGTAGCAAGAGAGGTAGATCAAAACAGTTAAAACAAAAAATCTGTTAAAAAACTTAAGAAATCTCGACCAGCCTCAACCTCCTCGTCTTCTTCTTCTTCATCTTCTTCTAGTTCATCGTCTTCATCAGACTCATCTTCTTGCAGTGAAGACACGGAATCTGAATCAGACTTTGATAGTCTTTTTAGAAGTAGGAAAGGGAAGGGTCCAATAGTCTTAAGTCAACAATTTCAATGTTTAAAAAATAAGAAAAGATTAAGGTTTACTTCTCCAGGAGAGCAGGGTACGCATTTAATAAAAATCGAAATTACTAAAACAAAAGACCTAAAATATTGCAGTTCAAGTAGCATGTATTGGCAGATGGTATCAAAAAAAGGCTTGTTTTTGATTGATTCCACTAAAGGTGATGAAAAGGAAGCTCTAAAAAAACTGTCTTCTATTTTAAACTATTTTTGGTAAGAAGGTTAAAAACATTGAAAATACAAAATTAACGGTGATTGATCAGAAAGTAAAGAAGTAAACATATTATGTAAATAGGTTAGTTAAGTGATATTTCTTTCTTCTATCTTAACCACTTTAGAAATTTTTTTTTTTTTTTTTTTCAGATTAGTTTACATTCAAATTTTACAATGGCTAAGAGATCACACTCCAGTTTAGCCGGTGATGAACAGGCTATGGAAGTAGACGCTCTACCTACAAGATTGACTAAGCGGAGACGTCTTGAAGTTGTTACTCGTGTTGATGAGTTTATCGAGATAAAAACCGCTTTCAAGGGAAATACTTTAAAAAAACTTTTTTCCTTAAAAACAGTGATTTGAATTTATTAAATATTTGTGATTTTCTCCAACAAACATGAGGATAAACTCGAACGTTTAATTAACAGGGTCATAGCCGAAAGTGATGCTATTAAGTTTAATAATTGTGCTTGAGTGCACTTATGTAAAACCTCTTAGCCAAGAGGTAACACCTCGCGCATTCAAAACCAGAAACAAGAAGGTTTTGGAAGAAACTTCCATTTCCAGAGTTGTACAAAAAATGTTTAGAAAAATTTGTAGAGAAGAGAGTGAACAGTTAAGCAAAGGGAGTGGGTGGACTCTTCTACATATTGATGGGATTTTAGTACGATTCAGGCAGGTACAAACCGCTTAGAGGTAGTACTTTCATACCTTTGCCATCAGCAATAGTGCTTAAAAAAGCAGTAATCAATCCGATGAACTTACATGATAACGAGTGCTTTAAGTGGGCAATTTTATGTCATTATGTTAAAGGTGTGCACAGGGAGCGCGTAAACAACAGATACTTTGATTTACAACATAAATTTAATTTTAACGGTATTCAGTTTCCAACACCTCTAAATCAAGTCGGTAAATTTGAAAAAAACAATCCGACTGTTAGTATAAACGTATATGGACTTAACAAGAATAATGAGGTGTATCCTCTGAAAGTGGTTAAGACTGAGAAGAAAGATCACATAGATTTGTTGTTATTTTCTAACAATGTAGGAGTAAGCCACTATTGTTATATTAATAATTTTTCTAGATTAGTACGTGTACAAATGACAAAACATAAAGTAAAGGCAGCTTTTTGTAAAAGTTGTTTAAAACATTTTCAAGGCTTACGTGCTAAAAAAACTGTTAAAAAAACATAGAAAAGACTGTGTTCCTAACAAACCCGTAAAGGTTGTTATGCCTCATCTTACAGATAATGAGGATGATCCTACTTATTTATCTTTTAATAACTTTCATTTTAAGTATAAAGTACCTATAGTAATGTTATTGTGATTTTGAGTCTATTCTAAAAAAAACCTAGCTCTGAAGAATGTAACAAACAATCTCAACATGTAACAGTAAAAGAAATACATGAACCAATGAGCTTCTGTGCATATTTTGCTATCAACGAAAATATGTTACCACTAGAAATTGTAAACAGTTTGCCTAATGAGCCCTATCTCTATCGAGGTCCTAATGCCGGTTTAAAATTTGTAGAGTACATTAAATCTATAGCAAATCTGATTGGTGATTTGTTAAATGTAAACGTACCCATGTTACCTCTTACTAGGGAAGAAAGTGATAGATTTAAGTCAGCCACCCACTGTGAATGTTGTAACACAGAATTTAGTGAGGCTCTTAATGCTCCTTGTAGAGACCATTGTCACTTAACTGGTAAATTCAGAGCAGTGTTGTGCGGTTCTTGTAATTTAAAAAGACAAGATCAAAAAATCTCTTCCCGTTATAATTCACGGTAGTTCTAATTATGATACCCATTTTATTATTAAACATTTAGGACTTGATCAAAATAAAGTTGAATGTTGTTCCTAACACCAAAGAGAAATACATTTCTTATGTAAAACACACAGATAGCGGGTATTAAAATTAAGGTTCATAGATAGCTTTAGGTTCATGGCAAGTAGTCTAAGTTCTTTGGTTTAAAAATTTGAAAAATGATCAATTTATTCACACAAAAATGTTTTTTCGTGATGAAGACTTGTGTCTTGTAACGAGAAAAGGAGTGTATCCATATGAGTTTACCGATAGTTGGGAGAAACTTGATGTAACTCAACTCCCTGCAAAAGCGCAATTTTATAATAGTATGGGTTTTAAGCGAAATATCGGACACGGACTATGAACATGCTGAAAAAAGTATGGAATACATTTAACTGTCAAACCCTCGGTGATTATAGCGATTTGTATCTGAAAACCGATGTGTTGTTTACTCTGTGATGTATTTGAAAACTTTAGATTAGTTTGTATAAATAATTATGAATTAGATCCAGCACATTATTTTACCTTACCTAGTCTTACCTTTGATGCTATGCTAAAGTATACTAAAGTTGAACTTGAGCTGATTCATGATTATGATATGTATATGTTTATCGAAAAGGGAAATAAGAGGAGGAATTAACCCAATGTGTTAAACGCTATGCAAAAGCTAACAATAGTTATTTAGGATCATCTTTTTGATGCTGGTAAAGATGTCAGTTTTCTTACTTACATTGATGCAAATAATTTGTATGGTTTTTCAATGTCTCAACCAATACCGAAAGAAAACTTTAGATGGTTAAAAAAGGGAGCGATAAAACATTTTTGATGTTATGACAAAGCCTGATGAAGGAGAAAATGGTTACATTCTAGAGTGTGATCTATCTTATCCACAACATCTTCATGAGGAAACATAATGATTTACCTTTTCTCCCTGAAAACAAACGTTCCTCCAGGATCAAAACAGATCAAGCTGTTAACAACATTAACGGATAAAAAAAAATATGTTTGTCATTATTTAAACTTAAAACAAGCTTTGCAAAACGGTCTTGTGTTGAAAAAGATTCATAGAATTCTAAAGTTTTCCCAGAGTTGTTGGTTAAAACCTTACATAGATTTTAATACTAAAAAACGAAAAGAATCAAAAAACGATTTTGAGAAAGAATTTTACAAATTAACTAAACAATGCAATGTTTGGAAAAACAATTGAAAACATTAGGAAAAGAATTGATTTAGAACTAGTTACTAATAGCAAAAGAGTAGATAAGTTAGTTTCAAAGCCTAATTTTTAAGAATAGAATAATATATGGTGAAAATATTGCAGCTATTGAGCTATCCAAAGATAAGATTTGTTTTAACAAACCCAATTTATGTAGGATTCACTGTCTTGGAGTTGTCCAAACTTCACATGTATAACTTTCACTACAACATTGTAAAACCTTTTTATGGTAACAAACAAATCAACATTTTATATCTTGATACAGATTCTTTTTTGTATGAAGTATTTACTGAGGACTTGTATGAAGACTTTGAGAATCCTATTCTAAAGCAAACACCTCGACTTATCCAACTATCCTTTTGATCATAAGTGTTTTGATGCATCTAACAAAAAAGCATTAGGCAAATTTAAAGACGAATGTACAGGGATTCCAATTGTAGAGTTTGTAGGTTTACGACCTAAACTTTATGCCTACCGCACAACAAATGATGATTATTTACAAGAATCCAATAATCTAAGATTGAAAAAAGCTAAAGGAATTTCAAAGGCTGTCGTGGATAAGACTATAGTTTTTCAAAACTATTTAGATTGTTTGTGTTTAAAAATGAAAATATGAGAAGAGATGTAAGAACTTTTCAATCAAAGAAGCACAATGTAAAAACTGTAGTAATTAACAAGTTAGCTTTAAGTAATAAGGATGATAAGAGATATGTTTGTCCAAACAACATCAACACCCTAGCATATGGTCATTATAGCTTGTAAGTTCTTGACTTGTCATTTTGTGCTTGTTATTGTGAGAATAAACAGCTTTTTAATCAAAAACTTTGTTTTTAATTCACAACCTTTTCATATATGACATACGCTTGTATGTTTCTTTCAAGGTGATTAGAAAAAAAAGGAAAGAAGAAAAAATCGAAATAGAGTAACATGTTCCTTTATTGATAAATACAGAAATCTACATAATTTTTTTAACAATACCAGACAATGGTAAATATTGAATTAAAGCATCATGAATGATCAAACAGTAGGCTGCCGTATTAGCAGGTATTGCAGCAGACGTTTGAATTTCCAGTCGTATATCCAGTGATCCTGATTTTTAACGTTTCCACTTGCTTAGAACAGTCAATAACAAATAAAGGAGTTTTAGCTAAAAATGTTGTTTTATCGAGACAAGGTTGATCATCACATCCTGAATAATAAGAAGATTGAAATCTTGTATACAAGTCATACATTTAATGATTTGTTGCTGTTCAAGTTATCATATGGATAGTACTTGCTGTTGAGGTAAAGTTTCACATTTTCTAGATGACAAAAATCAAAAATGAGATGCATTTTTAGCAGCGTTATCTTTACGATTTGTTTGAAAACCTAGTATGACGTAGCGTGGCCTTTTCCATAACTGAACTAGTTTTAACTTGTCCATGTTTGAAACTGCGAGGCTGGTAAAGATGGATACTCGTTTTAACTGCCATCTTCTAAAAGGAATAGAAATAGGTTGATCTTTATCTACAACTTTTAAAAGAGATAATTTTATATTGTCTTCAACTTGTACGTAAGGTACTTTCCAAATAACTTTTGCCAAATTTATTTTAAAATCATGTAAAGCAGCTCCACTCTGAATGATGGCATTCTTATCACTTGATGCTCTCAAAAGTACCAATTCCTGTTTAACATTTAATAAAATATGATTATAATCTTCTACAAATCCAAGAAGCAATTTAAGTGGTACACAAAAAGAAAAGTTAGTTCTATCACTTAAATTTTCTACTGATGTAATTTTCCAACCAGCATTTTCCATCCAGTTGACATCACTTGGGCGAGATGTAAAGTATATTTTTCATTGTAGTCGTAATACCAACATTTTTAACTCTATCAATTTCTGTACCACACAGTTCGTATCGTATTTCATCAAAACAAAAATGACATAGCATTATTTACCAACTCCGTAGTTATATCATCAGAATTGTCCGCAACCTTTATAATTTTTTCCCTCAATCAGAAGGAAACTTCGACTTGGTAATGTGTATACATCTTGTTGGTGAACTGGAATTCTAATTTCATCACTATTCTTTAATGAATTCGAAGAGTATGGATTGTGAGAATGCCATTCAATATTAATTACTGAATCATCAAAAATTTACATTTTCAACCAATATCCAGTATCCCGTTCATGATGATAAAGGTGATTTAAATATTCCTAGTGAGTTAAGAAATATGCGGTTCCTCAATGTTAACGGCTTCACTGTTCGAGGAATACTGACATTTGGTTGTAGTATGAAAGGTTTTAACTAACTTTTTTTTTTAGAAGATGCAGAGGTTGAGTTAAACACCAAGCCCATAGTTATTTTCCTGCTTTCTCTCTCTAATGTGAACGCGTAAATTAATGTTTTCACCTCTGAAATTAATTAAATCTCCGTTCTGATCTTCTAGTTTTATGTTAAATTCTGATAAATTATTTTGTTTGTAAATTGGAAGATATTGTACTGATTCAGGTCTTTCAACAATTTTAAATCCAGGTCCAACCACTGGATAAAATTCATGTAATACGTGTCCTTCGATTCCGTCTCTATATGAACCATCCTACAATATTACAAGTGATTCGTATGATATCAACTTTGTTAATGGCCACTTGACTTGATGATACATGCCATTTATTTGCATCCAATATCTTGATATCTTTATCTATAAACCCAAGTAACGAACCTAAATTGTGAGGTTTCGAAACGTCTATTCTCTTAGAACACCATATTTCACTTTTAAGTGTATTGTTGTTTGCTTTTAACTTGAATGTTGTAGCCGGATCTATTTCTTTCAATTTATTGTTAATATACTTATGAATGTCTTCTATTTCATAAGATCCTGTTGGAAGAGATATTGTATTGGAGCCGATGTAAAGTACGTTATTGATATTTTCTTCAATATTGGGAATTGAATTGTAAGTCATTAAATCCAAAAAAACCCATTCCCAGTCATTAGATCTTGATAAATCTAAAGGAGGAAACAACGTACACTTGAGATCAGACGATCTTCCTGTAACACAAATCATTTCTTCACGAACAAAAAGTCTAAACACAAATGACCGCAGTTAAAAGTATTTTCCTTCTGCCTCGGAAAGTAATTGTATTTGATTGTAACGTGATGGGGTCCACTGTTAAAATAATCCTCTAACTCGGTCGGCGGTCTTAAATTGCCAAAACTGTCAAAGTATTCTACGTTATATCCACGTTTCACATAACATACCCAATGTGTACCTTTTCCATTTATACTATCTAAATTAACAACTGCAGATTCATTATCGTTAATTTTAGGCGGTAACAGGTCTCTCATAAATACTCCTCTAAAGTCTGGTAACTTTAGAAGCTTAGCACATTTTAAAATGTCAAACTGTGATAGCGGTTTACTTGGAAGCTCATCTATTATTTTTCGATGAATATTTTTTTTTTTTTTAATCCTGATCCGGAATACGGTTTTAAAATATAACCCCTTTCCCTTTAAGGTTTTTTTCATTTGCTTTGTTTTGTTCTTGTTTGTCTTTGTTTTCTTATTGTTTTTTTATATTTTTATTTGTTTTCATCTGTTTCCTCTTCTGTACTGCTTTCTTCTTCTTCTTACTTATTGATCCACCACTTAATTTAGATTTCGCTTTCATAATATTTGTAACTGCCCCACGCTGCAGCTTTTTCACCTACACTTGAATCTTGATGCTTTAAATCTATTCCAAGCCTTTTCAGCTAAGATTCTGTCAGCGTATGCTCTGTTATTAGTATCTTGATATTTTAAGTACGCTATATCATGTTCCTTACAAGCTGCGTCTAAACCGTTAATTCCTGGATCGTTTCTACTTAATCTCTTTTGTAAATCTGTACCAGGACCGCAGTACTGATAAACCTCCAGGTAAATGTAATTCAAAAGGTAAAATGTCAATTCCTCGATTTATAATAGCACTTGCAGTTTTTTCCAATTGTACTTAACAGTCCGGAGCCACAATAACGACTGAGGCGGTTGTTTCGCACAGCCATTACTTAAATACATCTAAGAGACGTCTTCACTTACTGGGGACTCTACTTTAACTGAAAAAAGATCAAGCCAATTTATGTTTTTATATTTTATAACTTTATTTATCCATTCGGATTTAGTCATCTTTTTCTTACTCCTTTTGTGAATTTGATAATAAATTGCGTAGGTTATGTCGGCAATATTTTCTAGAAAATATAATTTGTTCACACAGCATCGTACAGAAAACTTAGGTTTAGACAGATTTGATATGGTAGCACTCTTTGCATCAAGTTCTTTAGTTGTTTTATTAAGTATTAATGTGTTATCTCTTAAATATTGCACATTAACAGCATGTTTATTGAAGTATTTTTAAATTTACAATGTCATACTCCTCAACCGGTTCACTAGCACTGCATATAACTTTATTTTTCGCATCAAACTTTCCATTTTCAATCCTTAAACAGTCTTTCGATGGAATCTTTTAAATATTGCACGTTAACTACATCTTGTAAATTTGAAGGTTTTTCCAACATTTGATATTTTTAGATTTTCTGCATTAAACAAACTCCCATCTTTGGTCCTTAACAGACTATTGTTTTTGATATAGTTTAAATTTACAACATCGTTCTTCTCGGTAGGTTCTCTGACATTACACAGTTTCTTATTTTTGCATATCATAATTGCCTTCGGTAGTAAGTTCGAACCCTTCTCCTTTTGGACCTCTAAGAACCTTAGTCGATCGTGAATGGTGACCAAATTTATCAACACTCATGATACATGTATATCATGTGAGGAATAGAAATAAAATGAACAATATTCAACTTGATAACAATATTTATTTTATTTTTTCACTACAACGTTTTTTTTGACAATACAGGTTCTAATTCAAGTAGTTCTTCAATGATTGAGTTGATTTCATTTGAATGACCTGTGTTCCCTGCTTGTTGAGATGCTAATAATAACCTCAATCGATCTACAAGTTCATTTGGATCGTCAAAATAGACATAATTAGGTGCGGTGTTTGTTAAATTAATACCGCTCCCGGTAGCTTCTTTATTTACCAAATCAGAATATGTTGACATGTGATGCTCTTCAAGTGTTGGTACTCGATTAATCAGAGGAGCAATTATATTTTTATATTTACTTCCTCTGTTAGATCTAATTTTTCCTGTTGCTGAATAATTCACTCTATAAACGTTAGTTTCTCTCAAAATGTCAGCATATGCATTTAAATCCTCTTCAGTAATAAAATATAATCGTTTGGAATGTTCATAACTATTAATTCATAAAGACCGGGTGTACCTTTATATCTTTTTCCATCTATTAAAATATCATCAACATGAATATCTATTCGTTTGTCTCCTATCATCCAAGAATCACCATCGATTTCGAATACCATAATTATGGTCTAGAGTTTTACCTCCTTGTATAAGTTTTAGAAAATAATCTCTAGCAATTTTCCCCTTAAACTCACGTTCTACAAAATTCCTTTGCAAGTTTTTTTTCCTTGGGGTGTTTTTAATAATTCCTGTCCAGTTGTTGACTCGTATACCATTTCCTCGTCAAATTGCTTTGGCGGCGGTGGTGTATTCATTTCAATATCGTTATTATCATTTGTTAATTCAGTTTCCATATAAGAATCATGACTTGCTAATCGTTTTGCAGAAGGAAGCTCTTCACTATTACCATCATCATATTCATAATCACTCTCATAATCAGGTTGAGTTGGAAAGATTTAGGCGAGGCTTTCTCTTAACTCCTTGAGGATGTTGAGGTAAGTAACGTTTCGCAGGTGTTTCTTCATGGTCTTCTAAACTTTTCCTCTTAAGTTCTTTCTTAACTTCTTGTTGTTGTTTGTTGTTGAAGCTGTTCACCCTCCTCAACTAGTTTTTGTAACGGTTCTGATATTGGTTTTAATTTGTTTTTCCACATATCTTCAGTTTCTATAAGGTCACGTTTTAAGTGTTCTATGTTTTCGTTTTATATTTTTCCGGAGTTCTGTAATTTCTTTGATAATATCTTCTTTTGTTTTGTTAATTTTTTCATTCTCAATTGGTTCGCATTGATCGTCCTCTGCTGCTTTACTCTCCATCTTTACTCCTTGATCGTCAAACATCGACTGAAGGAGTAAATGAAATGCAAAACGATTTGTAACCTCTCCCTTTATAGTGTTACAAACGTATCAAATCCTGATCGATAACGTCCTTTATTAACTTGACTTTTCTCTATCGATAACAATAAATTTATTGTTTCCTTGATCCCATACCCTAAAGCAAATAGTTTTTAAATGTATCGAAACTCATGTCAGGGTTTACATGATCATGGTAGATATGTTGCAAGTTACGATCATCTTGTTTGAAAACAACTATAAAATTAGCATTATCACGTACCAACTGTTTTGGAATGTAACTGTACGTTTGACAAATATAAAACGTGTCAACATCATTATGTCTTCCCATGGAGAAGTAATTTTTTATATTAGTTTGTTTACCACAAGCTACATCATCAAAAATCATTATGGAATTCGGTTTCACTTCACTTGGGTGTGGGACTTCATCGTTGTCTGAAAACGAAAAGTATCCAATCTCAGGAAGTTTTTTTTTTAACACACATTCCAAAAACTCATACTTTGATTGATACAATGATTTCGAGAATATATAAATAATTCTCAAAAAACAGACCTTGCGGAGAAAATAATAAATTTAACATTAAGTTCGTTTTTCCGCAGTTGGAAGGACCGGCAAATTATACATCTTATAGAATTAGGTAATAATTTACCATGATGTTTTTTGTATTCTGAATTCTTCTCCTTTATTATCATATCTAAATTTATAACAGAAAAAATTATTTTTTTGTTTTTCAAACTTCATTATAGAAGATCTACTTTATCAATCCAACTGTCATGTGATTTATCAAATCCTAACCAACGCACTAAAACTTTATCACCTTTTTTCCTAACAATCTTTTCTACTAAATACGTGTCTTTGTAATTGGTTTTTGCTTAGTTCCTCTTGATAGAATCCTCCTTTAATGACATTTCCTTTATCATCTCTTAATATATATGTAATAGGTTTCGTTAACTGTACTTTATATACAGTATATATTTCAATTGCTCCATTGAGGAAAATAACCTTTAGTAAACACTTTAGATTTTTTGCTTACTCCTAACTGGATCACCAACTTTGAATCTTTGTTTTAACTGAGGAGTTTTACGGGTTTTAACAATCCTTAATAAAATATCTCTCTCATTTAGATTTGTTACATCAACAGGTTTGACTCCTATAGTTCTGTGAAACAGTATTGTTATATACGTTTACAAGCTTTGGTAATAAACCGAGCCAGCGGTAACTACCCTTGTTCACTAAACGCTCTCCACATTTTACTTTTCAGTGTGCGGTTAAACCTTTCAACGATTACCGCTTTTTTATCTGAGAATGTATGATAATGATTTATATTGTACTTATTTAGTAACGATTTAACTCTAGAATTGAACCATTCAGTTTCCCTGGTCAGTCTGAAAATGTTTCATAGGATATTTTAATAATATTGGTTTTAGAACTTTCTCAATTTCAAGCCCACTTTTAGACTTCAACGGTATAGCAATTGCAAATTTACTGAAACAATTAATAATTGTCATTATATATTTAAAACCCTTATTTTCTTTTTGAAATGGAATCATTTCCACTAAATCTGCTTGATATAGATCATTAATACCCTTAAGTTCAACATGACGAGTATGAAAATTCCTACGTGCTTGTTTATGCAATTCTCTTGCAATACCAGCTCTAACAGCTAATGTATTCATCATGAGTTATACTCTGGTAGTGAAAAATAAAAACAACAATATATCATGATATAGTATTTTATTTGACAAGTTCACAGAAAGGTGATGCTCTCTTGTGTTCTTCTTGCGGATTGTCTTCTGGACTCCACTGATCCAAAGTAACACCGCAGCTAACGCAGGTAGTCGAATCACCAGTTCCAATGTAGTAAAACCCGGTGCTCACCATTTCTTCTATTGCAGGATATGATTTAGGCCACATCATAAAAGTCTCTTTCATAACCTTCTCAGTTTCAGCAACAGACCTTTTGTACTTGCAATAGTTGTTATAATCCTCCTTTATAAATTTACTCAGGTCACAATCTGGATTGTTGATTTTATGAACGAAATTTAAATGTCTAATAGTTAGTCTGGTGCTGTCTGACTGCCATCCGCATCCGCAGCAAATAACATTCTCAAAATACTTTGTCCGATAAAATCCAGAGTTTGTTAAGTCCTTTTTAGTACAGTTGAAAATGTTACAACACCCATTAACGGTATCTACTGACATTGTTGTTGTTGTTAGAACGTTAACACAAATAAAATTAATACCTCAGTAAAAAGTTATATTTATATTAAACATATATACATAAAATTGTTTTTCTAGTAAATCTTCTGAAACTGTTGATTATTTCTGCTCTTCTAACTTTATTAAGACTTAGACACCACGTCTTAAAATTCCTTTTCTTCTCCGACAGTAACATCTTCGACTTCTATATTTGGGTGACTTCACTTCGTACAATTCCTTGTTTCTTAATTCAGCATCATATTCTAGGACACGAATTGTTGTATTCAATCTTGAGATTTCATTATTTAACTGTCCTATTCTATCGATGTATTCCTCAATGTCTTTTTGTAAAGATTCTTTAACATATGCGCAATCATCAGCTTGCAGACAACAGTCATTTGTTTCATTTAAAATTTCAAGTGTGGTCGTGTCATCACTATAGTTGTCTTCATTAAATGTAGAGTCGTTTTCGTCAAAAGAAAACGTTTCATCACCTTGTTCTGACGGGGCATCATTCATAGTCTCTTCATTAAAAAATGACAACGATTCTTCTCCATCAGATCCACTAGTTGTCTCTTGGCTACTAACATTGAAATAGTTCAAAGTGAACAACGCTTGATGGGGAGATTTAGGTGAGTAATGTAAATCTATCCTTGTTCTGTTTGATATTGCGTGAGCTACAAGTGTACTTCCATTACCCCAGTGTTGTGAAGAGAAATTTTGTTGACTGTACACAACACTCAAAACATAAAAGGAAGATTACATATGGCATTGTTACCGACATGATTAACACACATAATAATAATAATAAATCAATAGCGAGTCAATCCATTTATATTCTTACAAAATGCATATTAAGCAGAAAAATATAACTCGAAACACTCTCGAGTCAATCGTACTATAGTTAGAAGAATTGTTTTTTTTTTTTTTTTTTGGATAACGTTGCATTATATTATTCATCACATAGTTTTAAAGAGACAAAAACCTTATCGGTCTGATGGACTGGTTGGCAGACGCCTGACAGTGATATCAGGTCCATGACCTAGAGGTGAAGAATTCGCGATACGAACCGGCGCGTGCCGATAACGAAACGTAAACAATAGTAGCGACCTCGCGGGCTTATCTAATTGTTATTTAATTGAGGTCAATTGCTTTTTTAATTGGGGTCAAGGTTATCTGGCACGTGCTTATCTTAAAATATGCGGAAATGTCAAAGGTTATCACTGATAAGGACCCCCCGCAGAGAGATAACAGGGGTCAAAGGTCCTGTCCCAGAAGCTACATTTTACTACTACTCATTGTGTTTCTAAAGAAAATAAAGTCGTAGAATGAGAAGAGGTTTTGAAACAAACATCATTTCGTAAACTTAACAAATATGTTTTCAAAGATAATGTTTTAGTTTTTCATGTAAATGTATAAATATGAATCAGTACAAACTTCTGGATAGTTGCTTATTGTGGTCTTATTTTAAATTATTTATAGTACAACAATTAAGTAAAAAATTAAATAATGTACTTAGTTATTAAGTAAAGAATATTTTTCCTTTTCCAACAATACAACGAGGCCAGGTTGTAATGGAGTTCAATTGGGTTCAGTTTTAAGTAATGAAAGCGCACAGATAATTTGAAACATAACACTGTAACTATATAAGAGCCTTCGAGGACATACTTATAATAATGTGAATGTGTATGTTACCCTTTCTCCTGAGTACATGAGAAACATTACAGTTAATCAGTTTGTTCTTTTACATGTAATTTACCGTATGATTACTTTATGAACAGCTACAATTTGCCTTCCATATTTATAAGAGCTGACACCTGACTGATCAGTGTGGTCAAAGAGGTCAACAATGTAACGCTTTCATCAAGACAAACTTCCTGAAAACATTACATTTGATACAATGTTACGTTCTTGTTACATGTTTGCTTCTTTAAGTATTAATTTCATATAAACGTGTAAAGTTACTAATATCTAATGATAACATTTGCAGAAACATTCAGTCAATAGAAATACCCAAATCATACAATAAAATGATTTTATTTACAACATGTAAACGTACGCACTGTTATGGTTTGTGATTATTTCTTTGCTAGCGTATATAGTGGAATAATTATTATTTATATCTTTAAAACCTCAGCAAAGCCTGTTACGCGACAAGTTATGCGGTGCTGTCTTGCTTTGTGTTTTATGCGGCTAGAAAACACAAAACTTCACAGTACAAATCATTTAGAGCTACATTTGTGACCAATTATTCATGATCATGTAATGATACAAAATTCCAAAATATTCCTTTAGATTATTTTCGTAATAATAACTGAATAATTAGGGACTATTTAACAGTTTTAATTTATTCAAGGAAGAATCATAAGCATGACACGTTTATGCATAGAGAGTTTCTTGAAAAAATGTAATATCATTGTGCCACAGTACGACGATATTTCACAAGCCGCTGCAGCGTTCAGTGCTGGGAACCAACCATATTACAAAAACTTTCACTACTTATACACGTTTAGCCTTTCTTGCTTTTGGTGATAAGTTTAATATAAAGTTCGTATTTCTTAGCAGTTTGACATTAAACGGATGGTACTAGTTAATTTCTAGAATTACATTTTAAATTTTACCGTTCACAAGGTTACTTTTCTGAACATAATATAATGTTTCTGTTTAGTTTTCGTTTTTATATTATTATAGTATTTTTAATAAAAAACTACTAAATTATAATAAATATTATAATAAAAACTGGATCCAGTTCAATTTTCAGTCTATTTTGTTTGTTTATTATATAACTTGTTTTCAGTTCAGTTAGACACTGTGATATATTTAATATAATATATAGGCAATTCATTAGAAATAAAGTTCCATTTCATGTAAATTTTGTGTATAAATCAATCTGTTTACTGCATAAGGTAATATACTACACTATCCACTAATCATATTTTTATCCGTGTTTTTTTATTAGATTAGAGGTAAATTCTGCCAAAAACGAAATATAATGCCCACCTCTTAAGACCATTAAGAATTTTTTTTTTTTTTTTTGAGTTTATTCGTAAACACACTTATTCAAATGTAAATTACAACTCCTTAACATTCCGACATGAACAGCATTGAAATACTTATTTATATATTAACGTATAAACCACTGTTACATATTGTCCTAATCGACTGCACAATCTTAAAGTTGTGATCCAATTTCGGAATAATAAAATCATTTGAGTTAAGTATTATAAGCCTATTCCTAGATTATGCTTTTATTTTTTGCTTTATTTTAAATTATGGAATACGCATTTTAAATTCTGTTTTAAGATTCCAAGAACCATACATATTATGTACATGAGCACAATTAACAACAATCAAATTGTGAAAGCATTTTAAACGTTTTTGTATTTTTCTTGCCCAAAATCTTACTTTGTAAAATATGTGTTATTAAAACCTCTGAGAAAATCTTAATAAATATATACTAATTTAAGACTTTTTTAAATATTTTCTCTCAGAAGTGCATAGGTCTGAAGGCTCAAGTCCTCCGATGTTTGAAAATGTATGTTATAAAATATTACATATAGTATTGAATTGAATTGTTCCTATTAGTCATGAAACTTTATGTCCTATTTGAAGATATAACGGCTGCGGAACTATCGTCTTATCTTTACACGTAGGAAGTTTATGTTGTTAAGTTCTGGACTGAGGAGTTACGAGTGGAGACGCTCATTTAGAACTTTAGTTTCACATTGAAACAGACTTTTCTAAAAAATACCCAACCTTATATTGGACAGGAGCCAGTGTGATTATTAAAAAAATAGTTGTTAGGACATTACCGTTAAAACTTTTACTTCCGCTTTTTTAAATGATCAATGAAATAACAACTTAATCTATAAACACAATAATAAACAATGGAAATTGCATAATCTATCATTTAATTCTTACCCTTCTTTACATGCATAGTTTTGATTTCTATATCAAATTCAAAACATTTGAAAAAGCAATGAAGCAAACGTAATATTTATACCAGACACCTTTGTAGGAGTTCAAACCAATTTCTTAATTGCAAAAAATAGTAGTTTGTTTTATTTAGTACATTATTAATCCAAAAAGATTTAATAATGTATTCGGTATTAAATTCAATGTTAAAAAGAAACTGCTAAATGAGTTAATGCTTTAAAATAATAGCAGGTATCAGTAGCTTTCGCTCGCAATATTCTAAAAACTTAAAAAGCCCCTGTAAAGTGACTTCATTTTCACTTCAACATCCTATGACTTCAATAAAATTCCCGTTAAAATTTGAATTATTTTAGTCCAGTGTAAACGTTTGTAAAACGACGTAATTAATTTTCAGTTGATGGTTCATTACATCAGTTTAGTTACCAATGATAGTAATATTGTGGTCTTCAATGAAATTTTTTAACGAAAGAAGGGCTATTTTAGTGACATATTATTACGTTTTATGATTTATGAATTATTCATATTGCATAAACATATATGAAACCGGCAAGAGAGATCCGGGTTCGACTCCCGGCGGAGCAAGTGCTTATTGTGATTCAATGTTTATTGAAATTAAATAAGGCAATTGCCATTTATGCAATTTAATGTATATATATATATCCATTACATATGTATATAATACATATGTATGCAAGGGTCAAGGGTCTAAAAGGTTTCCTGTCAAACAAGGAAGAAATTCCAGGCGTTAAAAGATGGATTGAATTTTCTATTAAAGAATGTAAATTATCTTCTGCTGCTTGAACCACTGTAAATTTATCGTTGGATTGTACCTAGTAATGGTATTCATTAAACATCAATTGTTTTAGTTTTGTTTTTAAATTTCTTAACCTAAATACCCTGACTTGGTTACTAATATCTGATAATTGTCAATTCAAGCCATCCTTAAATGGCTGCAATTTCCGCTTAGGTGTTCATTTGCGGTCAGTTGTAAATAATTTTCCTATTAAAAACCTTATTCCAATCTATGCTTACATTTGAAATTTTCTTCTGACTCCTTGTGGACCGTACCCCTGAGAAAGTAGCGGGTCACTGGATGTATATTAATTTATAAGTTTTGTTCGGTAAGTCTGTGCCAAATTTTGTAGCTGAATCTTAAATATTTTCTAAAATTTAAGGGACTTTTTGGACACCTTATACAATATAAATACAAACAGGGCTGAAATTCTCAATTCGGTCATAAAGCGTATATTTTCGGCTATTGTAATGTTTTACCACGTAACAATGAACCACGTATATTCATTGTTACGTGGTTGAATTTCTTGTTGTACCCTGACCAAGAACGCACATTGCTATGAAATTCTAAGAGCCCTAATTCTGCGGTTATATGACAGCCTTTAAATATATAGCAAAACTAAACTCAAAATTTTGCCTTTCATATATATGCATTATACTACTGATTAAGCACCGCATATTTAACATTTGCTAATACTTACAGTTAAAAGTGTACTTTCACTAAACATTTTAGTGTTACATCTGGATGAGCTGTGTGCTCACCAGTGAATACAGAAAATATTGAAATAAGGAATGTTGTTATTTTCAATTTTTCTTAACTACTGATTGTTTTTTAAACTACGTTTTTGGAAATTTATAATGGTACTGAAATAAATTAAACATATCATTGTGTTATCAAAATATGAGGTTTAAAAAGAATAGTTCGTTATAAAAATACTTTTAATATTTGGATAAACAGAAAATTTTCAAGACTAGTAGGACTCAGCCTGGCAATATGTTTGAAATAGATATAGGTCTATATGTAAACCAGGGATCCTATAATGTTTATGTAAACTTTTAGTACAATTGATTTAGAGAGACACCATTACATTTGTATAAAATAGTATAGTTTAATCGGTGGAGGTAAATTGAAAACAAAAATTTTAATAATATTTATGTAATCTTAAATACGAAATATGACAGAGACTATGCGATTATTTTAAGCTTAAGAGTAAAAGATATCTGGGTGAACAGTAAATAATAAAAATTAATAAAATACAACAAAAGAGTTCTCTCTCTACATTTTAAAGAAATTCCCTTTCGGTAATAAGCTAACAACCAATTTAATTATTTTACAGAAAATTAAAGCAACAAAATTTATTACTCATAATTTTATACTTTTTTATATGAAGCTTTCTATTCATAATTATAAACATAGAATATTAATTTAAAATGGTACTCTTAGGCTTTTGATTTAGCTTAATGTAATGAAATATTATGATACAAAGAACGATGGTTATTAGCGAAAGTCAAAGACGTTATAAAATATCGTTGAAAAGCGTAAGCAATATTTAATGAAGGATGATGTTCCTCAGAGGGTTGTGTCCCGATCCCAAGACTTAAGGGCGCAGTTCGTTTGCCTGAGGAGGGTGAAGTAGTCAGGCGATTAGAAAACTGTAATTATTTAAATAAGTTTTGTTATTTTTTAATGTACCTACACAATTGCAAATGATAATGTGTTTCAAAAAGCATTCGAGCTTACGTTCTGCGTAGTTACTGATGTCGATACCGGGTGTTTGCTACTCCAACAATCTAAGTTTATGTAGAGTTGAGATTATTAGACTTGTCCGAGAACTGTCCTCAACACCACCTGAGCATATACGTTGTTAACAAGAAACACTCATGAAACCTTTTGGAAATTTGAACGTAGCCATTCAGGTCAGTCAGCCAACGACCAACATTTGATCTATCCTACGTAGAAACATGCTACACACATTATCCCATAAATGTATTTCTTTGTATAGAAATATAGCATAGTAGTATAAATTAATTTTAAACGTATTTTCATTGGTATTAATATTTCAAATTATTATTTTAATATGTGATCAAATATTCATTTTAGCCCTTCAAAATAGGAATTTTATATATATATATATATATATATATATATATGAAATAAATATATATATATCATACTTCCGTTGGATAGCTGAATGTTTTATAATAATAAATTTGTCTTGTAGCTAACCGTGGGGGATATAGTCAATTTAATATAGCAATTCCACTTTACCGTCCAAATAGCAGTTTTACTGTCTGTTTCTAATTGGATTCTGCATTGGCATGAAAATTATAATCTATGTAATATAAATTACAGAATAACTGAAAATTTTAAAGAACACAAACTTGAGTAGTTAGAATTATTTTATTTGAATAGTTCTTATACGTTAAAAAATATATCCTATAGTCTTGCTACTCCAGAAAGCATTTGCAACGGTTTAAGGAAGTCCTACGTACCTGTTTAAATGCATACACTTCACTTATATGGAAATTAAGGAGGTTCAGATATTGAATAAACTAATCCAATACGATTTTACCGTAATAAAGAAATAAAAATAACTTACAAATGTTTTAAACAGAATAAGGGTCCGATATTAGCGTCAGGCGACTGCGTATAAATAGGTACAGCCCATTCCCTCAAAATACATTTATCAACCCATGTGGTTTTAGTCCTCGATGACAAAATAGAGTTTGTTTCGTTTACATTTACTTCAGAGTCAAGTAGAAACTTTAAAATGTTTAACCTCTTTAGTAGTTCACCTACTTTTTAAAATTAATTGTTATTTAAAAAGCTAATCAAATACTTATACAGGGTGTACATAAAGTCCTGCACTGGTATAAATATTTTCTAAACGATAACAGATAAATGAACAAGATTTGGTACATCAATACTACACCTAAAACTCTACTTTTTTAAGGAACTATCAGTTTTCTGTAATATCATGGGGACGTCCCGCAAGGAGTCAGAAGGAAATCTTAAATAGGAGCATAGGTCAATATGCACATCATTTTAAAGGGCTTATCTAGCAGAGTTTAATGCCGCAAACCGCACTCAAAAAAAATTTGATCCAGTACAAAAATGGCGGCTGTTCAAAGGTTTTACTTGGTTACATTTCATTAGTAGCCATAACCCCGGTAAAGCAAAACTGCAACCAAACGAATACTGCAGATAAATACTACATTATGATTGTCAGTTGTACAGAAGTGAATTATGACGTAGGTTATCCTCAAGGGGTACAAATACGGTCCTAATATATTGATAACGGGGAAAAAACCTGATAACAGTAACAATTAGAAAGCTCTTATCTTTGGGTCTCGCAGTTTAGACTTTCCAATTAGCCAGTCTATTCATAGTAGGCTATTCTAGATTTCTTGTTTTAGTAGTGCTGTCCAACCTTTCTATCAGTGCACTTTAGTACAAAAGAGTTTGTCGTATTTGCTTGTAGTTCTCAACTGCACTATGTCGCTTGACGAACGTGAACGTATAACACTTCTTATGATGGTTTGGTTGGGGAAACAACGGACGATCACACGAGGAAGAAGCATGCCATTTATTTCATGACTAATTTCACGAGAGGCAGCCAATTTCTAGAAAAACTGTAGGGAGAACTGTTCAACGCTTTATGGAAACAGGAAGTGTTTCCGATCGTCATAGGACAGGAAGGCCCGCTACTGCAACAAACTGAAGGCAACTCTTTAGATGTATTGCACTCATTATATTGAGAATCCGCAAGAGTCCCTACGCTCAGCAACACAAACTCATGACATCTCTATTACGTCTGTTAAAAAGATTCGGAAAGGGTCTAATTTTAAGCCTTATAAAGTTCATTTGGTTCAACGAAGATGATTTCTATCGACGTATAGAATTTTTGTGAAACTATGATGGCCAAAATAGATCGCAACGAAATTGATGCAAACAATTTTGTGTTTTCAGACGAGTGTTCATTTATGCTGAATGGAAGCGTAAACAGGCATAATTTCCGTTACTGGAGTAGCGAAAATCCTCACTGGATGCGGGAGGCACATACGCAGTATCCACTAAAGGTGAAATGTCTGGCTTGGTGTGATAGGTACTCAGTTGGTAGGTCCTTTTTTTATTGAAGGAAATTTAAGTGCAATATCATACCAACGTTTGCTAGAAAATGAAATTACACTAGCACTTCGAAACATGTTTTGGAGAACATTACCAGAATATCTGGTTTCAACAGGACGGAGCACCCCCACACTACGGCATTGACGTAAGAGCCTATTTAAACACTGTTACCAATATATTAGGACCAAATTTGTAACCCTTGAGGATAACCTACGTCATAATTCACTTCTGTACAAACTGACAATAATAATGTAGTATTTATCTGCAGTATTCGTTTGGTTGCAGTTTTGCATTACCGGGGTTATGGCTACTAATGAAATGTAACCAAGTAAAACCTTTGAACAGCCGCCAATTTTGTACTGGATCAATCTTTTTGAGTGCGGTTTGCGGCGTTTAAACTCTGCTAGATAAGCCCTTTAAAATGATGTGCATATTGACCTAGTGCTCCTATTTAAGATTTCCTTCTGACTCCTTGCGGGACGTCCCCATGATATTTACAGAAAAACTGATAGTTCCTTCAAAAAGTAGATTTTTAGGTGTAGCATTGATGTACCAAATCTTGTTAAAATTATCTGTTTATCGTTTAGAAAATAATATACCAGTGCAGGACTTTATGTACAACCCTGTATAGAGATTTTATGTTATGTAATTTTAATAGATAATGACACCTAATGGATTTTGCTCTTTTATGTGAACAAAAAAATTTGTAGTAAAAGTTATATACAACGATTTTCGTATAGGCAGCCAATTCTATATAGTATATTGCTACACTTCCTTTGAAAGCTAAACGACAGCAAATAACACTAATAATGCAAATAAACATGGATTGAAGTAACCAGTAACAAACGAATTGTACTCTAACCACGAATGTTTGTGAGGTGCTGAGAGTGTTATCACTGTGTACTTAGGTAGTCAAATATTGCTAATTACAACTTAAATATCAGGCGTCTATGTTACGTTACAAGAATGGAAAAATATAACTTCATAACGTAACATAACTTCATCTTAGCCTTCAAGTTATACATAGGCTGAGAGTGTTAATATGCCTCTGTCATGTTTTTAAAATAATGGTCTCTTCTTATTTGCAGATAGATAGTGGACAACCAGGAACTTTTTAAAAACGGGACAGATTTTAGAATTATATTATATATCCTCTAATAAAATACTGATTTGTGTTACACTCTTCTTGAATAAAAAAAAATTAAGTAACACTTGTAAAAAAGTTTTTATATATATGTATGTATGTATATATATATACAAATATATATATATATATATATATATATATATATATATATATATATATATATTTATATTGTATGTTTCCAATTTAGAACGTGCCTCTAAGATTTATTGTTTGTTTGTTCAATATCTAATGAGTGCCAAATATATAAATGTTAGTTTCAATTTAGCAGAATTAACTTTAGCATGTTAGATGCACTACACCTTAAGAATATAGGAAAATGAATTGTGACGAAATAAAAATGTACCAAAGCAGAACACAGGTTTCAAGATTATTTATTCACAATAATTCCACAAAACAAAATTTCTTTCGACACTATTGGTGAGCAATTTTAACGACTAAACTGTTCTGAAACTACCTTGAACTAGAAATAAATTCTCTCTCTCTCTCTCTCTCTCTCTCTCCTCTCTCTCTCTCTCTCCCCCCTCCCACCAACCTCCCTCACTCCCTCCCACCCTCCCTCACCCCCCCCCTCTCTCTGTGTGTGTGTGTGTGTGTGTGTGTGTGTGTAGTGTGTGTGTGTGTTGTGTGTGTGTGTGTGTGTGTGTGTGTGTGTGTGTGTGTGTGTGTGTGTGCGCGCGCGCGCGCGCGCGTAAGACGATGTGCATCTTAAGCGTTTTAAGAAATTTCAACCCATGTGTTTAATTAAAATTATTTCTCGGGTGTTGCAGATTAAATATACGAGATTTCAGTAATTATATACATATTGCATTGCTAAACGTGCATACGGCTGAGAAACTAACAACTTAATAATGTCTAATTAGTTAGGTCCCGTCACAATCGACCTAATTTACTTTCTGACCTTGACTTGGCCTGACCTTATTACAAAAAGATTTTCAAAGCTGACCTGATGTTTTGTATTAAGTTGATTGCGTTACAGTTAATTTAATTCATTTTTTTGGCATTTCTTTTGTATATTTATAATTTTAAATACGTAGCAAAAAAACAACTGTATACACAACTGTCTCATTGATTACAATAACCTAAATGTATCGCATGATATTAACAATGGTATCAATGACTAATTAAAAACCAAACAATATCGACTGGATTTTTATAACCAGAAAACAGAAGTATACTTATGTTAATTCATGTAAAAAATTTCTCCAAAACCATGTAACTAGTTTTCTTTTCAACAAAAACACTATTCCGAATTGCATGGAAGTGCATAATATTCCGATGCTTATACCTGTATAATGAACTATAAACATATTAGCTGCTTCATCTATCACAACTTATAGTTCTTTCATATCAAAACTAGTTGTTATTTCATAATTGATTACAATTGTCTAAAATAATGCTGTTATTAACCTTTGTACCTAACAAATGTGTCCTTACTATGCAATGTCTTAATAACAGTTAAACATAATTGAAATATGCCAAGTCAATCTCAGTCTTTGTTTACTACAGGAAGGGTTCCTTGACTTTAAGCGATTTTACATCTTAGACGAGTAGGCAATGATTTCATAAAATATGCAGGTATTACGTAAAAGGGAAAGTTATTAAAAATTAATGCGTTAAAAACACACACACACACGCACGCACACACACAAGCGTGCAGCTTGATCTTTATTAGGTATTAGTGTCTTTTAAACGAGAATATTAGCTATCTGAGCTTTATATGAATATATGAGAGCTATCCAGAAAGTAACGGACGTTTTTGTATGGTGAGGCTGTGGGCGCCATTTTGGTGTAAAACACTGTGGTGTTCGATATGCATTGAGCTGTAGTCACGCGCTGACTGCATTTCTTTTACTTTTCTCCTTTTATAATGTGATAAATAAAAATGTTTGTTGCAATTTAAAATCCCGCCACTTGTAAAGTGCTTTGTTGCCAAAAAAGCAAAAAAAAAAAAAAAAAAAAAAAAAACAGTAAACCAATTTTTATGCTATGTGTATTTGACTGCGGAACGATTTTATACCATTCTAAATATATACTATATAATAAAAGTAAACAATGTTTTATTTACCAGGAGACGTTATGGCTAAGGAGCCCTCTAACACTGGTGACGAACGGCCTAACAGTGACTTCCGAACCCCCGGAAAGCAGGGGCCGGGCAGGCGGGCTGCTTGCAAGGACAGGATTGCTCAGAGGTCACCCATCCAAGCAGCAGCCACCAGTTGCTTCAGTTGGTTATCTCGCGACAACCGCCGTACCAACTGCACTGCACTATTGACGCAATACACAGATATATTTCTTATAAGCTCATGGCAATTAAGCTCATGATAATGTTATACAGGCAAGGATGCATGTTGACCCTCAGGTTCAGACCCTGAGGCTTAAACAGTATAATCGAATAATCTATTAAATACCGGTAAAGAAATACACAGTGTCGTATTGTCAACTAACTTATGGGGCCTAACTCTGCTGTACTGGTTAGTTCACAGAGAGTTAAAAACTTTCTTTGATAACCGATTCTCCAGGAAGGGATATTTCCAACCTATGTGAGAGTGTGCTTGATGGCTTCTCTGGGAGTTCTTGAGCCTCCATACCTAGTGATGCAAGGCGCAGGTATTAGCATTCACTCTTACGTTCGTAATTTATAACATAAATTGTTGGAAACATATCATATTCAAATTTACTACGCAATCAAGCTATTTTTTCTGATATGCAGGAAACACATTAATGTATTCAATACCTTGAAATTCTAAACTAGACCACGGTGAGATTGTAACATTCAGTAACCTAATACATACATACATAACTAATAACCGATTTTACTACCTGATTTCATTATCTTTATGTCCAAAAAAATATAAACGTGTTATATGTTATTAAAATACATTGAAAAAGAACTTTATTGAAATATATGACATTGATATCATACATAAATATTATTAGGAACTGGTGAGGTTGTATTCGTAGTAACCAACACAAAAAATGATTAACTGAAAAATATTAAATTTTACTGGTTTAATTTCTACAAACCTAATAATCTATATTCCAACACTATTACCTAGTCATTGTGTTAAAAAAATGATACAAACCTTTAATATCAACCTTAATAGAGTTTTGTAGTTTCTATCAATAGTTCATATAAGCTGCTTGTAACGTGTGAACAAACTTCACATATATCGTCTAAGTAGCGAATTTGTATAACTTTTGCTTCTCTGCACTACTTTCAAAGTGATCTTCTCAAAGTATATTAGTTATAAGTTTGGAGCTACAATTTAAAATATTGTCCCAGTCGTCTTTGTCAGTTTTCTGATGAAATTTTCCGTAAAAAAAGAATTGCAAAGAATCAATAGTTGTGAAAACAAACCGGAACGACCCCTATGGGTCTGATTTGATAAATACTTAAGATATTACTGAATAATAGATGGAATCAGAGATTTTGGAGGCAATACAGGTAGGGATTGAAAGATTGAACTATGGTGAAGTGACATGGGATGTCTGTCATCCTGTAATGACACATTTACTTTGCAAGACTACGAGTAAGCTAAACTAATTATTAGAAAAAAGACAGTAGCCATTTATGTTATTTTTAAGAACAAACCACGATTCCACTGGTCTTTACATCAGTCCGGGTTGGCGTGAAATTGAACTGCTTATTGCAGGCAATATTTCTCCGAGCCTGTCACAGTTTCTATGAAACTATATAAGACGCTTTCATATCGCTCTATAAATTTATAAAAACGTGACTGTCACAAAAACGAACCATAAAATTATAAATATCATCTTAAGAATAATATATCATTATATGTTTATAATATTTAAAATTCTTATTTTATATTATAAACATATATTTTGATGTTGTTATTATCATTGTTATCATGTTATTGTTATTAAAACAGAATAAAAACTTAAACGTGCTCTAATTCAAAGTAAACGAGTTTATATTGTTTAAAAGCCACATCGGAGCAATACGTTACTTATATTTAAATTTATATAAATGTTTCACATAGTAAAATATATTCTTTAATGGTCAGAACATTTTTTGAATTTATAACCGGTACACATTACTGAAGATGTCACCTAATGAATACATTTGTTATGAGTGCTGTTTTTATAAGTTAAACAATGCTATAACAATATGAGTTGAGTAATGTATATTAACTAGTAATGATGTATGCCTACAAATCTCTGGCTGATAGCGTAGCTAGTTTAATTGATGTATTGATAATATATGTAGTTTCTTTATCATTGTTGAGGTGCAATAATATTTAAAAGAAGTATGCTTACAAAGAAACAATCCTACCATGTTTCACGTTTAATTTTCCATCGGCTTGTTTCAAATGTTAAAGTACGATAGATTATTTGTCCTAGAAAAATAACTCCAGATATTCTTGGATGTACCATATTAGGTTGAGGGCCGGTAGACAATCGTTTTAAACCTTTTTATCCACTTTCTTTATTACTTAGCGTAATTATGGCATACACTATGTTGCTCCTTTATAGATGGTTCCTACCTAATGAATAAAATGCGAATAAAAAATAACTACAATATTAAAAAAAATATTATTATGAATCGGTTTTAATTTTAATATTAAGTACAATCGACTCTCATAATATATTTGAACCAACTTTATTAATGTTACCGATACAAAATGTCTCATCCATGCAAAACTTATAAAATAATCATGATCGCTAACGGGATTTCTAAAAATGAACATATTACTAAAATGTATTTAACTTAATATTTTGGCTTACAAAAAAAATAAGAAGCAGTTAATTCTGAAATTCCAAATAAAGTTACTTAAAGTCAAGTAGTGGTACATTACATTTAGTATGTTCGCGGTCTAATATTGACATTTTAAATCTTGAAAACTCAAAACTTTTAAGATTAATTGCTTTAATTTTTATTATAATTGTAATCTTCACATTAAAAACACCTCATTAAAAATATTGGCTCTGTAATCAGAGAGATTATGCTAAAATCTAACTTTTTTATTTTATTGCTGTACCACAAAAAAAGCAATAGACTACCTTCTTTTTTATCGGATCCATTAATTTAGTTTGTATCTGTTCTGCATTCTTAAATATAATAGATATAAATTTACTAATTTTCTACACTGTGGATGTTGCAAACAACAACAAATTATTTAATGTCGCCAGCGAAATGAGAATAATAAGGAACGTAATATCCAGTCCTTGTAAACAAGGCTGTCACGATCTAGCTTCAATCCAGTTCAGATAGCTCAGTCTGTTTACCTTTGAGCGTTACTGCATTAGAGCTTTCATGGAATAAATTATATGCAAAGATTATATATAATTATAAGCGTATTAATGGACGTCATAGCATGGTTCGACGTGACTTGTTTTGCAAATTGTACATCACTGTATAATACAAGGTAGTGGTGCACCTCACCACATGCAGCGTTACCCGCTACGTTGAACTTGAATTGAATAATGTCAAGTTACCTCATTAATTTCTTTTGTGTCCTGCAGAAAGACGAGCAGGTAAAATAATGTTTACTCTTCCCGTAAGGTAAGAAGAGATTGAATTGTGCAAGCCTACTGAGTGAAAAGTTTCAATGGCGCCTTTATAACTTTAACTCTTGCCACTTTATAAAACACCATCTTGTTTATGAATAAATGGAGTTTCATGCTATAAGTTATATTTTTCTCGATGTATATATCGAGTGTAATTACATGTATTTTGATGAGTCACATGTTAAAATGCTACATCCTTGTTCTCAGTTTTATATTTTTATTCTGCGATTTCATCGTTCCTATCATGGTTACTCACAAGTCCAATTTAAAAATCTTTCCGTACAGCTCATCCAAATCTTATGGATTGATATCATTGACCTCAATACTATTTACAAGGAAAATAGCTTTCTTATAATATTTTAGATCTATAAAATTTGTTCTCAAGATATCGTACGAAAATACGAACAGACAAACAGAACTGATAGTTGTCAAGCTCTCTGCCCCTAAGAGAAGCCTTTGCTAATGCTCAGCCAAATGTAAAATGTCGTAATTGGCCCTAGCTAGGTACAGTTAAATGAGAACCATTGTCTTAAGTACCCTTGCTTAATTTTCAATGTGAATTTAATCATATTGTATATGAACAAATTTAAGAAAGTGGATTTCAGCAGAATTGGTTTATTGACTCACATAACCAGTTTCTATTTTTTAAATAGGCAAGAACCTTGGTTTCTATCTAAAACACTAATTTAGAAGATTTAATTTTGATATCAAAAAGAAAAAAAGTAGTATTACGGCCACATTTATGGAGTCCTTGTGTACAAATCTGCGGTTCTCTTGCGTCAATGTAATAATACGCGATGAAGAGACAAATATCGACTGAATTACATTTCACATATCTCCTTCTATTCTTCCACTCCAATTCAAATAAAATTAAACTTTCTGCAGTCCAAAAAACTGAGCAAACATGCCTTAACACGCCACATTTTTTTAAACTTGCTCCAACGCTTATGAGCAGTAGAATAATTTATATTTCTTAATAACTATTGAGGGGAGTTTTTAATAGGAATTAAAAATCTGTAAATAACACTAATGCCAAGTTTTTAGTTAATTGTTTTATTTCAGGACAAAGAAGTATTCTAGTAAAATGTGTTTATGTTATATTATTGCATTTTAATGAGTTAATTTTACTTTATGAAATACTATTAATATTTACGTTACATTAAAAGTGAGTAAGACTGACAGCATTTAATCTCCGATTACGTTAGGACTCTTTCCCCTAAAATGTAAAAACAACCCTAACGGAGAGAAATGTTTTGCAAGAGGAACAGATCACGCTATAAATAACCAGTGACGTCTCGTGTACCACAGAAGCTGAGCTCTCAGTGTTGTTGTTGCAGTAAAGCGCAACGGATTACTGCCTCATCGAACACGTGCTTTAAAGGTTCACATTGCAGTACTCATGGCAAAACATTTCTGCTTCACTCGGTTGTTTGTAATTTCAAACGTTTTATTTTATCTGCTTCTTATTTAGCTAAGGTATTTCATTATACAAAAGAATATTATCTAAATGTGTTCAGTAATGGAGGACCATCTCCTTTTAACTCTTTTCCTGATCATACTTATTGTTCAAGAAAGAACTGAATTGACTGTGTTTTCCAAGATCAAAGAATAGTTCGTGCATTTCCTGTCCATCTTTTTGTTACTTTTTGCGTTACTTTTGGTTGGTTCATTCTTTACTACATAGTATTGGTTTATCTACTGAAATTCTTGAATGTGCAAAGTATATATGTTTACTAATATTCACAATTTACTTTTCTTCTATAAAAACAATTTTTACCACATTTAAACATCGCCCACGAAAAATTTCATAAAATATTCAAACTGCCTTACTGTTTACTACTTTGTGAACTAAATTTTAAAATTTACTAGGCGTATTAAGTATTAAATATAATTTATTTAGTTATTGCTACTACTAAAGCTTTAAAGCTATCGCTATTACAAAAAAAAGATTTTTAATTTGTGTTGTTACTAACCTCTTCGAAATAACTTTGTGATGAAATATTCGAAGTAAGCATTATTATTACTATTACACTGAGGGTCAGCAAAGCCTTTAACTGGAGGGACCTGATAAAATTTATGTCTGTCTGTCTTTATATCGGCACGTTATCTCAAGAACAAAATTATGTACATACTTAAAAAAATTGTATTATGTTACATTTCTACATAATCACATTAAATTCGATACTAGTGCATGTTAGTAAAAACGTTTAGATTTGTCTTATGGGTAACCATGATGGAAACGATACAAGCACAGTATAAATAAATTTGTAAAAAACCAACTTTAATCATATGGCATTTAATACGACCTAGTAACACATGATGAGCAATGAAATGATTTATACTTACAATCATACTTACGTCGTCAATACGCGGCACGAGGTGTGGCGTACCATTATCTTTTGATATTTCGAAGTTTTCCGTTGCTACTAAGTTAAAACAAAAGAAAATTGACAGAGTTGCTGAATATCAGAATTAACACTAAAAGTTTTATAGTTACTGAATTTTCAAATTGTAATCGTTTTGCCACAGAAGGTGTCATAATATTCAACAATTTAAGTTGTATGTGTTATGTGCTCAGAGCGAAAAGAGGTTTATATTTTTTAATTTTCATTTATATTTTTAAACTATGGCATCTATATCACTTAACAAACTTAACACTATATAAGGCCTAACACAGGATTATAAAGCGCCACACCACAGTAAAGTTGGTAGTTAAATAAAATTAAAGTGATCTAAGTGGTTTTTAGTAAAACATAACGAATCACTGTAACTCTAGACTCTGATATTTCTTATTACAATTAGTTATATAAATGCATTATCTTGGCCTGCGAAAGTTTGCAGAAACATTGGTCATTCTGCAAGCTGGGACTGGTCCGTCCAGAAATGGAATTATTTTAGTCACAGTTGTCAGTGCAGCCAACTTTAAAACTTTTCATTCCCTCAAAACTATTACCCCTTTTTGTATTACCTTACTTATTTTTAATTTATGATAGGAATAAAACATCCTCTTTATTAAAACCAATTGCCTAAAATTCCGTTTAATCGAATTCAATTTAATTTAATATGCCTTGTTTAACTATAAGAAATATATAATTTATGGTTCAGTTATAACTTACCCAGTTATATTACACTTTTGACTCTCGATATTACTATGTAATGAAGTATTTCACTCCAATCCTTAGGAATATGTAAAGTTTAAACTGCCGTCCTATTATTTATTATTTTATGTGATAGCTTGCAAAAAACTTCATTTTCTTAAAGAGGGGAGGACTTAATTGTAACACAAGTAAATAGAACTTCAATTTATGATTAAAGATTTAATTGCTTAAGCAATTTTCAAATTATTTATTTATCTTGTTCAAAGAGCCAATCAAATTTAAAACGATATAATTATTATTATTTAAATGTAAACAAAATTGCTAAGGATCCAAATTTGTTCTTTAATATAATATAATATAAGTTCTATAATACGATAGCAAAATCAATAGTGGTTTACTATTATAATCATAATATATATTATTCAATGCCATTAGCCATTTCATTAGACCATGTTTTAATGGATTGATAATTGGATGGTATATTATGAATATTTTAAATTATATCTCATCGTATATTATTGTAAGCTCTATGCAAGGTTTCATGAACAAACCTTATGTGTTTTAGGGGAATAAAAATTCCAGAATACAACAAAATACAGGAAAATTAGACGCTTATGCCCTATTCATATTATAAATATTAAAAGTTCCCTTTAAAACAAAATTTTTGAAAAAACATATTTTGGTGGGAACCGATAAGTTTACTGAAGTTTTGTACGCTGGCTATATTAATTACTAAAAAAACAGCATAATTTCTTCAATAAAAATTTAGGCTTTATTTACATCGACTTTGTTACATACTTTAATATACATATATACAATATACAAATTCAATATACAATAGAACAAAGTTGCAGTACACCACATCACGTGTTACATAACGGGCTTCACTAAGGTTGTATTAAAAATTCCATTTATATAGTTGATTTCATTCTTGTACATTCATTCGGGTCAACACACAGAAAACCAAACAGAAGAAAAATATTTAGATGTCCATGGCAGACAAAAATAACCTTATTAATTACCTACTGAGTAATAGGCTTAAATTAAGTCAAATCCCACGTCATTCTAATTTATGTACATTGTACAATTAAAGTTTAATGCAAAATTTAAGTTCTACTTATGGAATCTATCTTAGTCAAGAAAACCAAATTAGTATTATTAAGTTAATGCTTTGTCGTACAATGCTTTCGTTTTTCTACAATTTATTCCATATTCACAGTTAAACGGAAATAAAAGAATTTAAAAGAGTATCTGATGTTCGCTTTTTTACAATTCCCTATGGCTGTTATGAGGTGACGTCATGGTAAAGTAAAAATCTTTAATTTTAAACTACAAAATCCAATTAATACAGCAACATACAGCGTCCACAACTTGTAACGTCACATCGACAACACCGCTGGTTTGATTAGTTCTAGTTTATGATGCACCCATTAAAAGTTTTCTGGAATTGTTGCATGCTTCGGAAAGCATTAAAATGGGGTTTCCTAATGGTAAATGGAAAATTGTTGACTAACATTCTTATTTTGGTGTTCTATTAATCATGAATACTTGTAAATTAGAATACAACTTCACTTTAACATTACGAATTTTCTTTAAACAGTACCAGCTTTTATGTTGCGTAACATTTTAAAAAAAGGGCACATCCAGAAATTTCAGATCTTTTCAAATAGGTGTATTTTGATTGACCGGCTTATGTCATGGAATGTCTTTAATTGACATGGTAAACTATCTCAAAACAGAAAATATAAGTAAATAAAATGGCAATATTTATCAATAACTATGTAACATTATTTGATAAATTTAATTTATCTAATGTACATATTTTATTTTACGAATTTACAGACCAAATGTTACGTATTTCAATATTTTTATACACATTATTTTCACGGACAACCTACTAACTGTCCTACTGAGGCTCAAGAATGCTGCACATTCGTAGAGGCCTTAATTTGTAAAATAGTCATACGTATCTCAACATCTGAATATTCTAGTTTAAATATTTCTCGATATATCTGTTTTACAGGTAAATGAAAACGATTTGTTTTAATAATTATATTTATTCGCTTCTTTGAAGCCCAGTTACTCTACATTCACTGTTTCTGGGAAGGCAGTATTGTACTAGTGCAACCTATTATTATAAAACTGTTTGTTAAATACAGTTTAGAGGTCTATATTCGAGTCCATATACAGTGAATTTTTATTCCTTCCTAACTTCATACGCAACGAAAATTTCGATGTTTCATCACATAAGTTATAGGAGATAATCTAGACTTTGTGTCATTAGTGTCAAACGGAAGCCTTACATCAAACTGTTAATAGCCTTTGTCGTAGTGCCGCAGCCACAGAATAGATTTAATGCCCTCTGTCAATGTATGATTATGTAGATACTAATATTGAAGTTCGATAGCTAATTCAGGAACTAATGACTACCTGCTATAATTCAAAACCTGTCATGAACCAAGGTACATAGTAGATAATCCGGACCTGATGCAATAAATGACGGACTAAAGTCTTGTATCATCTCGTAATGGTCTTTGACATGGGATAACCAGCTGTGTGCACAATAGTACTTTTCATTACGTTTGTCTATGTAATATTAAGTGAGATACCAATCATTCTCATTGACTAATATGAAGACTGATGTTATATTTGTAGCTGTTTTAAATACCTTTAGTATCCGCCCTATGGTTTGAGATCAGCATTAACCGCAAACTCACTGACACAGCCTAACGGCTGCCGTGGTATAAGTGCCTATGCTTAAACAACGTATCATTCCGAAATATATCTAAGATTATTATTCTTAGATATATTTAAAGTAAGATATTAATCACCGTATATCTAAGATTACATATAACATAGTGATTCAATATCTGTTCAAGAAAAAAATAATTAGAATGATAAAGGAAATTCAAAGTACATCTATGAGTACAACAAAAAGACATAATTCTCTTCGGAACAATTTCTACTCCGTAAGCTGTATAAAAAGGCGTTTACTACTCAGATTGTAAAAGATATTCATATCTATAACACATCTTTGATCACAAATAGCAATAAGTTTATACTTAGTAGATAACTGTGAATTTACAAATATTATTCGTAATAATTCCAATGTATTACAAATGTATAACTTATAAATAGAAAACTTTAGAACAATGAAACAAAGGCTGTATTCTGTAATCTTATTATAAGAGATTAATTCATGTGAACAATTTTATTAGTAAAATGAGGTCTATTTTGAGAAACAAACCAACACTATATAATGCTTAGAATAAAGTGCATTTAAAGTATCTATAAAGACTACAGTGTTTTTTTATACTTTTAATACTTTTTAAATTTTGTACTTAAAATTAAAATTTTTTTAAATGCAGATATCGAACTCATCGATTTTAAATGCCTTAATAACAACCAATAACATCCTAGTTGGATTTATTAAATTGTACTATAATTTATCAATGCACCCTGTGTCCTTGTAAAATTGTAAAGTAATGGTTTTAAGTGCTATATCATATAAACTCCAAGAAAATAAAAAACAATTTTTTTATTTATCCACATGCTCGTACAGAAACCTTAGATTTATCTTTGCATTTAACAGTATAATCTAATTTAACAATATAATTATCTTTCAGAACTCTTTTTAGGCTCCAAGCTCAATGTTGAAACGATTTTTAAATACCATAGCTCAAAGTTTATAAGCATTGAACATTATGAACTAATTACACAAAATTGAGTTTTTTAAAAACCCTTTTTTCACTATCATAGAATAAACTGTTCTTTTACACTCAATTTGAAACATTATAAATTAAAATCTTTATAGTAGCTCTTAAGCTAACTACCTCAACTCGAAATTATAAGTAGTATATGTCCAATAGCGTTCGTTCTAGGTATCTCTTACTGAAAGAAAATATAAAAATATGATTAAATTAAAGTTTAAATATGAACAAAAGACAATTTTTCAAACTACATGATAGTATATTATTATAACATGTTTTTACATTCATCTTGTGATTTTTAGTCTCTCACATTTATTTGGAATAGGTGTTCATCTGTGTATAAGTTATCATATCTGCAATGTTTAAAATAAGCTAATATATAAATAGCATTAAAAAAGCTGCACCCTAAGAGGTAATTTGGGTCAGACCCCATGACACTACCCCACCAATATTAAATGCTTCAATAACATCTAATGAAATATAGTAACTGTCCAAAAAGTTATTAAAGCATCACCACTGCTCACTAAGAAAAGATTTTAAGCTCTGATTATTGTACTCCTGTGCATTAGTTAAAAACTTATATATTCAATTATATAAAAGACTTTAATATTTCTCAGCATAGTCGATTTAACTTATATGGGAGATAGTAATAAAAATGGTTATGCGTAATCACGTGGTGTTTTAGCTTCCAGGTCCGATGTTGATAGAAAAAGCATTAAAAAGTGTTTCATTTCATTTATCTTAATATTGAAAAATATTAATATTAATTCCAATTTATATACAAATAAGGAATTGTAATATAAAATTTAATTTTGACATCACAGTTATTTCTATATAATTAAAATTTATAAAAACAATAAGACCAGATGGATAGCATAGTTCGTTACGGAAAACATGGTCAAAGCCCTAGCTTGATTTCGCTGTGCATTAAACGTTGGAATTATCAATTAGCTACTCTAAAAATTATATAATTAACTGCTTTATGTTTTAAAACTTTCACATTATAACATTTACGTCAGCTTAAATGCAATACACCGATTAACTATGTTATATACTATTTATTTGCATGAACTGTACTGTAATTTGTTGTACACGTACCGGATTCGTACCATTGATAAAAGCTGAAGTTAATAACATAAATTCTTCCAAAAAGATAGTTGTTTGGAGAGTTTCCCAATCAGATTCGGTTTACAGAATGACATGAAGCGGAATCACGCGGAGGAGTTTCATTATCTGCAGCATTCATCTGAGCTGAAGATTAAATATTGAGCATTCTTTTTCCTTTTGTGCCTTTTAAGACACCCCTACAGTCCGTGTCTTTCTTTAATTAGAACTCATGTTCCGATTTGAAATAATTTTGAAAACTGAATCATTGCGAAGCAAGTCAATGTGTATCTCTAGTTTTTTGTTATAGATAAATTTATATTGTTTAGCTAAATGGTATCACAATTTCATGGGGGTTCCGTACCAGAGACAGTTTATTAATAAACTTATATATTTAGAATCTTCTAATTTGCCATCACGGTTACCTTTAAGTCCAACGCAAAAATGATCATTAATAATCAGCCAAACTCCATGAAGTGACATGCTCCGTATTGGAATGAAGAAAATAGAAGTGAACTTCATGTCAAAAAGTATAGTTAAGCTAATTCTTGAGATATTGTGCTGATAGACAGACAGACATGAAGTGACATGCTCCGTATTGGAATGAAGAACATAGAAGTGAACTTCATGTCAAGAGTATAGTTCAGCTAAGTCTTGAGATATTGTGCTGATAGTCAGACAGACATGGAGTGACATGCTCCGTATTGGAATGAAGAAAATAGAAGTGAACTTCATGTCAAGAGTATAGTTAAGCTTATTCTTGAGATATTGTGCTGATAGACAGACAGACATGAAGTGACATGCTCCGTATTGGAATGAAGAAAATAGAAGTGAACTTCATGTCAAGAGTACAGTTAAGCTAATTCTTGAGATATTGTGCTGATAGACAGACATGAAGTGACACTGAAGAAAATAGAAGTGAACTTCATGTCAAGAGTATAGTTAAGCTAATTCTTGAGATATTGTGCTGATAGACAGACAGACATGAAGTGACATGCTCCGTATTGGAAGAAGTGAACTTCATGTCAAGAGTACAGTTAAGCTAATTCTTGAGATATTGTGCTGATAGACAGACAGACATGAAGTGACATGCTCCAGAACTTCATGTCAAGAGTATAGTTAAGCTAATTCTTGAGATATTGTACATGAAGTGACATGCTCCGTATTGGAATGAAGAACATAGAAGTGAACTTCATGTAAAGAGTATAGTTCAGCTAATGAGATATTGTGCTGATAGTCAGACAGACATGAAGTGACATGCTCCGTAGAACATCTAGTTCAGCTAATTCTAAGCTGATAGAACATTTTCCACTCTCTCGACTAATAGATTCGAATTATGGTTTATGGTGAGTTATTGTACATAATTCATAACACCAGATCTATGATACCAGATGATATGATATACATCAGTACATACCATAACAAAATAGGTATATTATTTTACTTGGCCGTATGTCTAGTATTAAAATAAACATTACTTTTCTAAAAAAAGTAAATTTTTACTTTTATTACTTTTACTTTTTTTTACTTTTTTTTATTTATTTATTTTTTTTTTAGTAAATTTTAAAAAGGTTTAACACCTGGGTACAAATATTAAGAAATCAGTAAAGTTTCCATTTACATTATTCGCAACATAAATCTGATAAAAGCAATGTTTCGCCTCACTCTAATCTAATTAGGAATCTGTGTAAAACAACACGCATTTAAACAGGTTAAAATAAAACAGAGCACATAGAGTTTAAATGTGTGATAGGATAATCTAGAAATAGGGTTATTTCCTTCTTATACAAGATTATAATAAAACATTTTTATAAAACACTGTATGTTTATTTAAATTATATCCTAAATTCAAAAGGGGTTTGTTATAACATTGAAACAAACGAATACAGCAGAGAGCATTGGAAACAGGAGCTATGTATAGCTGATAACGCATTCAGTCCGCCGTACGTTTCTATTGAGTAACTGAACTGTAATACACTGTATTGTTTGATCCATTCAATTTTGAAAATTTAATTTCAATGATGCAGGTTTTTAATAGTGTTTTCTAGTGGACGAAAGCTGGACAAACAGTAAAATAAATACCCCATTGATATGCAATTGTGTGTCTGACACATTTTACCACTGTAGCAACAACATTTATGGTTCCAATTACTTCCTTGGACTAATTTTAATATATTGTAATGCAACCCTATTAATAGCGTAATTACTATAAAGTCTTAGGATAAATATATAGATGCCTGCTACAGGACATATCTTGGGGACATTTCAGTCAACTTGATGTTATCTACTTGATGCGGTGAACCGAAAAAGAATAAAAAGAACTGCTTAAGACAGTTATTACTCTATATACTAGGGTAAAATATAGTATTGTCTTCAGAGAAATAAACTAGGTAGTTATGTACAACTAATTTATATAGAATTTTATAAATTCATTCAATAACATAAATGCTTATTTACAAAAGAATATTCATATACGGAGTGTGCCAAAACTCACATGAATCATGTTTTGAAATTGCCAGTTAAGTATATTTTTACAAAGTACATGAACTTATTAATCGTATTGTTCTGTAAACAATTACATCTTGGTAGCCGCACGGCGACGTGACAAAGACTATTACGTAGCAGTTTGATGTAGGGCTTTGTTCGACACTAATGCCTCCTAGTCCAGATTATCTACCATAACTTGGGTCATGAAATATCGACATTTATAACATGTTAGGGCTTATACGGGGCAGTCATTACTTACTGAATAAGCTACTGAACATCAATATTAGTAATCTACACAGTTATAGCGTGACAAAAAACAGTAACAGTTTGATGAATTTTATTTTGTCATTTTTTATGCCTATAAGTTAAGCTATCTGCTTTAGTTTGTCATTAAGCAATAACATGTAGTAAATGTTTAGGCTTACACGCGGTATTCGTTAGTTACTGAATAAGGTAATGAATAGTCAGCTTATATAAATCATTTTAAATTCGAAGGATACAATAATTATATATAAATGTTGTTTGATATATGTGATATAGCAATAGTGAAGTCCCTTAGACTAAGTATTATAATACTTGTAATACATACTCAGATATTGTAATGAGTATAACATTTCATTGATGAGTACAAGTGATGACTTATTGAGTTTAATCAACTGTAGAATATCGAGTCAGGGGCTTTGTGATTAATGGGTTTATATCGATAAATCTAAGGTTCCTTCCATTGGTGTCAGTGTTTGTTTATTGGTGATGCTCTCTATACCAAAACTAGTATACTATAGTATATCCCCAAAATAAACAATAACATTACTAGTTGCGTATACTCGTACTGAAAATTTACAGTGTTTGAAGGAAGGTAAATATAATTTTTTTTTTTAATTTTCTTCAAGAGCTGGTAAATAACTACTATCTACAGGTCATCTGTTAATAACCTTTAATCACATTATATTACAGTGACCTTTAAAAATATATTAGTTTTATTTTTATTATAATAAAATATTGTTATTGCCCTATTTTGAAATAAAATATGGAGGAGTGATAGAAAACGTTACATTCTCTACTTTTAGAAATTGTTTGAACATCATGAAGAGTGGTTGAAAATCAGTAAATGAGAGTGGTCTAATAAATTGTCTGTGCTTATATGTTGGACTTATATGATATCATGAGAACTCTCAGATAAAGTTCGAATATTTATGAATATGATGCATTTTCACCAAAATAACCATCAGGGGGTATAATTGATTATATTCTGTCATGCCCCCTTGCAAAAAAGAGAAGGAGGGATGTAGCTGCCCTTACTAGAGCAGAGGGAACTACCACTTCTGCAAAATTAGGAAACTACAGGCTCATTACACTAAGATCGTCTTAGTGGTTACGTAAAATCATTGCCATGAAAAAATGTTACTTTTATCATCCCATTCAAACTAATTATCATTTAAAATAATTAACAATTTCTCTAAAAAATGTATATGTTCTTGTTTTTATTTTTGGGATAACTAAGCATTTTTTAAATAGAAGTATGATGTGACAAGTGACACAATCAGTAATACAATGTATGCGTGTCTAAAAATTTCAAAAAAGAGTCTGCTTAAGATTTGTAGGGAAAACATTATCCATAAAAAAATATTGAAATCTAGAAAACTTCCGGAAATACGGTAAACGAATATTAATAATTAGCAAAAATTATCAATTTCTTTATAAACTGATGGAACAGAAACATTATGTATAAAATGTTACATTTGGCTCGTAAATAAAAAATGGCCATTATTTTAATTTATTATGTCATAACTAGGAGTAGCATTCAGAGATTTTTCAATTACAAACTTACTATTTGTATGCCTTTTCAGCGTGAAAAAGACCACGAAAATGAAAGGAATGTTTCATAAGCGGGAAATATTAATACCAGTACCGATGGAAAAGAGGCTTTAAACATTGTGCTCATTTTAGGTTGCGTGATTAATCAGATTCTCTGGCTTATAATGAAATATTTATTTGATTATGTTGCCTTTTCATGCTAAGGAGATATAAATCAATAATCATTTTTTTACATAATCATCTCTTACTCAACACCCAGAAAATTATGAATTTTTAGTTTTTTTTTATTCTTGTACCTCAGGTGCAATGAATATGAAAACGACATCGTGAGCGAGATTGGGTTCTTTATAATATAATATAATATAATATTATTTCTTAAATATAAACAATTATATTTGAGCAAGAACAATAAAATCACGTGAATGTTTATTTCAAAAGATTTCATAATAAAAGAGAATGACATTAAAATTAACAGAATTAAAATTTATTATTTAAAGAAAAAAGTTGTGTAATGTAACACTAAAAGGATTATGAACAGATTATCAATTATGACATTCAATATAATTCGATTGGTTTTGTCTGTATCAAACGATATTACAATTTATATTATATCTTGAATCTAGTTCCTAGTCCCACACTCTCCAGATCATGAATGTACATTACAACTAATGAATGCAATAGAGTGCATTTTAAACGTGAGTTATATAATGCTTATTTTAAATTCAGTTTGTCGTAGCTTCCATTTGAACAAGCAAATGGAGTATCTGTTTTTCTAGTTCAATGTAATTTGCTGCAACGACTCTTAAGAATTCACCTTTGTGAAACTAGTGGATTTTCAAAACAAATGTTACCTTGCTCTTAATAGGTAAAGAAAACTACACGTGATAAAGCCCATCAAAACGTGTACTAAATATAATTGGTTACCCAGCAGGTATCACTTCTGGCTGGTTTATACCTTCCAGTTGAACCCTCTACTGGGCACAGCAAAAAAAGATGTGTGACTTAAATCTGGGCAACCTTATGGAAGTCCAGGAGCGTCACATCACTAACCGCAAATGTCAATATTCTGGGGTTCATGGACAATTCTATAGGTCTAGTCTACTGTGGGAGATGACGTTGTAGTTGGTGGGATTTGTTCCCTAACCTAAGACGTTCTTGCTAACCTCAACAAGAGTGCGCCACTCCCTGCCTACTTTGACTGGAGAGGCTGGTTCAGAGCTGGCCTCCCCTTCTTCCGGGAAGACATGACTTTGAGATGTAGTGCCCTAATTCTTAATTTCATAGGAGGCGGCCCCTACTCTCTAACCTTGCCCATCCTGAATACCCTGTCACTCCTGAAGCAGAGCAAAGGTTCTAAGAGGATTATTATATTATATATTTAATTAATAAATGAAAAGATAGTATAACAATCATGCCATCTATTTGGCCCAATTAATAGATTCAGTTATAAGTTCACAAATTTAAGATTTAATCCCCTGCATACCTTTAATTTAACTTTATGTGAATGAATTTCTCACTAACATGTTAACGAACTATAAATAAAAACGAGTAAGCATTGTAATTCATTGTTTTGAAATAATCGTGTTTTTAAATGTTGTGGAACATTCCCCGGGCCTTGTTGACACCCTCAAACCAATTACATAGATAAACGTAATTATAGATGTATTATATTAGAAGAAAATGTACAACAATAGAAAACCTAATTGAGTGTAGTTTAAATACACACTCATGAGGATTTGTTAATTTACTATTAATATAGCAAATGTAGTAGCAGCCATTGAGATACTATCAACGATTTTATCAACCATGATTATGTTGTGTATAACTTGTTCATAATAGTATAATACTATTCCTATAATATTATTGTATGATACTATTCTCTCTGTGGAGATTAAGTCCTTATGTTGATACCACGAATATGTATAGGTACCACAATAACCTGTTTCAAAAGTATTTGGTCTCAAAAACAGAACTGAATATAATAGAATGGTCTTTTACTAGTGCACGACCACATGCACATACACATGCCCTGGAATTAGATCGCCTCAGAAAGCTGAGTTCCTTATAATATTGGGCTTCACTTTTTCACTGCTTAAGGAACTCACACAGAGTTCTTCAAAGCAGCCGTGTCATCTTTCTCCGTGAAAAATTAGATCTGGGGGACGTCTTTGTGGTTGGATAGTCCGATCACACATGTAGGGGAAATGTGAATTAAAAGGTCTTTTTCCCTTTTTCACCATTATAGTTCGTTTCTCATTTTATATTTATGTTGCTGAAATTGCCAAACATTGGATTCTCTGTTTGCTTCATATAAAACACATAAAAACATAGCTATATCAAAAATAGATGGTTTGTGTAAAAAACCAGGAACAACAGAGGCAGAAAGGTGGATCCTTGATGTACACCAATCTTCACACAGAAGAAGCAAGAGACATAAATCTTTCCTTTAATGTAAGTTTTAGTGTACAGAATATGCAGAATTAGGTTAGTTTGAAACCAAATTTACATAGAGGATACAAAATTGTGTTAAGTTTCATCCACACAATAACCAGACTATGTAAAATAAACAAAGCAGACTATACTCTAATCGCTCAAAACATCATTAGTTTCCTATTACGAGAAACTAATGTGTTAATGTACTGGTTCACTGTATTCACTGTGAAACAGTAAATTACAGTGAACCCATCAAAACCACAGTTATTGGTTATTACCATACCAATAACTCGATTAAGCGTGCTTAAATATTACTATGAACAGTAATGCAGTGGAAACGTGAGCTCTAACATATTTGTTGGTAACACTGCTTGAAATTAATCAGTAAATAGATGCAGTTTCTGTTTTATCAGTTTTATGCAAATAAATTTCATGGTTCCACATTGATTAGTTTTGAGGGTAATAACACTAATCCACAATCCAGGTAACCTTCATATAATTTTTATAAATATAAACTATCTACGCATATTATTTAAGTGCTTGATTTTCCATTAACCCACTTACAAACTCTATTTTGAAACTAGAAATATACATACATATTAATAGATGAAACGAGTGCAGAAGCAACACAATATTAGATCAAAGTACCTCTTGCCGTTTTCTCTAGTCTTTTTTATTGTGACATGGACATTTCTTTGGTCTACATTACCTTTTTGGAGCCTTTAAGGTTGCAAAATATTTGTGTAAACATTTCAATAGTAATTTGTTGTCAGTGGTAAATTTGTCTTTAACTAAACAATTAAGTAAAGCTCGTCCTCTTTCATCACAGACTTTAGCCTCAATAAAATCTTAATCCCTGTATTGTATAAGTATATTTAAGTACGTTATATAAAAAAAATTTGATTATTTAACTAAAATATAAGAACCTATCTATTGAAATAAATCTTTACGAAAAACATTACTTTCCGCTTGTATAAATGAAAGTGCATGGTTAAAAAGCTTCACAACTGGAAACAAATGCGTATTCGTCAACCTATAATCATGTATAATCTATTATCTTATTACTTTCTTCAATGAAAACGAAATAAATCTCTTTAAATACTTTGAAAAAGCATGGAACATGGATTAAGTCCTATAAGAAGCTTTTACATTGGTGTAGTAGCTTACTAATTGGGATTACTTTCATATTTATTAATAAAATATTCTTAATTTCACAGTATTTTTAAATCAATATATAGTTAATTTTTGTGAATACTATGTAAAAACCCGACTAAATGTCATATATCATGTTATTAAACTACTTATATTAAGATATTTTTTGGGTAAAAAATAATAAATATTTATCTATAAATAAAATGAAATAGCAACCATAAAACTTGTTTAAAACATATTTGTCATATTGAGAGTACTACTACATGACACATTTTTACACAAACAAATTTTATTAACCTGCTAAGATATATTGTGGGAACAAAATAATAAATATTGAACACCCAAAATAAACATGATATCAAATATTATAAATTCGCTAAGATACATTGTGGGTACATAATATTAAATATTTGTGTATAAATAAAAATTAATAATAACTAAAAAACTGTTCCTACATTAAATAAAACATTGTTTTTGCTCCTAAATGAACCGAGAAAAATCCATTTAAACAAGTTACATAATGTAGAAATGTTTTAACATAATATTGGTAAAATATATTAGTTCGTTTTGCACATACTAAATAAATGTAAAGGACAAGTTTACTTTAAACACGGATGAGCGGAAGGAACGTGTTAAAGACTAAAATAAGCAATTCCGTATTCCAAAGCTTTCCAAAGGGAATGTGCGGCGAGTGATGGATGCCGACAGGGCGGCAAGAGTTCTGTAGAATAATAAGCTCCCATCTAGTAAATGGATATCATGTTGGTTCTGGCCATGGAGACTTGCATGATTTCCTCTTCCTGCTTCTTTTCAGCATTTGCTATTCATTCGTCAATTCCTTGTATTTACTGCCTGTCTTTGTCAAGTAATGGTCGCAGACTTACAGAATATTCTGGATACCTTAAACCTCATAGAATTTTGCGCCAACAAAACATTATTATTTGTGCATTCCTATAAGAATGGTATTGAATGAGGCATCGTAATAACATCTTATCCCTCACAAGTGAAACGTGTATTGTGTCGTGGATAACGTCCATTTCCTCTGCTAACTGGTTAAGCCCCTCCCCCCTCCCCTATAAACCTCTGAGTGTCTTTAGCCGAATTATGATGTTACCCCACAACTGTTTCTGTTGAAGGTTAGATCGGCACACGTGATTAAGATTGATATTTATTGTTTGCGTTATGACGTTGTAATATTGTATATTTTGAGTAGTATATTTTTTGCTTGTAAATTGTTTTAAAGTGTAGATTTCGAGTATTTTGGAACACGTTTCTTTTTCTAAGAGAATGGATTTGGATGGATTTGGATTCTCCTCTCTTTCTTTATTGATACGGCGGGTGGACCACGAGGAATTGAGACCATCTAAAGTTAATAATTACGTATATTTTTAGTTTAGTCTTTGTTTTACATTGTTTATTTTTATCAGCCTTATTCACGTGTTGCTCTTTTGTTAAATACTTATTGGCTTAAGAAAACTTTTAAACTGTTGTCCGGGAAAACGTGTGGCTGCACAGTGCCATATTTTACAGAATGTGTATACTGTTAAATAGCCTCCCCAGACAAACGTTGCCAATGCGTAGGCAACAACCTGACCAACTTGTGTCACCCTAAGGATGTACCTCCGCTACCACGGACGGTGAGCCAAGTTAATAGAAACCAGACACGAACTGGTTATCGCATATTAACAATATCACATACATATTGTTAATATTAACAATTCATAATAGGTGCCTCCATGAATTCAAATGCAGCATAAATATAAAGCAACATATATTCAATGCAACATTCATTATTGCAATAAAAGAGGGAATTTACGAAGAGTTAAAACTGTATAAAACTGTATAACAGGTATCCCTGTATAAAAATAATATAAGCTACTACAAATTTCAATTACTAAGATAGTATAATAATTATATAACAATACATTTTATAGTAGAATGTAAGTCATTATCGTGAAACAAGTTGAGAACTGAAGTCTCGAGGGAAAATATTTCCCTTCAGCTCTGAATGATGATTGGGGAATACAACGAGCCCATTCACTAAGTGGTATTGATAGGCTGATCTCGTTTGTTGAGTTTTATTGACTTGAATATTTGAGTCTATTCAGTACAATTAATACTTCGCTCACTGCAACAACTTTTTGAATATCCCTTCCACTAGTTTCCGTCACAATAACACCTTTAGATAATCATTGATAAATAATATAACCCAACGATATGGTGAGTATATAAGTAAACTAAGGTTTGAAACGAATTCCTTTAACAATACATAAAAAGAAGAGTTTGAAATCAAATTAAAACAATTCAATTATATAGAAAGCTCAAATGCGTTCATTATTTATATTTTGTAAAATGTAAATGTAAATGTAAAATGGCCAAGTTACTTAAATGCCTCATAAATAAAAAGTTATAAGTATTAGCTCTCGTACCAAATATGTAGTGATTGAATTAAAAATAGTTAACGCAAGCTCAACATTCAACATGTAACACAAGGTGTCCAGGATTTAAATCCACCCTCTTTTCAGGTGCCATAATAAGAAATTGACTGATAAAAATGAATCCAATCGATTATATGCTCAGCACCATAAGGAAGACGGAAAATGTGCGAAATTCATCCTTTCTAATCCATCGTTCACAGCAAGCGATAATTCAGTATTTAATAGCTGAAATTTATTTTAAGGTTCAGTAATCATTAGTATTTTTAAATACAGTTTAAACAAATTCAATATGTCAATCACACCTTCCGAAAAAGAGCAAACACAAACAGTCTTCTACATTGGGTTTAATTTAATTATTACGGAAATATGTAGTATAGTGGAAAATATTTCATCAGCCTTAAGTATTTATAAACAAAGCCTGGTTTTGAAATAAAATTTTGGATCGAAAGTAATAAGATTGGAATCCTGACTGAAGCGACCGCGAGATTCTTGATTAATGTGGCCAATGGGCCTTTCCTACGCTACAGTCAGGCACAGATCCAAGCGGTGAACTGTTTCTCTTTTTTATCTCCAACGTGTGGAATATTTTACCTTAATTAAACCTCGGAACCCAACATTATTATGTGTGCCAGTAAATTGCTTTTCCTGTTAAACTCATTCGTTCATTAAGTATTCCTGGAGGTGAAATATACGAGCGTTCTTCTGGTTCACAATGCATAACATGTAATCCAAGCTTCACATTTATATGTTGTAATAGCTTGCTATACTTAACTGAGTAATACATGATTAAGCAGTGCTTCATGCAGGTTTTTATAAGATACATTATAATAATTAAATTTTAGCCACAAATATAGGACCACGAAAGTAGTTTTTATACAGTTGATGTTTGCAAAACTGTATAATGTTATTGTACAGAAATGTAAGTGTTATATAGTAAACTATTTTCCATACTGTAAAGTCTGTATTACTTTGTTCTTAGCACGCTTGGACTTTTCTCGTATAGCCTCTCACAATATCCTAGTGAATACTACTGTTATTCGGTTCGAATTCCATAGATTTTATTACTGCCCTCATCATCACTCCAAGGCGTTTTGGCGTTTTATTTAATTATACCGGAATACAGTAGTTTTTGAGCCGTTTGACAAATGTTTGTGTAAATTTTATTCTCTTGAATTATATGTGTTTTTTATACCCTTAATAAATTACACTCCGAATAATAGGTATAGATCATCTCTTCCCTAAATTATTGACTAGTCGCTTATTCTATGGGATAATGAAATATACTGAAATTCTATTTTTGAGCCATATAAACCTCTTTTATAATACCAAGATGTTGAAGGACTTCAGATCTACAGTTCAGACAATCTCAGTAGAATCTTATAATAAAATATAACGCATAGACAAGATATGATGAAATATTTTCTATTGAATTGTTTTAGTTGATTTTCACTCATATTTTTATATAATGACTTTTAATGAATAATAATTAATATTATAATATAATATATTTTAAATCCCTTTCGTAAACATTTATATTGTGCAATTAGCAATAAATTAATGGTATTGAATAAAATGTTGCGTAAGCAACCTTATCAGTTTATACTTTGTTGTCATTTACAATGTATGATTGTATAATTCTTTTGTTCTGATTGTCTTATTAATATGGTGACAACCAACATTTTTTGAAAGTTGCTGAGATTTGGCGTATTTTAACGATAGTAATTTTATTTAGTTGAATTAAATAAGTTTTTCCTTATCCAATCATTCTAGCTAATAATGTTTCTTCGTTCATTCTGTTTAATTTACAGGTGGAGGAAATACTCTTTAGTGTATTACTTTTAATATGTACAGAGAACATAACTTTGGCTCAAGATATTCATAACATATTTAAGAAGTTATTAAAACCATACATTACAGAAATACATGAAAATTAAGTAAATCCTTTATAAAGCTACATATTTAGAAAAATGTTATTTAAGAATCTTACTACCAATAATACTACAGTTTAAGAAATACAAACTACGGATTATATTTAAGTAAGATTATTAAGTATTTTTCATTGTAATTCAAAGTACAAGTACATACAAGTTTTATTCATGCTCGTTGGATATACTATTATAAAGATTCTGAGTAATATATTTATATTAATTATGGAAATTTTAAATTACAAAGCTATATTATTGTGTCATAAGTAGATGGAGAATAATATAAAATTTACTTTAATAAATCTTATCAAAGATTATTTATGTATATGTACAAATGTGTCAATGCTTCCTCAAAAATAAAGGAACGAAATAAAGTTTTCTTTTACAAGATACTAGAACTACAAATTCTTCTTAAGCAGTGTTTATAAAAAACGAATTATTCAAGAACAAGAATTTATAATAAATAATCCATAGGTAAAATTTTAAAGCATTAAAAAGTAAATAGTGCTTAAAAGTTACAAAATAATCAGAAAGAATCAGTAAAATATGCACATTAAAACATAAATGTCATACATTGAATTTAAATGAAGCCTCCTGCATTATATTTAAACAATGTTATTAATATAGAAGTAAAGTAAGTCGTACAACAAAGGTTCTCAGGTTGCGGGGAGGAGGTTATCACACCCACCTGACACAGGACACTGCAAAACATCGCTTGACACATTATGAAACTGACGCGTGTAAATACAAATTTCCTCGTGACACTCCAAACCTACACATGTCTGAGTTATTGTCTCGGCACAACGGTGCTTCTAGACTTGACTTTGAACTTTAATGTCTTTGTATCAACAACACAACTCTCACTGTTTCTCTTACACTTTAATGATACATTACTAAAACCTCTAATTATTAGAGAGGTCAGGCTTATATGATAAACATTTCAATGTTTATAACTCTTTATAAGAAACATTAATTGGGAATTGTAGGATTGTTCTGCAGGTCATCAGCATCATGAACCAATAAAATGTTTAAAAAATGTGATAAAGAATTTAAACCAAAACTTATTCATATTAATACAATTTAATTCACCTAAAAGTCCCATTTTCAGCTATGTAGATTTTGGTAGCAGTACACACTAAAATATCTCCAAAAAGGCTGAATTTTCCATCTTCCGTCGTCCTAGGTATGGAGAGACAACCCCACACATCTCCTTCCAATCTGAATGCAATGTGTATTTACGACAAGGGGGACTGTGAAATAGAGAATCTCATTCGTGTCAGAATGATTGAGACGATCGTCTCTACTCATGTCCGGTCACTGAAGCAGCACGGTTTCCGATCAGGCTACTCTACCATCGACGCCATTCAGGAGGTAGTGCTGACAGTGCGGAGGGTGGAGGACAACACCCACTGGTCGTGCAGCGTGGTCCTCGTCACGCTCGATGTGAAAAAACGCTTTTAATTCTGCCAGATGGATCGAAGTGCTGTGGGCGCTATAGCACACGTTCCACGTTCCTATTTACCTCCTGAGAATCATCAAGTCGTGATGGATGGATTTCATCCTACTGTATGATACCACGGAAGGTCAGCTTCGAGTCTCCTTCACTTCCAGAGCTGTAGAGGGTTCGATTCTTGGGCTCGATCTCTGGAATGTGTATTATGGCAGCTTGCTGAGACTCGAGATGCCAGACGAAGCCTTCTCTCTGGCTATGCTGACGACGTACTCGTAGTTGCTTTGCTATACAGGTATAAATTTTATTTAGTTGCAGTTTAACTGCTCTAAAAATCCAAGGGTATTTAAATTGCAACACACTCAAGCACGCATCTATCTATCAAAGACAAACCACTAAATACCTTATATTCTTTCCTAGGCCATGTGTATACACACACACACACACACACACACACACACACACACACACACACACACACACACACATATATATATATATATATATATATATATATTTATTTATTTATTTATTTCTAATTCTTTGTTAAAACATTTATACGATATTATTAAGACGATTGCTATAAATCGAGCAGTATATAAGATTACATTTCGATTATCATCTTTCAATGTTTTGGATGCTTAAAATGTTATTGTATGTATGAATGATTTCATAACTGTACTCTCCTTGATTGTTGGAATTGAATAATAATTTTGAATACGAAGGATTGGCTTGAAACTTTCTGAGGGAAAATTATACAATGAATATTTTTATTAAACTAAGATTAAGTTATATTTGCAATGTTTCAAACTAATCTGGCCAACTGAAGAAAGCCTTGACGAGAGATTTATGTCAACGTCCACCAAAAACCTTTGCCGTATTTCTTCATTACAGGATGTTCCTTAACAAACGAGTGATCCGAGACAGAGTGCGATTAGCTGGAAACCGCAATCTCTGTTTATTAATGCAATAGATCTCTTAAAGCTCAGCCGAGCTTCACTGTTAAACCACCGGCTTGAAAGAGAAAATTGCCGATAGGATTAAGTGATCTCATATAAGATGTAGGGTTTGCTGATAAATTTCTTCACAGTTACATCGTTTGAATGTAAAATATTAATAAGATCCATTTGCGAAATTGTAACGAAAAGAGGGTGTTGCGGTGATGTTGAGTATGAAACAATTATCATAAGGTAACTTAATACTAGTATATTTAACGATCTATGAGAACCTAGAATTTGTTTAAACATTACACTAAAACTGTAAAATGCTTAGTTTGCAGAATAAATTATTAATTTATTAATTAATAATATAAATCTATATTATTGTATTCTGTATTACTATTGGGCTAGTTTTAATAAGACACAAGACGAGCCGTTATATGGGTTCAAACTCTAGATTTAATGTAGTCCTTTAATAGTTTACAAATACAACAGTATTAAATTTGGTATTACATTTTTCCAATCCGAACTGTGCCAAAGCTAGTGTCACAATGCAGTTTTATCTATACTACTAGGTGTCGATTTTACTAAACCATGAAGTTATACATGTGGTTTATCAGATATTCAAATTAACTTTATAGGAATAGCAGTAATGTCTTAAGTCGGAGCTCGTATTAAAACGTACACATATTTATATAAAATATTTATAGCGCACTCTACACATTCAAAATAATATATAACAACTATACTATCAGAGCAACCATTGATGAACAACTATCAGAATTATATCTGTGATGAAACAATTTAACGTTCACAACTAATAACGCATTTTCATGATGAATCGAGAAAATGCTTTACTTATTTTTAGACAGTTGGTGTGTTAGTAAATACGGGATTATATAGTTACACCTAATTCTATGTAGTATTTCATAATTAACCATTATATTTCTTTTTATTATGACGACTGAGATGGGCATCTTGTTGCCTACAACGAAATTCGATAGTTGAGACGATAGTTGTACTATAGTACAATCGTAGGGTTGAAAATAATTACCGTCGAAACCCTTCTAAATGCACTCACGTGGAAGAACATAAGAAGAAAAACAGTTCCTGCAAGACCAAAGTACGACTAATAGGATATGATGCGTTCATTATTTTACGTTTAACATTCTGACTTGACTTTTACAAATTATAGTTAGTTGACCTATAAAAAAATAGCCTGCAAGATTTATTTTTAATTAAATATGAAATATATTTACTAGAATAGTGGAACATTGAGTATTAACTCATCGTTATAAAGGAAGACCTGTTATCGAGAAAGTTAACCAACACAAATTCTTAATTATCATTATGACATCAAAACAGAAGTCACAAGACGTGTAATGTGAGAAGGAAAGCACTGACAATGATAACTTCATCAAGACATCTGCACAGCAAAGACACACACATGTATGTGTATGTACACTATTTATTGCTGTTACAGGTAAAGCCTAGCTTTAATTACATTTCAAACTCGATCTTGTACTGTAATTACACGTTTGCTCTCTTTTAGTTGATTAATTCCTATTTTAGGTCCCTTGATGAGAGGAAATTGTTGATTTTTTATTACATCTGGCAATTTAGGTTGTAATTTTAGGTTGGTACGGGTTTCCCCCAATAATGAGGTGTGCACTCACTGAAGAATACAAAAGATAGAATAATTTTTATAGCTACATAATTTTATTAAAAAGTCTGTTACGTCTTAATAAATAAATTTCAATTTACTAAAATTGTTTAGCGGAGGCAGATTCCTTCAGCCAAGGTACCATCGCTTTGGTCTGTTTTGTGGTTTGTATCTACAGACGATCATAGAAGGTAAATTAACAAGAACCGATCAATTAAATCGGTGTTGAAAACTTTAAGTTTTAAAAAGTGCTTTACAAAATTACACGTCCGTCATAATTACTTAAATATATTTATAACGGAACCAATGCCAAATTATTTAGAACCGGCTTTCCAGGCATTTTTTCATATAATTATAAAATGTCTACTCAAAACAGCACGCTATCTTGTGAAACAGTTTTATCTTAACCTGATCACTTGTTTCCAAATTATAAATTGCCGTATGGTTGAAATGAGCCAAAGATCTATCCAATTACCGACATAAAAATTACAAGTTATAGTTTAAAAATAATTTTGAGTGTTATTTCTAAAGTTATATATAAATATTATAAATGTTAATGAATTTGAAGTTATTATATCAACAATGGTTAGTTTGTGGTACCTTCAAAACGCGGGTATCTCAGATTTTCCATCCGAGAGTACGCTATCACCGTGCCAAATAATTGTATCATGAACCAAAACCGGGCAGCATACTATGTACTACTTGTAACATATACTGGATGTAAAAGACAAAAGATCAGAATTCAAAGATGTATTTATTTATAAGTTTGTAGTGATTGAACAATTTTAACATTTTAATTCCATAATTCAAACTGGATAATTGGAACTTTTTTACTGGTCTCTTGAAAATCCTATACATGTACATAAATGCATAGCGCGAAATCATAAATGATTAAAACTTTTTATTTGTATATCCGAATTTCGATTGTGGGGTTAATATTTATACAAACGTATCAATCATCAATGGTCTCAAACCCCAATTTCATTATTTTTAGCCAAACTGCATGTATATATTGTGTTATAATATTAAGTATTGGCTGTTTCCTGCGTCTTCGCACGCTTTTCCAAAGCTTTGTCCGTGTATGAGCACTTCTAGTTTAAGTGAGTCATATTTTCAACGGCCATATATAGTTTGCCTTCTTACTACAATCAAGAAAATCCGTCAAAAGCACATGTTTATAGCCATTGTTTACGCATATGTACTTTGTTATAAAACAGTGTTTAATAAAACTCAAGATTTAAGTTCAACTAGATTATATATATATATATATATATATATATATATATATATATATATATATATATATATATATATAGCTAATATTGCATTTAATTATGTTAATTTGACCAAATAGTTATTAAGATTTTTTTTCTGTTAAAATCATATTATAACTGCATTCTTACGGGTTAGTGTACGAGAATGTAAGTGACTCAAGCTACTAAAACATTTGATCATTTATATTTATGGGTAATAGAGACAGACACAAATGCGTGAAATGCGTGAACATAAACTTTCCCTTTGGTTAAAAAGCACAAAGTAGTATTCAGGGGATCACGATAGTGGTCGAAGAACCTATTTTATTAGAAAAGTGAGTGTTTGATCTATTGCAACAACACAAGAATTTTAGAAATGGAGATGATTGTTTTACAGTGTCAAGGGTTGGTATGATATCTCAGCGGACACGTTGCAATGTCATGGCTGTTATACATTACGATTTATATTAAATAAATAAAAAATCAAGCGTCATACAAGACCAAGTTTTGAGGAAAATATATAAATGAATGTGGATTGATGAGGGACTGTTAATACACACAAAACACTACTCTATTGAATCGAAGGCTTTTTAATTACAGCTTCATTAATGATTCATTATCTATAAATGTGATTTGATTATGAATGACTTGTCATTGTTGGTAAATGTCATTTGTGTTAGTGCTGTACAGTAATCATTTACAACATAACGTTTGCTTACGTCAAGGTTTACAACGTAACCTTCATTATTTTTAGCTCGATGTTCTCTAGCAATATTTCAAAGTATATACTAAGTTTTAATACTAGTTTCAAAGTTAATACTATACAAGAAAATCAAGTATTTAATTTTTATAAAGACAAAATCGTTTTTTCTTATTCAATGTTTGATTGGTTCTTGTGGTACTTTAACTGTTTTGCACCACGAAAATAAATTCATGCTAATATATTTTACATTATAATGACCAGAGAAAGAGTTTCAGAAGTAATCATAAACAACCGGAATACACTTAAAATTTAAGTAATAACTTATAACTTTGTCATAATTATAAGATTCAGTACACATAAAACCGTGTCTTGTCTTTATGCAACTTACAATCAGTTAGAAATAATGTGTTATTGAGCTCACGCATCTCCCGATAAACTATATATGTTTACACTATGTATATGCTACTATTCTGAAACATTATGTGATATCAAATACAAGATGAAAGCAGGCAATTGTTAATACATTGAGTATCTTAGATGATTTAGTTATTTATAATATAATAGCTTACTTAGTTCATATTTATTGTATCATATTGGGTATTAAGTATCTTAGATGATTTAGTTATTTATAATATAATATCTTACTTGTAGCCACAAATATAAAATATACATTTTGCAATTTTATGTGGCATATACGCACAAACATACCTTCAAATTACGAAAAGGACAAAAAAGAAATATTAAATCTTAATAATGCGAAATTTATGATAAAAAAACACTATGGAAATATTTGGAGCATTTCTTTACAATACAAATGAAGGGGATATTCTGACTATCTTAATGTTTTAGGACAGATCTAGAAGTAATTTTTGGCCTAAAGCAAATTTATTAACAATTTCTTGTGAATGTATGTATTTAACACAATATACTGCTCAAATCATGTGTGCTTGGGAGGAAACCAAGCAGAATAAATGCAATGATATTAAAGCCATTATAATTAATTAGATAGAAAATACTATTTATAAATTCTAAATAAATACCCCTACACAAGAAACGTGTACACCACACCACGTATCATGTAACAGCCTACGCTAAGGTTGAATGTAAAATTAAAGTCTGTAGCTCATTTCTTAGACGTCCTTCGGAAAAAATAGACATACAGGCACCGTACAGAAAATAACCTTTACATCCCTCGTTAAAAATATATAATTTATGCCAGCCTACTGTGCCATAGAATTTAATGATGCACAGCAAAATTTGATGGTTATACATGCAAAAGTATATTATAGCAATCTTGTGTATGTAGAAATGATGTTCCAGGCAAAGTCAGAAAGAGTTAATATAAATAAATATGCTACATTACAACGCCGGTTGTATATTGCTACAGATTTCATTATAGAGAATGAACATGAATGATCTATTTTGGAATGATAGGTGGAACTGAGTTAGGCAGGTAGACTATACAACACTACACAGGCCAATGTGGTGTCTGTCGCACTGTGTGGGGTTAGTGAGGGGCTTTTCAGTACTTAACGAATTACTCTGTTGTAGTGCCGTCACAAAGCCAGTGTATTATTTTGTAGCTTAGCCACAAGACACATTTTTCCGTCTTCAAATACTCCTGTATATTCCATTGATGCACTGTTTTTATTAGTTGAGGATATTAAGTAGACTCTAACATCAATCTAGCTTACTTTGCTGTTTGTTATGTATATGGCATTTACATTTACAATTGGACGTACAAAAGAACCTGGAGGGTTGATACTCATCATGGAGGATTACACAAATACACTTTAAAAATATATTTTCATCTAAAGGTTTGATTAAGTAATGTTTCTTTTTGAATAAAATTGTACTATTTCACTGATATTAATTAATTACAATGTGAGCGAATGGTTTTGCAGCGGATGGACATATTCATGCATTAGGAACAATCCCATACATAGTGGTTAAACTCACTAAGCATTGTATCCTAGCGAAAAGATAACATGAAAAATAAAAAATTTGTTAATAGTTAGTAGAAATTTACAAGAGATTTTTAGAATTTTAAAATGATTTTTATTGTTGGGGAAATATTTTTACACTATAGGTGAGGAAAATTGAGTATTCATTGATAAATATTTAGTGGTTAAGAGAAAGAATTATTATGTAGTAGATACGGTTATCTTTTAGAACTAAACATATTGTTACTTGCTTTATTTTTGCTATATCATCACTCTATGATATTTACGTTATATTCAAGTTTGTACACCATTATATCTCACTATTAGGAACAACATGTTTTAATACCATTTATGACAAAATTATCAAGGAAAATGATTTTGGGAACTCTCAGGAAGTATTAGGCCTATGTTTAAAACTATTCAAGTCACGTATTTTCCCAGTTACGGAATTTCACAATTCCCATGTTCTGACCAGGTAAACATCACGTGATTCTGCATCCGTACCAGGAATATTAAAACGTTGTCAGCTCGAAGGTAACGCTGTATAAGATGTAAAAGACGAGGTGATTTATATTCGGTTGTCATGCGGAAATTATTAATTACCATTTTTATTTCATTAGTTACCTTTTTTAATCCAGTTTCCAAAGTTCTTGACAGAAACAGTCATGTTGGAAAAGTACGTTTTATCCTCCTTGGAGGGTTTATAGCAACCATTGGATAGTAGAAAAATCTAGGCCTAAATTCCCAAGAAAAGAATGAATTTTGTGAAATTAAATCTCTATATATTTTAATATTTGAAATGATAAAAATCACAAAATAAATGTTATAGTTCTTAAAAGTGTTTAAACCATTGTCAGTCTAAGTTATAATGTTTTAAAGTTCTGTGTAAAAATAATAAGTTGAATATTCCTGACATAAATCATAATAAATATCCGTTCAGTAATATCCAAAAAAGCTAATATTTTGTTGCCACACGTTTATGCTGTAGACTAATGATATAGAATTACCATCGAAACATCATAACAATTACACCACCACAACTATTGTTTCAGGATTTAATGGATCAAGGATTCTTAATTAAGTACTTGATAGCGTAATAGAAATAGTAATTTATTAGTAAAAAAATGTATAGCTAAACATTAGCAAGCTTTTAAAACGTATTATATTATTTATTATATACAAAAAATAAAATGTTAAGATTATGTAATACCCAAAACTCTTGTATCATTACACTGAAATACATATTCCAGCATATTATAAATAAGTAAAAGTAGCCGCCAGGTATACACTAATCACTGTAATAAGCTTTCATAGCTTTAGGCGGAGTTGAAATACTATCTTATAATTGATCATTATCAAACAGCTCCGTCATAATAGTCCAATTACAATGTTTTGGGGCCATAATTAAATGAGGCCTTTTGTACCAAGGCTGACATTTATTTAAAATTATTCAAATTCGATTACAAATTTTCAATAGGGATCGGCATATTTAACTGCTAATTTCATATTTTAATTCATGTATTTTTACATACCACATACGTGTTTGTCTTTGGTTACTTGAGTACCTAAATAGTGGCATTATAAAACAGAATTTAACATAACACTGATGTTTTTAACGATGAAATAACTACATAGATCAGGCTAACAAAGTGTAGTGTTCTACTAATACCTAAAATGGGTTATGCTGCTCTTTATAAAATTTTATATAACTTATAATAATAACAGAATGTAATACAATTTTTGTGTTATAGTTTTATTTGTGCCTGAATTTGGCCTATATATTTCATTTGGAAGTTTTTATCTTCCGAATTTTCTTTACCTCTTGTTTCACTTAATCAGAGTGTTTCATTTTTAGTCATAAACCGATTTGAACCACTTTACTTTGTTGCTTGCTGATACTTGTTTCCCTTTCATCAATGCTACATTTGATTTTTTATACTTAAATTTACCCAATTGGTGTTTAACTTAACATTGTGTATGTATCGATATTCGACGGTATTTTTAGGTCCGTTACTTTAATTTATTAATGCATTATTCCCTATTTCAGTTCTTATTTTTCCAAATTTTTACTTTTTTACTGTATTTTATTACAAAATTAATTTTCTTGATTTTGTCGGTTCTACCTAGTCCCTTCAGTATTTATAATAACATAATACTATCCAGTAATTCGTTTTATTATATCATTATATCATCTCACTTTTAAATAGACTATTACCTATTATTCTTAATCTTATATGTGATTCTTTTCATACTACTTTTTCTTTATAATCTGTGGGTGACTGATATTTTCTCTGATTCTAGCTGTTAAACATTAATGAGGTTACAATAAAAGTTTCACTGTACACTCGTATTTGGCAGTTCTTTTAAGTCATCTTTTTAATGCATTATCCCGTATTTTAATTCTTATTTTTCAAAATGTTGATAACTTTTTATTTTCCTTTCTTTTTATTTTATTTAGAAAATTACATCGGGTCACCTTAATATTTTCTGTGTGTTTAAACTAATATCCTCTTAAACCATAGGTTCACTCTACTGTTTGAACCTGCCATCCTGTTGCTATTTTTACTTAGTCTTATATATTCCAATTTACATTCAGTGGCCCATATTGCAAATATATTATACAATCAGTATACTGTAACTATTTGGAATATTTGTACTTAAAACACAATTGTGTTTAAAATATGCATGTTTCTATCACCTATGTGATATTAATCTTCTGTGGCTTAATATGGATTTATAAACAGGAGAGACTAATTATTTTCTATCATATAATTTCAAAAGATTCGCTAAATTGTTATGATTTTATATTACGGTTGTGTCTCTTTACGTGTTTTGAAACTGGTTGCGGTTCTGCAAACGAATTTAGCTTAGCATTAAGACTAACTAGTGTACTATCTGTAAGAATACACAAACTTTATGGAAGGAATACTCAAACAAATTAAATCTTCGTGACTTATATAATTTCAGTTGTAAACATAGGAAGTTATTTGTAAGTGGAAAGCTCGGCTAAACTATACGAAATACAAAAAGGTTTACATCATGTGTTATGATGGGATGGTAATTAACCAGGAAACGCCGCAAAATTCCAAGGCAACTCTTCGATTGGTAAAAATATTTTAAAGTAACCTGTTGTTAGTGATACATTTATAATTTACTGTAAACGATCCTTATGAAACAACTGTAATTCCAGCACCTTGTTATTAACTCTTACATATATTTTAGAAAGAAATACAAAGGAGGTTATTCAAATGAGAAAGGTTTCGGGTTCTGATTTGGTGGTGAATTATTTCTGTAGCAGGGAGAGAGGGAGAGAGAAGACATTAATGCAACCTCACTGATCCTGCTTTTATCTTTCGGCATTGTTATTGAATATAATATTTGCCGATACCTGGATATAGGGTCTGCTAAATTGTACAAAATATGCACTGCTAACATTATGTAGAGTAAAAGCTAATAATAGACTAAAAAAAATATTGAAATATTAGGGTTTTCATAAGCAATCTACTAAAATATTTTAATTCTGAACGAGTACATTGGATATACCAAAAACTCCAATACAGCAAAATATAGGCATATGTACTGACTTAAATATAGGTTAAAATGCAATTCCTCTGATAAATTTCGTCTGGATTTAATCCTGATAGCAATCTTTTATATTTGTTCAATTCTAATAATGCGTCCAACTCTGATACGCCATGCCAACTGCGTTGCATTAACAACAGTTAATCACACTATATTGCATATTTTAATGTTCTAATTAAAAATTTATTAAAGATGTTTTTTTTTATATTAGTGGCAATAGATTTGATGGGGCTTTAAATAAATCGCGTGATATTCTAATCTCTTACGATGTTAGCATTAATACTGTATTATACACTGGCTACAAAATGCTTTAAAAATATATCTTGTGAATCACTTGTAAAAGCTTTTGGCGTAAGTCCACCATGTTGTATTGTATGTATGTCCCAAGAAATTGCAAAAGTTGAACTAATTGGTTAGGGAAACTAACTAAAACGTTAGCAACAGAAGGAATATAAAAAGGCATTAGTGTTGTGAAACTATTTAAAGATTAAATAATTGCCTCTAACTGCTTTCTTCTATTAAATTCTTCTTTGAATATTTTTTTCACTCTCTATTCATAACATAAACCTAAACACTTAAATATCAATATTTGCTTAAAGCAATATGATGTATTGTTCTGAACAACTTCAACACTTTGTAAATATGACAGTTGTATAATTTTCAGCAGAAAAGTCTCCAATCCTCTCATAATAATATAAGGTGCTACTATTGCATCTACTGAAACGGCATCAGTGGTTTAACTTCATAAACATTAAATTAAATTAAAGTTTTCATAAGGAAGATTAGAAAAGATCTTTGTTTTTACCACAAAGACAAATAACAGAGCTCACTTAGGTTATGAGGTCATTTGTGAGGAATAAAAATAGAAAAATTATTATTTTTAATTATTATTTTTAACTCCTATACTCTTCAACTATTTATTCAGAAACATGTTTTCTGAGGGGATATTTTAATAGCAGAAAATGAATTTACATTTGTTCAACAGTTTACCCACCATTAACAAGCATCCAATTACAAAATAAAGCCGACACGTTGAGTATTTACACACTGGCGAGTTACTAACTCTAGGTAATGGTCGTTTACATGATGATTGTTCGGAATGACCATTAGGGCCATTGTACTACATAATAACACCCGACACGTTGACTATTTACACACTGGCCGAGTTACAAACTCTAGGTAATGGTCGTGTTTACATGATGATTGTTCGGAATGACCATTAGAGCCATTGTTCTACAGCAATAACACAGTACATGTGTAAGTGACCGATAATGTAAACTACGTTCAAGTATCTGTACGAGTATTAGTTTCAGTAGATTTAACATTGAAGTTTTGATAAATGGGTTTTATCGGTTTAACACCAAGATCGACTGAAAAAGTAAATGTGACTTAAAACAGTGTTTATTATTGTCCATAATACTATCTTATATATTAATAATTCCTTAATAATCTAGCCATCTATCCATAAGAAACAAAACATTTCTTTTACTTATGACATTAACTATATTGATAAAAACGAAGCTTTGGTGTCGAAGTATTAATAACTTATATCTTAGTGAAGGAAACAGGATTTTTCCGGACATTTGCCATCGTTCAGTGACACAAGAAATCAGTAACACTACGTTTCGAGATTTGCAATCTGATCTCTTCTTCAGGTAAAGAACTAACCTAATACATAATTACAAACTTACAATTTACAAATTTTAACTAGTTTGTAATTACGTATTAGGTTAGTTCTTTACCTGAAGAAGAGATCAGATTGCAGATCTCGAAACGTAGTGTTACTGATTTCTTATTTCACTGAACGATGGAAAATGTCCGGAAAAATCCTGTTTCCTTCACAATCCTTCCATCGTCAAAAACAACCTTCAAACAAAGAATTATATCTTAGGATAAGATGTTGAAAAAACTCACATTTTATTTAGTCCTAAAAGTACCTTTGGGCTTGTTTTATGAGAGAAATTCTCGTATATTCAGGATCGTTAAGGTTGGGAGTAGGGGCACTCTTACTAATATCTATGAGGAAAGATAATGAGTGATATATGAAAGTCACATCACATTCGAAAAGAGGCCGCCAGCTCTGTACCAGCCTCTCCAGTCAGAGCTGGCTATGCCCAGCATCGATAGCTCCACCAACTCCAACAGTCATCCCTCGCAGCAGACTAGACCTATCGATCTACCCTTGCATCACCTATATCTAGACATTTGAGGTTAGTGATGAGCAACTCTAAGACATCAATAGGATTGCCTAAACTTAAGTTACACAGTCAGCTTTGCTGTATCAAGTCTTTGTACCAGTTAAGGGTATAACAAACTAAAAGTGAAAACTCCAGGGAATACAAACTAATATCATACAGAGAGTTAAAATAAACGATACCTTAGATATCAAAATATATTTTTATTATATAAATATGTTATTTATAAATATTGCTTTTAGCCGGCAATGTTTATACTGAATTATAATTACAATTATATTATAAATATATATATATATATAATTATATATATATATATAATTTAAAATTATATATATATATATATATATATATATAATATATATATATAATATATATATATAATATATATAAAAACTTACCGGAGTTGGTAAGTTAAAGTGTTTTTGTAAATTTTGAAATGCTATATTACATAAGTGGTTAAAAACGTTTTCTTTGAATACGAGTCTAAAAATACTATAACTTTGTTCCAGGAAATTATAGTATAAATTATTAGTAGGTCATGTAATAGCAGCAGGTGTGCTTGTCAATGTAAACAGAGTTTCCTCGAGCAATGACTCAACACAACGCCTTCACATAGTTCCTGTGTAATTGTTCTGTGCCTTGGAGCATCGGGGCGTGAGTCGGAACACTGTTAAGGTATTGTCTGTTATCGAGCTTCCTAACACAAACAGTCACTTTCTCTATTAATGTTAATTGATTCCGTATGTTTGTACATGTCGTAATACATCCGTTAGTTCAGAATTAATGCTACTTCTACAATGAATGTTAGTTAACAATTTAGAGAGTAGGTGTGAAACTCCAGCTCTATTACCTATGTGTATGAATAGGCAATGGCAAACATAGAGGCCAACATAAAGCAATAAATTTTCTCGATTTGGAAAAAACCAAAATTATTTTAAAACCATTTGATATTTTTATTCTTTTTAAATTTTAAAAGTCGTTATAAGACTATAAAACTGTTTTGAAAGTAAATAAACAGGAAATAGCATAAGGTTTCATATAAGTAGGTTATATAAAAAACCTAAAGTGTTGCATTATACATAATTACGTAAAAGCTATAAGTAAAAATATAGTTTTCATAAAACAACATGCAGTATTAGTCAGGTAGTTGACATCTCCAAAATAAACACACAATGAAAAAAACCACAATCTTATATGCCAGCTGTAATTAAGTATTAATGTTTATATTTATATTTCTCAATGTAACATTACAAGGCTTGTGTGAATTCAGTAGTTTGACGTCGACAACAGCCAGAGAGAAACTGTCGCAGGCATTTACTCTACAACACGTGGGATATAAAAAGCTTTTCATATGTGATCTTTAAATTTGTCTTGGTACACTAAAGCAGGTATACTGTATTTATCTTCGTCTGCTACAATAAATAAATATCAAAAATGCATTTAGAGTTTAATAAACCTTTTTACTTGTTTACCAAGATATCTTAGGAGTAACAATATTCATTTAATGGTGGTAAAAGACTTCATATTTTATTTAATCACGTCTGTCCACAAAAATTATCATGCGAGTGTGGTGTTTCATATTCTTTCTTTCTGCATAGTGAATATTCTAAAATCTGATGCTTTCACAGACTTGACGCCTGTAATCTGGAGTCCACGTCCATTCAGATGAGAGATCTCAAATAATTAGACGACAATGAAGCTCAAAACGAATGTTTTACATCGTTTTCACATTATGCACATGTATTATAAAATAAAGTGTAGTCTAGATGAGGAGGTATTCTCACTGTCTTATCAGATGCACTTATTTACCAGGAGGACTTCTTGCAATTATCAAGTACTTGTATTTGTGTGTTTAAATTATAGTGTATGCCATAAGTAATACTACAAAAAATAACTTCACGTTAACTTGTTCAAATAGTCATTTTGTAAAACATTTTTGTGACTTACAATGAAATAAGTGGCATATTCCCTGTATGTACCAGTATTTGACAAAGTAAAATTTTTAAAGTTACAATACTAAATTTATTCTTTCCTTGCATCATCCATTATTACTTCAATTCATGTATGTTAAGATTTCCCGCAGTAGCTCTACCGGCGCAACAGTTCGACAAATGTTGCAATTGTACTCTTAAACGCATTGTAATGACTTAAAATTAATATCTTTGTTTAAAGTTGAAGTTGACACATTTGAAAAAATATTATTTCGGGCTTCTGCTATCACTACTAGTTGCAAAATATATAAAACATCAGAATTATGGTAATGACCTACAATATTATATAACTGTCAAAATTCGTTTATTAACACAAAACTCGGCTTTAGTGAAGCCTGGAGTTACTTCAATTAGTTTTTATTTGTAAGTATTCGTCAAATTGCTGTTTTGGAAATGTCTCGTGAGAAAACACTGAAGACAAGGCTGGTACAGACCTATCTATTTAGCATGAACTGCAGCTAGTGTACACGCACGGGTCACACTCCTCTATCCATACCACACGAAACCACGTAGTACAGTCCATGCTAAACGTAATGATGTTCATTTCATTATATTGTACACAACTTTGAATTTTCAGCGTTGCATTGAATTTGGAGCGAAATGTACTCAGTTTATTCGCGAGAGGAGAATATTTTTGTGGGAGTGGAGTCTGTCTTACCCTCCCCTCAACATGGTTCACGACAGATGTCTCAAGCTAGAAGGGCGTTTTCGGCACCAGGCATAAATTATACAGCACTTCCTTTCTAAGCCATCTTAAGGTTATGTTACTAGATAAAAGTTACTCAATGGTATTTAAAATTAGACATAAATGTTTCCAAGATGTGGTTTATTTTGCAAATGCAATAGAGTACGTCAGCATTTTATGAAATACTGTTTTACAAAAAGATGTTATGATAACCATTATAAAGACTGTAACAGGCCCTTAATAACTCAGCTAACAAGAGGTCAGGTATTAAAGATGGTTCCAAGCCTCGCAGCTCAGCTAATAAGAGTTCGGGTTTTAAAGATAGTTCCAAGCCTCGCAGCACAAATTATGGAGTTATTATTTCCGTTACAGCTAAATTTTGACCTAACACTAACACGCATCATTTGAAAGTTGCGCAGATAATCAGGTGATGGCGACTGTATGGAATTTTGAATGGGAGCTAGATTTATGTACCATGACTTAAGATTTACAAGACGATATTTTGTGATTTGGCTCTTAAAATGTTCTTGTATTTTAAAATGAATATCATACAATAACCTCAAAATTGCACTAACGCAGTAACTTCTTTCATCTTTCAGAACGTTTCCCCTGTTGTTTGGCATTCCCCAGTAATAAAAATGCAACTATGAAATTTGTCTAAATAACCAGAATGTGGGGCGATTGTATTAAATTATGAATGGAAGCTATACTTATGTAACATGACAACACAGATTTGTAAACGATATTTTATGACTTGGCTCAAAATTTTTTTGTCTTTTGAAATAAAAACCACATCATATCCCCAAAATCGCATTAAGGCAGTAATTTCTTTGGGCTTTCAGAACGTTTCATGTGTTTTTTCAACTTCCCCAGCAATACAAATCCAACTATGAATGTTTCGCAGAAAACCGGGTAGTGTGGTTTATTTTTTAACAAATAAATGTGTCGTGTTGAACAATAACCATTGAATGATGGGTCCAGTTGTAAATTCGGTTCGTTTGAAGGGTTTATAAAGAATTATTGTATGTTATATTTGTAACTTTGAAGCGCAAAGCTCATTGAATTTGAGTTAGAGCTTTCTTAATCCAAATTCCAAAGTAACTCATCCGCTTTCTTAAGTAGAAGACTAATTTTTACAGTTCACTGGGCTCCCATGATGTTGAACCATGCAATTTCTTTGACTGATTGGATAATTTTCTAGATCTCAGAATTTACACTAAAATTTAAATTGTAGTTTAGTGTATATTCCTGTTATCAAGTTATTTAATAATACCGAATTCCTTATATAGTAGTTCCACATTTATAGCTTTAAAGGTTAGTGAACAGTTTCGACGGTGTGTCGTTACTATAATTAATAGGTACCATCTCATTATATTACATTTAAACTTCAACCATCCTTGATTATCAGGAGTTAAATATTCAGAAACAAAATTTGTTTTCTATAAAGTTTTAGAATACTTACAGAATGAACATTTTACTAAATCGAGTCTCCATTTTATCAGACAAAATAGTTTCACAAAGTGACACGAACGGTTGTAATACCTGAAACATATTACACTTATAATTACTAATTATGTAATACTTTATCATTGGCCTCACCACACATTACATACATGAAAAAAACATGACACATTTTCATAAACTATTGAGGAAACTTTTTATCAATTCAAGTCACGCCACAAAGGAAGTAAAGTGATAGCTGATATACTTATACAGAATGATGGATATACCTTAATGAAATGATAATATCGTTAAATAACGATGTAACGAAAATTTGAGAAATTTTTTTAATAATACAAACAATTATTTTTCGTGAGGAAAATTTAATGCACTACAAGGTCTTTTTACAATAATTGTCTAGTCCAACAGCTACCGCATGAAATCCCTGAAATTATTCCTCTAAATAGTCTAAGTATAATAATTATAAATAATTCTACAAGGATGAAAGAATCACCTGTGAAGTGGTTTGTACTACTACTGGTAAGTTGGAGAACTACATTCCCGATCGGGTTTGGAAAAAATCCAACATCCACATACATATCTTTGAATAAATATGTGATGAATGTTACCGATTTCCAGTTTTGTTGATGGTACAGCATATACTGTATGTCGGATGTACTAAAATTCTGGTATGCTATTTCAGAGAAAAGAATTGACATTATCCATATTTACTCACTGGTGGCAAAGAGCAACAATGACATTAAAAGTAAGAGAATGGACTTAAGATTCATCATTGTATGATTTATAAATTTAGGAACTATTGTTAATTAAATTGCTTTAAATTTTTATATAAATAAAGCAATGCAATATTTATATGATAAAGGATTATCCATTAATTTGAATTTAAAAACAGCTGATGATGTCTTGTCACTATTTTATGCAGTAATCTCATTATAGATGTTATCTCCAAAAACATGTAGCTAGGGACATTACGAATGCGGTTGTTTTTTTTATTTAAGAAAACAAAAGATTCATAATTAATTGTTAATTACCATCTAAATAGTCACTAAATTATAAAATGATTTACTGTAAACAGTGTTTTGATATTATTAACTTTTTCTGGGATATAAAAGTATCTCCACATTAATACCTCATAAGGAAAAACGAGTATAACTCTTTAAAGTTAGTACAAACCTAATTACATGTTATACTTATTAAAGTAAAATTTTTATCTGCTATGTAAGACCGCTTTTGTCATAAAGTTATCATTATACAACGCATATTGCAGCATAGTATACAATTAACTCAAAGTTGCCCTCAGCTGTATATTAATCACTGTAATAAGCTTTATAGCTGGAGTGGGAAGGGTAAATAATTGGATCATCAACAAACAGTTCTGCTATAATTGTCCAATTACAACGTTGTGCGGCAATAACTCATTGAGCCTGACATTTATTTAACGTAATGTATAATGGAACACATCAATAATCTATGCTTCATCGACATTACCTTATTTAGATAAAATGTATTAATAAGTAGGCTAAATAATGTATATAACATAATGCAAATTGTTCCACTCAAACCTTGTAAATAGTAACTTCCCAGCTACCTATATAATTTCAAATGGCTTATTTTAACTAAAAGCCATTAATATATATATATATATATACATATAGCCTTTATAAAATCGTATTTTAAATCTTGGTCTACGCTTTAATTGAAAAATATAAATTAATTTTTTAACCATCTATACATATACAAGTTGATGAACTGTACATAAATACATAACTGTATGTAAATGTATGACTGTATATGAGAAATAACAAAATAAAGCTTAGTTGTAACGAATATTGACTTTATCAGCCAGTCAATTAAATGACCGCTATATTTTGGAAAATTGTCTTTATTACCTATTTTTGGAAACGTCAGGTTATGATATTGTACAATTGCCTTACTCTCTCATATTGGCATAAACGAATTACGTAATAATTCTTTTTGGACCTATCAATATTATAAATTTTTATTTTAGATCATTATCTGACTAGATGATTTAAACAGTTCAATTACGTATAACTTGTATAACAATTGATGTGTGCCACGTATGCAGTATAATGAAATGGACTTGCCTATGATGTGCATTTCTTATAAACGTATTAATTTAGCTTTTGAAAATCCGAATGGAAGCCCGCTAAACTACAAAACAGTTTAATGTACAACAGGATTTAGTTAAACATCGAGAATCTATAGATGAATGAATATTTTATGATGATCGTAAATATAACTTTAATTTTGTCAAACACTTATTTCAATCTGTCCTATAATCAAACTAATCACTACGTCACTAATCTGTGGATGTCCATGCTCCTTATGACAGGAGCACAATGGAGCACAATAGAACCAAGAACAAGGAATAATGGTTTAGAACACATAATAGTACGAAAACACTAGAATTTTGCTCAAAACTTCACGTATTTTCAAATTATTACAATTATTATGGTATCGTTGTTTTAATAAAATTAATTTCAACGTTTATGTGGTGTTTCTACCATTTATAAAATACTTTAACTATGTCTTTTTCTTAAAATGTTTTTTCTACTTTGTTTTGCTTCGTCCGAGTTGTACTTTTTTTGACGACAACTAATTTCAACGATAATCCTCCTCAATAACAATTTTCATTAGTTTTGTATTGCTTCGATTCACTCTTTCTGTATTTCACTTAGATGTCTGAATGTATCAATTTACTTCTTCATTTTTCACTGTGTATTTTTTATTTTAACTTTTTTTATACATTACTCCGTATTTTAGTTGTTCTTGTATATTACTTTTATTATGATTTTATTTGCTCTTTATGTACAAAGTTTTATCGGGTTTCTTGAATATTTTCAGCATTTGAACTAATATACTTTTAAATGGAGCTTCCCACTACCATTTTTACCTGTCACCTTACATTATAACAGTACATTTACCTTTTTTGTGCTATTTACTTATACTTATCGCTTCCTTTCACGCAGTGTTTTTTATATTTACATTTACAGATGGATTGGATTTTCCGAGCCATTAAACGTGCATTTTGTTGCAATAAAAATTATACTAATAGAAATCAATATACACTTAAGATTTTTGAAAATTAAAATTCCAATTGGAGGAGCCTATAATAGAAACAATATATCTTCCTTAATTCCTATAAAAAATATAAGAAATTGTAAAAGCCGCTACTATATTGTTTATATTGTTATGGAGGAGTCCCAAGAGACATCTCCAATCTCTACTTCCTGAATCGGCAGGATTTACGCCAAAGCCTCTCCTGAAGGAGACATGATGGATGAGCCTGTTTAGTATTGGAACTGTAATTTGTTACTACATACTACCAGTTAATATTTAATAGTATAATATTTATAGAACTAATAATTTTCTATTATAAATAAATTCAATATTAAGTTTACTGTTTTGATTTTTTTGTTTCAAAATGATGATTTTACATCAATACTAACTAAATTTGTATTATTATCAGTAAATTAAAATAATTATATTGTAGGAGCTGTTTCGTAAAACTGTTAGATAGGACTATTCAATCGTGTATAATTAAAGTATAAATGCCGTAATTTAAATGCGTATGCTTTACATATTTTAAATTGCTGAAAATTATTAAATGAAATGTGTAATTTAGCAGATGGATAGGTAAAGTTATTTGAAAATCCAATAGATGATAGATATTCTTAAATGAAATCAGGCTAGTTGCAGAAAACTAAGAAAGAGTACGAGTTGGTACTTTGTAATTACGTAAAACTTGGACGAGTTCTTTATGTTTTATTCTCTGTAATCGTCTCGCTGGTGCCAGAGGGAACAATCAACCAGGACCTTTAATGGCCCTTCAGCCCGGTGACGTCACGCCTGGTCAGCACAGAGCCTGACTCATGTACCATTGTAGCAGTTTGTCCCTTTATGTTCCTTCCGACACAATTGCTTTTACTTTAGAATTCTTTTCTATTACATCTCCGAGTTTAGTAAACTATTTTAAAATCAATTGCTGAATGTGTAAGATGCAGCAAATGCAGAGGGTATAATTAAAATATAAATTATAAAGTAACACAGTTTACTAAATATCTTAAATCTGTATAGTTAATGAAATGAAGATTCCTCAGCATATAAATACTTCATTCGAAGAGCCAGATATATACAGGAAGATAAGTATCAGATTTTTGATTTGTCATTAGTAAGAAAACATTTATACTTTTTCAGGCTCGCAACCTAAAGTCCTTCATTAAGTATATCGACTAAATTAAACGAATAATCATTTATAAGCATTTATCACAACATGGTATTTTAAGCGCTACTTTCAAGAGGCTGTTTTATTGTTAAAATATTCTATTCAGTTTGAGGTAGGTGTTTATAAAATAATTCCATACGTTATATTAAATAATTTTGAATTCAGAATAATAAAGATACTATCCATGAAACATAATCGAAATGTAACGGTTACTAAAAATGTGTTGAAACTTTCAACAGAACTAGGCCAAAGTGGCTGTTATATTTAGTTTTACATTTGAATTTAGTTAAATATTAATAGACAGTGATTGATCAGTAATTTAATGCAGATAGCTAAGACTTTACTACAGTTTATCGATAACGACTGGTTTCAAATACTATTTAACACTGGTATAAAATAAACTCTAGAATAAATGTGTGTGAGTGTTTGCATGCAACAAAGTAATGAGCGGAAGTGGTCTTAAGTCTTCTTAGGTGTACTATGAGAACAAGGTGAATTAACGCATTAAAATAATAACCCAGCAGTTATCACTACTGCCTGGTTTATACCTTCCAGTTGAATGTACCACTGGGCACAGCATAAACAAATGTGTCACTTAAATCTGGGCAACCACACGGATACGGATATCCAGGAGCGGCACATCACTAAACGCAAATGGCGATATTCTCTATTCTACTGCGGGAGATGACTGTTGGAGTTGGAGTGCGTTTTGTTCCCTTAGTATCACAGGTTCTTGCTAGCCTCAACAAGGGTGTGCCACGCCCTGCCTGCTTTGACTGGAGAGGCTGGTCTAGAGCTGGCCCCTCCTTCTTCTTAGGGAAAATGACTTCAAGATTAGTGCTTTAATTTTTCCTTATGGATCTCGAAAGGAGGCGGCCCCTATCCATTAACCTTACCCATCTGGAATATTCTGTCACTCCTGAGGCAGAGCTAAGGCCCTTACAGGACTAAGTGCAATTTATAAGCTTCTTGTACTAAGAAGACAAAGAAGCCTTAAAACCATGCTTCTACTTTTTACGATAAACTCAAATGTAATGCAACCACGGTAGAAAGTATTTTATTTGTATTAGTGTTGGATTTTGAAAAAAGGTTTTAGAATTATCTTGCGAATATAAAAGGTATATCCCATGTATAGGTATCAGAATTAGCCTCAGGTCTTCTCACGTCTACACAGTATTGGCAGACATTATTCAGTTGAAAAAATTATATTTTGTAAAAGCGTTTCTCCTAATACAAGAGCAACACAAATCAATTTAGGTCATTGAAGTTGCTATTAAAAGTGAAATTTTATTATAAAAAGTTCATTTTGATATATAAAATTTATTTGGTTGAGGGTTTTAAAGAAAATTGTTTAGATGTAGATTGTTAAAAGTAAATAAATTCGTACTACTATTTCACTGTATTTAATAATAAGTTTTCAATGTAATATAAATCCAAATATAAACCATATATGTGGTAAATAAAAATTGTTTAAATAATGATAATGTATTGTCAATCCTATGTCCCAGTTGTTCTGTTCTACTTATCTGTACTTTGTCCATACACAGCCGAAGATAAGTGAATCCTTTCTACCGTCTTACAGTAGCTGCACCTGCCGCCATTGTTCTTGTCCTGACAGCAACATCTCTCTCTCTCTCCTTTCTTTGTTAACGTTAAATCGTGTATTTCGAATCACTGAAAATTTTGGGGCAATAAATGAGTTGTATAAATAAACATAAAATATTGTCGGAGTTGTGACTTTTTTACAATCTAAAAGTTTATAGTTAGTTAATTAATTAATGTTATTATGTTTGAAAGCAAACGTTTCCAACATACGAATATTTTCGTAAATTCTTTATGTAATATTTATCTCACTTATAACGAGAATCTATTATTTTGTCATTATTTAATATTATTAACAATATCTAAAACTATACAAAAAACTTGTACATTTTAATTTTCAATGAGCAAAACATCTTTTTTAGGCAAACCAAGTTGCTTGTATTTGAAAGAATGAAATGTATTTTTTTATAAGTCTACAAGAGGGCCCGTAGTTAAAAAGTATACTATTTTTTTAACTAAAAGTTTGAATCAAGCATTGGTTTGCTCAAGAAGTTTATATCACCTCATGAAAAGTACCATATTTAGTAATTTAAAATGCATAAAACAATATTTAGTATTAATCAGGTAATTATATTTACAAAATAAAGACCATTGTAATATTTCAAACCTAAAGATATATTCAGGCGAAAGCGATTCAGTAATCATTTCGTTAAGTTTACTTATCGCAATGTAAAGTACAAGAGTAGGCGCATGTTCAGTAACTAAACCTCGACAATCGTACTTTCGTATTTACTCTACAACTGTGGGAAGTCAAAAATTGTTTGAATGTGATCGTTAAATTTTTCTTTGGGACACTTTAGTATGGTGTACTCATCTTTTACAATATTCAATAATTGATATAATATATCATTGTAAAATATTATATCAATATTCATAATTAACAGTGAATAAAACTTTTTTAATTAACGTAAACGTGTGTTACATCATTGTTATTTTTTTAAAGTCCGCCTTTAGATATTATTACAACTGAAAACCGATAAAAGTAAAAACGTAAATCTTTATGGCTTACTTACAAAATGAAGAAGATTTATAGGTTATATTAAATGATTACTAATTGCCTTTTTGTGTTTGTTTATATTTATAATTGTTGTGTATGCCCTTACATCAAACGGTAATTTAAAATAACGAATTATTTATATGTTTCTAAAAAACCAGTTGGATATCCGATGTACGCTATATACCGGTATTTTCCAAAGCCAAGATTTAAAAAATGAAATTTTAAAGTTGTAATAAAGTTATTTACTCGCACCTCACATTTTGACATCAATTTCCTGCGGGTTGACCTATTTGCAGTAGGGCTACAGTCCACAAGGTTTTGTCGATATATCGGAATTCTGAAATGTACTTCACCGTAATGATTTCTCCGAAGTTTAATATAACACGTTTTATTTAAAAGGCTATTAAGGAGTATTACATAGATTCTATAACTTCTTCAAATTAACAATCAGTTTTACCGATGCCATATACTGTTAAAAATATTTCTTCATCTGTAAATATTCGTCAAAGTGTTATTTTGGCAACGTCACATTAAACCAAATGAGGGCCCAAAGGCAATCGTACAGACTTTGGTAGCTTTATACATTTTTAATGAAAAACGGTAGAGTAATAAATTACAACCTCCTAAAATATTTCTTCGGGTTCGCAAATTTTTATAAAGGTTCACTTGCACTTTAGTGTTTTCAATGAATAAATTAGATATGGGCATTTTATTGTATATTAAATGAAAATTTTGAATATCTAGAAAGTACAGAAAATTTCCTAAATGTACCCCCCTTGTACATTAAAGGTGCTTCTTATATTGTTTAATTTATAAAAATCGATCACAAACAAGGTTTTAATTTTTAAAATATAATTGGAATCAATTTGAGAGAACAAGTATTATAAATATTTAGTGTGTTTTTTCGAGTATGAATTAGATTAACTAATTAATCGACAAGAATTAATATTCTTAGTTTATTGCAGCATCTTAAATCTTATACTGTTACAGACTACAATCCTGGTATCTGGATTCCATGTTTGTCTAAAAATATACAATAAATATAAATAAAAAATAAAAAAAACTATCAAAACGTACTCTTTGCAACATTTTAAAATCAGACAAACCTGGGAAACAAAGAACCCCAGTGCAATCTTTCTGAGTCATTCTTACCGTCTTATCGTGTGCACAATTGATTGTATTACTATGTTTAACACTGTAACAGTGTACTAAAACAGTTACATTTAAAATGTAAAATATAGTTGTCATAATTTTATAATTTTTTAATGACGTCACAAGAAAGTCCGAGTGCGCTTATGGTAGTACATAAATAATTATTATAGTGTGACCTCTAGAACAATATACATGCAACACGCCAAACTCGTGTAATATTCACCTAAATTTAGCCATTAATTATTACAAAAGTTAACACAAACAACGTTTCTCGTACAAGACTTCTCTATCTATTGCGCATTCCATATGCCCACAAGCGTTACTGTTTCGAATTTTATATTTATGTTAACATAAATACATCATAACAGTGTTTTTTTATCTTTTTTTGTCGCTTTTTTATGACTGCACTCAGTTTGTTTACAAATTTATTTATCATGCGATTTTCTCCCGGCTATCATGGCAAAGCTTAAAACCAACGTTAAAATGTTCGTTAACGCTCAGTCAAAATCCGTGAAATTGCATGCCGATGCAACGTTGACTCGATGATGCCTATATAGAAATGAAGCTTAATCCAAAAGAGATTTTATGCGGAGAGACACAGAAATTATATTTTTGCAATTCCTCCAGCGATAGGCTTCACTAACACTCAAGCAAGTGGTGGTTGTATTATATAAAAAAACATCACATTCATTATTAAAGCATCAGTGTAACGGAAAAAAATCCTCACAACTTTTTTACTTCCAGGAATAATTAACGAACCAATAAATCTAAAATCCCATTAAAAGTCTCGAAAGAGGCCTATTACTGGATGAAATTTCATTTACGTGCGAAACGAAGCTTAGCATTGGAAATGTTATCGAGGTTCGCAATAAAATTCTCGAAACGACTATTGAACGCATCGTTTTTATGGTGATGAAAAAAGCACGTAAAATCTTTAAAAAAATTATGTAACCTTTCTTGTTCTTTAAATTATTCTTCAATAAAGGAACGAACAGGGATTATTGATTTTCAAACCAGCCGTTGGAATACAGGATTGTCAAAAGAATAGTTTCAATTGTTTATACAGGAAAAGATTTGTTTGTGTAAGATTGCTTGCATAGAATTAGCATAGGTTAGAATAGGGAAAGTAATGTATTGTAGAAGAAAAATCAATTGACTTAGCTACGAGGCAATCTATATTCTTTGCATATCTGAACTGTATTGCAAAGTAACCAATTACCATATAGAGCGACGAAACTACCATATACTTCGTAATAACAAAATTAAAACCCATTGATGTAGAAGTGGTTCTTTCTTGGAAAATCGGAATGACGAATTGAATCTGTTCAAATCACTAATTAAAATCGCAATAAAAATTAAACCCATTAAACACAATAAATTACTACTAAGAAATTGTAAATTGTAATCCTTAAATGAAATGAAATTTAATAGAGTATATTGATTTTAGCAGAGCGATCATGTGCTGCTGGCATACTCTACGGGTAGATTTAATTTTATATATAAGTACACAATGATATTTTTGCAGGAAGTTTTAAATTGTAAATTGGCAATACAATAAGCAGTTGTTCAACAATGATATGGTTTGAATTGTCTAATTTAAATAATTTTAAGAGTAACAGTTGAGTTATTTGAGTCCATGTTTATATTGTTATATTCGTAGTAATTGAGCTTAAGTCCATGTAAGTTTAGTATTTTCTGTGGTAGTTATTTAATTATTGCAGTAGTAATGACACACTTATTTACAATATAAGAATACGCCGATATGGTGTTTATTTATAGTGGACTTAAAGGCAGTGCTACGACCGCTGTTAAGAATAAAGACAACGTTGCCCTTATAGCAGAATTAAAAATGCTACAACAATTAGTGCTTTCTTACGTTACGGGAAACAGGATCACCTAGCACAAAGCTTCAGTATGACCGCTCTTGCCAACATGATGTTATTGTAGAGGAAAACATCGTTGTTGCTTTCAAACACTGTCCAGGTATTAGTACAAGACGTATTTCTAAACACCTCAGAGTTACGCAAAGTAAACCCTTTTAGTAAACCCTAGTTGTAATAAATAATATGAAAATTTGAAGAAGTAAAACAATGAAGATATTAGGGTTCATTTATTTCAATTAGGTAAATACTATAATGTGTCTATTTTCAATGTTATAGATACAATTATAGATTGCATAATTGAATATTTATTAATACCATTTATCGGATTGGGATATTGAGAAATGGTTTCCTATATTTAATTCAGAATATAAAAACAATATTTGAAATTATATAAATAGGCTATTTTTTAATTATTTATCATATGACCTTATTCAAATATTCTCAATATTTAATTCCAATCCAAGATGTGAGTCAAAGCAAAAACTGACCACAATAATAGTGGACCTTTAATTTAGGGACACGTATTAAAAGTTAACGGTTAATTTAAAGTTATTATTGAAACTTTTCGTACATTACGTGATAATATATGGACTCACTGTAAACTATACCACGAAAATAAATACAAATATAAAGTATTGTGTTAAGGTTATAACTTCTACCAAACGCGTTTTCTCTCATTACAAGTCCAATTCTGTACACCGTGATATTCGTGTCCTCTACGAATTAGGATTTCGTAAATGACGACGGGTACTAATCACACAGCACAGTTTTGGTACCTCTTAATAGAAAAACATGATATGTAACATTCATAGTGGACAGGACCCGTGTTCCTGCAGGCATATACATAATATAGAGGTGGTGAGGCCTATACAATCCCCTGAGTCTATACATCTGCTTCACAAGCCGTTGCGTAGGGAGCTGCAGACTCAGCGCATATCTTGAATCATTTACCAAAGAATTAATCTTTTATTTTATCGGTTGAGCACCAGTGAACCCTATCACTCGAGGGATAGAATACGATATTTCATGATATTTCTGTTTGTCTGCATGTCTCTCTGTCCGCCCAATATTGCGAGAATATACTGACTTATATTCTTAAACCTTTCCATGAAGTTACAGTTCTATACAGGAAACATTGAGATTGACTCAAAGGTAGGGGACATTTTAAAATTGATTTGTAAGTAACCTACGTTAAAAATGTATTTATTCTGCGATTTTCTCGTTGCCATCATTATTACCCATTATACCAATGTAAAAGTATTCGCTACGGCTCAGCCAATTTCTATAGGATAACATGCGCTGTACTTGTTGGTTATGTAATAAATAATTAAGGTTTTATGAAAATTTCTAGTCCATATGTCAGTTCGATTTTGATATCGTGCGGACAGACATACAGACAGACAGCCACATATAAATTAACTTTTTGCGCCCCCTTAAGTGATATAATTGAGCTCAACTAAAAAAATAGTATAAGAAACAACTCAATCAGAATGATTGGTCTTTGAGATACACTAATCTCCACTAAAAAGAAACTAGAATAATTTTTTATTTAATTTGTGTATCAGCACCCAGAATACGTAGAATTAGGTTAATGTGAAACCTAATTTATGTAATGGAAAAAAATGCTTTCAAACTAATCAATAACCAGACTACTCACAACTGACTAAATACTAATCACACAAAACTACATTAGTTCCTCTTGATCACATATAATGAGGTACAATTATTCATTGTGAAACAGTAAATTACGTTAACTTTAATTACAGTTATTGCTTATTACAATACCTATTACTCGAATAAACGTTTTTAAACATCACTGTGAAATGTAATGCAGTGGACATGTTGAGCTCAATCGCATTGGTTAATGGAACTGTCTGATATTAATCCGTAAGTAAATACAATGCAGTTTCTGTAATATTTAATCATATCCGAGATGTTGGAACAACTGTAGTAATAGTTGCTTTAAAGTTTCTTGGGTTTGTCATATTTATATCAATAAAATTTCCAGATCCATCTTAGTAATGGAGAACAACATTACATGTTTTATATTTAAGTGGTCACACTGCACCCTAATCTATTTAATCAAACTTTGAATATAATTTTAACTTTAAAGAATAAAAGTGCATAGCTTTAACGTTGCAAAAAATAATAAACACACTCGAATCTGCTATGCTACAAATAGGTAAAATTGATTATGTTATTCATTCATTCAGTAGAAAGTAGATAAATGCTTTAGGTAATAAACATTTCAGGAAAAGCATGGTTTAAATCTTCCCGTATACCGCCAAACTAATTTAAACATTTTTAATATTTAACAATAAAAATATTTTTTTTAATTCAATAATATTGAATTTTTTATTGATTCTATGGAAAAATATTTTGACAGTGCTAAGTCATGTGGAAAATGTAATGAACAAATCTTATAGTAAAGAATGGTAGGAAGAATAATTAAAAAAGTAATTTATAAATTTACAGCTAAATAATACCAATAATAAAATGTACAAATACCTGATTTATACTAATAATACACATTTTTAAATAACAGATTTAAATTTTATATAACTTACATAAAAAATTATAAAATGTGTGTATAAAATCTACAGTAAATCAAATTACTGAAAAACCATATATTATCCCACTGAAAATCTGTTAACTGCACTTTTGGGAAATAAATGTTAAATGCTGTTTAAAGGACCATAAAACTCTGCTGTATAAATTCTGCGTTTAAAGTACCGTCTCAAACGTGTTTCTCTAAGCTGGTTAATTAAATATTGGTAAATCTTTTTTTTTAAACCTGTTCAGAATCACTGCTTTGAAAACATTTTATGGAGACTTTGTTGGAAATTCTCTTAAAACCAATGGAAAATTGTTCATAAAACCTTAAAAAATCTATTAAATTCAATAAAGACAAATTTTACAAGAACACATTTATTAAAGCATATTTGTTCCACAAAATTAATATTAAGACATTTATTATCTTTTATTGTTTTTGTCCTAGAACAGATAAAAATCTATTTTTATCCACTCTTCAGTGACTTAATCATCCATATATTTCATAGATGTATATTCCATGAGTATTGTTATTATTTTTTTTTATTTGGTTCATTTCTTGTAAATATATCATTGCTGTAATGAATGGACAGATGCCGTTAACATAAAGTACAAGGTTTGAACTTTATCAAGGTAAATTAAGTGTTGCTTTGTTATATATATTCTTTATAAAACAAAATACCTGTAATTGCATAACTCCATTCAAATAGAACATTACCGGAGCGCGCTTAATGTAAAAGGAAATTCGTAAACACGGTTTTTCAGTACAGTGTTTTTAGTTTTGTAATAATTATAGTTATTATAAAATTTAGTAAGAAATGCGTAACAAACAGTTTAACTCAAATTGGAAAATAGTAGTTAAACTTGTTAATAGAAAAACTGTAATTGAAACTATTAACGGGGGAGAATAAATTGCCCCATTATGTTAATATCTTTTCATTTATGACCTTTAATAAACGTAAATTCTAAGTTAGAAACGTTTTAATGAACTTTGTTTTATAGTTTATTAATTGTTTTTTATTTACAATCATTATCTGACTCATTATATTTAGAACACAGATTCTAAATATTAAATGAAGCGTAACATCGTGTAATATAGAAACATATTTATTATAACTTATTTTAATGTATTACAGAGCTGTTATTGTGTTATACATATTTATATATGTGTACTAATAAAATTAATTTTAAATTTTCCAAATACATAAATCTTTCTGTATATTAAACACTGATCATCCTATTAAATATCATCTTTTTGTATAAAACAAGCAACTTTATATATAGATACCTGATAGCGTAGATATATTAATGTTAATGACATAAGTTTTTAAAATCGTTTAGTTCATTTGCAGCTTTTACGAAAAAAATATGCTGTGTTCCCTTCAGAGTGAGATTAATTAACTGTGACATTTTTAGAATAACATAAATTAATTTTGAAATATTTTAAGCCATTTTAAGGCTATACGCTTTGTTGTAGTATATTATATGACCAGTTGTAGAGTATCAGAAATATTACCTGTATATATGTCTAATGTACAATACCACGCTCAACTCCATTTTGATTGTGAAAATAGGGTAAATACACTTTTGGATTTATTAAAAACACTTTTGTTTAAATTACTTACCGACTTACTTTACAAGTAAAAGTAAACATTGTTAGTTCAACCGAAAGTCATATTAAAGGTTCTTTTTTAAAGATTAGGTGTGTACAAGTTTTAAAGGTTAGTATACATTTGACAGTTTTATATTCACTATCCTTCTCTAAACTTCCTTTACCAATCGTCTAAACATATCATGTTGTATACTTACCACATTATTGTATTTATTCAATTTACATTAACTGCTTAATTTGCGCATAACAAATGTAATTACAATATATGAATACTTAAATACCAATGTGGCTTAATTCTAAAGTTCTGTTAATACACGAACTTAACACAGCCTGAATTAGAGCAGTTGAAAAATTATTTATGATGTTTAAAGAAGATAAACGGTCATTCTTTCCAAACATATTTAATTACCATATCCTTTCGATTGTAACTTTACAGTAAGTAGGTGGGAACCAATAATATTTGGAGTAACTGTTAAAAAGACCCACTTAATTGTGATAAAAGTTTGAACGTTATATTTATTACTGAAGTCAGAACAGACTTTACAGATTGAAAGATTAGATACTAATTCCATTTAATAAGTTTAATGAGTATAAAATGTACTCAAAGGTCCCAAGATGTCTTTTTCTAGTATACCATTTTGGGTGTTTCATTAAAAGAAACGCCGATGGAACAAAAGATTTAGAAGTTCAAGGAGACAAACATTTGTGGATGAAGAGGTAGAAGATTCTGTAAATTAATTTAATAACATATATGGCTATTTATAAATAACTCCATGATATGGAAAGGGAACATAATAATACAATTATTATATACCGTTATTGAGGGAATCCAATTAATAAAGGCGGCTACAATATGCAAAATGTTAAACCCACTTTAGCTTCGCTGCTGATATTAATATTTGCTGCTTATTAAAAATTCCTTTGAATTTTTCTGACCTTACTTGGACCTTAAAAACATGCAAATAGTGGTTTTATAATTGATACATTCCTATATAAAATTAACAGTTAATACAAAATAAAGTAAATAATAGTAGTTTTGCTGGAATGTCTAAAATTAACAAACTTTGTGTTGCTATTTAATCAATATATCAATGTATGTATGAAAAACATAATTCATTACTCTTTTCCTGACATTCGTTTACTAAATATTTAGAGGAATTATTATGGACAAATTAATTTTTAATTACAAGGTATTTGTTACAGCCTTATCTTTGTTTGGTTTATGTGACAGATACGGCCAAATACAAAATAATTGAATCGGAAACATATGTGACAGATACGGCCAAATACAAAATAATTGAATCGGAAAAAGTAAGCGCTCTGTGGTGTAATGGTAGCACATTCACCCGGCAAGTGAGAGATCCGGGTTCGACTCCTGGCGGAGCAAGTACTTTTTATGATTCCATGTTGATTGAAATTAAATAAGGCTATTGCCATTTATACAGTTTAATGTAAATAAAAGTCGTTTGACAGGTATTTGGTCTTCCGATCATATGTTAGTTTGCTTATTTAAACGCATATGTGACAGATACGGCCAAATACAAAATAATTGAATCGGAAAAAGTAAGCGCTCTGTGGTGTAATGGTAGCACATTCACCCGGCAAGTGAGAGATCCGGGTTCGACTCCTGGCGGAGCAAGTACTTTTTGTGATTCAATGTTGATTGAAATTATATATATATATATATATATATATATATATATATATATATATATATATCAATAGATTTTCCACTGGTAATGTAAATTGAATTAAACTATCAATATTAATTTAAATTTTAATTGTAATCATTTCTAAATTGCCATGAATGTTATATCATACAGTATTAAATAATTATATCATATTTATTATACAATCTCCAATCGCTCTTCCTTTTAGAAAGAATTTTCATTTAAAATTATTTCCTCGAAAAAAGTGTAATTTTAACATATGTTAAAATGGGAACTTAAATTAGTATTTTGGGATACTATAAATATATAATTTACAATAAATAATCAATTTATTCAAGAATAAGACAATTTGGAAAATAAAACTTTTAGTACTAAATATAATATTTTAACTAAAATTACCCTCTTATTTAGTATAGAGAATAAATTTATTGTAAAATATATAAACTTAATAATGTAATTCCAAATTTTATGTTATACTTATATGTAATATTAATTAAATGTCCCCTGGTATATAGTGTACAGTGATGACACACAAAAGTTCACATGACGTACACCAGAGACTAAGAATCTCCGCTCTTATGTGAGAGCCTAACTGTGTACGAACTCAGCAAGCGTGAAAATATAGAGTTGTTTGATAAAAATATACGATTCATTGAGGAACATAACACAATAAGTATTGTGTTGGATCCGCAATATCCAATCATCCCTTACATAATAGAGTAATCTGATTTCTCACAGACTCCTACAGCTAGGGATGACGTTCTGTGGAATTTATTCTTCTTGTTGTTCTTTGAAGGCGTGTTTTAGAATTACAGGGTTGCTCTGCCTATGCTTGTTTTACTCAGTATACTCTTATGTCAGCTTCTAGGGGATTTCTCATAAAAATTATCCAAAAGCAACAATTTATGAACCCCTAAATCAGTTAATATTTTTCAAACTGTAACACATGATAGCGTGTAATGCACCGATATTTATATGTATTTTGTTAATATAATATTATAATTGTAAAATGTTTATTCTCACGCTTTCCTGCGTAAAATATTCACCCGATTGTATTGAACAATTATTAGATAGACATAAGGTCTCTGAGACTAATATAGACCTGTTTTAGTTTATAAAATCCCTTTGTGTTAAGCCCCACTACAGCTAAAACTTCCCGGAAAAGCATTTGAGAAATTAATTATAATTAGTTAATTTTGAAACAGCTTGTTAAATGTAATCTTTGTTCTGTGTAAACATTGCGTTATGAAAAAACGTTTAAAAGTGTACGAACTTGTTGTCGTCAATCAATAGAGTAAGGTTGAAAATAGCATATATTACTAATAATGAACAAAATTGATATTTTTAGAAGAAAAATATACCGTACATTTTTACAAAAATTAAGTATACAGTAATTGGTCAGAATTGGAATAAAAATATCTCATACTGCTTTTTTGTTTTTGTCTATGTATATAGACAAGAAACATTATCCTATTAATTGTTACTAGTTACAAGTATTTACTGATCATCTTGGATCTAAATTCCTGGCAGAATAGTTCCCACGCGTAGTAATCTATTCTGTATTGAATGAAGTAGACAACAACAGAATGAACCAACAACTGTCTTTTTCTACAATCCTTGCAAAAACCTCTGCGTTCTGTCTGAACGTTAAATTGAATGAGGAAAAATCTATTAATTATTTATTGCAATTACAGCCTAGAACTAAATAAACACTATCTCGGTGAAAATACTCAAGTTTCATCATAGTAAACGCAATAAGTTTTTTTTATTTACTTGTTGAGTGAATCACTGCTATAGCGAGCGTTATGATGACTAAACAAAATTTGAACCCATCAAGCGCAAACCATGGCTAACAGTTTTGATGTTACTTCTATTATATGATTATTCTTGTTCTACATATTACTATAGTTCTTAACCTCTGATAAAGAAAGGAAGAAAAGTATAAACGATTAAATTTTTTGGGTGTCTTCATTTTATTTCCATTGGTCTCCTAACAAACAGCCATCTAGTTAAAACACCTAAAATGGTATAAATTATTAGTCGCAAATTTGAGTAATGATTTAAAGTGAAAGGTCTCTAATTATGTTTAGGTTTATATGGAATATATAAATAATAAATCTTACGTCCATTGACATTAAAAATAGAAGTACATTTTGTAATACTTTAACGTGTATTATGTTTAAACCCAACATTTTAAATTATGATGTAATATTTTATATCTTATGTATAAAATTAAATGTAACAACGAAATCTAATAATGCAAAGGTATTTCAAGCATAGCTCAAACTTTTCACTTTTTCACCATAACTAAAGTGAATATATTAGTTTCAGAGTTGTGTGTTCTCTATGGACATTAGTAAGTGGTAAGAAGAGTGGTTACTTCAAAACCGAATAAACCTCAAGGTCCCGAACAATACAGTAATAATGAAATTGACTAATTAATATAGGTTAAACTCACAGTACTCCCTGAGGCAATTGTCTGAAAACAGCTGTTAGAATTAATTTATATTGAACATCCGCCATCCGAAGGTTTCTGGTGGGTGGCTTTGGGCCGCGTTCCTTACACTTAATTACCCAGAACTTGCTACAGTGATCATTAGTATCTCTATTCTATTCAGTATATCATAAAGTTTATTATTTTGTAACGTGGAGTTTAAAATGTTTATAGAACTAAAAGTCCGTTTTAGGCACAAAAAGGAACACAAAGGTACTTTTTATTAAATGCATGTTTAAAATTGGGTATTTTAAAGTTTAGTTTAGTAATAAAATTAAAACTAAATTTTAGTGAAGGATGGTTATCCTTTTCTTCGGCCCAGATTAAGAAATACATATCTTATGCCATATTCCCTTTTGAAAGTAGTAATTTTATTTAATAAATTTCACATACTTGACTATTGACATCCATAGTGAGCTTTGTTTGTAGATACATATAGAAATCCTATTTCCTAAGGTTTTCATGTGATATGTTTTTATATAATTCAGAATATCTTACCCTCACTCTCCTCCACATCCACATACACCGTATTCCATAAATTAATGTTAAGTTGCTGATTCCATGAGATAATGAAATACAAACAATGTTTAATTTCAGCCACATAACCAAATTGTACATACCTGAAGTATCGAAGGGTTGAAGACCAGTAAAATAGAATATGTTCCAAGGCACGAACAAGAATTCATGACTTGTTTGTGATCTGTAGTTACTGCAAATGTTTGCCGTATTTTTATCAAGAATAGGTGTTCTCTTAAAAAATTTTTAATATCTTCTAATGTCGAAGTACATAACACTAATATCAAATTTATTAGGTTGGAGGGACATACCCATATGACTCAGGTAATTTTAAAACGTCTCTTGGAGTATAATTATACTGAAGTTATCGTCTCAGCGGTGTCTCGAGACTTAATATTGAACTACAGGTATAACTTCTATGTAATAAACTCAAACCTCTCTTTATATCTAATAAAGTAATGATACATTAGTATGAACTTTAATTATATATGGGAGTTAATCCATATTGTATTGAAATTCATATTTTAGTTTAGAAATCTTGGTAGTCCATTTAGATTTTATGATCAGTTTGCACGTCATCAAACGTCGTAAATCAATATAAACTAAACACGTTTGTTAGGAAATAGGAATTTAGTCCATGATTTATCACTTATACTAAACTGTAATTGATTGAGTTCTCACACCTTCAGCTTTTTATAACAGCAACAAAGTCTCCTTCAAAGTGAAAGATCTAAGTAGATTACAATGTTAACTTGATCTGGCACAAAGAGTTAAGGGGGCCATTTACCCAAAACGAAAAGTTTTTTAATTATAATTTTTTTTTTTAATTTGACTATTTTATTATAACCTGGTTAGTTTTGTAAAAAAAATTTCAATGAAAAAACTTTCTTTCCCCCCCACCCATTGCCTTAGGGGGGGGAGAGCAGTTTTTTTTTGTTTTCACGGGAAACACTCTAGTTTTATTAGTATTATAGATAATTAAGTATTTCTTTTTTTTAATTGTAGGGTAAGCAAATACCTACACATTGTAGCATGGGTTTTAATAAATTCAGTTATTTATTACCATAAAAAATTTTTTTCCTCAAAAAGTCAGGTTTTTTTAAAAAAAAATTTCAAAAAGATTTTTTTTGTGGGGTTATTTGTAGTATTTTTGTAATTTCCATGCTACAGTGTGTAGATAAAGTATCTAGGAGAGTACATAAAAAATTTCAAGTTGATATATTAACAAATAAAAAAGTTAGAGTGTTTCCTGCGACGCAAAACACAGAAATTTAAAACTTTCGGAAAAGTCCAAAAAACAAAAGCTTGACACAATTCTTACATTTTATTTAGTTTAAACACTTACTTATAAGGATATAAGTTCCTAGAAGTTCCCTGCTCCATAAGTAGGCCCTTCTTTCTTCTTCTTCTTGTCTTCTAGTCTCTGCTTCTTCAGCTTCAAATTCCTTCGATATCTCTTGTAATGCAGATTGTTCTTGCGCACAGTGCTAGTAACTCTCTTTTTGTCTCTGATATTTATTATTCTACCACTGAACCTTCCAGGAGAGACTCCAGCAGCACTCATGCTCAATGAAAATACAGAGTTTCCAAAATTAAACTGTGAAACAGCCTCAGCTACTGCGCCCTCAAGAGTCTTTTTCGAAACGTTTCTTGTTTTAGGACACTTTTTCCATATGGTACCATGCAAACTCTCATTTGCATTTTGGGTCCTTCCTTTTACACATCTTTCCAACAAATCCTTTGCCACTAACCTTTGGTAAACAGGAAAGATGTGTCTGAGAACCTGTGGCGTGATGGCAGTACCCAAGTTGTCCTTATGCGGACCAGGTGTAACGTTTGTAGCTTGCGCCCTTTTGTAAAAACACCAGCTCTTTTCTCCATCAGGACATTTTGAGTGGCGAGGCGCTTCATCTGTGGATGTACAATGATGTAAAGTGGCAAGTATGTCACTTTTCATTTTAGAAATGTCATCTTTATTCCTAAGGATGCTATTCTTGTAATATTTTGTCAGTTTTATAATTGTTGTTTCCTTGAGCATTCCGTAGCCTTTGCCACCAAGGGTTATACCTTTAGCACGACATGTCTTAATAATATTGCGAAGCCCAGTCCCAAGGCGTTTGGCAACGTGGTTAACACATTCTTCTTTTGTTAGGACTAACTCATTTCCATAAATATGAAGGCTCTGGAGGTGACCAAATACAGAAGAATCACCGTCCGACAAAATAGTGACATAACGAAAGTTATAGGTCAAAGATCTCTGCCAAAGGATTTCCGCAGCTTTTGTTTCCATTGCTGGGGATGACCCATCATAGTTTTTGTAGCACAAGTCTTTATGTCCACTAAACCAAATATTATATTCTGGAGAATCTTCACCTAACTCTGTCTTAGTAATTTCACACACCTGACAATACTTTGACAGTACGCAATAGTCTACGACTAGGCCAGTTTGTAGCTCTATCACACATCCAATGCCATAATTGGATGTATGGCCTCTCTTGTGCCACGATCCATCGTAGCTTACACCGAGATCAATGACAGAATCGTCAGTTACAGTACAATCCATTTCTTTGTATACTTCACGCACTCTTTTTCGAGCCATTTCAAGATTACTTTGACTGACATCAATGGCAGTATTTGCTACAACTGAAGCATGCTTGTGAAATGTTTTGCTACTCAAAATAGGCATGTTCATAATCATACAAAACTGCTCTACAGCAGCATAACCTTTTCCTAATGCTGTAAAACTTTTCACAACTCTACGGTTTACATCAAAGTTGTTAGATTCATCAATTGTATCAGAAGTAAAAGAAGAAGCTTTTAATTCTTCGCAAGTACTACATGAAATCGTAAGTTTTATTGCAAACCCACGTTGGTCTGATGTCTTCAAAACTAAATTTTGTTGAAAGCATAGAGGGCAAGCTAGGCTAGTAACAAGAGGCTTCAAACACCTAATGTCAACCACTGCGTACTCCGGTGTGTTATGCGTACTGCCGTGAAGGCTTGTGTTATCCTCGCAGCTAACTTCCGAGTTACGCCTAGTAAAAGCTGTGTTTATATCATTTACTCTAATAGTAGGTAGGCCTAATGATTTTGTAGACCTAATTAAATCACTCTTATTCTCAGATGTTTTAGAAGTACTGGGAACAGGGTTAGAATCATCACAGGATGTGGTAGGCCTATAAGTTTTTTTCCACTTGCCCCCATCTTTTACTGGCTGCTAAAGCAGCTTTTAGTTTTTTGTTACTCTTAGTTCTAGCACTTTTCTGAATAGTAGAATGTTTTATCGGTGCCATTTTCACTAACAATACAAAAATTCATAAGCTCACCACCAAAATTCTTCAAAACAAATCTGTCTACCTTCAAAACAAATCTGTCTACCTTCAAAACAAATCAAAGAAGACAGCACCGTCCTTCAAACACTTCCACTAACATATAAAACTAATATCAATTCACTATTTATAGTTTGTGCTTTTCTACTGAAAATAAAAGCAAACTTCAAAAATTAACACACTGTGTTTACTGACCACAACAAAACAAGGCTAGAGAAGTAAACAAAACACAAACAGCTGGCTTTCTGCTTGCCAGTACAAAAAATCAGATTGTTTCTGGCTGGTATTGCCAACCTAACAAATCAAAAACTCTGAGAAACAACCACTGTTATATTGTATAATTATATAATAATTATATAATAATTATATAATAATTGTATAATAATAATAATTTTGTTGGATAGTTGTATTTGGGTGTAGCACAATGAAGGTTTCTGCATGCAGGCGAAAAAATGGGAGTCAGGCAGTGGTATGCATGTACAAAACCACACAAAAAACCATGATTTAGTCAATAAAAACTTATTTAAAGATGAAAATCCTGATGCATTCCAACTAAATTAGTTGTAGAAAATCGTACCAATTTATTGATAAATAATAATTATGTTGAGGATTAAACAAAGGCAAACATTTTTTCTGAACAATGAATATTTTTGAAATGACTACTTCTTTTGGTGTGCAAGAGGTTCTTTATGCCAGAGGAAGAATCATTCGTTTCGCGTCAATATTAATTCCAGTCCACTACTAGTTTCTTTCTAACGAGACTTGAAAATAAATTTATTAGATCGTTTTTAGGTAACCAAGCCGTAGTGTAATTTAATCTTGGAAGAAAATGAGTCGTTCTGTTGATTATAATTATAGACTACTGAATTACATTGGACCTTACCTTACATTCACTTACGAAATTAATTACGTAAAAACATACTTTAATAAATATTTTCCTGCAAAAAATGTCAATAAATTTCGTTGACTTTATAAGAGATAAATGAAATGTAACAATGTCAAATGATAAAAAATAAAAGCAACCAGATGTGAAACAATATATTTAGCAAGATTTTATTCCTGAATTTTTATTTCTTATTTCAGTTATTATAAGCCTATAATTTCATTTTTAGAATATAATTACAATGAAAATAATAATAAATAATAAGCTGAATAATAATATACATACTTTAATATGTATTAACACAATCATGTAGTCAACCTACTTGGTTTCATGGTGTGTAGCATTGTATCACTTAAGTGTGACAGTGAAACCCAACTTAGTAAACAAAATGTAAAAATTTATCACATGAAAATATATATAAAGAAAGATTTTTATCTGCACATTTAAAGATTTTAAATATTTTTTCATAGCGAAGAATGAGTTCTATTGTGGTGTATGTCTAACTATAAAATTCGGCTGATCGATAAAGAAGCCCATCATTTTCCGTTATATCTGACAAGAGGATGTGGAAATTTTTATATGAAAATATTTTATGCATGATCTCTGTCTATCTTTCCGCAAAAATATCTAAATAAAAATTGACTATGGGGAATTCAGATTTTTTATGAAGCATTGCGAAGCCTGTTATGCGACCTGTATGTGACTTACGATTACCTCCTAGGTAGAAATTTTGTATTTTCCATTAATACAAATCTAAATTATACAGTTTATTTACAATAATAGACTAAAATTCAATGTTCAAAAAGAAAGCAAGAAAGTATAAAAGAGTGATGTTTTAAAAGGGTGTATAGAGTAATACAAATTTTGAACAATATTTTAGTTTAAACGTAGCAGATTAATTGAACTTATTACCGGAAAAGTACACTAAGAGGTAATGTGATGTGCATTCACCTTACTTAACATTGTTAATGCTAAAACCATTGAAGTGGCTAACTCGGGTTAAATATTAATTCCATTCTGATCATGTTAAACTGACTTCTCTTAGTTTAATTTGAAGTGAAAATGAAAGGCTAATGGAGTTCATCAGGAATAACTTAAAGGGTACAAAGGGAGAGAAGAGTGTAACTTGTGCCAGCAAGTTAATGAGTCCTCCTTTCACGGCACGTTTCAGAGAACTCAATCAATTGGTGTTTAATAGTTTCCTCCTTCACCCTTCTGTTGCACTTGTTTTTATCACTTCAAGTTATTTCACATATTTCTTCAATAAACTAAAATGAGTTTTCAAATAAAATTTATACTTTTAATGAGATTCAACAATAAAACCCTCTTTTTCATAAGAAAGGACATATTGAAAGTTATATTTATCTCTGTTTTCACAATTTGTTTGTTACTTATCAGAAAATATATGGCTGTTATTGATAAATTATTTTGAGGGCCAGGTAGTCCCACTCTAATTTAAGTAAGTTTGAGTCAGTACATAACTCGTGAACCATTTTGGAAGTTGTAATTTAAAATACATGAAGGAAAAGCCTTGATTAAGATATAACAGAAATTAAGAGGAAATTTTATGACATTTGTTATTTTCAGAGATACGAAAATGCAGTAACGCTACGTTTAAGATCTAAAATTCCGATCTTATCCACTAGTACTAAAATGTCTTAACTATGTGCTACAGTCTAGGTTATATAAGCACATCGTAAAAAGTGTTGCGAGACACATGCATTATAGCAACCTCAACAAAAATGTGTTTCAACTTTATGTGCTGCCTTATGTTTTCCAATGGCGCTGTGTAGCGGGTACAACAGTTATCGCAAGATAACCGGATCAAGCAACGTCGAGCGTGACTGCTGCTTGGATGGGTGACCGCTAGCGATCCTGTCCTTGCAAGCCCGCCTGCCCGGCCATTGGTGGTGGTTCGGAAGTCACCTTTAAGCCGTTGATCTCCACGTTAAGTGTTAGAGAGGGCTTCTTAGCCCTAACTTCGCCTGGTAAAATAAGACATCTTTACTTTACTTTCCTTTTTTATATTTCTAACACATGCACCTTATAATACTACAAACACTAAATATTATAAAATTTTTAAAACTGCCCTAAACAATACAGGCAACACAAGGCCTACATTTAATAACTGACCATTGATAACTGAATAGATGTACAAAATAATTACTAAATGGTCCTGATAATCAGTTTTGAGAGGTTCATCTATAATTAAACCAATATAAAATCCCATACCAGTTTCCATATTTCCCATCATCGTGTTTCTGCCGAGACCATTGCCATTTAATATAGGCCAATTGTAGGTTCCCAGACCTTAAGCAATCTGTATTATTTAGTTCATTTGAACAGTTAATGTTTTATTATTAAGTGCATGTCCAGTAATAAGGTGCATGGTGCTGTCATTATATTTTTTACGATTCTTTATTTAGTGTGTGACAAATTATTTCTGTTCGATGTGTTTATCATTGACCTACGTTATAGTTATTTGTTAAATTACTTATCTACCAGAGGAAGAGATCGGACTAAAATATCTCAAAACGTAGTTTCACTATTTTGTGTATATTATGGAATGGTGTAATATACAAAACTATCCTGATAACGGCACATTACTTCCATCATCTAAATCAAAACTAAAAACGGATTGCAAAGTTTCAGTCAGACCTAACATTACTGCAGCTGACCTAAGTAAAGCCAAGAAACATGTATTTGTTTGTGTTTAACTCTGCAATTGGTGTAGAGTAAGAAGACGAAACATGATCCCTTGCACGGATTTTTCTTCCCACGACCACGTTTCATCTGGGATGGTGGGAAATATTTAGTCATGCATTATGCTTCATTTGCGAATGACAACACTTTATTAGGCGATGTAGCATCCATTAAGGAATATGGGATCAAGATGAAGTCCAAACATGTCTCTGACGAAATTCAGAGATAGAAAAGGATGTTATTTTTTATATGAGGGCTTTAGGTGAAAATATATAGAAAGCCTGTTTAACGTGACTACGAATAACAGTTCGCAATTGGTCAAAGTTGTTTAGCTTGAGCAAACGAATAACGTAAGTTATTCACCGTCACAAAACTTCCAACCAAATAACGTGTAATAATTGGTGACGGTCTATCTTGGTCATCATTACTATGGTAAAAATATTATAAGTACAAAACCCTTGTTACTGTAAAGTAAAAATAACACACTTTTTAATTAAAATATATCCACTTTTATTATAACGGAAATAAAACTTAAGAAACATATTGTACATCAATTATTTTAATTAATTTAATTTCGAAGGGGCAACAAACCCTAATTTAATTTTAAATTAAATTAAATGGAGTTAAAATAAAATTACCAATGTATGCAATTAGAAAATATAACGACATTTCTAAGAATAATAATTATTATTTAACTTTTTGTTTTGTTTATACTACTAAAATTAAAGTTTCGACTAAGAAGAAATGGCTTGATTTTGAACTCAAAATTGAATTTAAAACATGAGATGAAAATATCTTTATGCTACTGAGATTGAGTTGTCTTCAGAATGTTATAAACTAATAAGGCCAGCGCAGGGGCCTCGACGAGAGACCGACGTTGACGTAAACAATAAACTGGACTGTATATCTTCATTACAGGATGTTCTTTAACAAACGAGTGATCCTGGATAGTGGGATTAGCTGTAAACCACAATCTTCGTTTATTAAAGCTATAGATGTTTTAAAGATCAACTCGCCTTTCCTAAATATTAGCCTGTGTACGTATAGGACAAAGTAACCCCAGTTCACTGTATGGATTTTTTATAATAATGATGTTTTCTTTCTTTGTTAATTAAATCGTTTCAATGTAAAAAATATGAGTATGTCCAGCAGCATGTGATTTATAACAAAAACCCATCGAAAACAGTATTTTGAGATTGACACCGATTCATAAACATAAAATGCCATCTTTGTGAACATAATTTAATATTTTGTATTTAGTAAAACCTGTAATTTATCCTACTTGTGCTTGCATCCTCCAAGATTTAAAGTGAGATTCACTGCAAAACGGAATATTTTCGTACCAAATTGGCAACTGAATAGTGCAGGTAACTAGTGCAACGCATAAGTTTTAATAATATTACTCGTATAGTATATAATAAACACTATTTTAGTTTTATAACTTTCAATAGTAAACATTTTTTTCCATAGTGAAAATCAGTATTTTCATCTTTATGTGACTGGACATGGAAGTCTATAAGGTTAAAAATTCTAATGCTTTTTACAAAATTAAACTACTAAAATCAAGATGCATTGAAGAAAATCATTTACGCGCTAATAAATTAAAATAAGGCAATGTAAATATTTTTATGGATACACATTCGTGATGATACATGATTTCTGATGGCCAAAATAGTATAATTAATTTAGCTACAAATACAATTAATTATTTACGAGTAATATATCACGAACACAATAAAGAAAAGTACAAAGTAGAACCATAAAAGGGTAGATGTATGGGAAAGGGTTGCAGGAATCTAAATCCATTCAAAACTGCTAGCTTTAAAATAATTAAATGACATGGGATAAACCGTATCATTCAGCGATAATATCGTTTATAATATAAACTTACTGAGCCTTTACACCGTACAATTGGCTGATATGCCACCAACTAAACCTTCTTTATGACCACCTTGGCTACAAATAATAAAAATAACTCACAAGAAATACTATAAGAATTAGAAAGAAACAAACCTCACTAATAAAGATTGAAAACGTTCCATGAGTTTAAAAAAAGAACATAAGTTTAAAGACGATTGCGTCTGTCTGCTCTTTTAATAACTCGCTCCTGACCATTGACTTTCTGTACTCTTATGACTCTGTACAGTTTCAGATGACACACTTCGATACCGCAGGAAGGGCCCATACCGTTTTCTCGCCAGTCACTCACCTTCACCGTTGCGGGCCACATGTTTTGTGTAGTGACTGATTAGATTAATTCTCACCAGTCTATTGACTTATGGAGCGGTATATGATTAGTTTTCTTCACAGAGATTGCTATGTAGTCAATTTAGGTTTTGGTGCGTTCATCACCACATTGGTTAGTTGTTTTATGTTCTGTACATGTTTAACTATATACAGGCAAATGTTTGAAGGCTAAAGAGTAAACAATTTTCCAATTTTCTGTTAATAAACTGCTTATTTTCAACTTGTTAAAGTGCACATATCCAAAATCATTATATCCTTTTACTTCATTGTCAATAACAAACCTCCGAAACCTCTATATCATCTCTAGCAAGACTGGACTTATTTACTTAGGATTCAAAGAGACTCGGGACAGTGTCTCCAAATTCTTAACTGATTTGCTACAGGTATGATGCAGTATTGGAAAGGATTGTTTTGTCCTTATACAGTAAACTTGTGGAGCTGCGGAAAAAAACTTTAATTTATTTTATAATATATAATTAGAACTAAATAAATATGAGTAGATAGTAGCCTCAGGAAATTTTCTCTCGTTTTTGTTAAGTATGTAATGAAATAAAACATTGGCACTGAACCCTTTAAGTGCATGTTTTTTATATTTTGGAAACTGCAGTTATAATCTGTGTTAAAAATCGTATTTGTATGATAATGTACAAATATCTATGGTGGTCAGATTTTATCTTAATTTATATTTTGTAGATATACCTCAGAACAGCATTTGACCTGGTACATTCAAGGCATGCCGCTCATATGAGGATCAGCGTTAGCTCAGTAAATTCATCATATTTAAATCTGATACACTGGTTCAACCCTCCGGTTCACAGACAAGTATCTGGTGTACGAGATGAACCGGATTAACCATCACCTGTGGTCCAAGGGGTTATGTGCAGCTTAATTGTTCAAACAGACTATGATACACTTTATTTTTAATCGAGCAGTTCTAATACATTAAGGGCACTTCGTTTATCACTAGTACTTTATTTACGTAAAATCTATAGTTTTAAAAACTAAAAGGATAAATTGTACCATGTTTATCTTTGCTGAACAATTACATTCCATAAATACATATATAGTGTATATTGGCTTTTACTTTTTTAACTAATTGTGTGACTTCGTTACAGAAATGATTTATGTAACGAGTATAGCATATTTTATAATAAAGACCATTGATCTGGCTGAAAGCGTACTTCATCGTCCATAACATAGTTTGGGGTCATATTCAGTAAAATCACCCGACTTCGGGTCAAACCTCTATTGGATGTAACAAAGGGGTCAATTAGTGCAGCATCATATAACACAAGGTACTCTACTAACTCAAGTACGCCAAGTAGTGGCGTTAGACATCACACGGTAATCCGACTACAGTACACTCCTCATCAGACTACACACTCTTAATACTAATACAGGCGCTGTGGCGTCAGGTAATACAAAGTAATACGATTAAACCTTGGACAACACATGATGAAGTTACTTCAATATGCCTTGCAGCGTCAGGTAAAACTCAATGATACTACTGCATTACATTGCCTTTACGTCAGATACGTCAGAAAATAAAGTATAATGCTTTTATATGTCAAATTTTTATATATATATATATATATATATGACGTTGATATTTTCGATGAAATTCCGTCCTAATATTTGTTATCTTATTAATTTTTTTATTACAGGCTCTCCATGATATGCTAAATCATAAACTTATTCTCTGTTTAAAAATCATAACGAAAGCTTGAATTATATATTTCTAGGATCAAAAGAATTATGTGTTTTCAGCTATTATATTTTCAATTTGTAAATTAACCTATATTTAACTGGTATTTTTCAAAAATACTCTATTCTTAATCCAAATGCCAAAATGTATTCCGCGTTAAAAACCTTTAAGTAAGTTTCCATTGAAAACTTAAATTTTTCATTTATAAGTTGCATTTTTGTCAATAACTTTTAGAACAGTAGAGCTAATACATTCCAGCGGATCACACATCCTGTTATCGGTAAACATGAGATTCAATAACAATACGAGTAGATAAAATCAGGATCAGTGCTGTGAACTTCGGTTTATCTCTCTCCGTCTCTTTCTCCTTCCCACAGAATAATCAAACACCAAATCAAAACCTAAACAGGACTATCACAACAAACAAAAATAAATGTGAACGATGAATATATATTATAAGTCAATTAATTTAAATTTTAGCATGAGGATGTTTGGTTAAGCCATTGGTGATTGTAACAGTTATAGTAATAAATATAGCACTAATGAAATGATAACTTTAATGGTTTGTTTAGCTAAGGAAAAGGTTAACCTGACATTATTTATCATCTTATCATATACTTATTATTGTAAAATTTAAAAGAACCGTTTAAAATAGCCAACACTTTTAAACCAGTTGATCATTTTCAAATTTACGCAAATATTTAGTAAAATAGTGGTTTATTCGTAAACAATAAAAATATAAGATAAATGGTTTTAAATCAAGATTATCTAGAAAAAAATCCAATCCCTTCACATCAATAAGAAAAAAAATAAAATTAACGGCCATTGAGATGGCATATTTGGGCTTTCTAAAAATGTTTTACCGAATAAGTATTAAGGTTTTTAAAGTCACTTTTAGTTAAATGTACTGGATTTGGTTACATATGTCTGTATATGGGTATGCCAAACCATTCCAAACCACTTGATAAAAAAATTATTATTTTATTAATGACTTACTTATACATAATTAGGTTTATATACCCATATAATAAAAGTTTAGTGTTTCAATGATAAATCCCTTTAGGCTGGTTTATAACCTGAAAATTCTCACACCTCTTCATTATAACAGTGAACTATGCAGCAGGTTTAAAATTAAACTCCCGCACCTAAAGTTTTTCAAAGTTATCACTAACCGTTAGGGTCTCAGCAGTACCATTAATGATACTAGTATTAGTGGATACTAGTTTTGGACACTCATCTGACCAATTTCTCCCTTGTCAGAAGGAGAATATGCGTTAAATTCCTTACTAGAGAACAGGGGGACCCCCACATCTGAAGATTAAGGAATTTAAAATTTTTAATAAAAAGAGAGATCCAATTATCATAAATTTATTAATACTTGAAAATATATCGTTTTTTCAATCCCAATGAATATGACAGCTATATAAAGTAATAAACATTGTTTTAATAAGATTATATGTTCTTATTTGTTTTTGAGACAGTTTAGCATCTTTTTGAACATTGTCATATAAGAAGTGAAACAACCGATAATACGATATATTCTATATTGAAATTTTAAAAAATGAGGACCTTCAAAATCTACAATCTTATCGGAAAAAGTAAGCGCTCTGTGGTGTAATGGTAGCACATTCACCCGGCAAGTGAGAGATCCGGGTTCGACTCCTGGCGGAGCAAGTACTTTTTGTGATTCAATGTTGATTGAAATTAAATAAGGCTATTGCCATTTATACAGTTTAATGTAAATAAAAGTCGTTTGACAGGTATTTGGTCTTCCGATCATATGTTAGTTTGCTTATTTAAACGCATATGTGACAGATACGGCCAAATACAAAATAATTGAATCGGAAAAAGTAAGCGCTCTGTGGTGTAATGGTAGCACATTCACCCGGCAAGTGAGAGATCCGGGTTCGACTCCTGGCGGAGCAAGTACTTTTTGTGATTCAATGTTGATTGAAAATAAATAAGGCTATTGCCATTTATGCAGTTTAATGTATATATATATATATATATATATATATATATATATATATATATATATATATATATAAATAAAGCATTAATTTCATATTTAGATGCTACTAACAATGAACTAATTTACTAAATGTAGTTAATAATTTTATAATTACATATAAGTTGGTAAAAAATTAACTAGTATAAAAAGTTATAGCTTTAAAAACACCTTTATTTTTACACCACACCAAAGTACGATAGATAAATTAAATAACTTTCGAACACAACGTGATTTCTTTAAAATCCCAGTTGGCAAGAGTAATACGCAAGGATTTCCTTCTGTTATTTTCAAGAAAAAATCCTCTCGTAACGACCGGTGGTGCACTCGTCTAACAAGACCTTTATTAAGACACGTACCTCAGAACGTGTACTAATGGGAATAATAAGATTGTTATCGTAAGACGTTGTAAAATATAACAAAGTAACGTATACTTATATAACGCAATGAAAGGTGTTTAAGTAACAGTATAGCTCAATACTGCTAGTTATATGTGTATTATTCACCTCAACATATTATTTCTTTCGTCTAGTATATTTAGTTTTAAGTCTTCCAAAAAAGCCATTGTACTTTCAACATGAAAGTTCAAACAATACGATGAGCTCGTCAAACTATCCATTATTTACTTAATAATATAAATACTATGTTTATCATATTACTGTCCTTAAAGTATGAAAATTAAAAGACTGTAAATGCATAAACTGTATGAATGAAATGTAAATTATTTAATGAGAGGTGTTAGCATAATTTACTCCGTTAATGAGAATGATTCAAACAGAAATTGTATGCTCTGACAGGTTAGTTAGATTTTTAATGCTTAACACAGAAAACATAATTAAACGACTTTCAATAGTCCACATAGAAATAGCAGACAGCAATACGTAGACACCGATATAGTGAAGTGTTGTCATTGTTAGAATAAGTGGTACTGACTTTGCCTGTTACGTTACGTTAATCTATTCAAAGACCACGTTACGTTAATTGTACATCATTAAATATACTACACAGCAATTACATATATACGAGTTATACTCCATGGATTCGTCCGTATTCAACACTACCGCAATGTTAGTTTAACATTCTGAAAACTAAAAATTAAATTTAAAACCAAATTAAATGTATCTATTATTGTTCATGTTTCTGGAAATTAAGTTATAAATAAACATCTACTGCTATTTTAGTGGTGAACAGCTTACTCTGTATTGCGCGTTAAAAATATCCTTAAATCGAATAATTGATTTTTAATATTATTGCTTTGCATTATGAACACTGCTTTTAATTAAAATAGGAGATTTAGGTCCAAGGCGAAATATATTTTGCTTTTAGCGAAGTCTCTCCCAACAGTTGCTGATAAGCGGAATCCGATTTTGTACATCTGAATCACGCATGATAGGTGCAAAAATGTATGATGCATTGTATTAACTTATCAGTTTGTAATTTGCATCGTTTATCACGATGTTTTAAATCGCCTTGACTAGTTAATCAATACTTCGAAAACCGTCATCCGCCATACAGTAGTACGTGAAAGTTTGTTTGATGGACAACATATCCAATACATTTCCTCTAACAGTGTACTTTACTGATGATTTTATGACCCATATAAACTCGTTGTTCTTAACAGATAGTCAACTAAAATACAAAATTTGTATACTGCGTCATGAAAATATGGTACGATATACAGGACGAGGATGACCACCTGTGTAGTATAAAAAGTGGTCTTACTAAGTAATGTTAACTTTATGTTTTTCTTATTTACATACGTAATTATGTTTTAAGGTTACCATCTTTTACCGGTAAGAGATATACCTATATTTACTATTAAACATACCTAATGTTTGGTATATTATGATTTTTCTTAGAATCTAATAGTTTTGAGTTTGTGGCTTTTTGTATTTTTAAACTTTGAGAATTGTTTTACATTTGGAAAACTCAATTAACAGTACCGCTACTACACTTTTACACAATAGCTCAATAATAAACTTTGGCTAAATTAGTGCCTTTCCACACTCAGTTAGGCTAGCACAGCACTTAATTTTAAAGGTCAATTTAAAAACGTTTTTTATACACTCTGTAGACACAGTTGAAGATACATTTTGTTTGAATTGTTGTAAATATACAAAAAAATTCGATTTTAACACGTATACAATGCTTTTATTCGAAAATCCTCCAAAAAAGCACTTTTACACCACACATTGGGCACCTTTGAGCCATTTTACAGAGTTGAAAATAATTTAATTGGATTTTGTTAGGTAAATTAGAAGAATATGAGAGAGAAATAACGTTAAAGATTGTTAGTGCAACAGCTATATATACCGCATGAATGGGTTGCCTCACCCTGTGTGTGTAAATAAAATAACAATTATCTTTCAAAGTTGAAAAACGTAAATTATAAATGTGTTTCGTTTTAGGTTGAGTTATATTAATCGTAGTTTTTAATATCACGATCTTTTTTAATTAGGACTAATATTAATATAAATGTACATGTATGTTTTATATATGCTTACATACAATTATTTTTGGAAGATTGTACATAGATCATCTTCTCATTCAAGAGATTCCATTACGCTGCAATAAAAAAGGAGAGAAATAGTTAAACAAAATATAACGGGGGAATGCTGGTAAAAGCATAGTTGTATACATAATTTTATGTATTTGCCTAAACGGTAGTCATGATATTGTACGTTTAAGTGGGTTCTACTATACAGATACTATTTGCTTTAGGCAACATTTATCAACATAATTAGGTAGCGTTACCTGCACTCATCCAATTAGAACATTTTAATTAACATGTAAATACAGATCTAATATATCATTTGTTTATATCATTAGTAATTACCAGTATCTATAATTATTGTAATGATAAATCATGTAACTAAAGATACAACGGTTACTACAAATATATTTTGAATAAACAAATTGCTATGTAAATAAACTTATTTTATAGAATATATGTTGTTAAATTTAATGTATACGTAAATGAACGTTTATAAGTCAAAAAACATTAAGTCACTTATTGTTTTAGAATAAAACGATAAGATATTTTATTTAAATCTTTTTTTAATAATTTTCTTTAAATTCAGTATAAAACCTAAAAAAACCATTCTAGTGCAAACCATTGCGTTTATAAACATGTCAATTGGTTCAATAAAAAAAACTAAGCTGGAAAGAAAATTGATCAATAATCATTACTAAACGGATAACAAAATGTCTTTCTTTAAACACATACATCTTTCAATTATTACTTAATACTGGTAAGGAAGTTTTATTTGTATGCATAATATGCAGCTAAAAATATAAATGCAAATATACTTACTTGGCTTTGTCAGAGTAAACGTTTTGGTTTTATTTTATTAGGTAATACATTTTGTTCCCACCGAATATGATGTTAATTCTATCAGTTTTATTTTTGAATAATACGAATACCTTTAATTGATATGTATCTTTAATGTGGTTAGTTATAATTCCAAAAGTGTCTGAACACTTATACAATGAGGATTTTTGGATCTGTGCTGGTGGAAGTCTACCTTGGTTATGAACCAGGGCGGGTGAGAAAAAAAAAGGAGAGACCGATCCCCTTTTAAGCCTTATTCTGCCGGTCCTCATTGGCCATTGGCCTGTGGGAGAATTTTATCAAACAGAATAAGGGCGGGGGAGTCGATACAGTACAAGTTCGATGGTACTGATAAAAAATGCAAAGGTCACAGACAGGATTTGAACCTGCGTTATCTCTAACTCAGATCTAAAGTCCAACGACTTAGACAGCTCGGCCATCGGCACTCCCATGTAGTTACTCTACATGTTTAATATGTATATCATTGAATTATGTATTTTACTGTGAAATAAATTGTTAAAAACTCAAACAAAAGTAAAATGTGTACCCATTACTAAACAGTAAACAAAGAGGGTCCCAAACAAACAATTTTACTTACTAGCAGTTTATGTTACAAGATCATTATGTATTTATTATTTGAGAGGACACAAAATCGTGGCAATGACTAAGCCTTGTTATAATAAGGTGTTAATGTAATTTTGTGATTTACTGCAAAACAAGTCTTCGAAAACTGTTTATTGCATTTATATTTATTAAAACATAAAAAGTTACTCCATGAAAGACTTAACTTTCACTACTATTTAAATGCGACAGTTATTGAAGTCCTGGCGCGTTCATGCCTTGAGGTTATATACCTAACCGATTAAAGATTTAGCACATAGGCATGTTAAAAAATCACAAATCCATTGTATTTGACGGCCACTTCTTTGAAAAAGGTCTAATATAAAGCTTAAAACAAATCCGTTACAATAAAACCAATGATAAAATTGTGAATCCTCTAATATTAAAATCTTTGTTTACACGACATCGAATAAAAGAATAACTAACATGTACATGTTGCTTTTTTTACAATAAAAGAATGTGACGGATTAACATATTTCTCTATTCTTTACTCTGTTAGTAATGACTCTTACAAAGGGAGGTGCTCTCAACAAAGCATGTTGGTACTCAAAGCTTTCTCCGCTTACAACCTTCTTTTCGCTTTTCTTATTCTTGAATTGTTAAAATACTTCCTTTACCTCAGTTGCAATTTTTTATAAGACATTAAATCCTGATTTTAATTTTATAGAAAATCATGAATATATACATAGCTTGAAATTCTTTCAATTGTAAGTACTCCTAACTTTTACAAGATCCCCACACTGATTCCGAAGAATTGAAAATACGTGATACTGTATCTAAATAAAATGAAGCATCCGATGGAGCTTTTAAAACAAACTTAAATTTATTAACATTACCAGTATGTTTCAAAAGATATGTATTAAAATTTTATTTTAATTTACAAATGAGAATCAATACAAACTTTATAGTTTCTTACTGTGTTTGAGTTTTAAATTATCAATACTGTACGTTTATAATAATTAAGTAAAATATTAAACAATTTACTTTATAAAGAATATTTCTTTCCTTTTGCAATATTATAACGAGTTCAGGTTGTAATAGTTTCTTTGGGTTTGGTTGTGTGTCATAAGAGCCCACAAATCATTTCACACATAACACTGAAACCGCATAACAACGTTCGAAATTATACTTATTTGAATGTGAACAATAACTCCTTAACCTCGTTTCCTGAAAAACATAACAGTGAAACCGCATAACAACGTTCGAAATTATACTTATTTGAATGTGAACGATAACTCCTTAACCTCGTTTCCTGAAAAACATAACAGTGAAACCGCATAACAACGTTCGAAATTATACTTATTTGAATGTGAAGGATAACTCCTTAACCTCGTTTCCTGAAAAACATAACAGTGAAACCGCATAACAACGTTCGAAATTATACTTATTTGAATGTGAACGATAACTCCTTAACCTCGTTTCCTGAAAAACATAACAGTGAAACCGCATAACAACGTTCGAAATTATACTTATTTGAATGTGAAGGATAACTCCTTAACCTCGTTTCCTGAAAAACATAACAGTGAAACCGCATAACAACGTTCGAAATTATACTTATTTGAATGTGAACGATAACTCCTTAACCTCGTTTCCTGAAAAACATAACGGTGAAACCGCATAACAACGTTCGAAATTATACTTATTTGAATGTGAACGATAACTCCTTAACCTCGTTTCCTGAAAAACATAACGGTGAAACCGCATAACAACGTTCGAAATTATACTTATTTGAATGTGAACGATAACTCCTTAACCTCGTTTCCTGAAAAACATAACACTGAAACCGCAAAACAACGTTCGAAATTATACTTATTTGAATGTGAACGATAACTCCTTAACCTCGTTTCCTGAAAAACATAACAGTGAAATAGTATAACACACCGTTTCGAGGACTGGATTTATCCTCTTCGTCAGGTGGGGGAGATATTACTAGATACAAAAATAAATATCAGAAAGAAGAAAAGAAGGGGAATACAGGGAGGGGTATGCATAACCTTTAAAATGGTTCAAACATTCCCAAAAACCTTCTTGGAGTCCATTCCATGCGTTGTCACTGTACATAATCACGAGAACGAGTCACGAGTACGAGAATCACTATCACAAGTCACACCAGAGGAAAGACGGATACTGTTCTTTATTAATGTACGTAATTATACCTCCCACACCTGACAAAGAGGATATATTCCTATCCTAGATAAGTTGTGTTATACATTTTGTAACATTTAACGAGGGCAAATGTTTGAAATCTTGTTATACTTTCAAACCTTACATCGTCAATAACAAACTTTCAACAAATAAAAGAAATACTATTTTCTTTTACAAGTTCTTTATTGTATGATTATTAATTGTACCTAAAATTTCCCGTATATTTTAAGAGTTGACATCTGACTGATCGTTATACTAAAATTGCTCAACAGAAATGTTTTAAATTAAGTTATGTATCCTCAAAAATTGAGATTTGCCATTTATTAGTAAATGTTATTTATACCGTACATGATGTATGAATGAAATAATAGAATCAATAAAATTAAAAAAACCCACCAGATATTGTAACAAAAAAAAATAGCAAAACATATTATATGCCTAATAACATGTTACGTGACACGTGCTATTGTGTATTCTTCCTTGTTTAAAAGATAACAATAAATAGTGTTAATCACTTTTTTTTTAAATTCTACCTTCATGCGCTAAAACCAATAGTTGTTTTTTATTAGAGTTACCCGTGTTTTATCGACTAAATAGTTATTACTGGGTATTTTTCAGGTAAATGGTAGGAGTAATTGCCACGCTATTGTACGAAATTCTCACTAACTATACCTTATTTCTTATCTCGGGAATTTCTCTATTACGCTACAGTATTATATTTAAACTCCCAGGTAACACTTGGAAACGGGCGGTAGTAACTTCAAAGGTTTTGTATCCATAACAAAACATGAATAGTAAGAAATTGCTTCCAATTTGTATTCCCAATTTAAAAGGATATTGAAATTTATACTGTTTTCACAAGTTTATCAAGAAGGTTAATGGCACGTACCTTAATAAACACTCAAAATGTTTGAAGAGAACCAAAATTTTATTTTTTAGTTTTATTGATGAACCTTAAAATTCCTTAAAGGGCGATAAATTGAATGTTAAATTTCATATCGTGTGTGTGATCTCGAAATATCAAAATACATAAATTTAGAATTAGTTTTGAAAGTTTTTTACATGACTGATGATACGGTGTTTATTTTTTGGCTTACATGTATACTTAATTATTAAACCAGATTAAAGTGTAATAAATATTGCAGTACTTTTTTCTAAATTGAACTTGGTTGTTTGAAGTCTAAATTTATTTTTATATATACTTTAAATTAACTCCAGGGGGGTTTTAACTCTGAAATTTGCACTAAATGTTCGTCATAAATAACGAAACGGAAGTTGTATACTCTACTGAAAAGAGGTATTTACTTATTGAGTTCTGATATATTTTGTTAGTCTCTACATGGAATAAAGTACAAAACATTTTATAAATATTAAGATAGCCCAATTCAAATTGGACAAATACCTCACATTAAAGGGATAAAAATAGATTGAAGTGATTCACTTGACCTAGTGACTTTGACTTGAAGATTACCGAACCTCTCGAAGTCTTCAAACTGTACCTCAGAACCACAAAATGTCTTAAAATGATCATTTAAATTTAATTTAGTTTTGGACACGTTTGTTTTACACTATTATTCTTACATGTTTCATAACATATGTACTTTATTTTGCACACTTAATAAATCTGTAAAAGTTAATTCATAATTTATCAATCTTAGCTCACGTTCCGTAACCATAGAAAACATCTATCGAATTCTTACAACCAATAAAAGAATTGTTAATGTATAGCTAACGATAATTGTTTTTATATTTTCTTGATAAGTTCACAATATAATCTGAAGAAATCGTATAGTAGATGTACTTTTGAAACGCTCTGAATAGAGTTTGAAAAAGGAGCATGTGGTTCTTCCTTCAAAGAAGAAAATAATGGGTTTGGACGTTAATAGATTTGAAGTATTGTTTAATCGTACATAGAAAACGTAATGGATAATGAACCACCTGTTATTGATGTGAAATGTCATCAGGAGTCTTGACGTTTCTTTTCCATTAAAGTTTAAAATACTAGTGTGGGTGCAAATAACATTTTGTCTTTTTATAGGCATCAGCCTATCAAAAGTGTTACAAAATGCATATTATTTTACAATTAGTATAACAATTCCAACAGACCTTATTTAAACAAAATCCGTCAACGCATAAGCGAGTACGACCACTTTAAAGATATGCTGGAGCAAACTAAAGAAGCAACAAACAACTGATACCTGCAATTTGTGACATGTTTGGCGCTCCCGGCTTGTGCACGTCGGGACTTAGGTAAACCTGATTCTTGTTTTCTCTCTGAATTTAACATAACCTTTCAGGTATTTAAAAAATGTGGAGCCTCTTTTGTATTGTAAACATTATATTGAAAATATTTTATATATAATTTCGAAGATAACATGATATGTGCGTATATAAGAAGCAAAGTGAAGTCTCGCCAGAAGATAATGTTTGAGTACGTAGCACTGCGCATACGCAGCGGTCTCGCAATGATTGCGCATGCGCTGTACAATGAGGGCGATGATGAGCGCCACCGTCGACGACCGCGGTATCTAGCGTTAATGCTGTTAATTACGCTATAACACGCGCAATGTTCCACAATACGGTGCACAGTTATTGAACTTTCTACTTCTTTCCTAGCGCTCAGGGTGGTTGGCAACACTGTGTAGCTTGGAGAAGATTTATTTCCAGCCCCGTTCTACTCGAAATGGAAATAAGAAATTATTAATCACAACATCGTTAATTTTCACTCTGCCAGTCAGTAATTGTTTCAGTAGTAATTTTATCTTACACTCTAAAAAATAATAATAACTAAACACCAAGTACAAATGTGTATTATAGAATTGATATTATGTACAAATTTGTATGGCACATTTATTATCCAGGTTATTTGTTTCATTTACATTAAATGGTGGTTTAAATTATTATACAGAGGATTATGTAGAATATTAACAATGAAATAATGAAACTGATTTTTAAAATAAATAAATTATTATTCTATAAATTGAATATGTAAAGTAGTTACTCTTCCAGAAAGGATAGTAACCGAATTGTAGTAAGAGAGAATAGTTGAGATCAGGTCAGTGAGCCAGATCGTGGTCAGCATTAATGTACTATCAGCATATTGCTGAGTCAGCTGTGCTGTAGAAACATTTCAGAGTAAGCACTGGGTAGCTAGAGTATTACCTTCCATGTGATGTAGGGATTATTTTTTGGATAACCTTGTGTCTATTTGATTATTCAATAAATATCAAAAATATTATTTATTTTGGATTTATTTCAATTAAAGACTCAATTGACTACTTTATCACTAAATCAATCTACATGTATTCAAAAATTAATATTTTTATCCAAAACTATATTTTTTTATCCTGATTGGATATGGCTTAACTAATCACCAACAATGTCTATCAAAATCCATACGGCTTTTTGATCACAGACTGCAAAGATTTTAATGGTTGAATCCTAATTTCTTCCTTAATGTTATTTTTCTTCTTTCACATTTATGTTATTTATTACTTAACTATTAATGAATCAATATGTTACTTATTATTCTTAGATAAAATACTATAAAATTTATCAATTGTTTGGTCTTATTGTATAATTAGTATTATAATTGTATATATTCTTCCGCGGCTGGTGTTTTCTTAACCTTACGTTGGTTTATATATTCCTAGCTATTGTCGATACATTTTAAAAGTATTTTTCACTAATGAAGACTGATATACCATTAAAAGGAATGTCATCTTACGTTAACAGCGTGAACGTAACCTCGTTAGCCTTAAACGGTTTTCGAACATGCTTAAATACAGTTTTAATATTGTATACAAAATAATTTTATTCTCATTATTTTATAAATCCTCTATTAATAAGAGAGGTATATAGGATTTTGAAGTTCTCCTTTTATAATTTTATACAATGCGGATAATATTCTGAAAATTAACTTTCAAAGTTGATTCAGTTACTTAATATGTTATTTTGCATTGAAGGTTTTTGTAATATGGAGGTAAAACAAACCAATTAATACCTGAAAATCATCGGTTTGTGTTGATTCCTAATAACCTAATTATCTATATTAAACGATTACATCATTATTGCGTCTAAAAATTATAACCGCCTTAAATTTAACTTCTTCTACCATGTTCCCTACTTCATACTCATCGTATAAGTAGTGAATTTATAACTTCGTCTTCTTTGCACTACTTCCAAAGTGATCTTCTCAAAGCATTCTATTTATAATTTTAGCGCTGCAGGTGATAATATTGATCCTATTGCCTTTGTAAGTTTTCTGATAGAAGTTACTGTTAAAAAAGAATGTTTTTAGATCAGTAGTCGTAAGACCCAACTGGAACGACCTCTGTTGAGTTGATACTTACTATTACTTTTAAAAACAAACCACTCTTTTTCTGGTCTAGCGCAGTTAAATTAAACTGCTTATTTCAGGCAATATTTATCTGAACCTGTCAGAGTTTTTATGAAAGTATATAATCACTGTAATGCCGACTATAAACTTATAAAAACAAGAGTGTCACAAAAACTAGTTTAATATTTTCCTCTTATAACATGTTTTTTAAAAATATTAAAATATAATATCCTTATTATACGTATATTAAAAACACATGTTCTAAAGTTATTTTAAAATTAACGTTAACTCAACTTAAATTCAGTTTGAAATATCAAAACACCTGCTAGTATTACCTATAACATAATTACACATTTTTTTATTAAAAATAAATAAATTCCACTATAAGCTTACAGAAATTTACAGCACGTTGTATTTCAAGTTTTTATTGTGGTTATGCGTTTCTAAACATTTGATCTCAAGAAAATTTTGCATCAAAATTAAGAGTAAATTTATCTCTACTGTGTTTCAATATTCTTATTAAATTGATATTCCCACATATTACAAAGAAAGCGATGAGAATTCTTCCTACAAATTGTACAAAGGGTTGATGTACTGTAATGCCAAACAACAACTAAAAATATAATATCATCTTTGAATTCGTTGCTTGATTTATCCTAAAGCACGTGATTAAAGCAATTTAGTCCGTTTGTTTTTTTTACATTCTTTAGTACAATGGGAGAGTTGGAATAATTTTCAAGATATTGGACGACGTATATAACAATAAATTATTTAATGTCACCAGAGAGATTATGTTAATACGGGATGAAATGCTCGTCCTTTATAATAAACTGTACAAACAAGGTTGAAATTCTTCGTTTAATCTAGTTAAGATCGTTCAGTCTGTTTTCCTTTGAGCATTACTGCAACGGCATTAGAGCTTTTATGATGTAATTTGTACTAGGGTTTGGGGAAAATATATACAAATATTATATTCAAGCGTAATTTTTGCTGTCTTTCACTTCCTAATCTTTTTTTTCAAAATGTACGTCACTGTATAATTCAAGGTAGAAGTACACCACACCATATGTCGCGTAACACGCTTCGCTAAGGTTGCATGCAAAAATGTCAAGTTGCCTTATTCCATTCTTTGGATACCTGCAGACAGTCAGGCAGGCATAGGCTATAGTTAAAATGTACTTACCGTAATATTCTACTGTATTTGCAATTTACTTAGTCAAATGAAAATAATTCAACGTCCTTGTCTTAGTACAAAATTTGACAAATTTAGTAATATTTGTTAAAGCTCAGCCAAATCTCATAGACCGGCATCATGGATCTCAATATTACTTTTAAAATTAAGTTTAATGCAAAATTTCAAGTCTATAAAGTTTGTTCTCGCGATACAAAATTAACATTTTTCAAGCTCCCTCCCCCGAAGAATTGGTCCTCCCTATTCTAACGCTCAGCCAAATATAGGATATAGTGAATTTCAAGGTACGTGAAATGTGAACCAGTACTTTGCGTACCCTTGTCTAACTTCAATGGAATTTCTTTACTTGGTTCAAAAACAGAAAAAAAGAAATTGGATTTCGACAGAACTGATTTAGAACTGATTTATATTTCTTTAAAATAAGAAAGGGCCTTTCTTTTTTCCGAAACATTAATACTGGATAGAATATCTTCATATTACAAAGAACAAATAGTATTACGTCCATATATTTGAAGTGTTTGTATACAACACTTAACTTTAATGCAAAAATAGATGATGAAAAGGCAAATATTTACTGTATTATATTTTGAATATATTCTAATCTGTGAAGAAAAATAATTTAACTATCTTCAAACCAAAAAAGGGAAGGAAAAATGCCTTATCTTGCCACATGCTTTGAAATTTACTCCAGCGGTTATGAGCAGCGAGCAGAACGTTTGCAATTCTAAATAATTATGTGGTTAATTTTAAATCAGAATTAAAAAGCATAATATAGCTTTTTTGCCAAGTTTTTAGTTAACTGTTTTATTTCAGTACAAAACCGTGATGAAGCCAAATTGTTTTCAATAGCATGCATGTTATTGAAAATTTGTTTTGTTACGAAATGGGTTTAATATTTACGTTATATTACGAGTGTAAGACTATTAGGATTTTACTTTCGATTACGTTTGAACTCTTTAACCTAAAATGTAGAAACAACCCTAACGAAGATAAATGTATAGCAAGATGAACAGATCACACTATAAATAACCAGTAAAGGCTTCTGTACCACAGATGCTGAGCTCTCAGTGTTGTTGTTGCAGTAAAGCGCAACGGATTACTGCCTCATCGAACACGTGCTTTAAAGGTTCACATTGCAGTCCTCATAGTTCACCATTTCTGCTTCACTCTGTTGTTAAATATTATGTGCTTAATATCCCGTAGAGCAGTTTTATTTCTCATTTTCTAAATGTGTTTATTAAAAAAAAGTGGCCCATATCATTTTACTGAGCCATAATGAACGTTTTTAAATCTGTCTTGTAGGTTACCATGTTGAGAAAGATACAATCGTAATATACTGTAAATACATTTTTAAATAAAGTGCAAGGATTGTAAAACATGACATCTAATCAATTGAGTTACTTTCTTATAAATCTTGCTTGTAAACTCAGCAATGAAGATTATTGGAGCATTGGAAATATTTTTACTTAATACCATGAAAAAATAATTTCTTATGTCGTCTGAAGATGGAATCCTCGATTCTGAAAGCCTCGCAAAATTAAATAAATATAAGAATATGTGTTATAATTCACTATTGGTATTAACCTTAGCAATGTTTTTACGTGGAACTATTATTTTGTAGTATTTATACGTATTACATTGTTACTAAGGTAAATCAAAAGGAAACTTGTGGCGTTTCTGAACGACTGAATATATAACAAAAGTTGTAATTCAAAGTGTTTTTTATCTCTTAATACTTAAGAGTTGTTACAATTATTACATTTCCGCTGGGATAACGTGATTTTTGCACCCCTGAACGTGTCATGTTACTCATTAATGAAAGATATGTGCTCAGAATGCAAAGCATAAATCTCTAATGATAATGTATTGTCTAACACTTGTCTCAGACAGAACTTCGAAATTTTGAAAATAAATATATCAACAGTTTTTATGTTCATTTTAGTTCTAAAAGTATTGCTAAATAAATATATCACAAACCTTTTTTTTGTTCATTTCAATTGTAAAAGTACTGCTATCTCTATAAATTAAAATACTTGGGCAATATCAATCCTAACATATCATTCTAACCCACTTTAGAGGAGTAAAAAAATAAATATAGTAGTGTAAGAACACGAAGTAATGGATCAGATTCAACAATGTGGTTTTACTAAAATCTTAACGAATAATTGTAAAACTAGACTCTGATGTTTCTTGTTACATTTAGTAACATAAATCCCATTTTCATAGCCTGTGAAAGTTGGCGGGAATATTGGACTTGCAAGCTGCTACTACTCTGTCCACAAATGGAATTAGTTTAGTCGCTGCTGTCAGTGCAGCCAACTTTCAAACTTTTCATTCCCCCAACAAAAATAATTCTTCTTTGTATTACCCCAATAATTTTTACTTTTAAATGGAAATACGCTGACGGTTTTGATCCTCTTTTTTTATAAATTGAGCTAACTTCCGTTTATACGAATGATATACACTGATGTATAATATAAATTATATGTGAAAGTTTTCACAAAGGTTTGACTTTCAATTAACTTCTACCTAAATTGTAACAAGTGGGTAGAACTTCCATTTCAGATTAAGGATATTTAATGCTCAATCTATTCAAAAACTATTTATTTGTATCAAAAATCCAGCCGAATGTAAAAGAATGTATTATTTAGAGGACCAATACTTACTTGGCAACGACTTCTTTAATACGTAACTGTTTTACCGTACTGCAAAAATAAAATAATAATTTTATATTTTTATACATATCATCATGATATGTGTGGTAATTTATTTTAAATTAGAAAATAACTCTAACAAAATAGCAAAATGATTTTAAATAGCCGTAATTTCTTACAGCTCTTAACTATTGTAATCTGAACATATTTTAGAAAATGTTACGTTAATAGCACCAAGTGTATACATATATTCTTATACGGACAATAATCTTAATAATTGTCATACTGAGGCTAGGGATGCTGTACATAGTAAATAGAGGGCTCACTATGTTATATATTATTTAATGACTTCGATTCGCTCACCTACCTAACTATAATTTTTTCTTATTTGTTGTACCATACAGTAGTTACAGAAATTTAATAATAGAGTAATAAAATGTTTAAACTTCTTATAACCCTCTTAATATTTTAATTTTCCTTATTAGAATAAATTAGTAATATTCGAAACTACGTACTAAATACGATCAGAACTAAAGTAGCTTAATTAAAAACCAACAATAAAAGTGTATTTAGTTTATATTTGCGATCGTTTATAAGATTATATCTGTTTAATAATCACTACTATGTTCTCCTATAAGCGGATACAATACATACAAATACAGAATATAGGAACTGTAGCTGTTGTTTTCATTCATTACGGTAGTTTATAACAGCTTTGCTTCATTAGGATTATTCTTACCTTGAATAAAAAAAAAACAGCCATGTAATAGTATAAATATGGATATCAACTGAATAAACTCTTGATTAAACAACATAATAACATTTATTATAACGATGACTCAGTGTTAACCCATTCATTAAACGGGGCATCAGTCGGTGAAAAGGCATTGTTTGTACTCTATATGCACTGTTACTGGGATGGCTGTATTATTATACAGCAATGCAACTGATTATTATAAGACAGTTTTAAATGCAGTTTTGAGATTCATAATCTCTAACTTCTCCAGTAAATGTTTGTTCTCCTATAATTCACACACGTGGAGATGTTGGTGTTTCATCACACAAGATACAGAAGATAATATGGACCTAGTACCATTAGTGCCTAACGGAAGCTTTACATTAAACTGTTAAAGCCCTTTGTCATGGCGACGTGCCGTAACTTGCTGCTCACAGAAGAGATAAAATGTCCTCTGCCACCGGGTGACTATGTACATCACTAATTTGTAGTTTGGTAGTCTATTCAGTAACTAATGACTACCTGCTATAAGTGAAACATGTCATGATCCAAGGTAAATAGTAGATAATCTGGACTTAATACAATAAATGGCAGACTCTAGTCTTACATCATCAGGTAACAACGATCTTTGACATGGGATAACTAGCAGTGCTCACATTAATACTGTTCATTACATTTGCCTACGAATTATAGAGTGAAATACCAATCAGTCTTATTGAATAATATGAGGATTGATGTTATATGTTTTAAACTACGTCTTATATACCCCCTCTAGTGTAAGATCAGCATAAAACGTAAACCCACTAAGTGCAGCGTAACGGCCGTGACAGTTTAAATTTTAAACTGAACGAGTACGGCAGTATTTTTCAAATATTACTTTAAAACAATAACACAGAAGATGAATTAAATCCGTTCCAATCCACAAGCTATAATGTAGTGCCGTTTATTACTTAGTCTGTAAAAACTATTTATATCCTTGGCACACAAGTAACAGGTTTATATTGAGTAGTTTTAACTGTAAATTAACTAGCATTAATCATAATAAAATATGGTAAAATTATTGATAAAGGCAAGATAAAATTTTACTGAGTCATTTGTACAGTACGGCGGCGAAAGATATAGACCGGTATTACCGATGCTTCGGGTACGGCCACGTACGCAGGAACTGCTCTGGACCTGACAGGAGATACTTTCGTACCAGACACAGTTTGTTTATAAATTTTAGAATTTTCTTCTTGCATTTTGGTTAACCATAAGAACAATGTAAAAATGTCCGATATCTCTTAAGCTAAATCTCATAGAGTTTCATGCACCATCGTGGAATGAAAATTTATACAATTGAAGATTTGTACCAAGTGTATAGGTCAGGGCGTTCTCAAGATATTTTGGTGACAGGCAGAAAAGAAATTGGTCTCCCGCGTGATGTGATTCCAATAGATGGTTTATGGTGAATTATTGTAAATAATATAAAACATTTGCATCTATAGTTGGATAATAGGCATCTGTGCATACCAAATATAATGGTGAAAGGGCTCCAACGATTTTCATAAAATTTAATATGCAGAGGGTTTCGGGGCAATAAATCGATCTAGCTAGGTTTCATTTTTAGAAAACGTTGTTGCAATTAAAAACTGCTGCAAATTCAGTACTCATTTATTTTTTATTTCTTTGATTACATTTTAAAGTAAATGACATCTGGTAATCGACATGTAACGTACCATAACAATAGTAGTAAGCCAATATTCACAGCTGATGTTTCATCAGAAATGGCAAAATATTAAAATAAAATTATTTGTATAAATTTACAAAGTTTCAAACTAGAAGGAAGTTTTTATTGTAATATAAGTTGATAAAAAGCTTCACTCTTTTTAGAATTAAATCTATTTATCTATTTCGTAGACTTAGTCCCACACGTACTGCTGAAGTCAAATGCCTGCAAATCTTAAATAAGATTATACAAGCAGAAAGGTCTCATTATTTAGCTGTTTCGACGTCTACAAGATTTGCAGCAGCGAGCGTCACAGCGTGTAGCTACTGAAAATGACGAGGACGAGAATACCGATTTACAAGAACAAAGACGTCGAGACGGAAGAGCTCATAGGGCTTTAGAACTTAATAATTATATAAATGTACCGTAACTTCGGCTATGCAATATCACGCTTTAGGACCATTTCGTATTTTGTGTATCCATTGTGGTGCATTGCATTTCTCTGAGGTACGGGTTTCTAATCGCATAAATAGAAATACGTGACTTTTGGTGACTGTTGTTTGTATGGAATTATTTTAATAAAGCAAAAAAAATTTCTAGTAAATATTTTTTTAACCGTCACCCATGTTCGGAAGATTTTCATGCAATATAAGAAACATAAACTCATCTTTTGCTCTAGCACCCTTTAATGCAGAAGATGGCAGAACAATAAATAGATATAGTATTTATATTTTTATCGTTTGCGGACAAGTATATTATCAAATGAATCCCAAAACACCATTTACCAGAAAAATACCGAGCGAAGCTCGGTTTCTTTATATTGAACATTATAAACCCAAGTCTCAAGCCCACATATTTACTTTATTGTACTTAAGCGTATGTTAAAAGATTAAAGGACATACCTAATAATAAAATGAAAATTACTTTTCCAATAATAACTTTTAAAATAGGTTAAATATCTTTGTAATAATGGTAAAAAATGAATAACATTTTTATTTGCATTATTCACACTATAAATATAATAAAAGTAATGTTTGTTTAATTTTAATCTAGTTAAGAAACTGAGCCACTCAGCAAGCCTTTAAATAGGTTAAAACAATTAAAACAGAACACATAGAATAGAAAAGTTAGGTAGAATAATCTTTTTAAATAGGTTTTTTCCTTCCCAATCAAGATAAGTAATTAAAAGATAAGAAAACATTTTGTGTTTCATTGTAACAAAAGAATACAACAGAATGGATTACTACAAACATGAGTAACTTATTGCTCATAATGCGTTCAGTCTGCAGTACATTTGTATTGAATGCTTGAACTGGAATACCTCATATTGTTAGATCCATTTCATTTTCTGAAATTAACTTTAATGATGCAGGTTTGTAATACCACGACTTCTCGTTTCATTTACTGAATTGTTTAATGAAACCATTCAATAGTTTTTTCTATTGGGTTAAAACAAAACAAACAGTGAGATGGAATAAAATAAAACCCTTGTTATGCAAATTATGTGCTTGACACATTTCATCACAATTACCACCTAATTAGCAACATTTATGGTTTTAATTAGTTTCTTGTACTAATTTAAATCTGCTATATCATTTAAAATGCACTATTAATATTGTAGTAATTACCATAATGTTGCGGGGTGATAAAATAAATGTCTGATGCAGGACAAGGCTGGGGACATTGCAGTTATCTGCTTGACGCAGTGAACCGAAAAAGAAAAAAAATGAGTTAAAGGCAGTTATTACTGTATATATTACGTTACAATTTAGTATTTACTTCCGATATCTAAACTTGGTAGCTTTTGCACGAACATACTATACCTACTTATATAGCATTATATATATTTCTTCAACATTGTGTGTTAATGTACACCAAAATATTCATATACGGATATGAAATATTTCCACAACTCACAAGAATTATGTAAATCAGCTAGTTTAGTATCTAACTACAGATTATATAAGTTTATTAATCATATTGTTCTGTAAGCATCGAGATCTTAGTTTGCCGCCCACTTCGATGTGATAAAGGCTATTACGTAGCAGTATGACGTAGGGCTTTGTTCGACACTAATGCCTCCCAGTCCAGATTATCTACCATAACTTGGGTTATGAAATACCGACATCCAAGATATGTTAGGGCTTATAGGGGGTGGTCATTATTTACTGAATAGGCAACTGAACGTCAATATTAGTAATCTACACAGCCATCCCCATGACAAAGACCGTTAATAGTTTGATGAAATTGTTTTGGTTTGTAATTAATGCCTTTAAGCTAATTTATCTGCTGTATATTAGGTCATAAAGCAAAATGTAATGAATTTTTAGGCTTACATGAAGTTGGCATTAGTTACTACATTAGATAATTAATATTATATCAATAAGTATCAATTCAGTCATTGCCCTTGAAGAAAATTACGTAATGTTTTTATTTAATTTATTTATTATTGTAATTTTTAATTTAATCGGTCTTAATAATAGAATACATTATAATACATACTTGGATATGGCAAGTAATATAATGTTTCAATAGAAAAAGTTAAAACAATCACTTTTTTAGGCTTGCTGCGTTTAATCAACTGTAGAACATGGATAAAGGTGAATAATGATTTTGTGTCGATAAATCCAGAGATCATTCAATTTGATGTCAATGTTAGCCTGTGGGTGGTGCCTCGTACACAAAAACTAATATACCACCTTGTATAGTATTGAAGCTAAGTAAATAACAGCACTATTTGTATATACTCTAATGGAATATTTAATGTTCAAAATTATGTAGTAATAGGTAAATAATATACGTTTTAATGTTGTTTAGGAGCATTTTAACAGATTTGACTTACTATTTGTACGCCAAAAGTTTACCTATAATTATACTCAGGATGAGTGGGTTTTGAAAATATATTTAGTTTTTTTAAATAGAATAATATAACGTTGTACAATATTGAAATAAAGTATACTATAAGAAAATAAAATAAAACTTTAAAACCGGTACTTTTATTAATACTTGAGCATAAAAAACTTCGTTTGTTAGATTAATATGCTATCATGAGAATATTTGACTATTCAGAATTATGTTGCATGTTTACTATAATAACACATTTATCGATTCGATACATTTGCATCTTATTTTGTTTTGTATTTTTTCTCGAATGTAACGCCTAACATATTTGAACCTAAAAGGTTTCTTTGTTAATATCGAGTTACTAGATAACCAGAATAAATTAAGGATGGTCTTCCAAAAATCCATTATGACACAATGACACAATAAGGTGTATAATATTGGTACCACTCTCAGCCACAGCTCTTTGCAAAAAGGAGAAGGAGGTATATTACAGTCCTAACTAGAGCAGAGGGAACCACCACTTCTACAAAATTAGGAACCCACATGTTCATTACTCCAAGAACGTCTCAGTAGTTACATAACATTATTAATATTATAAAAAAGATTTATCTTTTACCTTCCCATTAGAAATAACTTTAATTGAAATTAGTTACAGTTTTGTTCTAGTATGTTTACATGATCTAGTTTGTATTTTTTTTAAATATATTTTAGCATGTGTTAAAATAAATAAAATTTCATATAAAAACGGACGAAATCGGTAGTAAAGTATATGCGTGTCTGAAAATTTAAAAAATGCCCTAGAGGATTTTTACAAGACAAAATATTTCCGTTTTAAAATTAATATATTTCGAAATTTATACGAATTACATAAGCGAATAACTTGGAAACAAATCTCAATATATCGATTAACTAATAGAAGAAATACATTACGCACCACATGTTACATTTATCCCGTTCAATAAAAAATAAAATCCATTATTTTTTCATAACTATAAATGGTTTACAAAGATTTTTAAATTACAAAAATGCTATTTATATGTATTTTCAACCTGAAATGAGTCCACGAAATTGAAATAAATGTTTATTAAAAAGGATATATATAAAACTAGCAGCGATGCTAAAGTAGCTTTGAACATTGTGCTCATTGTAGGTTGACGTAATTAATCGGACTTCCTTGGTTACGATGAAACATATTTTTATTGTGTTACCTTTCTATAATACGGTGTTATTTTAAAATAATCATTGATTTACATGATCATCTAACTCGACATCGAGAAAATTAGGGATTTTTTAATTTGCCAATCTTGTACCTTAGGGGAATGAAAATCTCATTCATGGTCTGCCAGAAAACAGAATACATTGAATTAATTTGGTCTGAAACTAAATTTAGGGATAAAAAGTTAAGTAAAGCTTCATCCATATAATAACCAGACAATAAACAACAAACCAGACGATACGCCCATCACGCAAAACTCCATCAGTTCCACTAGATGACCTATAATAAGATACGATTATTAACTGTGGCATAGTAAATTAACATGAACACATCAAAACCACTGTTATTGCTTATTAGTAATTACATGATTAAACGTGATGAAACATTACTGTGCACTGTAATGTAGTGTAAGCTCTGAGCTCTATCATGTTGGTTCGTGAAACTGCCTGAAATTAATCCGTAAATAGACGTAATATTCCTGAGTTCCTGAGTTCAACATAATTACTCTGAATATGAACTATCCATGTATATTTATTTAAGTGATTGGTTTCCTATTAACCCACTTAGAAACCTAATTTAGAGACCTGCAATATACATGAACATTATGTGTCATATTGAATTAAACATGTATAGGAATATCAAAATTTTAAATAGCAGTCTCCCTTTTAAAGCTAGTTTATTGTTAAGTTAAACTCTTTTGCCCTCCATTATCTTATTGGAGCCTATAACGTTTCAAAACATTCCTGGCAACGTTTAACTCTCACGATGATAAATCAGTGGAAATATTTTCTTCATTTGAACAATAAAGTAAGTTTGGTCCTCCTGTTTAAAATCGTTACACCTTAATAAAATCTTAATCCTCGTAGATCATAATCATATTTAAATACCTTAGTTTAAAAAATTTGATTAATTATACTTAAATTCGAGATCCTGCGTTATTATGTTTCATTAAAACTTGACGAAAACAATGCTTTCCGTTTATATAAATTAAAGTGAGTTTATTATATTGTTCCAGAATTCTTCATATAAGAAACATGTAAAATGTATTACGCCATTGCTTTCTTCAATGAAATGTAATTAAATATTTAATATTTTGGAATAGCATGGCGCATGGATAAAATACTATAAGAAGCTTTTATACTTGTTGTATTAGCTAAGAATTCGAATTTCTTTATTAATTATTAATGAAAAATTCCTTAATTTCATAGTATTAAAATGTTCGTTAATTATAGTAAAGTCTATAGAGAACACCAACCAAATGCCATATCAAACATTATTAAACTGAGATATACATTGGCCACATATGACTATAAATAAAATAAAATAACAACAAAGAAACTTTTTCAAATCATATTTATCACATTGTAAACACTCCTAAATAAAAAGTAACAAAAGTCATTAACGCCAACTTCCATACTGTAGGAGGGCTATTACATAATATTGTTAAACGGTATTAGAAGTTAAGTTTTCTACAAACAAATAAATATTAAATGATAGGGACAAGTTTAGTGCGAACACGGATGAGTGTAAGGGGCTTTGTAAAGACCAAAATAAGCAATTGCGTATTCCAAAGCTTTACGGGGAATAAAACACGAGAGGATGTGTGGCAAGTGATGGATGCGGAGAGCGCGCCAAAAGTGTTCTGCGGCAAGTTTCTGGCTGTAGTGTTCTTGATAACGTTTCAATGTGTTCTTTGTTATCATCATGTTAGTGATACAAGTAGATTTGGAGGTTTATTGATTAATTTTATTTTATTTGGCTGATATAGCAAATCGTATCGTTTGGACTGGAAAGATTTGATTTTTGTTTGTCTGTGTTTAGCTGTTTGTACGAAGTCTCGAGCACGTACTGACATGAAATTTGCATGAAGATACAGTTCTAGTAAGGAAAAAGAATAATGGCAATGAAAAAATTTCAGAATAAATAATTTTGTAAACCAATTTATAATGACATATAACAGGTTAATATAAAACAAATCGTTTGGACTAGTATACAATTTTACATGTAACCTTAACGCAATAAATTTAAGTCCTGCTGAGAGTTAAAAGGGTTTTATACTAAGCACAGGTCTTTTCAAGTATTCACAAAGTATTTTAAATTCACTATGTGTTATAAAGTTGTAATACACTGGCGTGTTGGAGCAAGTAAATGGGAATACTCAAGCATTCGGAGCCATTAAAACTTGTCTAGTTACTATTTATTGTTATCAACTGCATTAAAATCTATAATATTCCATGGTTTGGCTTAAATTACATATTACTTTCCATGAGGTTTTGAAAATATTATTTGTCTTAGGTTAGGATGGAATATTAAAATTTATATAACGTTAGCTTTCTATTCATAAAATGTTGTGATCTACATCCCTGACTGTTGGTTTTCTGTTAGAAAATAATAAATGAGAAATATTTATAATTTCATATGTTTAACACAATTGATAATCGTCCATTTAAATTCCCAAAAAAACTAGCACGAGTGACGATCCATTTCTTTCTTAGAGGAAATTTCTTCATGGGATTGCGTATTACATTACGGTCGACACTGTTTTAAATTTGATAATTAATTTAAAAGACATGCTGATTTATTAATAACAATCGTAGGTGTGTCGACGGTGGTGTCAATTGCATGTTGTTTGCAAGAAAATGAACTATTTATGTAACTGGAAAGAAAGTTTTGCCACCCAGCGATCGTTATTATACAAATTGTCAACAACGATTCTGTGTTACCTAATAAGATTACTTCTAACACTAGTTAACTCTTACATAACATGAAATAAATACTTGTGGAGAACTAATGTATATGTCCGTTTCAATTTACACCTCTCAAGCTCATATCAGTTACATTTTAGAAACATTCGCCTCTTTATTTGGCTGGAATCAGCACATCGCAAACATTGGGGAGTTATCAATGTTAAAATTGTTCTTCATTGAATTTAAAAGTTTTTGCCATACATAGTCAATCACTATCAAAATAAATAAAAGGAGGAATTCTGCAAATAAGGATTTATATAATTTTGGAGTCTAATTTTTTATTTATATTTAGCAGTGTGTATATGTTCAGCGGGACATTTCAAGAATGAAATGAGCTACAGATTTGAAACCTTTAATTTTCTGAAAAGCAGTGGCTGAAAACATCCTTAAAAAATTTCTTGGCTAAAAACTAAGAATTGAAGACGCTATTCTGTCTCTTTATAATTGCTCTTAAACTTTCCCAGAAACAATTACTTAGTGGAACATTTTGTTAGCAACATATCTAAATCCAAGTCAACTTTAAATTCCCAGCATTCATCTTGCAGATCTAATAATACTAAATAATGTTTCCATTAAAAATCAACATAAGACACAATTATTTATTTAATGACAATATGCATTTTCTTTGCATATTGAGTGTGAAAATATGGAAGAAAATTAATTTGCTAAATTAGCGGTAGTATATTGAAATGTAGTAGCAAAATGTAGAAACAATATGGACTTTTTTAATTTAAATTTTAAGAGTATTGCATGTGTTCTGACACATATAGAACCAAGAGTTTCACTTTTCTAGGTACTGTTTAGGATTTTACAATAACACCGATTATTTTTAGGTCGTAAAATAGTTTTTAATATATAACAATATACAGGGTGTTTACTAAAGGTGTTCCAATACTGTAGTATTTTTTTCTAGACATGAAAATGAGCAAAAAACTTCATATTAAGGTATGTCCAAAACCTTTAGTTTTCCGTCTATCTGTCTGTATGTGATTTTGACCAAAAAAGTTATATCTTTTATACTAGTAAAGATAAAGTTATCAAACTTTGCAGTTGTGTTGAAATTTTGTATACCGATTTGAAAAAAAAATATGAACAAATTATTTTTACCCGTTTCAAAATGGCGGCTAATCACAAATTTTGATGTTGAAATCCGCAAAATCGATACCCTGTATGAAAATTTTACAAGAATATTAAAATGTTGTAAACTTTATTCTACATGTAACAGTGGTTGCTTCATTAAAATCGAATAAAAAACAACTGATTAGTACTACCAGACATAATACCATGTTGCACAACAGGAAGTATAGTTTTCTAAACTGTTTTACTCTGAACAGCTGATTTAAAGTCAATGAGCTAATGAATGTAAACAGCTGTTTATTTAAGCTATTAAAAGTTTCTTGAGTAAGGTGTTTTTCACAGATGAGGCCAAGTTTTCAAGAACCATGATTTTTAATTCCCACAACTCACACATTTGGTCCATTGATTACCCACATGAAATTACACATGATCGTCACCAATATCAGTTTTCTTTAAATGTTTGGGCTGGTATAATTGGTGACAAGTTTTTTGTAAGTTTTTTACCAAATATTCATAACGGCCAGACATATTTACAGTTTTTGACTGATGACCTTCCAACTGTTCTTGAGGATTTGCCATTGAACACCCGCAATAATATGTGTTTTTCGGAAGACGGGGCTCCAGCCCAATTCATTTTAAATATTAGAAACTATTTGGATAGAGTATACAACAACAAATGGATCGGTCATGGAGGCCCAATTCCTTGGCCTGCGAGGTCCCCCGACCTTAGACATTTTCCTGTGGGGCTACCTCAAGTCACTGGTTTATTCTACTCCCGTAGATAAAATCGAAGAGTTGCGAGCAAAGGTGATAAATGGCATTGGTACAATCCAGCAGACACTTGGAATTTTTGAAAGAGTCCGCCAGTCAATGAGGAGGCGCTTTGATGCCTGCATTTGTAACGGAGGAGCCACTTAGAGCAAGTTGTTGTGTCAAAGTGAGAACTACCCGATTTAGTGAGTGTTTTACTTCTACTGTACATTTAATACTTAAATTTAATTTATCATTAATAAATGTTATTTGTTTTTTGTAAATTTGACTTTCATATTCCCTGAGTATGTAATGTTGTAAAACATGGTATTATGTTTGGTAGTACTAATCAGTTGTTTTTATTCGATTGTAATGAAACAACCACTGTTAGATTTAGATTAAAGTTTACAACATTTTAATATCCTTGTAAAACTTTCATACAGGGTATCAATTTTGCGGAATTTACCATCAAAATTTATGATTGGCTGTCATGTTGAAACTGGTAAAAATAATTTGTTGATATTTTTTTCTAAAATGGGCATACAAAAGGTCAAAACAACTGCAAAGTTTCATAACTTTATCTTTACTTGTATAAAAGATATGTTTTTTTTTGGTCAAAATCACACACAGACAGATATACGGGAAACTAAAAGTTTTAGGACATACCTCCATATGACGTTTCTTGCTCACTTTCACATCTAAAACAAAATAACACAATATAGGAACACCCTGTAAACACCCTGTACGTAAATGTAATTAATATAATACACACACACACACACATATATATATATATATATATATATATATATATATATATTATATATAAATTGTAATTTCAAAGAAAAATAGAAAATGTTTTACTTTAGATTAGATAATAGAAACGCAAAATCTTCAAAATGAACTTAAATTATAATTATCTTTTGCAACTGTATTTTAGGAGACAGTGTTGACAAAATTGTTGATGAATTTGTAGACCTCACCGATATGACAAAGGTAAAAATAACTAAGGTAAATAATTAATAATTAAATACCCAATAATAACAGTCTTGCAAGAATTTTGGTTTTCAATTAATATAATTTAAATAACGAAATTAAACACTTTGGTCTAATATTACATATAATTCAATAAATAATTCATTTATGTGTTGTATATTTCGATTTCAGGATATAAAGTGATTTTTTAGAATAATAAATGACTTGGATTAAAACAATTCTTAGGTATCGGTAGTACTGGGCAAAGCATTGCAGTTGATAAGCTGTCAGCACAATATAATAGAATAGCACTAGTGACCCATACTCAAATATTTTCGAAAGCACTTGTTTCTATATGTCATAGGAGATATATTCAAGTCTCAATAGCACTGCGGTCAGAGCACCGCAATTGATATGCTGTCGGCACAAGATACTGGGATAATAATAGTGACCCATACTCCAATATTTGCGAAAACACTTATTTCTATGTGTCATAGGAGATCTATTCATGTGTAAATAGCACTGCGGTCAGAGCACTGCAGTTGATATGCTGTCAGCACAAGATACTGGGATAATAGTAGTAACTCGTAATCCAATATTTCCGAGTCTGTAAATATTACAAAATTTTTACAAAATTTACCTAAAATTGCGTTATTGGACAAACGGTTTAGATGGATGTTTATTTTCTATTGACTCAGTATAGCTCTTCATAGTGAGTCCAAATACTTCAAGATGTTCTGTTAACATTATTTAGACACGGTCTTAACAGCAATTTATAACAGCGTCAAATTAAAACTACTGTACATTATTAGAGATAAAGAAATTCCTTCTTACATAAATTTGTTGTTATCAAACAAGGTAATCTTTTGTATTTATTCACCATTTTATCGAGGAAATAACTTTTGGCAATAATACCTATTCTTATATTTCTTTAACACTGGTAATTCAACAAGATTTCTACAAATTTTTACCCTAAAATACCAAAAATGTTGTATTTCTTGTACATCTGTCCCTTATAGATGCACACGTATATGCTACTATTTTTACATATTTTTATTACCGTAATATACTTTTCTAAGCATATCAGCTGTTACCCATTTTATATGACCGTACATGAAATAAATTTTAATATAACATTAACATTATTCATAAATGAGTGGATTGAAATTTTTATATTTAAAACATTTTAATTCACAGATTTTAAATTAAATTGCTTAACTTATAAATTACTTTTAGCAAAAATATTTAGTAAACATTTTATTTTAAGACACGAAAACTAAACACTTTTTATCGCTAAGGAAATAAAATGATTGATCGAGGTGTGAAAACCTCCAAGTTATTTCCACAATGACAGTGAGTTTCAGTCTGGTACTTACGGTTGCTTTCACTACAGGAAATCTTCCATTACTCACGAGAGAAGGTCGTTTACCCCGCTGCGAAGTTTTTACAGTTACTCCTACAAACAAAATGATATTTTCTCCAATACTCTATCTGCATTTAACGTGGAAAACTTATCAGGTTCAAGAGAGTTCACTATATGAATCTATTTTTCAATAATACAAATTAATTTTACTCTGAATCATAATTATTTTCCCTTACTGAAGAAAAGTTTCCATTAATGATATATTGGGAGGGGGAGATTTATGAATAGGCTAAGAAACATTTAATTATTATCATTACAGTCTTTATAGGTTTCCTATAAATTATTACAAATATTTGGATAGATAAACTCGTATACTTGTTATTGCATCATATTTACTATGGCACTAAAACCATGTCATATTTCTATGGATCATTAGAATAAATAGAGTTTAGAGTTATTAGCATATATATCCTGTTGTGTAAGTTAATGTTAAGGACCGGAAATTAAGGTGCCAGGACTTTGTAAAAAGTGACGGACAACCGAGCAAGGTCCCTCAGGAAACTACAGTAGGTGTCGGTAGACCATTGATTGTACTTGGTGTTAGGATTTTAGGATTATTTTAATATTTTTTCTGTACATATTATTACGAGTAGCAGTTTTTATTTTGGTGGTTCTTTATCTGAATTATAAACTTGTATTACCTTTAGTAATTGTATGCCTAGGAAAGGGTAGAGACCAATCCTCGAAACATCGTCATATCAGTTTACTACATAACGATGAAAAACCTTTAGAATCCTGTTATCCTTCTATGGAGGGAATCTTTGGAATGCTCTTCAAGATTACTGGAATCTTCTGCAATAGTTTTAATGCAATTTTAAAGTTTAATAAGAGTAAAAGATTTTAAAATAAATGGAAAATAGTATTCATTTGTTTTTAATTTTCATTGGATAACACCGACATTTCAGTATCAAGAGGTTGGGAATTTTAAGCGGGGTGAAATCAAACTCGTTACAGCCACGGCAGGTTAAAGGTGGGTCTTAATGGAAGCAATTTAATGTTTGTTTATATGTTTTTTTTATATGGTAATGATCTTGACAATGGGATTTAAACAGGTGCAAACACAAATTCTTGTAAGGCGACAACCCATAAAACATAGGAAAAGGAAGTCAACAACGTCTCCAAATTTATCTCTACCTTAGAGCCACGCCGCTGGTTTTATTTAACATTACATCTGATATGAATGTAGGTTAAGCAATAAAAATGCGGGTTGCGTCTTAATACATATACAACAATTAAACGTGTACGCTATTGAAACTAACTGTATTAAAATCTAAATAAATATTTGATGCTGAATATATCACTGTGCATAAACTCTCATAGAAGTTCACGTTAACAACTCAGTCAGTGAGAATCGAAGTGGAGCAAAATTTCAAACATTCTATATTTAATTTCACAGAATTAAAGTGCAGTACCTTTGAACTTAAGTTTACGAAGACTTATTGATAATTTAGCACTGTGCTTACTGCTAAAAAGTTTTTCTATTTAGCATTCTATTAATATTAGGTTTATAAAAAAATCCTCACTTTATACTTTTTAGTGTTTAATACAAGATAGGAGCCGCACCATGTGTCTAGTTATAGGCTACGCCGATGTAACATGCAAGTATCAGGTTTATACCTGGATGTCCTCTGCAACATGTTAAAATATCATATGGTTGTACTACCTTTGATTGAAAAGTGCTTTATTTTGCGATTTTATAGTTTTTCATCATGGTTAAATACATTTAAAATCCATAGTTCAGTTCGTGTTAAAGATACAGTGTGGACAACAAATACAGAACTGGAACGTTCGCTCACCCTTAACCAAAACTACAAGTCATATTCTATTGTTTTATTTTGTTACCGTAGGACAAGTGCCTTAGAAAATTTCACCTAGTCCTATAAGAATCTTTGTGCTGCTAACGAAGTGACAGGATATTCTGGATGGGTAAAGTTGACGGCAAGGCCCGCCTATTGTTAACATTTAGAAGGAAATGTTTAGAGCGCTAATCTCAAGTAATACCCCTTCGGAAGAAGGAGAAGCCAGCTCTGAACCACTTCTCAAGTCAAAGTAGAGAGGGGTAGAAAACACCTATGTCTAGGCTGGCAAGAACCTTTGACTCTTAGGGAACAAACCCACCAACTCCAACAGTCATTTCTCGCGGAAGACTAGACCTAACGAATTGAAATATAACAGCAATATGCAATATACAATATATTGTTAGGTTCACACATTAGTATGTGGAATTGACTATGCCTATGATAAGATAAGTTTTAGTTTATAGATTCTTAATCAATATGTTGAAATGACGCTTGCAATGCAATTTTGTTCATTCTTTTATTGCAATAAAGAATTATTATTATTATTACCCTTGCACTCCAGATTATCGACATTTGCGGTTTGCGATGTGCCGGTCTTGGGCATCTATAATGCGGCCTAGATTTAAGTGACACATTGGTATTTGCTGTACCCAATGTTGGGTCAACTGGAAGGTATAAACCAGCCAGAAGTGAACCCTCCTGGGGGAAGTCTTCGTTAATGATTTAATATGTGTGTTGCGTGAGTATCTCCGTACGCAACAGATATTCGAGTATATGTAAACATAATTATATACATTACTTAGTTTGCTTTTAACGTTATTTATTCTGTAATGGTTACGTTTTCATCATGGTTAAATACATTTTAAATCTACTAGTCAGTTCGTGCTGGAGATATAGAGCGGAAGAGGTACAGAGACAAATGAAATATTTAGCACTTTAACGATAGGCTTCGCTAACGCTCAGCCAATAAAATACAAATTTAGTCTATAGTAAAAGTAAAGTAGTCTTATTTTACCAGGCAGAGTTAGGGTTAAGAAGCACTCTCTAACACTTAACCTGGGGACCAACTGCTTAAAGGTGACTTCCGAACCACCACCAATGGCCGCGCAAGCGGGCAGCTTGCAAGGACAGGATCGCCCAGCGGTCACCCATCCAAGCAGCAGCCACGCTCGACGTTGCTTGATCCGGTTATCTTATCAATAACCGTTGTACTCGCTACACTACGCCATTGCCAATACGCTATAGTACATGATTCAATATGTGTTCTTCCCTACGCAAAGGCTTGTGAAGCAGAAATATAGTCTCCAGTGATTGTATAGACTTCCATACGTCCACTGAAGACAAAAATGCCTGCAGGAGTCCTGTCCATTACGAATGTTACGTTATTTGATGTTTCTTTAATTTCCTCGAGTAGAGGTCGTTGTAAATAAATACATGTATGCTGTTGACAGGTAAGTTGTAGCTAAAGTTCAACAATATCTACTGAGGAAATAGTTATTCGTTGTGAAACTTTCATACTACGGTGTTTAGGAGTGATTTAGTAATGGAAGCAACTGACTTTAGAAGGAGCAAGGATGTAACCTTAACACTATACATGTATCATATGTGTGAGTTAGAATTCCAGAGTATAAAGCGGTGTCCATAATATGTGAAATATATGTAAAATCCCCAGATGGCCGCTAAAACTGAAATCTAGCTATAACAAAAATAATTTTTATTCTTTGGACACGTACTAAATATTAATGATTAATTTGTAAGACAGTGATAAGATGTTTCATATATTGCATATTTTGAAAGTGATGTTAAATATTTGTTAACCCTGTATATTGGACTTTGGGGCTTGCTTATATATTGATGCGCAATATCTAGCGATTCATATTAAAAGTTTTCTGAGCAACATACCTACTTTTATACAAGACTTTTACTAATGATAAATGTTATTACAGTGATAAGTTGAGATACATAGTAAGTATTGTAAAGAGAGTGTTAATTACTTATTAATTTATTAGCATTAATGAATGCGTTGTATTACAAGAACTTATTCATTGTTAGTAACTCATAAAATGTTAACCCATATAGTCTACATATTTAATTCCTATTAATTTTATATAATAAAAACAATATATAAAAAGATTTCAGCACAATAATAATCTGTATTATTAAAAAAATATCATTATATATTTCTTACAATTTTGTATATAATGTATTTCATTTTAACTTTAATATTTAAATGAATATCAAGATTCTACTAGATTTCGAAGATTGAAGTTTACTTTCTTTTTCAGGTGTCAAGATAATAAATTAACTGGTTAAACAAGCGATTTCAATTCTCATCACCAAGGGCACGATATAAATGTCTTTTATTAGGAATATTATTACCTAAATAAAAGTATATATTTCAATCCTCGAAACGTAGTATTCTACTGTTTATTTCTGCATTTTACGTAATATACCTGTATAACAATGGTAAACGTCCAAAATCCTTCATCCTTCCAAATCATCAATATTTCAGTATTTAATGGCTCAAATTGAACTTGCGTAGCAATAATCATTTGCATCTTTAAATAAAATTTTAACAGATTCAATATCATTTTCACGTTGCAAAAAAGAAGGAAAACAAATTGTCTTCTATATTGATAGGCTTTAATTTAATTACTGAAAATAATATACTAGTGGAAGTTAATTTATCAGCCTTCAGTATTTATAAAAAATAGCCTGCTTCCGAAATAAATGTTTGGAAAGAAAGTGGACCAGATTGGAATTCTGGGTGTTACAAACGCGACTGTCTTGATTAATGTGGCCAATGGGCCTCTCCTGCGCTACAGTCAGGCACAAATCCAAGCGGAGAACTGTATCTCTTTTTTATTGCAATGTGTGGAATATTTTAACTTAATTAAACTTCGGATCCCGAAAGCCTTTATGTGTACCAGTAAATTACTTTTCCTTGTTTGACTCATTGGTTCATCAATGTAGATTGTTTCAGTATTCCTGAAAGTGAAAATTGTCAGTGTTATTCTGGTACACTGGTACATAATGTATAACACTTAATCAATAACTTTTATCTTGTATGTTATTAATAGCTCTCAACTGCAATTTCGCAAAGAAATTTAAAAATAAATTATCTCAGCCTAACTTTTATAAGCATTTATGATGTAATATGATGGACCATAAAATAATTTTCAAACCAGTTATAATAAGTATACATCAGTTATATATGATTTCAGTGTTTATGGTTAAGAGGATAAGAGTTTTTAGGCTATGATCATTTCTGGTTAAATAATTATTCCAAATGTCCCGATCAAGTAAATACAAATAGATAGTTCTCGGAAACCTTTGATCAAACAGATTTTAATCCCATCCCTTGTCATATACTTCCACCTTAACAGTTCAAGTGCATTAATTGAGTTTGCCATGTTAGTAGCCCTAAAGAAGAAAATAAAAATGCCTGCCTATACGTGTCATAAGAATCCTATTTCGATCTAAAGATGTCTACCTTCATCTTTTTTCAGAAAAAAGCAGAACTAATCATGGCAAAAATAGGAACTAAAGAATCCTGTAGGGATTATTTTAGAGACGTTGATTTGTTAACCTTCCCATCCCTCTACATGTACGAGACCGTCTTGTACTCTCGTTACAAATGTGAGGTAACGCGGGACAGGGATGTTCATGAGTACAACACCAGAGGGCGGGATGCGTTTAGATCTACGCAGCACAGGCTCCAGGCTTACGAAGCTCTACTATTTGAGGTTGGAGCTAAACTGTTCAACAAGCTGCCCTTAGACTTGTGTGTAGAAAATAGGAAACCACTGTTTAAGAGGAAGCTAAGGCGCCTACTGGTGCAAGGAGCCTACTACTCTATTGGTGGGTTTGCGGATCATGAGGCTTAATCAATTCTGTTGGGTTAGGGATGCCGTTATGTGTAGCACTTTAGCTTTTTATCTTGCAATCTTTTTGCATTCTTTGTTTCCAATTATAAGCAATTTTATATTTATATTTTTAAGGGTACTTTTTTGTTATTTGTATTGTTTTGTAATTTTAATTTATATTCTAATATGTTTTAATCGATATGACGCTCGCCATAGAATACTCTAATTTTCTGCAGCAATAAAGCTATTATTATATTATTTTAAACTCACTAAGGTACCACAGTTGAGTTTGCATTGTTGCCCAGAACAAAAGAATTATATTCTATAGTAGCTCTCGGAAAACTACTTCAGTCAAATAGTGTCTAATTCCAGCTCTTTTCTACTACTTTTGGTCTATTATATTTGCTGTGCTATAGTTGAGTTGGCATTTTCCCGGTTGAGGAAATATACAAGGAGGAAATATACCTTACTAAGTACACTAAATATAAATAATCGTTATAAGGTTTCACGTTATAGAAGTCTTGTTGATTTACGGGCTTTAATCTGGAAAAATGGCTATTTGAGCCATGTTAGTGTTCATTCTTCTGTTTTTACTTTGGCTACTTTAGAAATTCCAAATCGAAATGTCAAAGAATTCTGACAGTTTTGAGTATCTTGTGTAAAAACTTTTACAGGTTTGCTCATCAAGATGAACTTTATAACAGTGTATATTTTTCAATGCATTTGTTGTCTTAAATTCGTTACTGATGAAAGTTAAATATTGATTTTTTATTGGGTGTTTCATTACACTAATGATCTTGTACCGATTGTATTAAATAGTAATTTTGGGGTAACTGGATTACCGGTGGAAGGAGTAGGCCCAGAAGAACGATAAGGACTGGACAATACAAACTGCCTTCTATCAGCGAGGCGCGCATCGCAGATGGGAGAGTTTGATAACGAAATTGAAAGGTGGGGTGAGGTAGACGTACCGTACCTCCTGTCTCAATTGATCTGTAGTAGTGGTAACGATATAAAGCCTTTGAAAGTGTTTAGAGTTGTTTCTTGCTAATCGTCATCGAACCTGCGGATGCTTTCAGCAATTTAATTCTCTAACACAGAAGAATTTTTATAATACAAATATTGTTGATATTTAAAGTAAAGTAAAGACATTAGTCACAGAATAAAATTTAATTTTGAAGATAAATTAAAGTGAAGAATTGCCAGATCAGATTAGAGTGTGAAAGTTTTGAATTTTGAAAATTTAATAAAAGACAAGCTGTGAGAACTCTGTACCTTTTTTTGAGTGACGAATATATTGCAAGTTTGAACTTAAAAGTCATATAGAAGTTTTTATTTTAATTTTAAATCCAGTGATTATTTTCAAGAAGAAGTATTATTTTAGTTTGAAATTTATAAATTTCAGAAGATTTTCGTTTCCTTTTTGAACCTTCACAAAACTTAAATTTCAAAGCTAACCCCTTATGTGCTAGTAAAACGGTACAATCTTGCACTGTTATATCTTTAAAATTTTAACAATCATTCAGCCTCTGATGAACTGTAAATGAAGAAATGTATGTCTATTGCTATAGGGTGTAACTCAAATTTTAATTATGAAACATAGTAAATATAGAAATATTTTACAGAACTTTAAAATATTCCGGTAAGTTTTTCTGATCTTTCTTTTCAAAGCGTATTTGCTTCTTGTTATTCATTTCAATTCTTTTTGTATTATTATAAAATATGTACAGTTTTTATTTTTTATTTTAAGTTTTGAATACATTTAAATATATAAATTTATACTTTAAGTTCAATTAACTTTGTATAGCTTAAGCAATTTTGTACTTTGTTTAAGTATGAGTTAATAATTTACCGCAATTGTATCCACTATTGTAAATCAACTGTATATGATATGAGGTTGGGACCTAGAGTGAGTTTGAGAGCCCTAACTCCGCCTCTTTAATAAAGACATTTTTCATTTCCTTTTGCTAATGAATGATGCATTTATAAATTAAAAAGGATGAAATTTAACCACTAACGAAAGTTAAATTTATACAGAAACAATGTAAAACATGTATTTTAAACATATATTTCAGATATTGAAAATGAATAAAGCCTCCTATCCTCTTTTACATGTAATTTAAAAAATGTATTAATGCAAAAGTAAAACGTCCTACTACAAATGTTGACCTACTTCAAATGTTCTCCGAGAGTGGAGGCAGAACAGGTTATCACACCCACGTTACACAGGACTGCAAAACATCGCTTTACGTATTATTAAAGTGACGGATGTAAATACAAATTTCCTCCTGACACTCCAAACCTACACACGTCTGAGTTATTGTCTCGGCGGTGCCTCGGGACTTGGCTTTGAATTTTAACCTCTATTCATCAACCTCACAGCTGTCACTGTCTCTCCGACACCTTAAATATACATCACTATGAACTTTAAATATTAAAAGAAAGTTAGTCAATACTTATCTGAAATTCATTTGATCATTTATAAATCTTGATGAAACACTCATTTGGATTTGTAGAATTATTTTGCCTCTTCAAATGTCTTCAGCCAATCTGAGTATTAAAATACCCTAAAAGAATAGAGACTAGGACTTATTTTAATAAACTTTAATTCGTTCAACAGTCTCACATTTAGCTGTTAGGTGTCTTGAAGTACACAAGAAGAGTCCTTATGAGCAAAAGTCAATTTTAAAATAACATGATTGCAGGGGACAGCATCTGAGTTGAATTTCTCTATATGAAATAAAATATAACGCTAATGGTATTTGAAGGAAGCCAAATTACTTTATAATAAATATTTTCTTAATAACCTTTAGTTATTTTCTTTTATTTTACTGTAAACAATAACAATTTAATTTTGTATCATAAATAGACCAAAACATCGATGAAAATTAAATTTTAGGATTTATTATTAACTGTACAACGTGACACAATATTAAGAAAGAATCTAACGGACACTTAACAAATACATTGAATACCAACCTCGTATTGGCTGAAAGTTATTAAAGCATATTACTTGAAGGGCGCAAGAAATTTCATTTCTGTCTGGAGGTCAGTCTGACAATGTGTATGTATGTCTACATGACATCTCAAGAACGAGCCAGAAAAAGATTTTTTTTATGAAGTTTCATTTTAAATGTTGAAAAAAATGTGTTCGATGATGATGCATGCCACTCCTTGGGATTTTACTGAGCGTTAAGAAATATTGATACACTGGTCTTAGGGTTAACCACAATAAAAACCGGAAAGTAGCTAAGTATAGGTTTAAACAAAGTATAAGTACAATCATACGAGATTGCTTGATGATATATTACTATTCCTAAATTGCCATACTTACATTGTTATTGTTATTCATTTCAATATTATTTTGGCATGGTTTGATAAATGTTTTTTGTATGGAATTTACTTAGTAGTTGACTAACGTGAAGTTGATTCATTGTTGGTGATTCAGTCTATATAAGTTATTTAATTCACTATTCATCCAAAAAGTCTTGATATTTATAAAAGGTGTAAAAATGGATTTTATAGTTTAATATTTATACGTAGTATGATTTTTAAATATTTTATTTTTATTTGTGTTCATAATACTATAAATATTTAAAATGTAATTCAAGGTCCAACCAAAGCCAAGCAATTTTAATTTACTATCAGTAGTATTACTTGTGGAAACTGTCGATAAGTTGACCCTAACTTGGTAAATCCATGCACTTGTAAAATTTGAAAGTAATAAGAAAAATGGTAACACATTCAAAATAAGCTTTTAGTGACAGTGTGTAGAATTTTATAATTTAAACACCCCAATTAAATTCAACAAAATGAACAAAAATTTGAATTTATCGACAGTCTTTATTCCTAGATAGTCAAGAATCAGTTATATGATCGAACATGTCAAACCTTGGTATTTGGGTGAGTGTCATTGAAGCCAAACATTCAATATTCTGACACAATTTCTATTAATCCTGACGGAGATATGTAAGACTGTCTGTCTTCCCGCAAGATATTTCAAGGATAAAATGCGTCATACACTTGAAGTCGTGCATTAAACCGCAGCCAACCTGGTTCAGAAAATGAAACTAAACTAAGAATTTTAAAAGGGATGCGTGGATAGTAATCATGAGGATACAAATAATAGAATAAAAAGCGATAAGGTGTGTAACTGTTTGATTTAACTAATGAATGGACAGGCTGAACTTAGTACTGTCACAGGTCTCTATGGTCGGCTGCACGCTGAAAGCGACGCGAAGTAATATTCTGTTCGAGATATATCCGTCTCATTGGTTCGTTGGTCTACCACATCTCTCTTGTAGAATGCGGTGGCCCACACACCTCTAGCGACGGGACGCAACGAGACCGGTCGTTTGAAGCCAAAGGTGTTTCCAAGTAATTCATTAGCTCTTTTGCCCTCAAAACTCTGTTTGACCTCCAAAATTAACCTGTACATGTGCTGAAGCTCTACTAAAAAGTATATCCCTGCAGGACAACATAACTTTTCTCAAACATTTACTCTTCCTAAATCTCGCCTGTTTTAGTTAGTGGTGATATGAAATGTGTAACGAAGTGTTTGAGTCCCCAAGTAGTAACGGGGGGAAAGGCCGTACTTGGACGTGGAAGGTCGAGAAGAGATGAGACCATGTTTGTAATGGGTGGGATTAGAAATGTATAAATAAATCAAGCAATGCCCTACTGCTGAGCCATCCCCCACCATAACAGGCAACCCCCACCACAAACTCTTTCACAAGAATAAGCAGGAGGCGTGGAGCTGTGCAAGGCAGTCGCGGGCCCCATAGCGGCCTGACCAGTCGGACGGGCGTGTTGAGCCCCCCGACGCACCCCCGCATGGGCGTGTTTGAGCCCGCGGGACACCGGACGGGCGTGTTGAGCCCCGTGTAACCCATCGTCGGACCGGGCGTGTTGAGCCCCCGACAACCCCCGCATGGGCGTGTTGAAGCCCGCGGGACAACCGGACGGCTGTTGAGCCCCTCCCGGTACCCGGTTTCGTCGGACGGGCGTGTTTGAGCCCCCGACACCCCCGCATGGGCGTGTTGAGCCCGCGGGACACTACTGGATGGGCGTGTTGAGTCCCCCGGTACCCTCCCTATCGTCGGACGTGGCGTGTTGAGGCTCCCCACCGACACACCACCGCCCGCATGGGCGTGTGTGAAGCCCCCGACTACCCCCGTATGGGCGTGCTTGAGAGTGCCCGCGTGACGACCGGACGGGCGTGTTGAGCCCCCGGTACCACTGCCTCATCGACCTGTCGTCGACGGGCGTTTGGAGCCCCCGGTACCTTGTCGGACGGGCGTGTTTGAGCCCCCACAGGAACACCCCCGCATGGGCGTTTTGAGCCCGCGGGACACCGGAATGGGCGTGTTGATCACCCCGCCCTCACGGGAACCTCGTCGGACGGGCGTGTTGAGCCCCCGGTACCTTGTCGGACGGGCGTGTTGAGCCCCCACATAACCCCCGCATGGGCGTTTTGAGCCGCGGGGAGCACACCGACGGACGGGCGTGTTGAGGTCCACCGGTACCGCCCAAACCTCGTCGGACTGGAGCGTGTTGAGCGGCCCCCGTACCTTCGTCGGACGGGCGTGTTGAGCCCCCACAACCCCCCCGCAAGGGCGTTTTGAGCCCGCGTACACCGGAGACGGTCGGCGTGTTGAGGCCCCCGGTACCTTGTCAGGACGGGCGTGTTGAGCCCCCACCACCCCCGCCATGGGCGTTTTTGAGTCCCCGCGGGACCCACCACCGGACGGGCGTGTTGAGCCCCCGGTACCCTATCGTCGACGGGCGTGTTGAGCCCCCCGGTACCTTGTCGGGAACGGGCGTGTTGAGCCCCCACAAAACCCCCCCCTACATGGGCGTTTATTGAGCGTAGCCCGCGGGAACACCGGATGGGCGTGTTGAGCCCCCGGTACCTCGTCGGACGGGCGTGTTGAGCCCCGACACCACCCCCCGGCATGGGCGTTGTTGAGCCCGCGGGTCATCGATGGGCGTGTTGAGCCCCCGTGTACCTCGTCGGACGGGCGTGTTGAGCCCTCGACCACCCCCCCATGGCGTGTTGAGCCCCGCGGGACAACCGGATGGGCGTGTTGAGCGCCCCTGGTAAACCGCTCGTCAGAACGGGCGTGGTTTGAGTCCCCGACACCCCCGCATGGGCGTGTTGAGGCCCGCGGACACCGGACGGGCGTGTTGAGCCACCGGTACCCACGTCGGACGGGGCGTGTTGAGCCCCCCGACACAACCCCCCGTATGGGCTTGTTGAGCCCGCGGGAATACAACCCGGACGGGCGTGTTGAGGTAGCCACCCCGGTACCCCACGTCGGTCGGGCGTGTTGAGCCCCCGACATACCGGCCCGCAATGGGCTGGTATGAGCCCGCGGGGACACCGGACGGGGGCGTGTTAGAGCCCCCGGTACCAGCCCTCGTCGTCGGACGGGCGTGTTTGAGCCCCCGCGACTACCTCCCTCTGTATGGCGTGTTTGAGCCCGCGGGACACCGGAACGGGCGTGTTGAGCCACCGTATCCCACCAACACCCTCGTCGGACGGGCGAGTTGATCCCACCGGTACCTTGTCGGACTGGCGTGTTGAGCCCCCACAATACGCTGCACCCCCGCATGGGCGTTTTTGAGCCCGCGGGACACCGTACGGGCGTGTTGAGCCACCGGGTACCCAATACGCCCTAGCTCGTAGGACGGGCGTTGTTGAGCCCCCGGTACCTCGTCGGACGGGCGTGTTGAGCCCCCACACCCCCGCATGGGGCGTATTTTGAGCCCGCGGGACAGGTCCGGACGGGGCGTTGTTGAGTCCCCCCGGTACCTTACCTATGTTCGGACGGGCGTGTTGAGCCCCACACCCCCGCATGGGCGTTTTGAGCCCGCGGGACAACATACCGGACGGGCGTGTTGAGCCCCCGGTACCGCCTCGTCGGACGGGCGTGTTGAGCCCCCGCGGTACCAAAGTCGGATGACGGGCGTGTTGAGGCCCCCCCACACCCCCGCATGGGCGCTTTTGAAGCCCGCGGGACCCACCGATGGGCGTGTTGAGCCCCCGGTACCTCGTCGGACGGGCGTGTTGAGCCCCCGACACCCCCGCATGGGCGTGTTTTGGAGCCCGCGGGTCATCGGATGGGCGTGTGAGCCCCCGGGTAACCCACACCTCGTTCGTCGGACGGGCGTGTTGAGCCCCCGACAACCCCCCGCAATGGGCGTGGTTGAGCCCGCGGGACAACCGGATGGGCGTGTTGAGCCCCTGGTAACCATTCGTCAGACGGGCGTGTTGAGTCCCCCGACAACACCCCCGCATTGGGCGTAGTTGAGCCCGCGGGACACCCGGACGGGCGTGGTTTTGAGCCACCGGTAACCCTCGTCGGACGGGCGTGTGTTTGAGCCCCCGACACCCCCGTATGGGCGTGTTAGAAGGCCCCGCGGGACACCGACGGGCGTGTTTGAGCCCCCGGTACCTCGACGACGGGCGTGTGTTGAGCCCCCGACACCAACCCCCGCATGGGCGTGTTTGAGGGCCCGCGGGACAACCGGACGGGCGTGTTGAGCCCCTGGTGAATCACCGTACCTCGTCGGACGGGCGTGTTGAGCCCCCGACACCTCTTTGTATGGCGTGTTGAGCCCGCGGGACAACCGGACGGGCCCGTGTTGAGCAACGGTACCCGGTACCTCGTCGGACGGGCGTGTTGAGCCACCGGCATCTGCGCAGGGGCGTGATGAGCCCGGGGAACATCGAACGGAATGGCGTGTTGACCACCGATTGTCATTAATAACAGATGTGTTGGATGGATGGCCCCCCACTCCGCTTCCACATGTTATCATAATACATATAAAGAGAGTTTTGTATGTTCTCAGATTCATTCTGAATGCACGGATCGCTACCTGTATCAGAAGTACTCGTATGAGTCGTGATTTTGGATGTGATGGGTCTGCCCAGCCATTCGAGAGGACACGGAGCTAGGGGACATCATACGCCGCTGTTCAACCGGGGACCATAGAGTCCATGACAGCTATGCTGAATCTCCGAAGCCTGCTACTAGACCTCGAGCACTTTCAACGGAGGTTAAGGAGCTTACGGGGGCTACCAGTCGATCCCAGGACTGCACCTGAACGAGATCGTGGTTCGATACCCATCTCGGCCATCCAGCTCCCAGGTCCAGTGCGGGAGTTCTCAAGGGAACACCAAGTTGTAAATATTAGAATTAAGGAAACAGAGCTCATTTGTATATAGTTGTACAATAGACTGGGGATAGGATGTAATAAAGCAGACCAGTGTTTCACTTAAACTGTGTTGCAGTCTCATTTATACTTTAGTGACCCAGGAATATGAATCCCCTTACATAAGACTAGTGCGGAGGTGGGTTTCTTCCCCGCGGGATAGAAGTGTTTAGTTGAGAGAGAGGAAAACCCCCTTACAAATGGTGCCATACTTTTAATGAAAAAAAAATAAATCAGTAAACACTACGTTTTTCGAGATCTGCAATCTGATCTCTTCTTCTAGGTAATAACTAACCAAATACAGTAATTACAAAACTAGGTTCAAATAAACAAATCATACCAAAGCGATGTGGTACGCATATGTCAGGAATCACAACCTCCTGTTTCCTTCGCAATCCTTCCATGTCAAAATCTTCAAACAAAGAATACTTTTAATGTAAGGCGACTAACAAAGTTATTTTAGTCCTTCAATCATTGTTCAGTGTGTCTTTACAATTCACCTTTCATTATGTGTATACTTGCAGTTATACCTCTAAAAATAGGCTTGATAGCTTAAATTACAGAATCAGGTACATTATGTAGGTAAGTGTATTTTTCACTAAGTGAGAGAGCATCCGTTGTTACTTTGAAAAAGAGATTTCCTTCTTCTCACATAGCTCATATTGAGGTAGACTCTCAGTGAACAATTTGGGTAGTACTTTGAAGAAATGTATATTTTTGTAATAAATGAGAGTTAAAATGATTTGAATGAAAATGTTAAAAAAAACGGATACCAGAATTAAAACTAAGTGATAAAGTAATTTTGGTATTTCTTTGAGAAAGTACCTTATGTAATCTCATATAAACAGATTCAGATATGAAATGCAAATAGAAGGCTATTGGAGTTAATCAAGAATAATTTAAAAGGTACAAAGGAAGAGACGACTTTGAACTTGCGAAGTGCCAGCGAGTAAATGAGTCCCTCTTTCAAAGCACAGTTCAGTAGACTCAATCAATTGGTCTTTGACAATTTCTTTCCTCACCTTCCAGGTGTAAATATTTTTATACATTCTACTTATTAAACGTATCTTTATCAAATCAATAAGAATGTTCGAATAAACCTAATACTTATTGTAAAATAAAGTATGAAAAACACAATTTAGCTTAACCCGTTTCTATGGCTCTAGGAATTTAGTTATCCGGGAAAATACTGGAGAGTAGTCCCACTCTAATTTTGGTCCATATATGACCAGTAAACCATTGTTTATATATCATACATAATTTTTCGTGGATAATCTAGTTACAAATTATTGCAGAACGTAAGGAGAATGTTTCGGAAATATCTCATATTTGAGAAAAACATCATTTCAGGAACGTTTTAAGATCCTACAATTAGATTTCTTTCTGAAGTTGATAAGTAACTTAATACAGCTTCAATTTATTTTAAATAAACAAACACACATTACCAAAGCGTAGTTGCATACATAAGTCGGCAATTACAATAAACAGGTTGTGTCTCAACTCCATGCACAATATTTCTAGACACGGACTCAAGTTCCGTTTATTAATAAAAGGAACACAATTATTAAAATATCTTACATACAATACATAACACAATATTTCTGAGTTAATATTCAACCACTGATAACTTACCAAATATAAAAATAAAATAAGTACGTGGTTCTCATCGATAGAGTTTAGAAGTTCATGGAGAATAAACCAGCCAAAAATGATCAAACCTTTTCCTTGATTAGCCACCATTGTTTCTGCCGTCTCCATAGGCCAAATCAATGGTCAGTTATCAGTGGTTAGTCTTTTAGAGCGGATTCATCGTGACGTGTATTCTTTGATTCATTTTGATAACTTGTGTTTTTCTCTCATGCCTATGTAGTGATAGCTGGCCCACATGTTTGTTGTGATTCTTGACTTAGGTGTGTAAGAAATGTGTTGATAAAATTATTTTATCACGAACTATTGTAAAGTGAAAAGTTACTTAGTTATCTGAAAAAATATTTTAAGATTTTAAAAAACGTAGTGTAATTGATTATTTGTGTGAATGAGCGATAGAAAACAATTAAAAAACTACTAATATCTTCAGTTGTCATATACTAACTTTAATATACAGGGTGACCGTTAGGTCTTAGGACGACTTTATAACTTTTAAACGACAAGAGATATCATAACCAAATTTGGTATACCGTTACTGAAAATTGTAAGCTACTTTTCTGTGTACATGGTGGTCGGATTTCACCTTTGGGGGACGGACCGTCGAGGGTTGTAAGAAACTCTTTAATGACAGCATATGTTTGAGTTGTACATCATTTTAAATTTTCTACTTGAACTGAAAACAGTGCCGTTAACTGGACTTCAAAAAGGTTTATCCAGTCGGAAGAAATCGCTATTCAAAGTTTAAAAAAATGTTTAATACCAATATTACATAAGAAATAACTAATATGTAGCTGTTAGAAGTTAAGGGGAATAATTAGTGAACTCATTTAAAAGTAGATGTTCAAAATGTTTCCTTTTAGGCCGTCTGACAATGTGCTACGTGTAATCAGAAAAACCTGCTGCATTAATAAGTACAATGAAAAGTGAAAGCAGTGCCTCTAGGTCAGGGTTTCCCATCCACTGGACTTCCCCATAATGGCTGTTATCTGTCTATCAGTTTCACTTATCAGTTCCACTCAAGCTACAATACTTTTTGCAGCAATATTCTGTTACTATAAGTTATAAGTTTTAAGAGATTTCGCTTTAGTGAGCGTGAAAGAATTACACCTTAATGATGCGCGGCTGGGGTGATAATGTAAGGGACCGTTTGCAGATGTAACACATTTATTCAATGCTACTTTTCCTGATAGAGCTCATATTTCTAAATCCACAGCACAGTACACAGTTGCTCGCTTTGTAGACACTGGTAGTGTTAAGGATCGAGCCAGATCTGGAACGACCAAGTACTGTGAGAGACAAAGACGGCTCATTAGACATTCTTCAGTCTTCATTGAAAATCCAAACGAATCAGTTAGATCAGCAGCACAATCTCATGGAATAGGTCGTGAATCAGTTCGAAAATTATTAAAGAAGTATGATTTCAAAGCATACCGTGTTACCCTGTTGCAGGAACTAAGCGAAGATGATTTTGATCGCCGGATGGAATTCAGTGACATTATAGTGAATACAATTTATTGACCAAAACCAAATACTTTTAGACGGTATTGTAATTCTCAGATGAGTCAACTTTTATGTTGAATGGCCATGTTAACAGGCATAACTGCCGGTAATGGTATATGTTAACCCACACTGGATGAGTGAGTGTCACACACCTCATCCCCAAAAATTAAATGTGATGGGCAAGGTATCGTACGTAATTCAATTATAGAACCATTTTTAATCGATGGAAATTTAAATGCCAACAAGTATGATACGATACATGATACGCTCCAAAATGAGATTGTTCCTACTTTACAAGCTACTCTGGGCGCTGACTTCCAAACATGCTTTTTTCCAACAAGACGGAGCACCGCCACACTATGGTGTTCAGGTAAGGGCAATACTTAGATGAAGTATTCCCACACCGGTGGATTGTGGAAGACGTGGTGCAAATTTAGTGGCCGGCTCGTTCCCCTGATCTAAATCCGCTTGAATACTTCCTATGGAGCTAAATCAAGGACAAAGTGTATCGAAACTCAGCCTACAGATCTGAACGAACTCAGACATAGGATATCACATGAAACTCAAGCTATTCCACGAGAATACATACAAAATGCAGTAGCCGGCTTTTATAACCGGTTTAGCACATTGCCAGACGACCGATGGTGAACATTTTGAACATCTACTTTGAAAGAATTTCAGTAAGTATTCCCCTTAACTTATAACAGCTACAGTATTAGTTATTTATTTATGTAACATATGGTATTAAACATTTTTTAAACTTTGAACAGCGATTTCTTCCGACTGGATCAACCTTTTAAAGTCCAGTTAACGGCACTGTTTTCAGTTCAAGTAGAAATTTAAAATGATGTACAACTCAACATAGGCTGTCATTAAAGAGTTTCTTACAAACCCTCGACGGTCCGTCCCCCAAAGGTTGAAATCCAACCACTATGTACACAGAAAAGTAGCTTACAAATATCCAGTAAACGGAATACCAAAATTTGGTTGCGATTTAAAAGTTTTAAAGTCGTTCTAAAACTTAATGGGCACCCTGTATATTTTATTTTTATTTATTTTCGAACGGCAGCAGCCAATTTACAAATACAAGCATAGATAGTAGATACAGCGGAAAATAAAATTAATACGAACAGATGAAAAATCTACATAAAGTAACACATACATACATACAGTGATACACATACACATAAAACAAAACACACATACAAATAAAATACAACACAAAATACAGATTAAATTAAGTGATTGATTTCAAACAAATACGACTCTTCTTAAGGGTAATAAAACATGTAGTTTTTTGTGTTTTGCTTTGAAATAATTACGTTTAGCTATGGAATAGCAAGGAGTATTTTTCAATGCGTGCTTTGCTTGCGAATAACGTCACTGTAGGAGAAAATCATTAATTAAAGAGACAGGATCAACATGTTCAAAATTTCGATCCTCTTAATGACCAAGACGAAACTCAAACATGGAAGGTGAAGTTCCGTTAATGTTAGTGTGAAGGTTGAATAAGATGGCGTTGATCAAATTGCAGTAAGTAAAGGTGGATTGGATTGATCTAACGAATAAGCCATGTAAATATAACTAAAAAATAAATCCACTACTCTCATGTAGTAATATGCGGTTCTATACTACAGGTTAATGCCTCCAAACATATTAATTTCTAATTATATTATAAGGTTAAAAATAATTAGTCACCTCAAAGTATACAAATACAAATTTAAATTACCTTAAAGATTAAAAACAATGTAAATAAAAGTTATTTGAAATTAAATTATTTTTAGGGTGTTTCATATCTACATTAAATTTACAATTAAAAACTAATAATAATAATGATTTTTCGGAACTTAAAATTAAAGCGACATATTATACATACAACAATTATATGTTATTATTAATACGTAATTTACTTAAAACACCATTCAATGCTGTAATATATTACTTCACTACAAAGTGGATTAAATACTTTATTTATTATTCATACTTTCATAGAGGGTACAACCTCTTGAATATATAATCAAGTAGTATAATATTATTAAGTACTTAAGTGTAATACTGAAACCACTGTTCATCATAGCTCTATGCATTGTAACTACCTAAATCCGATTACTGCATTCGCTACTGTTATGATAATTATACTAAACCACACAATAGTTTCAACTTTAATTGTACTACTGCACTGTAAGGACTGCAATAATTTAATAAGTGTGATATAACACATAGAACATTTAGCTTACTTTCTGCACGATATCTCAAAAACGAACTGATCCATAAACTTGAAATTGTTTAAAGAATATTTTTAGTATATGAGAACACTGAGTTTGATCATGGTGCATGCCACTCCATGGCATTTTTCTGAGCGTTAGCAAATGTTTTAACATTGATGTTATGGGTAAAAATGATACGAGTAACGAAAAAATATCAAAATAAATCAATTTAGTAAAAATAATAATAAGAAGAATGAGTTTTATGATACATCATTTTTATGTCAACTTCTATTTTTATGACTCTCTGTCTGTCCATATTTCTGCATGCCGTCTCGATATTGAAGTTAGTTATGGATTTTAAATGCTGCATGCAACCTCAGCGAAGCCAGTTACGACATGAGGTGCGGCGTACTTATACCATGTATAAGATACGGTTATTGTTAGTAGAATTGTGATTGCTCAAGAGGGACTTATTGTTTTCTAAGAATAATATAAATTGTTTAATATAAATGTTGGATTTAGCTCCAGTTCACCTTCCTCTCAGAGCAGTGTCTGAAATCTGACACAGTCACAGACTTGACTTCTGGAATCTAGTGTCATGTTCATCTCAAGAGAACCAAAAAAGGTAGGTGATTAAGAAGCTCAAAATAATCTTTTTAGATTGTTTCGACATTACAGACACTTAAACTGCTACATATAGTATAATCTAAGAGAAGAAGTATTAGCATTGCCTTTTGAAATAATCAATCAAGATAACACTCTAAGCGTTCGAATTCAGTGATTAATTATTATAAACAAAACTGTAGAATTTATATTGTATGTAGGGACAGTATCGTACACTTCTCTGAATATTCAAGTCTATTCTAGTTGTCATACTTTCAAGAAGGAATTCATATCTGAAACACAACCCACCATTACTTCATATTCTATTCGAGAGGCATATAAAACTTGAAGAATTTAGATTTAAATATTTTTCAAATAACTATTTTTCAATTTCGATCCCTTTTCTAAAAAAATTTCACGATAAACGAGACGATTTTTCAAAACTGATAAGTATATATGTACAATGAAATTGTAATCATCATCTTCGTATGATGACAAATAATACGTATAATTTTTGATTTCATAAACTTAGTCGCCTTGATTAATTTAATTGGTTTTGACTACGAAGAAGAGGTTTGAATATTCTTGAGAAAACATGACATAATAAATATTTTTATTAAATTGACACTGATTTGTATTTGGAATATTATAAACTAATCTGGTCAGCGAAAGGAAACCCGACGAGAGACTGATGTCGACGTCTACCAATAAACATGGCCGTACATCTTCATTACAGGATGTTAATTACCAAAGGAGTGATACAAGACAAAGCGATTAGCTGTAAACCATTATATTCGTTTATTAAAGCAATAGATCTCTTAAAGCTCGGGCCAGCGTCACTGTTTAAACACCTGTTTGTGAGAGTACAGCGCTTGTGGGATTAAGTGAACTCATCTACGTTGTAGGGATTACTGATACATTCCTTCAGAGTTAAATTTTGAATGCAAAACAGTAAATGATCCAGCGGCGTAATTATAAGGAAATTTAGATGATCGAAGTTAAATAATGAATTCACGTACCACAAAACACGAATAACAAGATGTTGAATATGACACCGTTTCATAAATATAACATGCCATCTTTCAAAACTATGATAAATGTTTCTTAGGTTATAAAACCTTTGACTTTCGATATTAAACTGTTACATTTTTAAAGAAGATTTCCTGAAAAAGGAACTTTATTGTTCAGATCCTTGATTATTTGGATTATTTCTTGCCATTCTGGATTAGTTAAAAGTACGTGTTTTTTTAGTTTATCGTTTTCTGCTGTCAAATTTATACATTATTGCTTTGGTCGCCCCATTTATATTGGTTTTTAATTTTTGTGCTTCATAATTTCAAAATCTGCTTTGACGCCTGAAGTAGGAACTAGATCCCAGTCCTTAGAACTTAGTTTTTATTCATACCATATAACAGTGGAAAATATCAGAAATCCTGTTATCTATTATTACACTATCTATATCAATAACAGACTCTAAAAAAATATGTACAAAACACCACCAATATATAACGAACGTCTCGCGTTGTTTCTGAATTTACCTATTAATTACTGAAACAGATACAATAAATTTGCAGTAATTATTTTTTATTTTGCCACTTTTATTTGGTCTCCTACTGTCTTTTTACTTTGTATCCTATGTATTTTTATAGTTTTGACCCACTATTAGGTTTTTTTGTTCTTTATCCTTGTGTCTGTGTTATTTGTTTTCTTGCATTTTCTTTAACTTAGTGCTTTAGTATTTGAAACGTGAAAACAGTTACTGATACAGTTTTATAAACGTTGTACCGTGTCACCGAAAGGTTTTACTGTGTCAAAAGTAACTGAAATTACTTGTAATATAAGGACCTATACTCTACAATCACATTTCAGAAAGTTCAAGTTGACTTTTGTAATCGCCTACTATATTTGCTTGATATGTGTCAGTAACATATTTACACATTTAATTAATAATCAGTGAATTACATGAACGAAATTGGGAGGTTAACAATAACATAACCCCTTTAAAACATAATGGTTTCCGTTAAGTAATATAAGGAGGTGAAGGTAATCTGCAAAATATCATTATGAGACAACAGGGATTAAACGAGATTACTATTTATGAGATTCAGAAGGTTATATTTAGTTATACAAAAATATTATCCAGTTTGGTTGCAGTGTTATTTTAATGTTAGAACCTTGTTTTAGAAATAATTTCAATACAACTCTACTAATTATACGAATGAAAGGTTGAAACCCCAATGGAAATAAAATAAATTTTATTTAAATATTTATATCTTTCTTGGAATTATTGGAAAGCTTAAAACCCATAATATTTAGCATTTAATCACGTCATGACAAACACATCGATGACCAAATCATTTATTAATCGTCTATTTAACGCGATCTATAATATCATAGATTACGTTCAAACATTAGAGTAAGATTTAAAACTGTTTATTTTACCAAACGGAATAATTCTAGATTATTTCATTTTGTATTTACACTGCACCAGTTGTAATAAGACACTGGACGTGCCGCAATAAGGATACAAACTATAGATGAAATACAGTCCTCTGGCACTTGGCAGACAGCAGCATTTGGCGAGATATTAGACAGGTCCGGTGCCAACTGACCCAAAGCTGGTGTTACGGTGCAGTTTTATCCACACTAGAATTGGTGTCGATTTTTACTAAATTATAACTTGGTTAAGTATTACATGTAGTTTATCATATCTTCAAATTAACTTTATGGGATTGGCAATAAGTCTGAGATTATAATTAAACATCGGGAATAATAAATACCTTATAGCTCAATCTACACATCCAAAATAATAGAATACAATTAATTATATTATTGTCAATAATTAAGGACTAAAGTGCTGTAATAAATTTTTTTCTCAAATAACAAGACATTTTCGTTGTATATTTAAGATGATAGCCAGACTAGAAATCTACTTTTCTGGCTACACCAAAGACTTCTTTTCTTACTTTTTTGACAATTAGGTTGGGGTAAATATAAAACTATGACATTACAGCTCTTCCATATAGTAGTCAAAAATTGGCAATATTCTTTTATTATTAGGGTCAAGTTGGATATCTTTTGTTTACAACGAAATTGCATAGGTGAGACAAGTTTCGACAATGCTGAAAAGTTAATTAGAGTTATTGATAAATCAGTGTAAAACGTTTTGCATTATATTACAACTTAAACTGTTGGTTGGTAAAAACATTATTAAAATCCTCACAGTGCCCATTTACAATGTCCTTTGTTCTTAAAAACTGTTTTGATTACTAACCTCTATTTTAAATTTATTTCATAATATTATGCAAGAATAATGACATGATAAACCTCATAAATAAGCAGCCGATTACGAACCAGTATCTCCCTTCCACTCACTACTGTTAGAGGATGTGTATTACATGCTTAAACAGTTTTCCATCTTTACTGAAAATGTTATTGGTTTTGTTGCGTTTCTATGTAATACATACTCGTATATTGGAATGAAAAACCTTACATCCTACAAGGAAATCAGTAGGATTTCTTATCTACTTCCGGCATGAAGGGGAAATCCTTAGCAAGCTCATGCAAGGTTCCAAATTAATCATTTATACGGTTTTGCTTTATAGATGTCTTGCTGTTTTATGAGCTGCATATTAGAAAACAAAATATCAATGAGTCTTGTTCGTGTTCCTTTTTCTGGTTTTTTCGTCACTGCTGTGTCGTGTTCCATATCACAATATTAAGGAATACACTATTTTGACTCAAGCTGTGTCCAACCATGCACAGCTTTTTTTATAGACATGGGTTTTATAATAGAGTTTCAATAGTATTTATAATCCTCTAGTAGATGGTTTATATTCTTTACTATTACAGTCTGTAGTAAAAATTTGGTAAATTTCTAAATAATGTTTAAATATTATTTACAAGGCATTACATATTTTAAATTCGTTACTGTCGCAATCTAGAGTAAAACTTGGATAACAAAATTTTATTTGCTACCTGCATTACACTACTGATCAAGTATGTCTTTTTCAAAAAAATAGCTGAATCGGTCCAGTCGTTCTAAACGTCAGAAGAAGAGTTAATACTACGTAGTTTCTATTTAAACAAATCACTGTTCAAGCGTTTCAATAATTTAAGTACGTGAATACTAATTGGAATTACTAGTGTTTCCTGTTATTCTAAGGGCAAAAATATTTGAACTGCATCTGAGCTCATTCCCATCTGGTGTTTGGGAACTAAAGGAATTTGTGTTTATATAAAAATACATTTCTTTTACTCTCTAATACTACGCAAATATGTTTATACGTAAGTAAATATTTATTTGAACGCACACAGTTTTTATCTGATAGGGTAACAGTTTCAATTAAAAACACGACATCTTTAGAACATATTCCAAAAATTACGGCCGCGCATTTGTAATGTTGGGGTTACAAAAAGAGGTTTTATGTCTCATTGCATGATATTTCTTCATTTGCAGGAAACTTTACAGAGTTATTAATTATATGCATTGTAGTTCTGCTGCTATTTTACAGTATTTTAATGATTTACAGTTATGTTATACAAAATAAAACATAAAGAATTTTAATATCTTACCAAATATAAATTGTGAACCGTACGAAGCAGTGAGAAACAAATAACTGGGTAGATCGACAGCGTGTGCGGTGATGTACAAAGGTAGGTTACCGATGACACCCTTGATTCTAATTTTAACTTAATTTAAATATTTTTATTACTAAAATCTACTGACGTGATAATTTATTAGAGCAAAAACAATTTTTGTAATTGACTGCAACACTGTAAAATGTTAACATTGGCCTTAGGAGAACTGCATTATCCACAAGAAAGGCACGGGATGAGCAAATTTGTAAACAAATACACTTATCATCAGTGTTTATATCTGTTATTAATTTAATAAAATGCATTATGGTAATAATTCTTGCAATAACTTAATTTAAATGGAACGTTTACAAGGTTTTTACAATGTGGTTAACAATAAGACGAACGTAATAATGTTTGCTAACTCTCAGCCAATCAGTACAGAGTCAAGTAATGGTACGTTTTCTCTCTTATAAATTCGACATGCTACTGCAAACTTGGGCTGTAATTACATAAAAGCTCATCCTCGATTAATGTATGATAAGGGAATTAATGACTGAAACACAGACTAGCTTTGAGATATATTTAGTGTACAATGTATGTTTACAATATTAAATGAATTATAATAGTCTACTATTCTTAATAATGTCATGAATAATTGCATTAAAGAAAAAAGTATACTATTTTCTTCCTTTTTATGATAGCAAAAATGTCAACATTTTCCAGTACAGCCTGAAATAGTTATGTCACATTAGTGATAAATACTAAACAATACGAGTATATCGTTTTAATTTTATTTACATTTAAATTTCGAATAGTCTATTATATTTTAATAGAACCAGTAAAATACTTAATTTAATGTTCTCATTGAATAAATATTAACTTTTTTTCTATGAATGACATTAGCACCTATACATCCATAGACTTATGAAATTTAAAGATGTATATTACTAGTCAGGCGCAAGACTTATTTGTCATATAATTATGTCAGGGCATCGTATAATGTGATAAAACTGAGATTGAATTATTTGGTTTTATTATTAACTTACTGTGTATTGTAAATTATTAAATTTAATTATTATATATTTTAATGTTATATAGAATGTCTCTATTTGATGTCGTATATCCGTGACTTTTCACGCACTTTTTTGCAAAGTTTCACCGTGTATTTGTTTACGCAGCTCTCATGATTTCAGTAACTCTTCAACTAAGTACTTTATATCAATGCAGAATAAGTACTTAGTCGAAGTTCGTAGATTTCTTAGTGAAAGGACTTGTTATGTAATATGATAGGATCTTATGATATTTTCAAAGTGGTATTATTCATATATCGTGTATCAGGTACCGATTTTACACTGTTCATTATTAAGAGGGCCAGAAATGAAGGAAAAGTATGAGTAATTTTGTATTAGGTTTTGCACTTCTAGATTAAGTGAATTATAATACCAACGCCCAATTGTAGTTTGCTATTTTATCCTAAGAAACTATAAAAATAGACTTATATATATATATATATACTCGTCTTCGGCTCGCTGGGGGCTACGCCCCCAGGCCCCCATGATATACGCTTGCAAATTCGGGGATAAGAGGGATTTGGTGATTGGTAAAATTCGGACGAGGTCATGCCAGGAAATTCCCTGGGGTTTAATGGGATTTAATGTTACCAGGAGTTAAGATTTCAGGGTGTTTAATTTACTCAGGAGGTTATCTGGTCATACCATGGAATTCCCGAGGGGGGGGTCAAGAGATTTGGTGAGTGGTAAATCTACTGTACGCTTGCAAATTCGGGAATAGGAGAGATTTCGTGATTAGTAAAATTTTTACATGAGGTCATGCCAGGAAATTCCCTAGGGGGATTTAATGTTACCAAGGATTAAGACATCAGGGGGTTATCTGGTCATACCGGGAACTTCCCAAAGGGGGGTTAAGAGATTTAGTGATTGGTAAAATTCGGACATGAGGTCATGCCTGGAAATTCCCTGGGGGGGTTTAATGTTACCGGGGGGTTAACACTTCAGGGGTTTTAATGTACTCAGGAGGTTATCTGGTCATACCAGGAAATTCCGGGGGAGGTTAATGTTATCGGGGGTTAATGACACACCCCAGGCCCCCTTTTGGGGTGTTAGCCAAATTCGGGGATAAGCGGAATTCGGAATATTATTAGACCTATTTTTTTTTAATTTTCCAGTTTTTATCAAAGTTTTGACTCTAAGGCCATTTTGTGGCTTAACCGTTAGAGATACGACAAAAAGCGACTAGACCTTTCTTGTCGGAAATCCAATTTTGTCTTTCGACTGTGCCCTCAGACTTGATCTACGATCTCTCGTTTAGTCGGTAAAACGCTTGGGATAAAAGTCTGTACCGGTCAGCTGTTGTGTAAACAGATATAGTTTAAATGAATGTAAAACTACCTTTATCAGATTATTAAGTTGATCAGGGGGTTTAATTTAATCAGGAGTTCATCAACCAGGAAATTCCCGGGAGGGGGGTTAATGTTATCGGGGGTTATAAGAACGCGTGGTACTTTTCTGGGAAATGTGTATCTGTGCTACGAGAACATGTGTACAGTAATTTTTATCAAAATAAAACGTTGATCAGGGGGTCTTCGGAAATTATCATTCCACGCTAGAGTTTTGACAATGAACTAATAAAAAAAAAAAAAAAAAAAAAAACACTCTGTCCCTATCTACTATTGAAGCTTCACTAACGCTCAGCCAACTCCCTATGTGGAGGGGGGTTTTAGTCACTCGTTAATGTAGTAATACAAGGTCAATATGGAACCAGCATGAATCGCACTAATTATAGTTGCAAAATTTAAAACACCTAAAAGTGACGACAAAGAATTAGCCACTTAGAGCATTTATCAGGCTTACGGAAAGATAAACGATAGAAAGCTGCTAGGCCTTTTTTTTAGATTCTATCAATAGCTACTTACAAAAAGTTTTACATTTAAGCTAGGGCCAACGGTTCGGCCACTATCGAGCACGAAACGTAAGTTTTTAAGTGAAATTTTCAATATAATCACGTTTTACGGCTAAATAATGGAAGATAGAGTAAAAGGTCACTAAAGCTTTTGTGTAGATCGTATTATGTTGCATTAAAATCAAATTTTTAATCTGGGCTAGAGCTAAGATTTTGTCTGAAATAGAGCCTAGAAAACAAAATCTCACGTAAAACTCAAGAAATCAAAACTTTAAAACGCGTTATGCGGCCAAACTGTTGAGGATAGGGCAAAATGTTACTGAACTTTTTTTGTAGATCACGTAATTTCCTAAATCCTAGTGAAAATTTGTGTCGAGCTACGACCAACCGTTTAGCCGCTATCGAGCCCGGAATGTAAATTTGTAGGCGAAAATTTCAAAATATTTTCACTTAATCGCGTTTTGCGGTAAAACTAATGGAGATATAGTAAAAAGTCACTTGACCTTTTTTGTAGATCATATTATTTTATAAATCTAACCTCTGTTTAATTTTGACCTCCGACCACTTGTTTCGCCGCTATCGACCCCAAAAACTAAGTTTTCACGTGAAAATTACAAAAAATTTGCAAATAATCACGTTTTTTGGCCAAACCAATGGAGATAGGGCAAAACGTCAATAGACCTTTTCTGTAGATCCCGCAATCTTCTAATTTATGGGTCAATCAGATTTTAACTACGACCAACTGTTCGGCCGCTATCGGGATCGAAGCATTATTTTAGCGAAAAATATCTCTGGAATGTCAAATATTCGAGCGTTTTGTCGCTTAACCATGGAATATGAAGCAAAAAGTCACTGGACCTTTTTTGTAGTTCACTTCATTCCTGACCATGAATTTTTCATCAGATCCAGTTTCTAGCTCCAACGGTTCGCCCGCTATCGGGCTTACAAAAAAGTCCTGCAAGGGTGAAAAATGCATGAATTTTCTCGAATTTTTTTTAGGGGTTTAAAAGTAAAAAAGTCCGGTTTTCAGACTTTTCCTCCGGGTCAAATTGTGAAAGGTACCTGCGTTTTAAGCTACGACCTATAATTAAGGCAGTACAGAGCTTAGGACAAAAGACTGCACTGGGCAGTTTAAAAATATCACGTAAAACCTAAAAAATCAATACTTTAAAACGCGTTATGCGGCCAAACCGTTGAGGATAGGGCAAAATGTTACTGATCCTTTTTTGTGGATCACGCAATTTCCTAAATCCTAATGAACGTTAGTTTTGAGCTACGACCAACCGTTTAGCCGCTATCGAGCCCGAAAGGTACATTTTTAGGCGAAAATTTCAAAATAATTTCACTTGATCGTATTTTACAGCCAAACCAATGAAGATAGAGTAAAAGGGTACTCAACCTTTCTTGTAGATAATCTTATTTCCTAAATCAAACGCTCGTCTATTTTTGAGCTACGACCAAAAGTTTAGCCGCTATCGAGCCCGAAAACAAAAGTTTCACGTGAAAATTACAAAAAAATTGCATATAATCACGTTTTTCTGCCGAACCACTGGAGTTAGAGCAAAAAGTCACTTGACCTTTTCTGTAGATCGTGCAATTTGCTAATTTGATGGGTCAATCAGATTTGAGCTACGACCTACCGTTCGGCCACTGTCAGGCGCGAAACTTTATTTTAAGCAAAAAAATCTCTGGAATGTCAATCATTCCCGCGTTTTGTCGCTTAACCACACGAGATAGGACAAAAAGTCACTGGGCCTTTTTTGTAGTTCACTTCATTCCTGACTAACGATTTTTCGTCAGATCGAAGGTAGCTCCAACGGTTCGCCCGCTATCGGGTTTACAAGAAAGGCCTGCAAGGGTAAAGAATGCGCGATTTTTAGGGATTTTTTTTGAGGGGTTTAAAAGTAAAAATTCCCGGTTTTCAGACTTTTCCTCCGGGTCATATTGTGAAAGGTACCTGCGTGCTAAATTTCAAGTTTCCAGCACTTCTAGAAGTATGTTAGAATTTGTATCTATATATCAGTGAGTCAGTTTCACATGCGGCTGTATAAGTATTTAGATAGATTAGATATATATATATATATATATATATATATATATATATATATATATATATATATATATATATATATATAATTTTGTAATGAGTTTGGTTTCAAAATAGTACATTTACCCAAATTTTATGGAAATGGATATTTTTGTTGTAAAATAAAAATTAACATTGACCTCAATAATTCCAACACATTTTAATACTTAACATTACGACAATTAACATTCATATGTAAACATAATACATGATAGGGCAACGTTCTAGCTTTCCAATCCATGGGTGCTATTTCATACTCGTATTTCCTCTGTCCAATCTAGGAATTATAACCGTATTTACATACTTAATTAGTACTGTATACCTCATCAGTGAGAAATGAATGCGATTTCATCTCTACGATTTCCTTTCATACAAATTGCATTTAGTGCCGCATTGTGACACACAATAAACAAATTGGTTTGTCCCATATAATGAAATGAGAAGAGTTGTTACTTTTTTATAATTTCACTCTATAACTATAAACAAATATGTATATTTGTTAAAATAATTTAACATATGGTCATGTTGTCTTAATACAATCTTTATAAATAACAGTTGGATACCTTTAACTGGTTCTTTCAATTCACATTACACAACATTAGAGATATAATCAGATTTTTTTGTGATTTATCCCGGAAGGATTTACGAAATAAGAATAAGCCTATATAACCTATTGAACCTAGGAATATCGATGTAAAATTTAAGTACAATCGGTTGAATTGTTTATATATGAAACTAAAGTAAACAAAAAAGGCAGTTTCGCGCTTATAATATAATTAGGATAATATAGAGATTACAGAAGTGATCTCACAGAATATACTTTCACCATTAAATTGTTAAAAAATGTTGTGAACACTCTTCGTTGAATGGAATGGTTCAGAATGCACGGAATATTCAGTAATAGGACTTTATGAAAGAGAATTACCGTAATAGGCTGAAAGTTAACGGACTGAAAATCGCATCTTCGTTCAATATTAGAAGTTAGTATAGGTTACCTTTTCTGTCCTATCTTCTCCCTACAGATTTGATATGGTCTGCATATGCGTCACAGCTTTACTATTCACAACACTATATAAACTACAATTTTTTTTATAAAACCCCTGTCTGTAATTCAAGAACAATATCTTTATATATTTAGGATCTTGTAATGTTTCTACACTGATCATTGAAATATTAAAGAATCAAACATTTTATACTAACTTACATGGTTGAAATTGCAATATTCGTTCATAATAAACTTTTGTAAAAGAACAAACTAATACTTTGAAGAGTAAACTAAACTCATAATCTTGCCTTGAATATTAAAGGCTTTTGAAAATGTTTCTACAAAAGTAATCCTTCCAAGCTATAGCTATTAGTTTTACATCAGGTGCGTTGGTGCTAGTGGGACATTGGTAACATATGTTGTGTACAAAAATATTCAAAAAGTCCGACAAAAGAATAACAATGTATTTAGTTTAACTAAGATCATTTTAAAATTATAATAAGTTTTGATAAACATCTGCTGTTGAAAACATTTTTTTGCTGCTATAATTAGTTTTATCTTGAACTTTGTTTTAATTTGCAGCGTACAAAGAGCGCTCCAAACGACAACAATATACATATATATATATATATATATATATATATATATATATATATATAACTTTACGTCCACCTAAGTTAATCTTTCAGTATACATGCCACAATAAAATAGTTTAATAATTAAAATACTGAAATAATCTCGGCTCGCTGTGATAGTCCAACTTCATATAACGTAGGTTACATAGACACTGTCAGTAAAACATATTCACTTATACAGATGAGATGATAAGGGTGGATAAGCATCGCGATTATCATCTGCAAGGCCATAGGTTTGGATACTCTATTGTCCTTAGACCCAAATTTCTTAAAAGCCCGAGGTCAGAGAGGAGTAGATACTGTGCCAAATGATCGAACCTAAAGATGAGAAAATTTTGCAGGCCTCACTATTGTGTTCTGAAACAGAGCCAGACTCGCTAAGTACATAGTAATATTGGTATTTGTCTATCTCAAAGCATACAAACCAATCATAACTGTAATTCAGTTTTATTGCCCAATATATGTTAGTGCCAATTCAATTACATCAATCTCAGCTTCTACCACAGATCTCCATCGAGCTGAACAGCAGTTATTGGTGCAGTCCAACAAACACAGATTCTGCTGCAGCCAACGTCATAGGTTGGGATCATGGCTCTTTTTGGAAACGAATTAGATATAAGTCATCCAGTATTTTATAAATAATGAAATGTGTAACGTTTCCAACAGGTAGTTCGTGAATATAATTGTGTTAGATTCTATGGAAAAAAGAATTCAAAATCCAAGCTAATCTCCGTCTTGCCTTTTTGGATTGAACGCTCCTACAATGACTATTCTTACTTTCTCATACCTTGTTCTGCAAGAAAACAGTGGCAATGAAAAGCAGTGAATAAACAGACGTGAACTAGTCACAGTGATACTCATTTATAGAGTAAAAGCAAACAAGAACATCCCTAGGCAGCTGGTAACCGCCATGAAATATATACTTATACATAACACTGAAGGTATAGGAACTCATACAAAAATAAAAAGAATTTAAACTGCAAGATTTTTCAGTACTTTTATTTTGTTTTTTATTTGTTTACTAAAAGTAAATATACTAACTTCTTCCACACAACTAAAATCGCCTAAGAAACGTAGCTCTATTATTATTATTATTATTATTTTGTGAATATATATATATATATATATATATATATATACATGCATATATGTATATATGTTATTTTATTATATTTATTACATTTTACATTCTTCTCCTTTTATCAGAATCTGTATTTTTTATCACAATTGAGGAGGGTAAATTTTAAAATTTAAGTCTATCCCACAAACACTTTTTGGGAAGAGTTTAAAAATTTCCAGCACATCCATAAAAAAAATTCTGTAAGCTTTTACTAAATAAATCACTCTAAGTGTACTTACATGGAGGCACTTGAGGACAAGAAAAAAAACAGAGGTTCATTATTTTACATTTAACATTCTCACCTGAATTATATCAGTTATAGGAAGTCCACCCTACAAAATAAGGGCGCGCGCGTTTTACTTTCCAATATTCTAATGTGAAAGTTAGGTTTTAAATTTATCTACTGGAAGACCAAAAAATGTACGTTTACTTATAACCCATATTATTTAACCCGAAATTCTAAACAAAGGCCGTGTTGTAAGAGAGTTAATCTACACAAAACATCTTAATTATCGTTATGACATACAATCATAAGTCAAAAGGTGTGTTAATTGTAAAGGAAAACACTTACAATTTCCACTTCATCATACAATTAGCACAACAAAGGCACGCTCGTTTATGTACATTATTCATCGCTGAAACAGGTAATGCCTTGCTTTAATTACATGTAAAACACTGTAATCACACGTCTGCTGTCGTCTTGTAGATAAATTAGAATTTTAGGTCACTTAATGAGAGAAAATTTGTGTGACTTATTAAATCTGGCAATTTAGGTTATGATTTTATATAAATAATACTTTCATGCAATCATGATATAAATCATCTTACCTGTGCATTAAATGGTAGAATAACTCGTTTCTACGGCATATTTTTAAACAGTCTGTTACGTAGGTTTCTTACTCCAACGATTTGAAAATAGCTCGGTGGAGGCAACACATCCCCTTGCTTAGTCTAGTTTTTACGCGTACAGAAGAGCAGGCGCCGCGCCGGTCGCGGTTTAAGTGACAAAACCTGCGGTTAATTAAGTGTGTGTCAAAACTTAAACTTTTTAAATAGAGGTTTACAAAACTGCATGCACACCATAATGAGTTTAGGAAATAAATAATGGGCCCGTCTCCAAATCATTATAACTGCCCGCCCAGTCATTGCTTTATATACTTGTAAAATGTGTTATATAATTGTAAACAGCACTTTATTTTGTATAAAAATTTTATCTTCACCAGATCACGTGTTCATAACTTATAAAATTACTGAATGATTTAAATGTGCCAAAACTGTACTTTTACCTTTTACAATGTCGTCTTTCACGTCAATAACGTATACAATAGTTTATAATAAATAAAAAGCATGAGCCTAGAGATGAGATTTATTTTAAATTAATTAGAGTTGTTATATTCAACAATATAATTTGTAACAGATCCTGTGAGTAATGCAGTACTGAATCAGTCACTGCAATAACACGTATTAAAATGATATCGTGTGAATCATTAATTGTTAAAGCTTTTGACGTAATTCCACCAAGTTGTATTGTATGTCTCAAGACATTGCAAAAGTTAAACTAATTGGCTTGGGAACTAACTAGAACTTCAGCAACAGAATGAATATAAAATAACATTAGTCTTGGTGTTTCTTCTCAAACTAGTTCCAGACTAAACTCTACTTGCCTCGAATTGCTTTCTTGTACTGAACTCATAGTAATGATTACTAGATGAAAAATGTGTGTGTTTTATTCTTTATGAGTCTAATGCAGGCAGCATATATACTAATTGTGGCAAATAGTGGGTTTATAAAACAAGGAAACGTGTATTAGACATGTATTATAAGTTTATAGCCAAACTTGGACACTTTGAATATTTTTAATCCAAATTTTTACTCGTTCCTTGAAAACCCTGTACTAAGTGATAGTTTGTGCAAAACCCCAAAAATGGATTGGTAGAATTTTCTATTACTCTCTTGAGCTTCGATTTGTTGAAATTTCACTGTAATTTTTTCAATTGTCTAAGTTGGGGATGGAGTTTTAGACAAATGTTTCAGTCATCAACGGTCTCAAACCACAATTTATGATGGCGAATTACGTATATACTGAACATATATTTAATACTGCTTCTACTTACGTTTTCTTTTTTCCTTTCATGGTAGGAAAATAATAGTTTGGAGCATTTTTTCCTTCTAATTATCAATTTCTTATTATGTGTTGTCTATGAATAAAAGTGACACAAAGGACTAAAATATTTAATCATTCATATTTTGTCAGTAGACACATGTGCATGAACATAAATTGAAAATAACTTTTATTTTGGTCAAAAAGCACAAAATAGTATTCATGGGATCACAAGAGTTGTTGAAGTACGCTTATTTTATTAGAAAGGTGGGTGTATCATCAATTTAAAAAACACAAGACCTTTATAAATATGGATGATTGTGTTACTTAGAGTCGGAAGTTGGTGTGACATCTCAGCGAACATATTGTAATACTGTGTTTAGAAGCCATTACATTTTATATCTAATAAACCTGAATCTTCGCAACAGCCCCAGTTGTGAGGAAAGTGCATAACCGAATGTGGATTGATGCGGGACTGTTAATACACACAAAACACTACTCCATTGAAGCGAAGCCATTTGTCATATCAACTTCAATAATGATTCATCAGCTATAAATGTGGTTTGATTATAAATGATTTGTTGCCATTATTGGTACATTTCATTTATCAAGAAACTTCTGGAAGTTCTGCACAGTAATGATTTATAACATAACGTTTTTAAGTAGGTAGCACTTGAGGAAATGAATCACAAAATTCCTTTATTTTCAAATCTAATTTCTCGAACACCCTTTCAATGTAAATTTATTAATAAAAGCGTAATAATTTCTTGTATATTGACAGAACACTAATTAGCCTAGCTAACTGTTTCCAAAATATAAGGTTGGTAGAAATATGGCAATAAGTGCTGGTAATTTGTTTGTATATTGTTATATTAGAAAAATTTACTTTAGACTAGGAACACCTGTCTGCACGGCTTATGCTTTGAATTGAAAACGAAATATATAAGTTTTACATAAACACAAAATGAACAAAGTATGTGCTCTACATTTGCACGCTTGCAACAGCTGTCATGTGCTGTGTTTTAAGGCAAGATTTCCTAGGTGTCTAATCTGCCATTTTTGGCACTGACTCAAACTGTGGGAACAGGCGCAGCTGTTTTCTTCACTGCCGATTACAGCAGTACTGTACGTCGCATTTCGATGTGAGACAGACAACTCCTCCGAGAGTAGTCAGTCCCGTACCCAGCAACGACAGAGGCGTGTTGTTAGTTCTAGTACAGTACATTGGTTGTTTGTTATTTCATTTTATTATAATTATGGTTAATCATTCTGTATTAATATTTATTTTATATTATTTATGTATTATTTGTTTAATTTTTATAGAATTATTTTGCTAAATATAAATGTTATTTACATTATGTGACGGTGTGTTTATAAATATTGAGTATTATTTGGTTTTGGGTTAATTGAAATGTCACTTCAGTTAACTACTTCACATTTCTGCAGTGTTTTCCTTGCTCGGTATTATGTTGGAAAGAGAAATTCCAACAACTAATGGGACAAGTTGAATATTTTGTACCTGTAAATTTAAAGTAAACTTTTGTAAGGAATTTAAAATGATAAAAAATCTAAATATTGTAAAACTTACTATAACTTTATTATATTCTGAGCGAAATCCAAAACTATTACATAATATTGTGAAATAACTGCTTGCGTGTTAACGACACAAAAAATACTCGTCTGAAATAAGAACATCCACCTAGACTAAATAAAAAGAGGAATTTTCAGCGTACTACTCTCTTGTAACTTAAAATATTTTATTTAAAATAATGTGAAAAAGTTTCAATTCCTTATTAATCTAAATATACAGAGTATATGTGATTCACTGAAATATGTGATCCTGTGGGTAATAATATTAAATTTGGCACACAAATTGAAATAAAGTAGAGTTGAAATGAAAATAAATATTTGTGCTGTGTTTTTAACATTACCAAAATGGCGTGTGTTGAAATTTTTTAAATTAAAAAAAAACCACTATAGTTTTAAAACTTGACTAGACGCCAACTATTTGAACGGTTTCATTGCGATTCCAACGGTACCTATTTCAACGAAATCCATCAATGCATAAGTTAGCATGACCCCTTATTTGAGGTAACCATTGGAGGTGTTTCTCACAGATTTAGTTAGTTAAATAAATCTTTTGGATTTGCTTATTAGATTTATACAGCTAGAAATTTGAGGTGATAACCGTAAGCAGAACTCAATGCAATATAATTGGCGTCATTTTGATGCTTTACATGAAAAATAAACTTTTCCGTTATAAAAACAGTCCTAAATAAATATTTCTTAAAATAAGGAGGCGCATGTTTAAGCTAAGAGTGCGCTGAAATCAGATCATGTCATCAAAACTTAACATTCAATTTTCACTGTATTATATGATTTTCTTTTTACAGAACTTAAAAGCTACTTGTGTTAGTATTTTACATGTTAAATCTTAATATATTGTACCCACTTATTTTTTAAAATTATTTCCTGTTTTGTTTCTCGTTGCCAATATAATTACCCTTAAGACCAATATTTGGTAACACTCAGTCAAATCCCATGACGTACATTATAATCGAACTCAGTGCTTCTTATATGGAAATGAAGTTTCGTGCAAAATTTCAAGCCTACGGATCGGTTCGTTTTTTTGAGATATTACACGGACGGCAGACAGATAGACAAGCAGGAATAAATTAAATCTGTCCAGTCCCAAAAGTGATTGGCATCACTAAAGCACACGCAATAAATTTATTTTCTTTCAATTATGTTTAAACGTTCATTAAATACAACTATAACTGTGTTTTTATTTTTGAACTTAAAGAATACTTACTTATGATTCACAAATATCTAGTAAGCAAACCTCTCGCTTGCTTGAATAAATAGCCAAAAATGCTAAAACAATATTAGATCTTAAGATGCAGCGTATTGTGTTTTACAAATGATTATTTAAGTATAGGAATTACAAAAGAAAGGTAATTGAATTTAACTAAGTACGAAAAACTAATACTATCTCCCAAAAGAGTAGTTTATATTTGTAAGGTATAACTGCAGAATAAAGTACCGATGGAATAAAATAACACTTCATGGCTAATATTAATTTATAGTATTTGGTTATATATCGCGTTACAGTTAAGTTTAAATGAACTAAAACCCAGATCCAGAGAGAATTAATATACTACATTACAACGTCAGTTGGACATTGCTACAGTTTTCATTATAGAGAATGAGTCACAACGGGGTGTACTGAAAGGATAGGTGAAACCGAGTTAGGATGGCAGACTAATAAAGCAGAACAGGGGCCACTGTTGTGTGTAGTACAGTTTGGGGTTGACGAGGCTCTTTTCAACACGTAACGAACTACTCTATTGTAGCACCATCACAAAGCCACTGTAGTTTCTCATTAGTTTATAGTTTAGCCACAAGGCAAACCTTCCACTTACCTCATAAGCGAATGATACATACTGCTGACAGTTTCAGCTATCAAGAGGTGAAGGACTAGATAGTCCTGTGATATATTCCAGGAATTCAAATGAATACTATATAAACTAAGACAAGTTAACTGCTTAAATTGTTCTTGAAATATCCTGCGGACAGAATGAAACGAAAAATCCAACAAAAACGTACTTATACCTCAGCTAAATCTCATAGAAGGGAAGAAAGGAACACAAAGTATCCTATGCAAAAATAACTTTTCTTCGACAATCTCAAGGATATAGCACAACTCCTTCTGGGAGGAATAGTTTCCAATTCCTTCCACGAAGAGACAGATAGAGCGATTGACACATAGATGATATATTTTCCAAGCCTCCTGAGTGGTGAGCTTCACTAAACCTCAGATAAATGAACGGTGATAAAAATATATCTATGAATCAAGACATTAAACTCAGTTTTCAGAGATAAAACACTTTTCAATCTTTTACTAAAAAGATCTATTTTGTTGTTTTAGGGGTTTAACATTAATCATTAGAGCATTGGTGGAGGTCCAGCCTAACAAGCTGTTAGTTATGTGTATGGGACTCCTCTTTGAAAATTGACAAACATAGGGACATGGAGGGTTGATGCTCCTCAAGAAATGTTTTCAAAACTACGCTTTAAAATATCTTTCCATGTTTATTTTTGATCGAGTACGTTTTGCTTTGGTTCAAATTTCAATATTCCACTTCTTTTCCTATATTAAATTGAGAGAGAATGATTTAGCAGCTAATGGACATCACAGAAATTACTAACTATTCCATAGATAGTGGATTAAATCAATAAGCATTGTATCCGAGCCAAAACATGACACGAAAAGTATTAAATAAAATACATTATTAAAAATATCTGACATTAAAAAAAAATACTTTTAAATTATTTTTTTGAGGTGAAAATGTTTTCCTATATTCTTACAGTAGACGTAGATAAAATTGAGTATACATTCATAAACATTTAGAAACTAAGAAAAAGAATTATGCTTTAGTACTCATAGTTATTTTCTTAGACTTAAAATTTTGTTACTTGCTTCATTTCTGTTATTCCATCAATCTATAGTATTTTTGTTGAATTAAATTTTGTACACAATGACTTATTATTGAGAACAACATTATGAATACCATATGTGCAAACATTGTTTAGGTAATGTATAAAATTATTCAGGAACTGTCAGGAAGTATTATGTTTCAAACTATTCAAAGCACATATTTTCCCTACTGTGGAATTCTATAATTCCCATGTTTTGACCAGGTAAACTTTACGGGAAGATAACGTGATTCTACTGCCGACACAAGCGTAGCAGGAATATTAAAATGTTGTTAGCTCGAAGGTAAACGCTGTATAATATGTAAAGGACGAGCTGATTTATATGCGGTTGTCTGTCGGAAATTATTTAATACCATTTCTAATTTATTTTGTAACTCTCTTAATCCAATCTATAGTTTTAATAGTTTTTGACAATATAATAGGTATACTGCCATGGTACGGTTAATTCATCAAGAAGAGTTTATCACAATCATTGGCTACTAAACCCCGGGTCTAGATGCCTAAGAACAGTATGAATGTCGTGAAACCATTTCTCTATATATTTAAATATTTGCAATTAACATTGTACCAAGTTCATTCGATAGTGTTTGAAAGTGTTGACACTGTTTTCAAAATAAATGAAATTGATTTAGATTTCTATATTTGAATTCTATAGTGGAATATTTATAAAATTAAAAATAACAAATATCCGTTTCGAAAATTCCAAATATAGCTAATATGTTTTTGTCTCAAGTTTATGCAGTAGACTCATGATATAATGTTAACAACAAATCATCGCAACAATTACATCACCACAGCTGTTGTTCCATGATTTAATTGATTAGGATTATTAATTAAATACTTGCTAATTTATTAAAACTTTTTAAACTAATAACAAAATCATAACCAATGTCTAGTAAATTCCTATATAACTCTATTTTCATACTAGATTTTTGACAAGATACGGATGCTTAATAAGAAACAAGTTTTTATTACATACATTTGACAGGATCTTTAAACAATTATTTCACAAATTTAAAGACACGGATAGAAGCTTTCGCTACATTCAAGACCAGTGGGCTGTAGACCGGAGGGATTTTCAAAATAAGAATACGACTGTATTCATCTCCGGGACCGTCAGAATTCCGTTGTCAATAATATTATTAAGGTTAGTTATGTGCTGTTTGTAGATTAATATGTTTCTTTGAAACACGAAAAATTATTTATTTCTTAGCCTATGATTAGTAGAAAACATGTGATGAAAAACAATCGCAAAAGTGTTATAGATATATTTGTAACTTCTATCTCAACTGCGCTTGTGTATGACTTTGAAACTAATTAAAATTGTAAAAAAAATATTTTGAAATAAGACCAATTGTTTTATTATTTGTAACGTTGGTTACAAAATTGATATTGAAGGAATATTCTAACACATTAGACCACCGTTACTGGTCAATAACGTAGAAGGTGTTCTGTCGGTTCTAAAACTTAGGTAAGGTAAAACATCAGCTAGAGTAAGCAAAATACGAAAAACTACGTAATTTGCTATAATGAGATGGTAAATAAACGAGAAAATGCAATTTTATCCTGCCCTACTGCAATCAACCATATTTCAATCTTCTCTAACATATCTTGAAGAGATGAGTAAAATTTCAAGGAAGCTCATACCCTCAATCGATAGTAATAAAGTAAGATATTATTAGTGCTGTACTTATCATTGACTGTAAATAAGATTTAAAGGCTTTTATCCTTCTGAAACAATTGTAAGTATATTACCTTGTTATTAACGTTTAAATATCTTTTTAGCTGCAGGAAGAAAAACAAAGGAGGATATTTCAGTCAGAAAGGTTGTGTGTTCCAATTTGGTAGTGAATAATTTTTGTGGTAGGGAGAGTGAGGAGTGGGAGTACCTTAAGGCGACCTCATTGGTCCTGTTTTTATCTTCCAGCATTGTTATTGCATCTTATGTTTACCTATAACTGGATGTGGTATCTACTAAATTGTATCAACTCTGCACTGCCAACTTTTTATAGATTAAAAGCTCACCTTAGATTAATAACCACAATAAAATCTAGAGTTCTTGTATGCGAACATTTTTAATTTTTAACTATGAATACGAAATTTGGCTACGGCAGGTACTCCAAGTCACTAATATGATACTTGGAAAAAAGTAAACAGATAAAGGCAAACCTAAAGACTTATTTTAAAAATATATTGCGTTAAAATTAAGTTCTTTTGGTTAAAATCTAAGGTTTTTTTAATATTGGAAATAATTCAAAATTGTTTTGGTTCAATTCCATGAATGCGTCAGACGCAGATGCGCAATTACAATTGCGTTGCTGTGAAAACATTCAATCAAGCTATATTAAACATTATAAGGTCTGAATTGTACAATTAAACACCTAAAAATACCTTTTATTTTAAATTATGGTCATAATATTTCATATAGGTTTAAAAACTATTTTTTATGTTTAAATTTCCCAAAATATTATTTGTAACAAATCACAGACTTAAATAGTGACAGCTATTTAAGTCTGTGTTAATCATTATAATAAAATGCTTTTAAAGGATTATTGGCTATTGTAAATCATTAATTTTAAACGCTTTTGTCGTAAGTCCAGCAAGTTGTATTTTAAGTCCCCAGACATTGCAAAAGTTAAACTAATTGGCTTGGGAACTAGCTAGAACTACAGCAACAGAAGGAATATAAAATGGCATTATTCTTGGTGTTTTTTTTTCTAACTAGTTACAGAGTACATTAACTGCCTCGAATTGCTTTCTTGTACTGAACTCATATATATATATATATATATATATATATATATATATATATATATATATATATATATATATATATATATATATGTATAAAGAATCCCTGAAGTATTGCCTTGAACAAATTCACAAACTCATAACTAACACAATGTAAAAATTTTCAGTAAAACCTTAAATACCATAAGATACTACTTTAGGGTTATATACTGGTGGCAAGTAACATTTCCTACATTACTTATTATAATATTACATTATAATACTCACCTAAAATTTTAAACTATTTATTCAGCAAAATGTTCTCTGTCAACTTTCACTCACTATTAACAGACATCCCATTATGTAATAATACCCCACACATGGAATGTTTACACACTGACCGAGTTACAAACTGTAGGTAATGATCATGTTTACATGATGATTGTTTCAATTGTCTATTACTGTCATTGTTCGACGCCATTATCACAATAGATGTGTAAGTGACACTCAATGTAAACTACGTACAACATTAGTTACAGTAGGTTTAACATTTAACATTATGATAACCAGTCTCTACTAGTTTAACGCATTACATTCCACTCGCATGTGTTTAGGTTTAAACCAACTCTTATAATATTTGATTAAGTAAAAGTAGCTTAAAACATTGTTAATTATTTTGAGAATACGCAGAGATTACTAATACTTTGTTATATATTATGCATTTTTGAATCACCTTTTAATTAGAACATAAAGAGCAATCATTTCTATTTATAACATTAATTTAACTGCTATCTCTCGTGGTATACATAAAGTAATATCATACAATGAATTGAAATAAATATTGCCTTGGATAGAAAGATATATAGTTATTATATAACAAGTGGATTCAGAAATACAAATTTCAGCCACTACATTTGTTGACTGCAAAATAAATAAGAATACGTAATTATGAAAAATTAATAAACCAAGTTCAGGCCTGAATAGACTTTATTTATAAATATAAAATAAGAAAATTTTCTCCCTCTCTCTCTATCTCTATCTTTTTCTCTATTTGTGGTATAATAATCAATTCATTGGAGACACTCAGTTTTTTTAGGAAGTAAGTAAAAATTTAAGTGTGTTGTATTGCACTTAAATTATGTTCGAATGCAAATATTTTCAGCTTGATGTTTATTTATCAGTTATTTATTATTTATTACCTATTGTAAATATTCATTATTGTTTGCCATCTAGTGGTAATTTTTACATCAATTAAAAATAATATAAAGAGACTTAAACATTGTTCTTCTCAGAAAGAAAGAAGACTTTTTTATTTTATAAAATTTGTATTTTTATAAGGCTTTAGCATTTTAAATCCGTGTCTTAAACATTTAAAAGTTTGTAACCAAGTATACTATTTCTAGGAAGGTAAGCATTTGCAACAAGTAATACTATACTTAAATATTAGATAAAATACATAACATGCGCATTATATAGAAACCCATGCAAATTGCAATTAAAAATAGAATATAGATAAAAAAATATTGCAAATTTCGTATCACGTATTTGTCTTCTCCAAATAATGATAACACAATAAAAACTCCACACCTAACGTTCTAACCTTCAAGGATTGCAGTGATTCAGTAGTAAATTTTAATTTCTCAGTGTAACAGTAGATGTTTTCGTGTTCTGTAGTTAAAATTCTTAAAAACGCAGAGAGAAGTTAGTGTATTTAGTGTAAGTCATCTGTGGAATTAATAGCTTTTTAAATGTGATCGTTAAATGTAGATTTAATTAATATTAGGAATACATTTGGCAATGAATAAACAGTGTTTACTCATTATTATATCTTAGTGGTAAAAGTATTCCTTAGTTGGTGGTTAAAAGATGGATATTATTTTCTTTAATCAAGTAGGCATATCAACATTGTCATGTGAATGTTGAGTCAGCTTCTATCCACCTCCCGTTTAGTAGAGTGTCTGAAATCTGACGCTGTTACAGAAGTGATGCATGTAATCTAGAGGCAAGGTTTGTCTGAATAGTTCCAAAAATATGTCAATGACGAAGAAGCTCTAAACGGAGTTTTTACATCGTATTGACATCAGAGACACCTAAATTACAAAATTAAGTATAATCTACATGAAGAAGTTTTATCATTGTTTCATAAGGTACATATCTTTTTACAGAGGCGTCCTAAGTTTTTAACACACTGTCAAGTCTTTGTATGTGTGTATTTAAGAAAGTTATGCCCTACACTATATGAGAAAATAGTAAAACACATTGGCCTATTTAAACAGTCAGTCTTAGAAATTTTTTAGAGTCATAATGAAATTAGTGGAATATTCCATATATGTACGAATTTTTTTACACATTTAAACCTTTAAAGCTGGAATATTGAACGTTCAATGACCTAATTTCCTTGCACCACATATATTAAGCTTCCTGTAGTATCTGTAGCTGTGTTAAAGTCCAAAAACATTTTGTGGATAGGTCGGAATAAAAAGTCGTGTGCTTTGTAAAATAGAATTTAATTAATACAATAAAGTACTACTTAACTGTCATGACATGGCTAATCGTCACCATACTTCAAATACAAATCGGCTAAAGTGACGCCTTACGTCGTTCCTAACAGATTTTCATTTGTAAATATTCCATAAAGCATTATTTCAGTAATATCTCGTAAGAAACGAGGGAGGCAGGTACAGAGCAATACATCTAATATGAAGAAATCCTAGCCATCTGGTTTTCTAAGCTCTCTTGCGATTAGTATACCAGATAAAAGATACATAATGGTATATAAAGTTAGATACAAGTTTTTCGAGGACGTGGTTTATTTCCAAATGCAATAACATATCTGAACATTGTATTAGACACTGCTGTTTTACATAGGTGTTATTATAGCCCTTATAGGACTGTAACTCTGCTAATCAGAGTCGGGTTTTGAAGAACGTTCCAAAATAAATTTGTTTAACTGTTATTTCTGTTTCAGCTAAACGTTCACTCCTTTCAAGAGCCATTTAAAATTGTTTCGATTATATTTAAAAGTTAATGAAGATGGTGATGAAATAGAATTACGAGTGGAACTAGATTTAAGTAGCATCACTGTGAAGATTTGTAGACGATATTTTGTGATTTGCTTCTCTAAAACGTTTTTCCTTAGAGAATATAGTTAAAAATCATACTATATTCCCATAATTGGACTTCTTTGGGCTTTAAAAACGCTTGATGAGTATATTCACTTTTTAATGTAAGATATATACAATCTATATTCTATATTCTATACTAACTATATTCACAATCATTTTGTAGAAAACTACGACATGTGGTTTACTTTTAACAAATAAATCTTTCAAGTAGAACAATACAAATTGACTGATTGCCCAGTTTGTAAATTCGGTTTGTTGGAAGGTTTTAAAACAATAACTGTGTGTTACTTCGCAACTTCGAACCCAAAAGCTGTTTATAAAATTTGATTTAGAGCTTCCTTCACGGCGTCACTCAAGCCCGTATTGTATAGATGGAGAGGGGACATTTTGAGGTCAACTGCCGTTCATTTATTGTCAATAAATTTGATGTTCACTGCTATAACTGTCAATATACTTTAGAGACTAGCATATTACATGATGTGGTGATAGAATCACTATTTTATATATGGAATATCTTATACGTTTAATAATAAAGAAATATTTTTCCAAAATAAACTTTACTGGCTGAGCATTAGCAAAGCTTATTACTTGAGGAGATGGAAAATAAAATGTCTTTATGTCTGTCTGTCTGCCCTCACATTACCTCGATAACAATTTAACTTTTAGGTTAAAATTTTGCCCAGGCATCATCGTAACTTTTTGCCTCTAAACACCCTACTATATGAACTTTGTAAAATCGTTCCTGTAAATGTTTGTAATAGACAAATTACACATAATTACAGAATAATTTTATTTTTTAAATAAAAAATTTTATATTAGTAAAATAAGTGTACAAGTTTTAAGAAATCGCTGGCTTAGTGGTTCATACTACCGCTGTTAATATGGGAAACTATATTCGTAAGTGAATTGGGAAAAGAAATAAGAAATCCATACTCAGAATAAATGTGTAATGTGTTATTTTGCTAATCATTTCAGTTGTATTCATGACACAGAGTATATGTCAGATGTACTAGAATTCTAGAATGCTATTTCATAAACAACAACCGACAACAATACATATTTACATAATAGCGGAAAAACAACAATGATGTTATAAGTAGGTAAATGGGCTATTAAGATTTATGTCACTTTATGGTCTTTAAAACACTGAAATATTGTTAGTATAATTACAAGTGCTTTACATTTCTGAATAAAATGAAGTAGTGGAATATTAATGAAATAAAAGGTAATAGCATTCCTTTTCGTCAAACAAACAAAAATCAGGTGATGACTTTTAGTCATTACTTTATGTTGTATTTTCATGATAGATTTAAAATATAACATATTATGTGACGTCAGTGTATGTTGTATTATTTACCGGATGAAGAGCATCATAATTACTTGTTACTTGAACTTAAAAGAGTTATTTAAAAATTATTTGATTACAAACTTCATAGTCTAACAAATTCATAAATTATGTATTTTATACTAGGGTTTTAAAATATTATGACATTACTACTTCATAAGGAACACCCTTTTAAAATATTTACAGTAAATCACAACTAATTTAAATATCATACTTAGCAAAGTAAAATGTTAAAATATACTTTTTAAGAACATTTAAAGTCATAAAAGTAATTAGGTTACCATTGTAAAATGTAACTAAAAGTAGCCATTAGCTATATAATAATCACTGTAATAACTTCATAGCTGGAGAGGGGTGGAGATAAATAATTGGATCATCAACAAACAACTCTGTTATAAGTGTCCAATTACAGCGTTGTGCGGCAATAAATTACTGAGGCTGACATTTATATAAAGTAATGCAGAATCGATTCATAAATATTCTGTACTTATCTACCATGTTTTATTCAACTAAACTTTATGTTTAAATTGGCCTATTTATTATCTACTATAAGCAGTTAAGGGTTGTTGAATGTACAAAAGAATGTACAAATACACAGAATAATTTAGCATATAAGTAACGGTTTTTCAGTGCAATTAAAACTACTTAGACACAGTGAAAACATACTGTATGTTCTACTGAAACCTTTTAAATAGTAATTTATTAGCTACCTATGTCATTTTTAGTGAAATATTTTAATTTTAAAAACTTTTTGTACTAGGGCTTATAAGTATCTTATAAAACAATAATGTAGTATTTTAAAAACTTGGTCCATACATAAATAAAAAATAATATAAGTTAATTAATTATCTATATATCAGTAAAAGTGTGGTTATTACGTAATTTTGAAATGCAGACTATGATATTTTGCAATCACTTCGCTCTACGCCTTTCACGTTGGCCAGGAAGTTAGAACACCTCAAATATTTCGCAGAATTGAATTACGTAATCATTCTTTTTTGGAATCTTTATAATATTAATTGTACTGTAGATAATTTTATGATTGGACGATTTTATCTCTTTAACTACATATAGGTTGGATACAAATTCCAATTGATATGTACTGTGATGCGTTGGATGCTATGCATCAACATCAGTTTGAAAATTTATGGCTTTCTATTCAGCTACATTATTTCAATATTTATGCCTAGCTAAATAATAATTGACATTTTGAAACCAACTAGAAGCCTTTCCATTATTGTGTATTTCATAGAAATTAATAACTAGAGTGGAGTTTGAAAAATCCGAAATAAAACAACTAAACTACTACGAAAATTTAATGTGCAAAAATACTCAGTTTAATATTTGGAAGAATTTGGATTAATACGAAACATAACTTAAATTTTGACAAACAGTTTTTTTAAATACATTCTATAATCGAACGAACAATTGAAGTATAAATCTGTATACTTCAATACTGCTTGTGACAGGGACATCATAGAACTAATTATTATAATAAGAATAATAATTATAATAATAATTACTATTATTATCATAAGAACAAGAAATAATTATTTTGTACACATAATAGTACGGACAAGCGACAACTTTGTTGCATATTTCACGTACTTTCAAATTATTTAAATTATCGTACCAGTTTTTTGCTAAAATTATTTTAATCGTGTGTATAGTGCCTTATATTATTTAATAAATCTTCAACAATGGTAGTTTTCGACAAATTTCTCTTTCGAATTTGTTTTTTTTACTTAATTTCAAATTTTTATCAAGTATCCTTAATGTTTTCAGTATTTAAAATAATTTCCTCTTAACTATAAGTTTGCTCTAATGTTTGAAAGTGTCGCTTGACTTTGTAACGGTCTATTGTTTTCACTTTTTATTTATTCTTATATGCGATTCCATTCACACCAATTTATTTTGTTTAAATTTAGAGATGGAATCGCTTTCCACTGTTTGTCAAGTTTTTATACGTACATTATTTAGTGAAAATAGCAGATGAGGCTACTATCAAAGTAAAAATAAGATTTAATAAAATGTGAGTTCCATTTTAAGGAGCCTTTAATAGACACAAAATAAGTGGGCTTGGCAGAAGCTGCTAGCCTACTTTAGAAACTTTTATAACAAGATTGTTGATATTGTTATGAACCAGTCCCAAGAGACATCTCCAATTTCTACTTCCTAAATCGACAGGATTTAAGCCAAAGCTTCTACAGAAATAAACATGCTGGGTGAGCTTGTTTCATACTGGAACTGTATTTGCTATAATTAATGAAAACTTTAATATTTAACTAAAACTATCACTCATTATATGTCAATAATACAAAAAATCCGTAGTGTGTGTTTAATTTGAAGTTCTATGGTGTATTTAATGCTGCAACTGCATTTAAAATGGAATAAACTTCTATAAGAAGTTCATCTGACAAATATTTATGTAGCTTTAAAAACTGACAAACCTGACTGAAAGTTCGCAAGTAAATAAATAGTATGTTCGTATGTTATTATCATTCATATGTCGTTTGGTAATAATTGTTTTGATTTTAATATGTAATTTGATCATCAGAATAGTAACTATAACGAATACAATAATTGCAGGGGTAATCATATTAGTTATTGATAGTTAATCCCAAATATTTTGGATAACAGTTGTGGATACATAGTTATCCTAGTATGAAGGCTAAACAAGAATATCTGAAGACGCACATATCTGAGGTTATAAGACGGAACTGACATAGGCTTGACTGAATATTACGAAACTTTATTTATTAAGGTCAAATGATGAGACTTAAACTGGCCATACCAAGCAAAAATCAACAGAATTCGCGAATAGGCGAAAGGCATGCAAAAACTGGCGGTAATTGAAGTTGAAAGCATTATGAAGTAGCCTTCCAGTTTGATAACAAACCTCTGGAGCAAACATAATCTAAGACACATTCCAGGACCGAGAGCTGTAATTAAAACTATTAACTTTATTGAACGAGGATTAGTGCGCAAAGGGATCGGTACTAAAACTCGTATTAATAACTTAAATTGTGATGCAAATATCCTGGTAAACAAGGAAGCTTGAGGATCTGAGCTTACTATCTCCGTTAATTAAATAGGTCAGTATATTTAGTCAAATTGATCTCAAAATTTATTTAATAGAATATGAGCAACTGAATATTTTATTCATAGAACTAGATCCACTCGAATAAATAAGATAAGTATTGGATTCATAATGTGTTATTAAGAAGACTACTTTTTCAGATTTGCAGCCGAAAGATCTATATTATACCCATAATGTATCTTGATTATATTTATATTTAACACATTTATGTAATACATATTAAAGGAAAATGAATTACAAAGTTTTAATTTCGAGACAGCCTTTTTGTGGTATTTTAAAATATTCAGTTAAGCATGCGGAAGTTGTATTTCTAATTTAAAATATGTAAAGGTTATCCGTGATGGTTTTTTAAACTGAAATAATAATGATACTGCTTATGAAACAGGTGTTACTATTTTCAGCTGGGGTTTGACAAAAGGTATGAAGCGTTTTGTGTACATGCCGTAAATTTTAAAAAATATTAAGGAAACAGTATATTAGTTGAATTCATATTTGTTTTATCAAAGTGGGAAGTATTGAAATAATACTAAGCACTGTTATAAAACCCACAACAATATACACATCTGGGAATGTTTTTACATAAAATAATGAAGAGCAGTGGCCTTGGGCTGTAGTGGCATGTTTGGTTAAGTTATATAGAGATTTTTCTTGATATATATATATATATATATATATATATATATATATATATATATATATAAAAACAATGCTACATAGAAATATGTGCAACCTTAATCAGAATTATTTATAGCATCATATTATCGAAAAGTTTGCAGTTCGTGATATAGAAAGTACATTGCTCGCTGATAGGTCTGACTGTTCGGTGATTGGTAAAGCCTCATCCAATCCTGATAAACAAATTTCATGAGACCCAAGCAGCAGCAGTTTTATTCACAAAAATTAATTTGTTTTAGTATATGTTGCACTCTACATATGTAGTATTTAATACGTAAGAATAAGTTTTTATCTATGAATAACGTAATAAATATTTTTTCATGGCCTTTTAAGTTTAAAAATAATTACTACTCTATACAAAAGGTGATCATGTAGCTACTAGGTGCTGACTCAGAAATGTTGATCTAATGTTAGGAAGGCCAGGAAAATATAGGGTCGTAAATTTAGAATCGTTAGGATTAATCAAATTATTTTAGATTCTATAACTTGTTCATATAGAAGATGTTTTTGTTCCTCGTGTAAAATAGCACACTAGAAAGTTTATTTATATTGTTGTAAAAATGAGATTTATTGCTATAAAAACTTTTGGCCTTAATGATAAAATTTGTAATATTGCATTATTGAAATATTTTCCTTAATATTTTCCTAATTTTTCAAAATTCGTTCGTAGGACGTAAGAAAGGCATGCCAGTATTGGACTTTTAAAACTTCCTCTTTGCGACTAAACTTCCCATACGTCGTCTTCGTAGCGAACTTTTACCTCGGCTTCTCTGCGCTACTTCCAAAGTGATCTGCATAAGTTTTTATATATATACGTTTTGCGCTTTAGGTTACAGCTGCGACAAAAGTACTCATTCCTCAATACCCATAGAAATTACTGTCAAAAAAGTAAAAAATCAGTAAAAGAATATCAATAGGGGGAATATTAAGTAAATCGACTGCTATGGATCTGATGTATTAAGCACGAGAGATATTAACGATAAATTATAACAAACTTAAATAAAGATTACTAAATTAATGGTCATGGAAAAATTACGTAGAGGGATTGAGAATTTGGACTGATGGAAAGTGTCATTTAGTATGTATCGTTCTATAATTAAACTTTATTTTTGAAGAATATCAGTAAACTGCGGTAATTATCAGGGAAATATAGCATAGATATATCGGAATAATAGAATAGTCACCATTCCTATTAAAATCACCCTTATTCTGCTCTTTACATCAGTCCTGATTGGCGTGAAATTGAACTGCTTATTGCTGGCAATATTCCTCCGTATCTGTCACAGTTTGTATGAAAGTACATATGCCACTTCCATAACCACGCTGTAGAGTTATAAAAGCGTGACTGCCATCAAAACGAGTTTAATATTATTTAAAATATTAAGAACACAACAAATGTACATAAGAATTAAACATGTTATGATTAAAATCAAACAGGTATGTGCAAAATATATCAATCATCTTGGAAAAGAAATTTTATAAAACTTATTGTTTAGTTATTTATAAATTAATATAATTTATGCAGATATTTTACGGTGTGGAATTTATTTTTATTGATCAGGTTAAGTTTTAAGTTCCAACATGTCAATCCATACACGTACACAATGAATGAATGTTACATGAATTCTATTTTCTTTAGTTAAACGTCTTTATAAATCAGTATTAGTAGAATAATTTATATTACCTAATAAATATAAGCTTACAAATCTTTAAAAAAACAAACAGTTACAAACATATAAAAGCTAGTTTTTATTGATTGGCCATTGTGATGGCTCTAGAAGTTAGTCTAAAATATCTGTACATACAAAAACGATCATGCTTACGCGAAATAAATTGAAAAACAGTTTTTATATATAATAAATAATCTACATTGTTACATGGGATATTACTCTTGTAGTAACAAGTGCTGTTAACGAAAGCTTGGAAAGTGAAATAAAAATGATCCATTACATCACATTTTCTAACTTTTATTCAATTCAGTTTGAATTGAGGCAGAAGTACCATAGAACAATTCCTGGTATTCAAGGTAACAATAATAATTCCAAACGTTATTGTATGTACCATATTTGTTTGTAATTTATTCAATGATTTTCTCACAGTTTATTTTTGAAAATTACTAAATTATTAAATAAATGTTTGCTCTTAAATGGGCGATTCCTATCTAAGTAATAGGATGCGATACTTATTAAAATAGTTACCAATGAGTTTTAAATTCAATATTGATTAAATTTGCAGTTAATACTAAATAATATCCCATCCCTACCTACCTTTTTACAAATTATCTTGATTGTCATTGATACAACTTTTATTGCTGTTAGGTAAATAATTTCTTCTTACTCGTAATGTGTTCGAACATCGACTGCATTGCCGTCGGCCGAAGTCAAAGAGAAAATCAAATGCGAGTACCCTGGAGTTCGCTTGTCAATTTATGTCAAGTCTGATAGCATCGGCTGTCGTGTCTATGGCAGTCTCTAGGGAGTCATATGCCAGCTATATGTCTGTATTGTGACGGGTTACCGATGGTATATCCTAGAAAGAGACAAACTGAACAGACATCTACATTACTTTACACATCACCTAGTACGAATGTCACTCTGAGTGGAAATTCATAAAAATCTAAAGTCGTAATATTTTCTTAGCAAAGTAGACTTGATTTTCCTTTTGTACTTTCTCTCGTTCAGAGCATAAACATTCTAATACCATTTTAAATGGGAAAGTGCCTTTGTTTGTTTTGCTTTCACGCCTTAACTACTTTACTGAATGTAAACAGATTTTACACGTGTGTTCTCAGGCTACCTGGAATTAATGAAAGGCCTATTGTTATTTAGGAAACTACATAACATAACTACATTTAGGCAAAGCTCCACTGGTTTCTAAGATAGTAAAAAAATTCCGCCTTGGTCGCTAAAGATGTGAAATATTAATTGAAGGCGCCTGTTAGGTAAAATTAATTTTTCTCTTAGGTATAATTAATACAACCCGAAACAAAATATTTCGCTGAAACTAAGTTAATAACTAGAACCAGACAACATAATTCGTAAATGACGTTGGTAGTGTATTGAAAAGATTGAAACTTTACTTTTTAATCGTATTCAATTATTTCTAGCTTCATACAGTTAGGATCCACTGATGGACTGTCAGATACAAAAACAATAGTTCTGAGACTATCTGACAACTATACGAAGAGACAGAAATTCACTAATTTCAGGTCTGTATATGGTTAGCTGACGCAGATTTAAATTTTATTTATTTGTCTAACGGTTTTCTTTTATGTAAAAGTACAATATGGCCTGAGAAAATGTAAACTCTTATTTTGAACCCTTTCATTATCTACTCAATTTCATCTACCACGAATACTAGCACGGCCCACAACCGATTTATTGTTTAGATAAATTCCTCTCTCGATTTCTAGAAACAACATGTTGGGTAATTATACGATGAGAAACGGTTCTTGGGCTAGTATGATATAAAATTACCTTTAGTTGTTAGATACGATAAAATAATATCTTCCTGTCTCTTATAAAATGAACTGTCTTAAGCTCGTAACGTGATTTACCTACTATCAGAATCTTTGTTACAAGATTCTGCAATATTAATTGTGCATTTACATTTAAAAATTGCTCAAAAACATCCTCCCGTAAATCAGATACTAGTTTCAGTCTGATGGCCACACAGGAAACTCTTCTCACTTTATGGCCACAATAATAATATTTACTTCAATATTATTGTCAACATTATCCACAAATCACTTAACTGAAGTTTTTAATCCAACTATTATTAATTGTTGTGCCATTTTTAATAATAGTGTCATGTTTAAATTGACGATATTATAGCAGATGCTGCTCTTATAAAAAAATTACACTAATTAGTTACTAAACGTGGTTAAATACTTTTTATAAATAAAACATCACTCCCTGAATTTATAACAATTATATAAGGCCTAAAATTAGATGATAATGCCTATACGTATTTAAAATATCGGTAGTAACTATTTTAATCCCATTTATTATTAATATTTAAGTAATTATAGTAATTAATTAGTGTAATATTGATATGCGAGCAACAATTACATTAGTTGGATAAAATGGAATTATAAAGTTTAATTAAGAGATTGGTAGATAATGTTAACAATAATATGGAAGTAATTATTATTATTATGAACATGAAGTTATATGAGTTTCCTGTCAGGCCATTAAACTGAAACTAGTATTTGTAAGGGATAATATTTTTGAGCAATTTTAAAATGAAAATACACAATTACTATATATTATAACAAATATTCTGATAGTAGGTAAACCACGTTACGAGCTTAAGACAGTTTATCTTGTAAAAGACAGGAAGATATTATTTTATCGTCTCTAACAACTAAATGCAATTTTAATTCATACTAGCCCAAGAACCGATTTTCATAGTATAATTACACAAAATTGTGTTTCTAAAAATCGATAGATGAATTTATCACTCAGCTCACCATATACAGACCTGAAATTAGTGAATTTAAGTTTCTTTATATGGTTAGTTGTCTGATAGTCTAAGAACTATTGATTTTGTATCTGACAGTGCAATAGTGGATCCTAACTGAATAAAGCTATAAATAATTGAATATGAGTAAAAAATATTTATCCTTTCAATACACTCCCATGTCGAATTATGCGTAATTTACGAACTATGATGTCTACTTCTAGTTATTAACTTAGTTTCATCGAATAATTTGTTTCGGATTGTCTTTCCATAAAAATTGTATTAAATAAAATCGTATTTAAGCATGCAAAACATGGTTTTACCTATACAATTATGGTTTTAGACAGTATTCAGAGAAAAATTCTATATAACATTTTCATAATTATTTTCCCATTTAAATATAAGTAATTGTATTAGTATTTTTTGAAAATTTGATAATTGCATTTTAAAATTACTGCAAGAAAATCTTATATGGATGGTTAGGTAAGCTTACAATTCCTGTCTAACTACATAAATAAATTCATACAGCTGATACCGAGCTGAAGTGTAGATATTCTGCATGACTAAGCAATGCTATCATTCCACTTTACACAATGTTGATCATTACACAGAAAGTATTCATATATGTTTGCCACTCTACATTTGTCTTGGCTACACTGCTGTTGGCTTTAGAGAATTCCAGCTTTCGCCGTCTTTTGTCGGTATTAAACGTCCGTACCAATTATGTTACACAAACAATTTCTCTTCCATTTTGTTCCCTCACACATACTAAAAAGAAGTGTAAAATAATAGTTAATTATAGTTCACTTATGTATATTATAAATGTTGAGATAATATTGCTAGAGAAGGCTGGAGTGACGCTATAGATCGACTGTGGAAATGTAAATTTTTGAATTTCAATTCTACGCTAATTACACATTCATATATTAGTTTCTTTTTAAGTTTTTAAACATTTTACTGGAGAATGTTCGAAAAAAGCTTTTGAAACTTAATCTATATTACGTTTGGATTTCTACCCATGACTTCCTAGTAATACTTTCGAACGGTTAAGTTCACCAGACTGGAATTAAATGACCATATATCTTAATTGGATATATTAATATCATTAATGAACACTCTCTGATGTGTGATATAAAACTGATGACGTCACTGTAGTAGTATGTGATGATATTGGGTAATGCAAATATGATTAATGCGGAGTAGGGAGTCGGTATGACGGGATTAGCTGAGCGGAAGTAGAGGAGGGGGTATGACCGGAAGTTGCCATTGTGTCCGGGGCTTATCACCGAGGGCAGACGTGTGTTATCAGCCCATTTTGACCCTCTGAAGTTACAACCCTCTCTCTAAAGTCCTTTTTCACAAATTACTTTTCTGTCGTTGCACCGTATGGATAAAATAGTGTAAAAAATGTTGAAATGTATCTATAATAACGTAAGCCTAATTGTTTCTGGCAAATATATTGTTTTATTCTTAATGGGAATATTACAAACAAATAAGTTATTTAATTAGTTGTAGAGTTACAGGCAATACTAATACTTGGAGCTCCATAGTACTGTACAAATTGTATCGCGTATTACTTTTATTTGTCTTAAAATCGTACTAATGTTTGGTCCAAACTTATAATAATCACAAACAGAATAGAAATCTCAATTATTAAATCCCCACATGGACAAAAATTTGCGAAGGTTTTGAAGATTTGTACAACACAAGAGCAGAATACATTAAGTGAATGTGATATAATCTTTTTCTGATTTTAAAATAACTGTTATTGCATAAATTAATTCATAAATATTTCAATATCTGTCTTTATGTTCTGTGCATGTGTTCATGTCTCCAGATAACGACAAATTGTATCCCTTGGGAATTTCGTTTTGTTTATTAGATCCGTAAGACACATTTTTACTCATATAGGGCTAAATCTTTCTACAACACAGAAATCGAGGCTATTGCAAAAATAAGTCTATTATTGAGCACACAGATCTGTTTATACTTTGTATTTGTAAAACTTGCAATATTATTATCGCCCGACATCTTACCAGATTTTATACTAACGAATCTGATAAAACATGTTATTTACTGTTTATAGGAATATTACATAATGTTGTAGTTTGCTGGTACATTGTGTTTTAACTAACTATGCTTTAAAAAACTTCAACAAGGGTGACGTCAATAAACAAATTTGACTATGTGTAATTTTTACCAATTAGATGTTCAGAAAGAGATAAAGAAAAGCAAGGAGAAATGGGCAAGGTATTTGAGCTCGAAGCAGTTAACTAAAAGAAATTGATTCCAAAGCCATTGGGTGTTGGAGACAAGCAGGAACACAGAGTCATCAATCTTTCTTTAACGCAAAAACAAGTCCATTGTTGCCGACAGGTAATTGTGATGTCTTCTACAGTGATGACGTCACGAGGTAACTTACAGCTGGTTGTTCCTTCATTTGTAGTTACCGCATTGAAAGTTTATTAGTTACTGAAATAAGGATTTAAATTTATTTAAGTAAAGCTTTGTTTTTAAGGGTTTCAATTTAGAGGTGCATGGATTACGTAGATATAGTATTTAACAAGATCATAATCTTCAGCTATCAATTGAAGGTGAAAACGAAGAGTGTTTTCAATTTAGATGGTGAGAGTTACAGCTTAATGTTCTACTTTATCGTCCAAATTGGTGAGAAATGAGGCCCAGCAACAATTCTAAAATATGCCTTAGTGAGATAAAAACTCTTTAGACTAACCTACTATGGGCATAGAACATTGATTTATTTTTATGATTTTGATCCATTGAAATTGAAATATGAAGAAAACGTTAAGTTTAGAAATAAAAAAAACTTTAAGAAAAAACTAAAACAACATCATATTATGTTTCATTTCTTATTTTGAAATTTTGTCGAATTTCAATGATGTTTGTAAAGGTATGTTCAAAAAGTACAGTTAACTTATCTTATTTTTTTCAGATACTTTTTCTTTGTAGTCGATATATCCTACTGAAGCTTATAGGTACCATTTTTCATGATTTTTTAGAACAGTGTTGTTTTTGTTTTCCATTTTCTTGATTTCTTAACAATGTTTAAATTGTCTGTATTTAAACCTATAATAAAAGTTAAGAAAAAGCAAAACTCTGAAAAACGTTTAAGGTCCTGATAGTTACAATCTTACAATATTGTAATTTACAAATACTTACAATATTTCCTGTGATAACAATAACGTTAAATGTTATGTCAGTCACACGTATACATAGGATTTTATCCGAACTTAGTTTGTCTTGTGGGATTTAGGGATAATTTAGTTACTATAAAACGATTAAAAGTAACGTGTAATTTTCAATTTTTATTTAAAGCCAAACACAACTGTATCAATGTACTGAATTTCACGTGCAGCAGTAGTTTTAAACTGCGCACACTTTTATATCCTTAAGTAAGGGACATTGCCTAATTTACAGTGATGTTATTTTTTTCGAATTCGGCATTTAAATATCAGCAATTAAATATGACGTGATGTTGAAGCTGTCGATATCACGAGTCTATCTAGATACGAGATATATATATATATATATATATATATATATATATATATATATATATATATATATATAAACATACATAATATAAAAGAGCAAAATTTATTATATTTGAAAAGGAAAATGTGTATCAGGTATAATCCGGTAACAAGAAATACAACTGACGACTGAGATAGAATCTCCTGGAAATTAAGTAAAAATTGATTTGGTCTTCTTTTACAGACGAAGTGGGAGGCGGCGCCTGAGGGGACCTGGGGAAAAGTGAGTCTCTCTCAAGGGTCTCTTTATTCAAGAGCCTCTTGTTGCTTTTTACTCTATTTTTATCGTTCAAAACCTCTGCACGTATTATAGCTGGTCTGTGTTAGCTCTGTTGCACATTTAGTAGTAAATTACATAACAATTTATAAATAATTATATTTACATAGTTTTCATTTAATTGTCATTATTTCGATCTGGATAATTTGTGCAAATGTATGGTAATTGTAAGTTAGTACGAATGTTTTAAACCTCTCCATATTTTGTAAATTTTAGACCATTAGACTGTATTAATAAATTGTATGTGTTTATGTTACTTTTACTTTAATATTAATTTTCTTTGCAATAGTGTTTGAAGCAAACTCTTTATTCTTGAATGTTAATCGCCTGTAAATTACCGATAATACGTACAGATGATATTTAAAAACTTTCAAATTGTATTACTTAGGACTCTCTTAAAATACAAGTACAGACTTGAGATCATAAATTTTCAATTACTGAAAAAAGCTTTTGAGTAGATTCAGAGCTAGAGCTATCAAACCATCTCTATCACTCAACTTAAATAAACATTGCATATTGAAGGTATGATATTCAAAGCCAGTTTTTGATTTGGTAATAAAATAGAAACTATCAAGCAAATTTTCCAGAAACTAACAAAAGAATAGAACAATGTTACATTACAACACGATAAGCTTAAAGCTAAGACCGAGAGTAAAATTGAAAACGTCGTATTTGTAATAATTGATGTAATAAAAATTTAGTCAAAATATTGTGTAAATATTCAGAAAATTCTGTCTTCTTTTCTGGCAAGCCTCAAAGCTTAAATTTGAGACGCAAAACTTTCTTCTTATTTATTATTAATTCAATGTCCACTCTGATATTTCAAGTAAAGTATTGTTTGATGTGGGTAATCCTTTTGATCATCCATCAATTCTACTGTAGGCTACTTTGCACATAAAGAAACTAAAATCATGTAAAGCTCAAGAAACCTCTCTGAAGTTAATGTCACTCTTTTATGGTGTTAACGGTGTATGAATAACATATTATTCTGAATACTGCTATTAATGCCATCCCTTACGTTTTTGGAAATTCCTGTGTTATCGTCAGAGTCATTTTTCTTCCCAATTCTCTATTGAAATTTTGATGGCAGCGATCAGTTCTTCTTTAAAAAATGGTTCACTGCCTCCATCAAGATTGATCCATTTTTCAACATCGTTTTGTTAAGTAATTCGACATTCACATCTGGGGACAAAAACTCCGCTGTTAGAAAAATATTATCCACCGTCACAAAGTTTACCTGAAACCATTAGTGGCTATCAAAACAACAAACTGCCGAATTACAAGTTGTTGAGTTTGTGAGGTTTTACTACATTTGAAGTGACGGAATTCCCAGGTAATTGAAATAGCAATGTGCCTATCATGAGTAATAACTCAATTTTGACCGTGTACAAAATTTATAGTCTATCCAGATACTAAGAGTGTGTAATTAACTAGTTAAATAACATTAAAACGTGAGCACTGAGAGTGCTTCGTAGTAGTGCTTACACGGCTTTATACTCCTGTGCTGGTGATTTCCGAAAAGTAAATAGGCCGTGGAGCTGATATTGTGATTTATGTAGCGTTAAAGTAGTTCCAATACCGTAAGCACCCCCTCGTCCGCCTTAAGAAGGGAACCGATCAATCTCAGGTCCTCGATATTCAGATGTGGGACTGCGTTCTAGCTTGAACTAACTTGATTAAGATGCCTGAGTTTATTATATGACAGGAGATTCGTTACTCCTGTCATATAATATGGATAAGTATGGTTTACTTAAAACTTAATTTTTCAATTGTTCAACTTTTTACATTCAATCAATGGAAATATACGAACAGTATTAACATGTTACCAATACTTTTGCAGTAATTAGTGTGTAGTCAAAGATATGTCATAATTAGTCAAAAGAAAATATACCTGTAATTTTGTACATATTATTACGTTTTATTTATTTTTCATACTAAAAAACTTCAACAGAAAAACTGTTCCCAGACATACGTTTATGAATGTAAGGCCAGGAAGTACATATTGAAATCGTCAAAACGAACCGCCTTCTTATAGTCTGTTCAACAATTCTATAGTTTTATACTTCTGTAAATTCTCTCCATGAACAAGTCCAATACTGATATGTACATATAGTTAAGCGTATATAAAAATGGCACTGCATATGAAATTAAATTACAGTATAACTGGACTGTAATCATCACTTTAAATTGATTTACCGATGCAAAAATTACACTTAGGCATGAAATGTTACAATTTAAATATTATAAGCTAATGTAATGAACTACACGTGTATGTTTTACAGAACTTTTTACACATTTCTCGGGTTATAAAAAATATTTAATAGTAAGGCTCAGCACATAATTTTAGGTACGACGTATAAATTAGATTATTACTAATTATTGTTGGAATAGAAAATCTGGATTCCATATGGATTTTAATCCATAAATATAGAAGCTCATTGTATAGAGACTATTCGTACGGTCTTATATTCTGTTTCTTAGTTACCTTTTATTCCCCCATAAAACATTTACTATTTTGGTAAAGAATATATTTAATTATTTTATATATATATATATATATATATATATATATATATATATATATATATATATATATATATATATATTTTTACACCACTTTTATAATTTACTAAAGTAATGCAAACGGAAGTAGAATGTCTTTTATTTTGAAACTTATTGTATAAACCATGAAATTTCCATAATAATCCCCAAATAAGAAAATATTCTGAAAGTCTTATTCTCTAAAGGTAGCAAAATTATTGTTCTTTAAGTTCCTTTACTGGCTTTGAAAGACAAAGTAAAAACACGTGCTTCTCGAGATCAGAAATTTACGAAAATGCCATGAATACATTGCTTTATCGGGAAGAGGAGGAAACAAAGGACTGAATATGGCCAGGGGTAAGGAAGATATGAGGTGAGGTAATAAAAGGGTATCGAAGCATTGGGGTTGATATTGGAGAAAGTAGTATCGGCTTTTTCGGCCCGTTTGAGCTGTTAGGATTTCATTCCGCCAAAACTGTATATTTCAGACAACTTTACTGTTGTAAACAAATCATTTTGTCATCTTTGTTACCTTTCCACCGAAGCAAGATACACTTTATTTAAGATTCACTATATTCTAAATGTTAGCAATAATCATCTTTCGGATATTATAATATATACTTCTAGTGTAACGTATACATGCACATTTCAATAGACTTTCTTTTATTTCGACACAAACGTACATATTTAATTTATCTTGGTTAACTTTTCAAACTAGTCATGTTAGTTCATTACAAGACATTATAAGGCGGGGTTTTGGAAATTTTAATTTGTATTAACAGAAATAAATGTCGCATTTTCATTGTTAAAACGGGATTGTCTCTTATGTTGCTTTCCCTTTTAGTTCATTGGTTGTCTAACTATACACTAAAAATTTGAAGAAGCCATAAAAAAAGGTTTACTTTTGAATTCAAACCAGTGATGCTCTTTCTTAGTCCAAAAAAGTTGAGAGTCGAAGTTCAGTATATAGGAAGAAATGTTTTTATCGCTGTTTACATTGTGACTAGCCAATGAGACCAAGTATAAGCAAACATCTTCTATGTTTCTGAATCTCACACCCAGTTACGATGATGTAAAGATGAGATTCGCAGCAAGGTGGCATGCCAAGACGATAGTCTTCAGCTCAGCTGTAACCCGCACTCCCGGGTGGTTGCATACTCAGCTAGTTTTGGTCGCACAGAATATGAGAGGGTCCACCACCCGAAACCTCAGGGTGTCAGGCAAAGTCAGTATGAGTATTACTCTTCCTCTCGTCTAATATTCTTAAACATTTGTGCTACCTTTCTTGTGCAAATGTTGTACTTTTCACTTGCAGTCTATTATTTAATTAATAAAGAAAATCCGTCTTATCTATTGATGTGACGGCTGGAACTTAAAAATGCGTTTGTAGCTAAAACTTAATGTGTTCCATAAGTTTACTTGAACCATAATTTAAAGGAGTCGGCCAATTCGTAAAATCAGCATTTTTTCGTTTAAACTGTAAAAGGAAATAAATTCTAACCGAATGAACAGTTATTTAAAATATTTTAAAATAACTAAATATATCAATATTGAATGGGTACATATTAATTGTCAAGTGTTAGGTTATTTTAGTTAAGGTTCAAATTAAATTCTATATACATTTGTCTATAACATCTTAGGCTAATAGAATACTGGAATACCCAAACATAGCATTGTTTTGCTCTTTTCTTAGAACCAAGGAATATTTCATTAAAGGTATAGAGGAGTTGGAGCTCCAGGGAGAGCTGGATGTTCTTCTATTCTTGAAGAAGGAGTCTACGTATTGTATAAGAGTTATTTTACGAATTTAAAGTTTATTTTCAAATTAGGAACTTATTAGGTTGAAATGTATTTAAATTTGTAATTGAATTAACTAGGGTACAAATGGTTTCACTAAGAAAACAAAATTCTAATGTCAAAGTTAACGTGGAACTGTTTAGTCAATCCACAGTTAGGTCCAGCGGGAATTCTATTGTTCATTTTGCAAGTCAATTCAGTCTCACTGTAGTTGCCTCTTCACAGAAACTGGCAAGTCCTTTTGGATTGACATGTCTGTTAATATTTTACAAAAGAACTTGCAGAATTACCAAACCTGGTGTTTCGCTGTAGAAATAAAAATTAATTCAAAATATTAGATGTTTAGCTCTTTTTTATTTAAAAAAAAAAAATAAATTCCAAATACATCTTGAGGATAGACAGAAAACGACGGTTGTCACCCCTTAGGTTTTTCCAACGTTTGACAAACTCCTATGACTATAACTTATCACCATACTTTCCTTTATAAAAATGAATCTTCTACTTCAGATAACGTACTATTGCTCAATTGGATATATCCTTCAGACAGACGGCAGTCAAAAAGTTTTCGTAGCTCCTTGAGAAAAATATTTCACTAATGCTCGGTCAGTCAATTATCTTAAAGCCACAAATGTAAATTATATTCTTTGTTTACAAATGTTCAATTCAATATCATGTAATGTTAGTGTTGGCTAACATTATAAAAAAGACCCGCCAGTGTGTGCATTAAGATCAAGTTTTATTTCTATCCAATTTCCAGAGAACTTGGGTTCTCGGAATTGTTATTGAGTTACAGTATTTTGATGTAGACAATATATTCACTAATTAGTTTTTTTATCGTAATATTCTTTCTTCACATATATTTGATAGCTGATTTTTTAAGGTTTCCTTTTTAAATTAACAATTTGTTAGAATGCAATAATGTTAAAAAAAGGAAGAACATGTATACGTTTAATTATGGTGTGGGTAGTGTTACAGCTGGCAAAGCTCTGATACCTCTGTTAGTAACAAACATGAATATTGATAGTCTCAGGTCAGAGGGTTGTTACTGCCCAGCTCGATTTGTCGGACCAATGTAGTGATAGAACAATTGGATTATAGCGGTACATCGGCAACTGAATCAATTTTCACTGGCTAACCATCAAGCTCTGGTGTTTTACATTTGAGAGTTTGCTTTGTTTTATGACGAAATACAACATTTTGGTTCCTGAGAAACCTAATACTACTAAAAAAAATGCTTTACTTTTAGTAAAATCCATTTATATTTTTTACCTTAAAATATTGTAAAAACCTAATAGTTTTAAAACAAACATTTTGTTTTACTTCATTCATACTTAAAAATAAGAGTGTTTTTTCCTTAAATCATAAGAATTAAATTGGTTTTGAATGAACTCTCTGTGTTTCAAAATTTTGCACTCATTACGTAGTATACAATTCTTTATAGCTGAACTAATAATAGCTTCTTAGGATTCAGTTCAGATTATAGTTATAGGTTATCCTAGATATCCACTATAAACAAATCAGATTGCAGATTTTGAAACGTAGCGTTCATTTCTTGTATCACTGAAAGATATCAGAGTAAATAACTTCTCCCACAAATTTAATATAAATTAAACTGTTGGACTTTTAATAATTTACAATACTACTCGTATATGATAATATAGTACAATAATAATAATTTTGTATAAGAAGAAGAACATTACTTTTTATTCTCTGAAAACAAACTCTGAACCAATTTGCTTATTCGAAGTATTGTTTGTTTCAAGATCTTTACATCTTTACAGTCATGGCAACCCCTCAATTTTAATTTTAATGCTCTTGCCTGCCTGGCTACCAATGCTATTGATATAGTGATGTTGAACTTTCTAGTCTGTTTAGCTACCTACGCAACTGGAACAGTGATGTTGAACGTTCTAGTCTGTTTAGCTACCTACGCAACTGGAACAGTGATGTTGAACGTTCTAGTCTGTTTAGCTACCTACGCAACTGGAACAGTGATGTTGAACGTTCTAGTCTGTTTAGCTACCTACGCAACTGGAACAGTGATGTTGAACGTTCTAGTCTGTTTAGCTACCTACGCAACTGGAACAGTGATGTTGAACGTTCTAGTCTGTTTAACTACCTACGCAACTGAAACAGTGATGTTGAACGTTCTAGCCTGTTTAGCTACCTACGCAACTGAAACAGTGATGTTGAACGTTCTAGCCTGTTTAGCTACCTACGCAACTGAAACAGTGATGTTGAACGTTCTAGTCTGTTTAGCTACCTACGCAACTGAAACAGTGATGTTGAACGTTCTAGTCTGTTTAGCTACCTGCGCAACTGAAACAGTGATGTTGAACGTTCTAGTCTGTTTAGCTACCTACGCAACTGAAACAGTGATGTTGAACGTTCTAGTCTGTTTAGCTACCTACGCAACTGAAACAGTGATGTTGAACGTTCTAGCCTGTTTAGCTACCTACGCAACTGAAACAGTGATGTTGAACTTTCTAGCCTGTTTAGCTACCTACGCAACTGAAACAGTGATTTTGAACGTTCTAGCCTGTTTAGCTACCTACGCAACTGAAACAGTGATGTTGAACGTTCTAGCTTGTTTAGCTACCTACGCAACTGAAACAGTGATGTTGAATGTTCTAGCCTGTTTAGCTACCTACGCAACTGAAACAGTGATGTTGAACGTTCTAGTCTGTTTAGCTACCTGCGCAACTGAAACAGTGATGTTGAACGTTCTAGTCTGTTTAGCTACCTGTGCAACTGAAACAGTGATGTTGAACGTTCTAGTCTGTTTAACTACCTACGCAACTGAAACAGTAATGTTGAACGTTCTAGTCTGTTTAGCTACCTACGCAACTGAAACAGTGATGTTGAACGTTCTAGCCTGTTTAGCTACCTACGCAACTGAAACAGTGATTTTGAACTTTCTAGCCTGTTTAGCTACCTACGCAACTGAAACAGTGATGTTGAACGTTCTAGCCTGTTTAGCTACCTACGCAACTGAAACAGTGATGTTGAACGTTCTAGTCTGTTTAGCTACCTACGCAACTGAAACAGTGATGTAGACACGTCACGCAACGAGGCAATGTCGTCTCATCGCAGACGCCGCAATCTTTGGGAACCCCTGTAACCACCTCTCCAAGACTTACCGTAATGTTGTATTCATCTGTGGCTATATATTAGGCTGTATACATACGTAGATTGCATATTACAACTTGCTACATGTGATTTTAGGTATATCACTACATCAATAAAATATCTATGACTAATCCATTACAGTACTTTTTTAATAAAGCAGGTCCCAAATCTTTGCACATACAATATTAACACTAAGAAGAGTAGATTAGTCATTTATATGCGTATCACCTCCCATTTAGAAATGTACTTGTGGAAGCAAAACTTCATTAAACTGGACTCTCAATTCTGAAGGTTACACAGTTTGCTGCGCGTGAAGAAATACATTCTGTAACATCATTTTGAAATAATATTTACGTAATAGAAGATATGTGTGCAAGTTTGATTTCAAGCTATTATTTCATTTAATGTATTCAACTTTTATACCTAATAATAGAGTAAGAGATGTTTTCCAACCACAAATGATTCAAATACTCTTATCTGCTCTTGTTATTACGTGTCTAAACTGTAAGATGCTAAAACGTTGTTGAAGGCTTTCAAACTTATTTATTAGTCATTAGTTTTTGTCGATTTCTATTGTCTCTATATTTTTTTAAGTTTGAAAGGTTTTTTAGTGAATATTGAAATACTTTTAAGAAGTGGATGACTGTTTGTGTCCGAGGTGACTACAAGCATTGGTATTTTGTATTTATAAGAAATGGAAGTCCGCGAGAGAAAATACTGTAATAAAATTAACAGTGAAAGACACCCAAAAGTTTGATCGGTCTTCTTATAAAATATAAGAGTATGTATTTAGAACAGTGTGGGGAAAAAATACTATGGACGTATATAAGGGTGGCTGAGGAGGACCAAGCATCCTACGAACATTTGGAAAACAAATGTTAAAACTATTCCCAGTTGTATGTTTCAAGCTAAAACCCATTTCTGAAGTCTTTAAGGTCCAGAATGTCCCGGCAGAAGATTCTTGAGCCCCTTTTTTCGAGGTTAGTTTATAATTTATAAACAACCAAGTGCGTCAGTTCACTCAGAAATAATTTCCTATACATGACACTGAAACATACGTATTTTGTCTTTACAGTGTACGGAAGTAAGCCAGGAAATATTGTCGGATAAAGTACGATCATTAGTCTTCTATCTTTGTAAAAAACGGAATTCTGCCTGAGAGTATCTAGACTGCACTGCATGAAAGTGTCAGTGAAAGATACCCATAGTGTGATCGCTCGCTCTCCATTCACATAAAGGATGGGAGTCTGCTAGAGAGTAGACTACCAGGGATGGCAAAAAACGGAAATTTCAACACGGGTGTGACAAATTGCTGAAATATAATTCCGCTGGCGTCGCTTATATTCCCGTTCCGCTAATACATTTTTCATGACGACTGGGATTTGCATGGAGCTGGCGGGCTCTTTGTCAAGGGCTGTCGCATTATATCGGGGTGGCGTGTTACACACTCAGTTTATAGCCGATGGACAAACTGTTTGGGTCTAAAATTAAATTTGATATTTATTTAAGAACTCAGTGATAGCGACATTTATGATTCTAACTTTAGTGTGCTTACAACAGACAATAAAGCCAGTGCCTTGTAGTAGATATTTTGTTTTAGTGTTATAATTTGGCAATTTTATCACCTAAATTATCTTTCTAAGATACAAATTATATTTTTAAAGTGATTGAATATCGCCAGCTCTACTATTTGCTCCATACTATTCTTTCTTTAAAATCAGTAAATTGTACAATACAACAATAGTTTCAGTGCTAAAACATATTGGATGGTGTTAAATGATATTAGTGTGTTAAAAATGATGTTAGTTATACAGTCGTTCCATACGCCAGTGTACTATACTGTAATGACTTAAAACATGATAGTAAAATTTTGTTATATGGCAGTCCGAGTACCATCTTTAATGTCCAATTAACAAGAAAACTATAACGTAAGTAACGTAGTATGTTTTTACCGTGGTTCGGTGATCAATTTTTTTTATATGTTCCAGAGACTCGGAACCGAGAAATACTAGGTCTGGTGTTCGCAATCGCGTGTGGGCTGGCGTTGCTGGTGGCGCTGGTGGCTGCTAGGCTTTAGTGCGGGCGGTATCGTTGAGGGAGTACCATATACAAGGCTTTAATAAAGGGTTATTCAGAGGACGGTGATGTGGAAATCGACCTAACGTCCTCAGCGGCAATAACAGTTCTGCCTACCCTCACTATCACATGCCACCACAGGAGGTTAGTCCTACATTTACAGTCAGGGATATATATATCTCTAGGATTATGTCTTTTGGTTAGAACATCCACGGTAGAGGCGATGGTTCGGTAGCTATTAAAGTACTTAATTTATCTTAACTCTCTCTTAGATTTCGGACTGTCTTTTGAAAAACTTTTTTAAAGTTAACCAAGGAGTCCCTCAAGGGTAGATGCTGGGCCTAATTTTATTCATGGAGTATTTCCTATAGATAGTTTATGAATAAATATGCACACCATCCATCATGTGTTGATGTACTTCTTGGGAGGTTTAACGTTATATCCCTTCTGCAGATGGTTTTCAAATAAACATTTCAGAGATGCAACGTGGTATATGACTTCTATAACGATTTGTGATCTTTATTGAATTATCTTGCATTTAGGCAACCTCAAATTTTATTCACTCATTGAACACACGTATTTTAAATTAAGATGTATATTATCTAAATATTTTATAGACTAGAATATGATTTTTATAATGAAGTACTATATAGGAATTGGTTTTAGATAGACTGTTGAGAATAGAGATTAATGTGCATATATAATAAATAAGTGTAGTTCATATTTTATGTTTAATCACAGTCACAACCCAACAAATATAAAAACTCTAAGATCTAAGATAGTTGGCCCTGGATTTTACTTCACAGATATAATCTATTTTCAGTAAAAATACTTGATTATTGGTTTTTCATTTTTTATTCCATCTTTAATTAAGTATTAAATCAGCCGAGAGCTATCCAAGTTCAAAACTAATAAAATAGAACTAGATTTAAAGTTTTAAAAGCTTCAATATCTATTAAGTCTAGCAGCCGAGAGGCAATTTGAATTGTATGAATCAATCTGGTATTTATTGAAATAGGTAGAAGAATTTCCACTTAAACAAAAATCTATTATCAGCCGTGCTAATTTGCTTGGAGGTTGGAAATGGGTTTATCAATAGGTTTAAAATTATGAAATGATAAACATTTTTCATTGTGTTATTTTGCAAATTTGAAATCAATCGTCCGCGACACGTAGAATAACTTTAAATTAAAATTAACTTTTAAAAACAGGACAGGGGTTATTCTTAAATACAAGCTTTTTTATAATAAATGTTTTATTCTTACTTTAAAATATTATATTCTTTTCACATAAATGTCATTTTGTTAGATTAATTTTATATGACAGTGTTAAAGTAGATTTCGGTCCAGCCTCTGTACATTCAATTCTTACAAAATTAAATTTTATGGAGACTTTTATACAGGTGCTTATTTCAATTTAACTATTTATTATAACAATTAAATTCTCCAATTGATTAAAATATAGAAATTTTTTGTCATTAATAAAGCAATATTAGGGCTATAGAGTCTTCTTTTCAAATCCAAACATGGTTGTTTAGATCGTTATTATTTATTGACTTTAAGAACCTTTAACATTAGTTAGACCTGTGGTAAGAGGGAAGAGAGGTTTTAAAATTAATATCATAAAAAGGTCACAATACTGTATTTTATAAACATTTTAGAAACCGTTTCAATATTGTCATAGTTATTAGTTACAGTCTAATTTTGTTTGGATTTTATCTAACAATTTATTAAATCATGTTATCAGTTTTAAGTCAGAATTAAATCTGTATAATTTTATGTGTATTTTACACGCTAAAGCATTTAATACACCTGTTCCTTAAATTTTTATAGCAAGTATTCGTAAAATTTACTTCCGATAAACCGTGATTGTTTTCGCAGAAATATAAGTACCACAATTTAATCAAAACTAGATACTAAACACTCTCGTTTAAATATTTGTCATGATAATTGTTTTAGAATCAGTGGGTCTATTAAAAATAGATGTACGGTGAGATAAGTAGTTATACGTTATTGCTAATTTAGCTGTACATGAATTATTGAGTTGCGTATTGAAATTGTGTTATCAATGCTAATATGTACAATTTTGGTACTTTGACATTATCCAGAGGACACTATTTCTCTATGTACTATTATTAAATGTAGAATGACATACGGACGTATTATAAACAGAAAAATTTAAAGTTATCATTTAAGTACCTTCATTATCTGAGCTTGAACTTAGATACTATTTATGTCTTTCATTCCAGATCTTCCAAATTTTCTGACGTCAGATCACGTTGGTACGATCTAGCACATAAGAGGTGAGGAAAATACCGAACAGAAATGCCCCTGGCCATCAGTAAGGGCTTCGGTGGCACCTTCAGCACTTCTAACGAAAACACATCCCTGGAGGTAGGAACCAAATTCAAGCTAAGATCACGTTGGCGCTCGTAAAGGTTACCTTTAACTTTGGAACTACTAGTAAAATATTTATGAGAACTTAATCTAAACCTACTTGTATTAAGTAATAATACGTAGTAGATAGAGACAGAGTGGGCTCCTGAAATTACAGAAGTACCAATTATCTTGTACTACGAGTCGACAAGGCCCAATGTTATCGTTAGGTTATCAGATACAAGGAAGAGACACCCCTGAGCATGTCCAGTGCCGGCTACTACTACGGATGTACCAATGTGAGTTACATATTCTCCCATTACATATCCATTATAGATTTATTTAGTCTAAAAATGTCTCATTTCCTTCAAATTTACCCATAATACCAATACAATAATATTTGCCATCGTTCCGTGATCTAAATAATCAGTAACACTACGTTTCGAGATCTGGAATCTGATCTCTTCTTCAGGTAAATAACTAACCTAACATATAATTACAAACGAGGTAAAAATAAACAACTCATATCGTAGCGTTGTGACAAACATATCAGTCGTAGGTAGTTGGTCGGGGAATGAAGAACTAACTGACCTGTGCAGTTCAGTTTTAATAAATAGTGTAGTCTTAGTTTTTATGAAGTGCATGTTTTAGAGTTACCGAAGTAGACATACAACATGGTGGTTGTAATGCCTGATTTACGCGTGTGACAATACTCTGATATGATTTGTTTATTTTAACCTAGTTGTAATTATGTGGTTAGCTAGTTATTTACCTGAAGAAGAGATCAGATTGCAGATCTTGAAACCTATTGTTACTTACTGATACTGTTTTTTTTCTCACTCAACGATGGGAAATGTCCGGAAAATCCTGTTTCATTTACAATACTTCCGTTGTAAAGAGAATTTCACACAAAGAAAAATAACATTCCATAACGCTCAGCCAAATTCAAGGGAGTCACATGAAACAACGTCCAATTGTATGTTGTCTATATAGAAATTAATATTTCTGAAAAAGTTCAGTTCAATAGGTCAGTTTGTTCTTGAGATTTTCAGACAGATAAACAAAACATACAGACAGATAAACAAACGTACAGACAAATATAACAATTTTCCAGACCTTAATGTTCAACCCTTTTGCTAATCAGAGCCAATTAGTAATACTTAAGTAAGGTCAGTTCAAATAATGGAAGCTAACTGTAAACTTAGATTTAAGTTGCTCAAATGTTTATACTTAGTTTATAATGATAGGGGAATAGTGAATCTAAGGAAAAACGACTAGCTGGAGGACAAATTAAGTTTGTAATCTACGAATACTAAACTAATTAATTTACTTGTTAAATGAAACACATTATATTAAAAAAAATTATCCTTTATTCATGAATTGAAATAAGGAAAGTATATACTAGAAAATTGTATCTTTACGGTCAAAAAATTTCAACGCTTTTAAGAAAAATCTGTGATATTTATAAGTCTTGTTTGATGAATACTGCACAGTATTTTAATTACAATTTGTTCACATTAACAATTCTAATACCGTATTTTCGTGGTAATGACATCGCAACATTTCCTTATAAAAGCAATTACTATTTGTACAAAACCATTAAACTGTGAAGCATATTAGTGGATGTTTGTTTAAAGAATTTTCATATGAAAAGACTTATTTTAAACGTATTATGATGTAAGGGTATGGTATAATGTAGTTTAAAGGAATTTGTATAATTTGTTTTTGTATTTATATAGTTTTATATTATAATTAAAAAAATCGTATTTTAATTATAATGTTTAATGGTACTTAAAATGTATTTCTTAATGTTGTTTCAGTTTTAATATTCTGTATATAGAGGCAAAATAAATTGTAACACATGTTATATCTTGATCTATCAATTGAGAACATTTTTATGAAAACATTTTTAGAATGGAATGGTTCCAAATAAACGGAATATTCTGTAAATAAACCTTACGACCGGGAAGTACCGTTGCAGGCTGAAAATTAACGGGTTAAAAACCTCACTTAAATAACACGTCCAATATTTGAATTTATTAGAAATTGCCTTTTATCTCATACCTTCTCCCTACAAAGTTTTCATATACTTTCAATCTTTGGTACTCACAGTACTTGTATATCAACTACACAATTATTAGTAGACAACCCCCTTGTTGTAGATATTTTCAGGAACAGAATCTTCAATGTATATTTTCTACACTGATCATTGAAATACAATAGAATCAGCAAGAGCACTAGTTATCTTAAATTTAACTTTTTCGAAATTACGTTGTTCGTCTTTACTAACCGAATGAAGTTTGATGTTGTAGTTAATAGAATGAAAGTCCATTATAATGCCCTGAATAGGCGTGGTTTCGGTAAACTTTGTCTAACAGAAGTAAATCTTCAATTATGTAGTTTTTGTGATTACACCAGGGGCGTTGGTGCTAGCATGATACTAGTGACAGTTGCATTATATTGTCCACAATAAACAAATAACAGTCGGATGAAGTTAAGGATGTAAGTATTTATTTTCATAAAGGTAATTACCAAACTGTAATAACCAAATATCAGCAAATATACTATATGATACGCAGATTTTGCTGTAATAATGGGTTTTATCTTCTAAAGATTGTTTACATTGACAGCGCTCCAAACATTTACACTATAGTCTACATAAATTAACCTAAACAGTCAAACTATCACCAGACTTATGGTTTACTCGTAATAAAAGTTATGAAATTCTGCAATTTTTTAAAATATTTATGACGCAATCCAATGCATGTTACATTTTTGATGGAAATAAAGAATATTTGATTTGATTTGAATTAATAAAATCTTTAATTAATTTGGCCTCGCCACGGTGAGCCAACTTCAGGAAAATGTGTAACACAGGAAATGTCAGTAGTAGTGTACATCCGGTTATACAGAGTGTCTAAGATGGGTGGGGCTGCGACAATATTGTCTGAAACTTAACCAATCAAGGACAAATATGAATAAAAATAGCAATATAGCATCACAGGGTAACAAATTTTTAATAATTTGAAGCTATCTTCTGCGTTTATGTAGTTTTCTTTCTGCAAATAAACCTAATGCATGTTATGTTGGTTAATCTTTAAAAACTTTCCAACTATATTTTGTTTTCAGAATGTTATATGCTATTCCATTCTGTAAAAGCGGTTGGTGTTAGAAATGTTTTGTATCCTATGTGTTTACTAATTCCTTATATATTCAAATGAATAATTCTTTTACGTATATAGATTTAATTTGCCTATATACACAGCGAGATCCAATTATTTTAATTTTGTTAGCAAATATTTTAAATTGTTATGGAGGGAAAACTTAGATAATACTCATCAAACACTGAAAGCCTGAGAGCTAGAACTACTTGGGATAGATTACCTAGCAATCTGCTACATCTCCTGCAGCTTTAAAGATCGTATTATTCCATCTGAAAATTGCACATAGGTGCCTGTGATAATGAATTGCTTCTGAGACACATTGATAAAATCCTTCTAAGAGACTAATTTTAGAAATAGCTATAGAGTTATTGCAAGTCGGTAACTACTTTTAACTCTTAATCAATAGCAATTGATGTACGAGTTAAGTTTTAGTAGTTAAGTTTTAATAACTTTGGTAAGCCACTACTATGAGCACATTTAATGTAGGGAATTGTAGTTTTTAGTTAGTCTTATCTTTTAATCACGACCCTTCTTTTTTGGTATCATAATACAAGAGGGTACATTTAAAAATGTGGGGTCCCCACATATACCTTGGGGCAAGGGGGAGAAAAGTTTGATAGCACATCAAAGTCTTGAATTTTAACCAAACAAGTAACTCTAGTTAAGGCACATAATACGAAATAAAATAGAGGTTCATGGAAAATCAAAGTTTTATTGGCTAGGAATGTTTCCTTTTATACACGGTGCGGCAAAATAACCTCCCTATTTTTAAATGCTAATAAAAACCGCAGTTTTTTCCAAAAAAACAAAATTTATTCATTTTAACTTATTCTATGACATGGGAAGTTTTTTCTACTTTATTTTAAACAGAATATCAGATAAGTGGTGGCCGTGGTTATCAATACATTGTTGCAAGTTAATTCTGAAACTGTCGTGGACTCTCTCGAGCATGGCTTGAGGTATGCGCAGAACTTCCTCCTGTATAGCTTGCTTCAGATCTTGCAGGTTTCTGGGGCGATGTTTGAACACCTCGGCCTTTAAGTAACCCCATAGAAGAAAGTCACATGGGGTTAAATTGGGTTATCGCGCTGGCCACTTAACGTCCCCTCCCTGAGAAATCAACTGGCCAGGAAACATTTGCCTCAAAATGTTCATTGCTATTCGGGCAGTATGTGCTGTGGCACCGTCCTGCTGGAACCACACATTCTCGAAAGCCCTCTGTTTTAGGGCAGGTTCAAAAATTTTGCTAGCATGTTGGCATACCTGTTTGAGTTTACAGTAACAACATTGCCATCCTCTTCAAAAAAATGAGGGCCGATGATTCCACGTCGTGATAACGCGCACCAAACAGTCACACGCTCACTATGAAGAGGCCTCTCATGGATTTCCTTCGGATTGTTTTTACTCCAATAGCGAAAATTCTGTTTATTCACACTTCCAGACAGATGGAAATGCGCTTCGTCACTGAAAAAAACAACAGCGTCTGGTGGGAGACTATCCAAGATTATTTGACACGCTTCCATACGACTCTGCCAATCACGTTGAGACAGCTGTTGAACAACAACCATCTTGTAAGGATGGAAATGAAGATCCATGTGTAGAATTCGACGAACACTACGGTCGGGCATTCGAAGGGCGGCTGTATAATTGCGAGCTGATCGTTGAGGACACTGCAAAACTGATTGCCTAACCGCATTAATGTTTTCTGGTGTACGAGCACTACGAGGTCTTCTACCTCGTTTTTTCACAACAGAACCAGTTTCTCTGAAGTTTTTCACCCACAGCACAATAGACTTGCGGTCCGGTACTGAACCCCGAGGAGGAATTCGAAACCGCGTTCGGAATTCGCGTTGAGCCATGATAACTGATCCGTTGTTACAAATGAACGATCCGACCGCAAACGCCCTCTGTGCATTCGTCCACACCATGTTGGCGACTGACGACTGGTGCCTACGGGCGGAGCATCACTTAAATTTCCTCCTCTCCTACTTCGATTGCGGCTATCCCCACCATTCTGAGTGTCTCCCTCTACTCACAACAAAGCAACGAAAATAGGGAGGTTATTTTGCCGCACCCTGTATTTAACCTTACGACCTGATTTATTACTTATCTTACAAAAAAGATCGTGCTGGTTTTATTTTCCAATTTTGAAATATGAAACTTAGGTTTTTAATTTATCTACTAGAAGAGAGGAACATAGTTTTGTAACGCATATTATTTAACTCAATATTTCAAGTGACGGCGGTGTAGTAAGGGATTTAATCCACACAAACCATCTTAATTATCACTACGTTATCAAAACAGAAGTCACTTGTGTTACCTGTTAAGGAAAGCACTTACAATCACTTCATCACACAATCAGTTCAACACATGCACACACGTGTATGTACATCATTCATCGCTGTAACACGTAAAGCCTGGCTTTAATTACATATCAAACTCAATCTTATACTGTAATCACACGTTTGCACTCATCTTGTAGAAAATTATCATTTTAGGTCACGTGATGAGAATAAATAGGCGCGATTTGTATTTAATTCGGCTATCACGTGCAAAATAATTTTACTATGTACAAATATCAAAAAGCACACGTACTAATTGTAGGCAATAGTGGATTTAAAATAACAATGAGCGTGCTTTCCAAGATTTATATTTAAAAATGTAAACATTCAAAGTCAAACTCAGAGATTTCAGCCTATATTGTAAATAATTTTTAATTTAGTCAATATCGCAAAATTTTACTCAAGGACCACGACAGTAAGTTGTCGATTAAATATGTTAACATAGCGGTATATAATGACGGAGGTTAGCATGAAATCTCAGTAAACACGTTGCAATGTAGTTTATGTCAGCCTATACGTTTTATATCAAATAAACCCTGAAGTGCCTGACAGTCCCAGTTGAGAGGAAATCCATAACTGAATGTGGATTGATGCGGGCCTGTTAATACACGCAAAACGTCACTCTATTGAATCGGAATATTTGTCATTACAGCTTCATTAATGATTCACCAGCTCTAAATATGCTTTGATCATAAATTACCTATTTTCCTTTTTTAAGACATAAAGTTTTTAAATAGGCAGCACATTATAAAGTAACAAAGAACACGAAAAAATCAATCAACCAAATTCTTTCCTTATTTACAAGTTTTTTTCCGAGTAACTTTTTAGCGTATATTAATTTTTTGGCCAATAAGTTATTTTTATATTGTTTGTGATAACAAATATGTGTGGCTAAGTACAAAACTCATATGTGATTTAACTTAAATGTATGTAATTTTAATTATAGTGAATTAAAATTTTGAAAAGCGCCATATAAATTCTCTTTATTTACTTTTATAAACTTTACTTAAGAGTATAACATAATATGGAACCACAGTTTTGGATGTTACCGACAGACAGACATACAGGAAAGTAACATTTCTAGCTGATCGAGTGATAAGCTTCATTAAATATTAGCCTTATTACTATTCATTACTCGCTTCAGGATATATTACTAAATTCGTGCTTTGCTTTTTTGCAACTAACAATCAATTCAAGATTATGGAGTTACCGTGAATACGCGTCTGTTGCTAAACTGAGGTATGTGTTTAATATAGTCTACTTATATTTGAAATATGTAACTCAAAGTTTAGTAGGTATACAAAACTTGAAAAAAACAAATATTTTAAGATACATATTATTCATAATCCCTTTTATTTTATGTGCTTTAAAATGTTTCGGGTTTCTGCATAAAATCCCTTATTATACAAATGATTTTATATATACAAGTCGATTTACCAGTATATTATTCTATAGACGAAACTTTCACGCGCTCAAGTAAAATAGAGAACCCTTAGAATGTGGGTTTAATTTTTTTAACCACATTTTTAACAAGTACTTTTACATTAATATTTAGTTCTTACGTATAGCCGCTGTCTAAATTTTTTTTACATATTTCAATGAATAAATATATATGTATGTATGTATACAGGGTGAGTTTTATGTCCCTTCCCCCCTATTTTCTCTTAAACCATATAAGTTAGGAGGTTTAAACTCCGTACATATTCGTTAGACCTAAATATCTTGTTTTTCATGGGTTCATTGACTCTCCACCTCCAATGGGGGACGGTCCACGAGGAGTAAGCCGAGATTCTTAAATGCAAGCATAGGTTGATATGCACATCAAATTAAAGGTCTCTGTAAGTAGAATACAATGCCGCAAACCGGACCTCAAAAGGTTCATCCTAATGAAAATTACAGGGTGTTAAAATGTACAAAATAGTAATGTGCTATTATCTGCATTTTATCGCGCAACTTTAAAAAAGTTAATTTCAAAACAATTTTTCTATTGCTGTTTATTCTTTAAAAGAAACGTTATTTTGTTGTGTTTAATGATTTTAAGGGATCACTGGAAGTCCGATATCTAGGAGTTAACTAAAGGATTTAATAAGAAGTCAATTATCTGTTGTGTCGCCTTGTAAGTATTTTATTTAAAGAATTGTTGTCTTACAAAGGTTTTAGACCCATTTATTTTTATTTCAACAGCGATTCCGGTTCTAATATTGTACGATTCCGATACTAGTAGGTTGTTACTTACCCTTTTATTGTAGTAGATGCTCAAACTGATTGCCTGTTACTTCCTGACAGTAGTATAGTCTGTTAACAAATTCACTCTTTATACGGGTTAGGATTTCTGGTGTTACCTTCCTGCAGGCCTCAGTAATTCTGTTCCGAAGATCTTCCACACATGCGACTGGTGTACAATAAATCACAGACTTCAAGTGTCCCCACAAAAAAAATCCAGTGGGTTCAAGTCAGGGGACCGTGCCGGCCATTCTATTGCCCCGCGTCGTCCTATCCACTTCTCACGAAAATTTACATTAAGGTAACCACGAACATTAACATCGTAGTGTTAACGGTGCAGGAGGAGCACCGTCCTGCTGGAACCTTACTTCTTCTCGATTAAACTCCCCACCATTAGTGCGAATTGTATTTTCTATTAATGGATGAATATTATTTTGGAGCATATGTAAATAACTTTCTCCATTTAAATTTCCGTCAATAAACAGTGGTCCAATCACGTGGTTACCAAAGAGACCTGCCCAAACATTTACTTTCTGGGGATACTGGGTATGATGTTCTCTGTGAACATGGGGATTAGAGTTATCCCAGTATCGGCAGTTGTGTCTATTCACTAAACCATTTACGTAAAATGTACTCTCATCACTAAAGCAGATATTATTTACGGTTGTTGGATTTGCTATAATTAGTCTATCCATAGTTTCACAGAACTGCAATCTTCTGTCCGGGTCATCTTCATTTAATGCGTGATGTAGCATAATTTTGTAGGGATGAAATTTGTGCTTCTTCAGGGTAGTTATTGCTTTGCGTTGTGATACCCCGATATTGTCTGCTATTTGTCTCGAAGAGGTTTGAGGATTTTCCACAACTGTACAAAGAACCTCAAAATCAACTTCTTCTGGCAAAGGAGGACGGCCTGAACGTTTTCCATCAGTAACGCTACCAGTCTCTCTAAATTTTGTTATTAACTGCCTTAAATAGGTTCTGCTAACAGGTCTTTCTGGATGGTTTTCATTAAATCGTCTCATTGTTTCGTGGTCATTATTCCCAGAAGCGCCAAAAATAAACACCATGTCAACTTTTTCTTGAAGATTGCGAGACATGTTTCTAACTTTAACAGCACTAAAACTAACAAGGTCAGTAGCCACACTGCAACTAACAAGGTCAGATACTTAATGGCCCAAGTAACTGAAACCAAACATAACAAGTCTCTGGGAATACTCAGATAACAAACAACTTTTACTTTTACAACGACACAGGGACTATGTCAAAGATTACATTTAAAAATGCAGACCACAGATTCTGTACAAAATTATTATTAACAAAATTACGAATTATCCTTTTTTAATTCAGATTGTAGCACCGTTTCCAGCGTTAAAAGGCAATGTTAAACGACACATCACATGACCGACTTCTTATTAAATCCTTTAGTTAACTCCTAGATATCGGACTTCCAGTGATCCCTTAAAATCATTAAACACAACAAAATAAAGTTTCTTTTAAAGAATAAACAGCAATAGAAAAATTGTTTTGAAATTAACTTTTTAAAAGTTGCGCGATAAAACGCAGATAATAGCACATTACTATTTTGTACATTTTAACACCCTGTAATTTTCATTAGGATGAACGTTTTGAGGTCCGGTTTGCGGCATTGTATTCTAATTACAGAGACCTTTAATTTGATGTGCATATCAACCTATGCTTGCATTTAAGAATCTCGGCTTACTCCTCGTGGACCGTCCCCCATTGGAGGTGGAGAGTCAATGAACCCATGAAAAACAAGATATTTAGGTCTAACGAATATGTACGGAGTTTAAACCTCCTAACTTATACGGTTTTAAAAAAAATAGGGGGGAAGGGACTTAAAACTCACCCGTGTATATATATATATATATATATATATATATATATATATATATATATATATATTTACACACTAGAATGTATCCGCTGCTTTGCATGACAATCCCTGTTGAAAAAACGTTCCCGGTTTAATTCATTCACGTATTCTTTTTCTATGATATTGGAAACGCCCCTGAGAAAAATTAAAGTCAGTGAAAGCTATTCCAATTTCCGAATGCATTTTATTAAATCTATAGATACACTTTTTTGTGACCCTGAAGTCGTGGAGTAAAACAGTTTTTATTAGACTTGAATTTCCGCCCAGTATTGTATGATAATACATTTTATTGCTCCGACAATTTCAGTGAAAATTTTAATATTTTAGGCCAAATTGGATGAATCCTTAAGCTGGAGACAATATTAATTAATGGTGTAATGCATGGTGGGGTTCGTGCAGTCTAGCAATGTAAGTAAGTCACTAATTTAGATATATATTATGTTATCACCCAAGATCTTAAAATCATAAGCAAAATTACTAACGTCTCTTATTTTAGTCTCTGGGTGTAGTTAAGTACTACTTATTTAAAAGATTTATATTTTCGATGCCATGGTTGAGTTTGACACGCTGTAACGATCAATACAATATGCGAAAAAGTGTTTATCATTGTAGTTTAACCGGGATCAGGTACGTCTAGTTCAGTTGGTCAAGTTTCCCTGATAAAATAAACACACATCCACAGATAAATACGAGTATATACCTTATTTATACATATACTGGTCTCAGAAGACTACTTCGGCAATAAATCGTAAATAAATCATTTAAATATCGTTAATTCCTACTATTAATATAATTACTATATTAATAGGACTACTACATTATATTAAATGGATTTTATAAGTATGTATATCCATTCACAAATTTTAAGTAAAATATATTAAATCTACGTAATTTTATGACAACTAAACAAGAATGTAGAAAATTAAAATTTCGACTTAAAAAGTACATGAATATGCGAAATTTATGATTGAAAAGACATTATGCAAATATTTCAGAAGATTCCTTTAACAAATAAATTGAAGCGAAGGATCAATTGCGGAGGTGAATTCTGATTATTTCTGTTTATTTGAGAATGATTTTAGAGCTAATATTCACGGCTTTGTGTAAGCTTATAAAAATCTCATGCGAATTTGCTGATTAGATTTATACTTTTTGAATCTTGATAGCGAGGGTGAGAACTTGTAAACGGTAATTTAAGGAAACCAGCGTTATTACAACAAATTACCTAGTAAATAAACCCTTCTGAGTTATAAATCAATATTTCTTAAATTAAATATATATCTTTCTATTACCAGCTAAGTTTAGACGTATTCAAATGTATTTTTATTAATATTTTAATTTTACAACCTGAAGAATACTCAATTTTGTTCATTCATAAATGTACCCTGAGTTATTTTGTAATAAACAAACTTATGTCTTGATTAATAACAAAACTTATTTGTATTTCGGAGAAAATATATGTGTTTACCTATCCAAGTTTATTACATAATAAAATTCTGAATTGAGAATCCAGTTATGGTAAATGCAGTCTATACTGGCATGGAATGCTGTATTTTAAATCACTATTGTAGTAACAGGGTTGTAAGCTACAGGTAAAATAAACATAATTATTATCTATTATATAAAGCAAAAACCATCGTGTCCTACTCAGAAGTACCTAGATATTTGGAAAGTACAGTCTGTAACATAAAATATAAACAGTATGTGATAAAACCTAGTTAAATTTAAATCAATTAACAATAATAATCAGAGAAAAAAGCATTATCTGTAACATTAGCAAACGAATGTATTAGAACATGAGCAAGATTGTCCTTGATAGTTCCAGGTTATAAAATGCAATGGAGAGCGTGATGGAGATATAGAGTACATTTATAACAATATTAGGTCAGTTTATAGTAACATAAAAATGAAAAATTAGCTTGTATTGTAAGAAGTAAGAAACACAGAGAAAATACAATAGCGGTGTATACTGAAAGGGTAGGTGGAACTGGCTAGGCTGGAAGACTAATACAACACAACAGAGGCCAATGTTATCTGTTGCACAGTCTGGGGTTGACAAGGAGCTTTTTATCACCACGAATTCCTCTATTGTTGTAATATTACAAAGTAAGGATTTTCATGCAACCTCAGTCAAGTCTTCTAGGCGACACGTGGTGTGGCGTACCCTATAGGGTATCTGTATCAATATATGTAAATAACAGACATAGCATTCTTCATATTTATAGCTGTGGAATTATTATAATAGCAGCTATTCTAGTAGATGTACTCAGTGTTTATTGTATTCAAACTAAATCATAATATTAAAAATATTTTAAAAATATCAGACGTTGTTTATAAAAATATTGTAGCGTTATTTTTATTGATCGAAATCTATTCCTATATGCTTAAAAATTATAAAGCTAAAATTGAGTTTTTAACAATAAATCTTTAAATGATATTTATTTTTGTAATATAAACATCTTGTTAATTTCATATAATTGGTACTCCATGTAACCATTTTGCACTGTTTGGTACAAAATACAAGTTCATTTAATTTGCGACAGTGACCTCAAATTAATGTTTATTTTAATAAAGTTTTTGTATAATCTAATCAGGAATGTTTTAAAGCAGTTCAAGTCGCATATTTCTCAGTTACTGAATTCCACAAGGGCCATATTATGACGAGGTGAACATAACGGGGAGTCACGGTGATTTTTCAGGCGACACAAACGTACAAGGAATATTAAAATGTCGTCAGCTAAAGTTGAAACAATGTAAAAGAGGTAAATCAGGGGCTGGTTTATACGCGGTTGTATTTCAGAAATGATTTAACACCAGTTTTAATTCATTTATTACCTGTCATAACGATCCAACAAAAAATCTCAATGGTTTATGATGAATAACAGTTATATTGGCATGATGCGTTTAATTAACCTGCAGCAATTTATCGCAATTACCATATACTACAAAAAACCTTCACTTCTACAAATTACCGATAAAAAACGTTTTGTGAAGTTTTATTCCTCTCAATGTTGAGTAAATAGATACATTGCAAAACAATTCTACAGTTTTGGAACTAAATTATTTAGGTAAATAACACTATTAATTTAAAATTTATAAATTAAATTCCCGGGTGAATTGTAGGGAATATGAAAAGCGCTTTATGATATAATTTCCAAATAGATGTTTGATGAATTTTACTTTTTGGAACTAACATATTTAGAATACTTTACCAAGTGTACTAATTTTGAAAGAACCATGTAAGTAATACTATCCCTTTAAAATGGAGTAATTAAATTCCCGGAGGAATTCTAAAACATAAAAAGAATTCGCATTCTGATATCATCTCTAATTTTCCATTTGTATTCAGGGTACAGCAAATGTCTTTCAGAGATAAAAACTGAAACTATCCGTTTTTATTTTGGTAGAACATCTTCATGTAACTATGTTATTAAAAACAGGTTCTGATCGAAGAAGCATTTTATACTTCAGATACAAATAACATGCCTATGAACACACTGATATGAGCTTAAGTTGAATAGATTTCGATTGTATGGGTCTGAACGGATCTTTGTGTATTTGGGTGTGATTTCTGTGTACCGTATGACTAAATATTTTAGATTCTTAACGAATTTGATTATTGTAATAGAAAGTGTATTGTTAGACTTGAAATAGAAACATTACAATTATTATGTAATCATCTATTTCCAACTCTTTATATTGTTAATCTCTCGTATATTGGAGATTATCTGAACAATTTGAATCGATGACTTAAACAATTCAATTATGTATTAAAATATACGTAAAACAATTGATCTTAAGTTGAACAATGACATATAGCTTAACCAATTTATACTATGTATACAGCATACTGTGAAAATTACAAATATATTGCTATTAAATTGGGAATTTTTTTAGGCTTTTACTTTGCTAAAAAGTCTAAAAATGTTTAACATTTTTTCGTAACTAAACGGAATTTTCAGTAGACACAGCAACATTACCGTAGCACATTTTGTTTCTGGTTATTTATAAACATCGAATACAAACTCCATGAACTAAAATAATGACTTGTAACTTACCACACAAAACGTATGATTGAAACACTGAGAACACTAACTCATTCGCCAATATGTCCAGTAATTAAACTAACTGTTATACGTAATCTGCATACTTACTAATTTCGTATTATAGGAGCATCAAGAAACTAAAAAAGCGATAAATGTTTCAAACACAAAGAATGTATGAAAATACTTGCTTCTTGCAAATTTAAATTATTGCACCGATATACTTTTAAAAACTTTCTTTATAATCCTTTCAATCCACGTATTCCACTATTCTTCAATAATTTAAATAATTTTGTTTCTATAAACTTTACGCATCATTTATTTTTTTTTTTGTCAAGTCGTCACCCTTTGTTCTCAAAAACTAATTTGAATGACTTAATTTTGTTTGGGAACGGTCTCCCTTATCAATTTTCCATTAGAAAGTTTACTACCCTCAATGTACTTGGTTTTGTTTCACTTAACCCTCTTTAAGTTTTAATTTATTTATTCTATTTGTCAGAGTGATTTACAGGTCTTTTACTTCACCTTATGAGTGCATTCCTTCATGTACTGTTTTGTTTTTTTTTTTATAACTTTCACTGTTTTACACTACTTTGAACTTAATTTTCTTCATTTATTCAGCTTTATTTTACCCTTGAAATATAAAACTTATATTCTCTTGCCCGCTTATTACTTAGTGTTTTAATTTGTCCTTTCTTATAGCATTTTGCTGTTTGTCGGGTTCTTAAACACACATTAAGTTACATTCAAAGGTTTGACTGCTATTTAAATTCAATTAAAATTAATTATGATTAATGAAAATGTAAAGTTAATTTGATTAAGCCTGTAATAAACAATATTTCTTATTTAATACGTTCAACCAAATAAGAATGTGAGACAAAAGCTGCCGCTACTTTTGTATCTTTTATGACCAGATTGTTGGTATTTTGTGGAGGAGGCCCAAGATATCTACAATCTCTACTTCATGAATCTGCAGGATTTACACCAAAGACTTTCCTGAAATATACATGATGGATGGGCCAGTTTGATATCGAAACTGATCTACTGCACGCTACAACTGGAAACTGAATGTACCAATTTACAAAGACTGTACCATGATCAATAAAAACTAAATAAACTAGACACCCTTTAATGAAACCAAATATTAATTATACAAAATATTCTGTAAATTTTTTATAATTTAACAACATAAAAATCTCTTTACTTATCAGAAGATTTTATATATACTTTGATATTAATAATGTAAAATTTAACATAACGTGTCATTGATCACCTTAGTGTAGCCTGAATATCTCTAGATCTAGTCAATCTTAATTAATTGAGTGAATCCTCAGGTTTCATTGGTAACTACTCAAATAAAAATAAGACGTGCATACCTTAAGATTAAAATTGTCGTAAATTATCCACGCACAAATGTAGATAAAATGTGGATGCTAAAGTGAAATGTCACGCTATTATATCTTATGTCATGTTACCTATTGTTTTCTATGTTATCTATTATTTTAAAATGTCCTGTCAATATATCAGAGGAGCAGTAGTGTTATACAAATCAGTGGGGTGCACTAGGGTTTTTACTGCAAAACGTGTAGTTCATCTTTAAAGACCAGCTATGATTTCATTTGAAAACTCATGCAACACACAAGATAATGTCTGTGTTGAATCTGAATTAAATCGTTCTTATCTGTTGTTAAAAATGAAATTTATGAAAAAAAAACAATTAAGTACTTATTTTTAACCTTTATTATTGTATAGTACGATTTAAACCCCTCAAAACGTGTTTAAACGTTCAAGCACATTTCATAATAATTGTCATGGAATTTTCATTTAGATTTTAGTTCTAATTGCTGTTAAAATTCTCATTAGTAAAATTACATCCGTGCAAGTAATAAATCAAACTGTTACATGAATTCTTATCAGTGAGGTACTGATGTGATTGTACGCTAAACCTCAACCTACCCAGACTCGCCCGGGAAGTATCATACTCACTGACAGTGGTTGATATTACAAATATGTGGTACAGGCAGCGAATTGTAAAAAATAACTTATTCGATCCTTTCTGAGTAGTAATTTATAGTCTACAAAAACTCTTAATATCTCTTTGGGACATAAACATATATTTTAACATTAGAGAATTTAATTAAGTTATGTAGTAATTATAGTAAGTTGTCAGGCCCGTGATGAGACAGGATTTTTCGGACAACTGTGTCGGCGCCTGGGCTATCAGGGGTCCGGAATCCCGCTATATGTCTGAAGGGATAGTGTCAACGAATAAGATAGTTCAACAGTAATTACTGTACCACTCGTATTATACGCTGAATTTTTAATATTTATCATTACATTTTCTAAGAAACAGTGACTATAACTTGTAACAAAATGTCAATCGCTTTTTTTAATATTATGCATTCAAGCTGAAAACTGAGTAAAAGTTTCTGCAATCAAACAACAAATATCTCGACACTTTCGTCCAGTCTGACCCGATGAATCGTAACTTGAATACAGATAAATAATATGAATAATCTTCAATTGAGAATATAAATCAATTAAAGAAAGCTTGTAAAGATTTTTCCAACAATCAATAATATCTCAAAATAATTTCAATCGGACAACTAATAGACTCACATTTAGACGGGAATTTTTAGAGTTTATTAAATAATAAAAAATGCTTAAAATGGTCTAATAATATTTTTTCCCATACTTATTTTTAACAATATCTATTTAATCTTAATATCGTAAAAAAATAATACTATTCGTATCGTACCTTGACAATGAGACAACTGTGAGAGGGGTGGAGCGATGTGCGGTGGCGGGACACGACGGGGCCTTGCCCATTATCTTTTCCGGAGCCCGTTATAGCTGTGTACGGCCCTGTAAGGTATAGTTAAGAATTATCAATACTAATTAATAATATTTTCTAATTTTAAAATGTTAAATTTTGCAAATGGTTAAAAACGGTTTCGTTAATTATAAGCCAGTAAAATGGTATAAGTTAAGTTTATGCAATTAACTTTAGACGAGTAAATATTAACATTAATTCAACTGTAAATTATTAGTAAGCTATGTGATTGCAGCGTGTTGTGTTTGTCAATGTAAACAGAGGTTCCTCGAGTAAAGGCTCAACACAACGCCTCCACACCCTGTCTGTGGAATTGTTCTGTGCCTTGGAGCATCGGACGTGACTGGTAACACTGTTAATGTATTATCTGTCTCGAGCTTTCTAATACAAACAAACGTGTTTCCTATTAATGTTAATTCATTCCGTTTGTCTGTACTTGCTGAAAGACATAAATTGAATCACCTTTAAGATCAGTACTTCAATAATGGACTTTTAATGATGAAATAAAATATCCAATATTTATTTTATTTTTTATTTATCATGAGGTTAACACAGAGCAACAATATACTTCTTAAGAGTATTACTGATTTCTATTTAACTCTTAAAGAGCGAACTTACCATACTTAATTCATTACAGTAGAAAACAACTTAATATCAAAATGTACGGGTTAAAGGTTCTAATTTGCTTACAATAATCAAATTAATGTTAAACTGCAATTTATTAGATAATAATATAACCTAATTTTAAAACCCTAAAAACGATATTTTTTCTTAAATGAAGTCTGGTTGGAAATAAGGAGAAGCAAGAGCTGTACTTTGTAATTGCTTTGAAACACTTGTCTTCTTTGATAACCCCAAGAAGTTTGTTACTTAAAGTTTAATTTAAGTTACCATACTTCTAGGTTTTCTATTAAATTGATTTTTTAACTTAGCTGGTTACAAATGTCGCATTTACAATATGACGAATTAAGCGATCATTTTTGCAATTTAATTTGTTAAAGTTTTTACAACTGAGAGAAGACGTTTTATTTCTGTCGTAGCAGGTACTTTTTTGAAATATACTTTTTAAGTAATTTCTTTTCTATTTTCCAGGCAAAATCATCATATACTCGATGAACTAAGCTTTGCATTTATTTATGAAACAATGTCAACCAACGTCTACAAAGACAGACCTGAAGAGATGTCGGAAAAAAGTGAAAGGATTGAAGTTGTTTATAATTACGTAAATAATTGTTGTAGTTGTAAAAAACGTTATTGTTGTGGATCTATGTTAAAAAATAGTTGATTTAACACTTTTGATAAAATGTGAAGAACCACTATTTTGAAATTATTTATTGGTTAGAAATGGATAGCCTACTAGTAAATTATTTATTTATTTATTTATTTTGACTTATAAATAGCTACAGGTCATCAGTTACCTAAATTAGCTATATTAAATAAAACAAAAATTATACTATCCTCTAACCTAAGTGCAGTGCAAATTACAATAAATTAATAATTATACTAGCTCAAAAAACAAAATGAACGATGTTATTCTTAACAATAGAGGAAAAAGACTTTCACCTTGAAATAAATAACATGCACAACATCTTAAAATTATATCAGAATTAAATTGACAGAGCAAAATGAAACACTTCTAAACAAATAATATCTAGATTGGTTACATAAATAACATACAAAAAATCCTACAAATAATCCAAAAACAAATTATTGGTAAGAATACTGAGAATTAAACAGATTATTACAGCTTTTTTGAGTAAAAGTCTCAAACTAAAGGTTTTAATTTTCCAATAAAATCTTTTGCACTTCCTAAATGTAAATCAATATAAGAATTGTTGTTATTAATAAATCTAAAACTCCTAAACAAAGAAAAATAATAATGGCTGATTGTGTTACATCTAGGAATAAAAAACAATATTTTGGACCTTGAATGAAACTTAGGGACATAAAAGTTTATATTTTTAAGTAAATGTGAACTATCAATCAGGTTATTTAGTAATTTAAATAAATAGTAATCATATGTACAAATATTGTGTATGTAGTAGGTTTGGTATGAATGTACTGAAAACTAGAGGAGTTATCCATACGTGAAAACCATACGTTATCGAATTTGTTTAAAATTGGAATAAACATGCGAATTCTATACAAAATTTCGTTCTTTCGTTATTATGCATAGTAACTGATAAATACCCTTTGCTTTTCCTGCTATTTTCAAAATTTTGATTGATTAAGGCTGACAAACGAACTCATATAGCGGCATAATGTATAGTATCCGCGAACTCTATCTATCTTTGTAGGTATTTCTGGACCAAAGACAAATTAAAATATTATAAATCTAAAAAAATCAATAATTAATAAATAGCTACATTTAATTTCTTTCACTAACAGTATGTATTAACTAAAAATATAACTACTATGCTTCATTTATATTGTTGATTAATAATCAAAATCCAGTTCTGTTTTACTTTAGGCACTACAACTTTCTAATGAGTTTTCATAGTGTATTTAAATATGAAATAAAACTCTACGAAACACTACACATACAACCTCTATAGCAGTAAAGAATATGATGTAGACTGATTTATTTAAGGTCTCAATTTGTGTCTACGAAGATGTCATTCTGGTTACATTGGTCATATATGCAGCAATGTTGGCACCGATAAAAATTACGTGAAAAGCATATTAGTAAACAAAGCATATTATTTTTAAGGTTAATCATGCAACATTTTTTGTGAACTTATCAAGCCTTGAGATGAGTTACTTTGTCGGGTTGCTTGTTTTTATAGAAAGCTTGAACATTATAAGCGTTTATCGGTGTAGGCTCCTGTAGCGTTTTAAAGCTACATTGGTTGATTTTTTATTAAAACTTGAATTAAATGAAAATTTTGGGAAAGAAATATTGGGATTTAGTTTTAATTAGATTGTAAAAAGTTATGATAAATACGAATATGTAATCCTTTGGCAAGTTATTTCTGGTAACTTTGAATTATTAGGAAGGCGGTTCACTGCCTTGAATTGATCAGAACATCTCTTGTGTACTGCAGTTACGTCAGGTCTGAGAGGGCTATTGTTCTCAAGTTGGATATGGCTGGGCCAATGAGAGAACGCCGCGGATGTCCATCAGTAGGGGGGGAAGGGGAACTATAAAAACCGGCAGCTCATAATTTTTGCTCTTATTTTGGTAATTATCGTGAATTAAGTTGATGACAGTGCGCGTGTTTCTAATTTTTTTTCCGCGAGGGATCTTGAGGTAAGCACCGAATTTATTGTACGTTATTCAATATTCAATGGTCTTCCAGATCTGATATTAAATTAATTTTGTTGTCTTTTTTATAGGAAAAATTTAATTTATGGAAACTACAGAGCAATCTGCATAACTGATTCTTGATGAACAATAGAGCACAATAGAATCATACAAGTTACATTTAGTTCAAACTTGCAAGAAAATTGAATTAAAATTGAACTTTGTTAATAACTTTAATTGAAATTTAGAAATTTAGCAATTTTTAATATTTATTTGGAACTATTTATTGTGAATTATTAATTGGAAATTAATTGAGCATTAATAAATGTTTGAGAGAGTTGTATCTGATATGCAAAGACTTGAAAGTTAAGGTACAACTAGTGGAAAGAGAAGTTTTTTTTTATTTTTGAATTTTGAGTGAAACTAGTTAGAAGTACACATTTTCATTTCAATTATTTCCAAGTGGTATTTTATTTTTATTTGAAAGCTTTATTATTTTATTTCAGAAGAGAGCTGTGATTTTTTTAGTTTCATGTATTTGACTGAATTTTTTATTTCTTCCCACAGGACCTTTTTAATATTAATAACCGGTTTGTCAATTCTTTGTGGAAAGAGAGTGATGAAAATTCTGACACATTTAACGTTTTAATTTGCCAGTTTAAAATAAATCCATTATTTTGATTTAGAACTGTGATTTTTATTTAAGACAAACCAGATAATATTTAATAGTTGAAAATCTAGTAATAAATTTTACTGAATATTCACTCGGAGCTTACTAATAAAAAAATATTTTATATCGTCTTGGATGTCTGAATTATTAATATCTACAGCTCCCCACCAGTTAACGGCGATAGCAGATTTCTGTCTCTAACATTAAATGAAAACAGCGAACAGGAGTGTGGGAAGTTGAGTTTATATAAGACCTCTATATTAACTGTTTCTCTTACTCGTCGCACTGGTGCCAAAGGGAACAATCAACTAGAGCTTTAAATAGCCTTGCAGCCAGGTGACGTCACGCCTGGTCAGCACAGGGTCTGACTCGTATACCATAGTAGCCCTTTGTCCCTTTACGTTCCGCTTGACGAAACCGAGCTTTTAAGTTATATAGAATTATTTTCGGCTAAATCTCCCAGGTTAAAGAAAATGATTCAAAATTATAAAAAAATATAAAGTCTTCTATGTTAGTAGTGTTATTTACATATTGGCTCAAACTACGATTGTAATCTGATTCATCTCATTCTTGAACTTTGTAGTACGTGGTAGATTAAAAAATATTGCTATTTTTACTAAGTTTGTATTTAAGTTATTAAAAATTACAACATATCATTATTATTGTAATAATCATAATATAAATAATATATAATAATAGGCTAATGCTTAAAAAGTAATGTAAATAAAAAAACTCTACTTAATAGAATGTTTAATTAAATGGCAAGATTTTAAACAAATAATGTTTTAGCGTTATAATGTAATGTTAAAGGAATTTCAAAGATACACATTTGTAAATGGAATATTTCATTATAATGCTTCTTCTTTCCTATTTTAGGCGAATACCTAAAGGCAAGATACAACTTTCACTCTTTGTATCATTAACTAATTGTTCAAAAACATGATTATTAATTACTAAAGCACGGAAAAATCTCACGTTGTGTTATTATTTTCAGTTCCATTAATATTACATCCTAATTTATATTATTGTATTTAAATTTTAATTAATACTAATGGCTGATCTCAAGCGAATTCCATCCCTCGAGTGGATGGAAAGAATTTCAGGCTGTCTGTCTGTCCATACGATATCTTAAAAATGAACTGATCTATAGACTTTAATTGTTTCATAAAGCAATTCGTAAATCAATATTTCTAAATAAGCAACACTGAGTTTCACTTCGCATGTCACTCCGTGCAATTTGTCTGAGCGTTAGTGAATATATTTTCACTAGTGTTAGGGGTGACCATGATGGCAATACAGAGTAAATTAAGTTGTAAATAACCTGGGTACTATAGTATGATTTAAGATTTGAAAATATAATTTTTTTTTCACAGTGTAAAAGGACAAATTCAGTGACAATATCTGGATTCAGCGCACCTTAGCTCAATTGGCATCTGATGTTTTAATCTTTTTCATTTTAAAACTGATATTAAAACTAACTTAATGAAAAATATGAAAGTATCACGTAGCAATATATTTTGAGAAAGATCTTATCCTTAGACTACATTTTGCATGAAACTGAATCTTGGAAATCATGGAATTTCGCTGAGTTTGACTCTTCTGTTAATATCTTTCTTATGAGTGCACGTCCATCTCTCCGCATGATAACTTGAGAGTGAAATGTGTTATAAATTACAAATTTGTCAAGTGAACTCGGCGGATCGTTATACGCGAAACGTGGTATGATATACTCCACTTAAGTATATTAAATACGTTGTTAGAAAATATTTAATAATAAAGTATACATGTAGCGTGCAACAAATTCAGAGTGGTTAGGTAAAAAAAAGTAATAAGTTAGAAAATAAATATAGAAATTTCATTTTCTATCTAGTGCATTGCTTTCTGATTCCAATGGTCCTCAGTTCAGTGTGCTAGCTGTAAAATAAAATTATAATACTAAATTTAATAAATAAATTTTATAATAGCCAATTGATTTTATTGAACATTTTTCTTTATTTATAGTCATTTTTATGGGGATATAGTTGATGTTTCTTAGGAAGTATCGATAAGGATCATTAAGTAAAGGTAAAATAGTAGAGGTCTCTATATTTTAAAGGTATATTTCAAACTTGTTTCCATGTGCAGGTTATTAGTGCCATTGTAGCCTAGAATATTCTTTACTATATAGTATATGGGCAGCAAACCAAATGTAAATTTAGTATGTTATTATTTTACTACAAATATACCCCTAAGCTATTTATATAGGTGTTTCTGTTTGGAAGCAGGCTCACAATCACGATGAAAATTCTTTGTATACAATGCTCCATATTTTTTTTCTTTAGTATATTTAACTTGTTTATGTAAAAGTATATATTTGAAATAAATACAATTTTATTTGATTTTAATTTATTGCGTTCTCTTTTTTCCTCGATCTTAAATTTTTTATCTTGGTTGATAAGGCAATCCATTCCACCATATCTTTGTCATCAGCAACAAATTTTTAAAAGGAGAAAAAATTATTAACTGATAATATCACAAGTTCTGTCTATCTTAACTGAAAAACGCCTCTTTTTTATTATATAAAAGTGAAGGGAAGGTCAAAATTTATTTTATAAGCTACGAGGGTTCATTATGTTACATTCACCTTATGAACTGACTTCTAACAATTATACCTCATTACGTTCACGAAGGACGTAGGAACTTTCTCTACAAATCTATTAATGTGAACACTTTTGTCATGGTTTTGTAATGCAAATAATATAATAGAAGTTATCTGTGAAGGCCATGTAGTAAAGCAGTTAATCTATACAAAACATCATAATTATCATCATGACACAAGTCACAAGACGTCTTACCTGTAATCGAAAGCACAGTCAATAATTATCCCTTCATCAAGCTATCAGCACAACAAAGTCAAGCATGTGTACATTATTCAACGTTGAAAAGGTAAAACCTGCCTTTAATTACATGTCAAACAGTCTTGTACTGTAATGACACGTTTACTCCCATCTTGTAGCTAAATTGGCATTTTAGTTCACGCGGTGATGGAAAATAGGTGCTATTTTCTTACATTGCGATTCAGGTTGGGTTTCTAAAAATAACGCTGTCCTACAATCATGAATTTGTTTGAACCTCGTACTTGTGCCATAACCTATAAGAACACCAATGACTAAATAACTTCTGTGCAAGACACATATTTTTTATAAATAGCCTGTTAGTATATTTCTCTTTTTACTAGGCAATAGTTTGGTGGAGGCAGTTGACTTTTTTGAGGCACATCCCCTTACCCAGTCTGTCGGTTTGCGTGAATTACGAGCAGGCGCCTGCTGTGGTAAATTAACATAATCCTTTCAATTAAATATTTGTCAAAAATAAACTATTTAAAGACCGATTTATAAATTTATGCGTCAGGATAATGACCTTAAGAATGAAACCAATGTCAAATGTTTAACCACTCCGTCAAAAATAAAAATGAAATATTTTTTATTGAAGCCTGGTATGTTTTTTTATTGAAACCAAATTTTGTATGTGCTTGGTTTATTATTTATCTAAGGAAGAAATCACATTGCAGATCACAAAAAGTATCGTTAAACGATGGCACATGTCTGGAAAAGTCCTTTTCCTATGACAGACCTTGTATCGTGAAACATGAAGTTTAAACAAAGAATATATAGGTCAATTTGTTTTCGAGATATCATGCGGAGAGATAGACAGAAATTAAATTTTCCAGCACCTCGAGTGATAGGCTTAGCTGAGGCTCAGGTAGTCAGCATTTATACTTTTAAACCGTTATGTATTTATTGTTTACGGGTACGCTCAATCAGGTTCTGATGACTAATCCTTGTTAGGTAAATGTGTTACGTATTTTGAAGTGGGTTTATTTTTTAATGTATTACAAGATATATTTTTTTATTTTATTTATAAGGAGAAGTCGAGCCCCTTTTAAGCCTTACTCTGTCCGTCCTCATGGGCCACTGGCCTGTGCGAGGATCTTATCAAGCAGAATAAAAGGAAGAGTCGATACAGTACAAGATCGATGGTACTGATAAAATGTGCAACGGTCACGGACAGGATTCGAACCCGCGCTATCTCTAACTCAAACTCAAAGTTCAACGACTTAGACCGCTCGGCTATCGGCACTCCCAATATATGTGGAATTGTTTCCATGTATATGGAATACATGTCAATGGAATACATACAAAATTAATTTCTCCTTATTTTAAAAACTTGTTTTACATAGCAAAGATTAAAAAGAATATTTACACTCACATAAGTGTTGCTGGTGTTACAAAGAAAGAATGTAACGATTAAAAATATTTCTACGAGTATATTCTTTACTCTGTTGATAATGATTCTTACAAAGGCAGGTGCTTTTAACTTAACAAAGCATATCAGTACTCAAAGCTTTCTCAGCACAGCTTACGTCCCTCTTTATGCTTTCCTCATTCCTGAATTATTAAAAATACCTTCTTTCCTTCAACGTCACAATTTTTTATATTAGCCTATATTAAATCATGATTGTAAAGTATCACCTGCACAATGAAAATATATGTTTTAGTATTTTATTTAAATTTACAAATGGGGTTTAATATAAACATTATTGTTTTTGAAATATAAATGATACGTACTTTTATTTTATAGAGATAATTAAGCAATTAGGTAATGTATTTCACAAAAAGAATACACAGAATATAATAACATAATAAAGAATGTATTTCCTATGGAAATAATATGGCAAGTCCAAGTTGTATTTGAGTCCCCTCGGGTTTTCAGTGTTCTGGTTAAGCGAACGCATATGATCACATAACACTGAAACTGCATAAGAGCATTCGATAACATACTTTTTCAAATGTAAACGATAACCCCTCAACCCAATAACCTTAAGCAATAAAATGATATTATTTTCTTTTACATATCCTTCATGATTATTTCAAATAGACTAAATCTAAAATTCCCTGCCATAAAATGAGAGGTTGAAAGAGATAGGGCTCATATCTGACTCTGTTCGGTATGGTAATATTGTACAATAGTATAATGTTTCCATTTAATTGAATTCCCTCGAAACGGGTTTTTGTAATATCTTAGCTTATCTGTACACTAACCTAATATAAAGCGAATGAAACATATAAAGCTAAAACTAAGTTTATGTAATAAAACTTTTTCAAATTCGTTTTATGTAGCACAAAGAGAAAGTAGCAGAATAAATAAATTTGTAGAGAAAGTGAGTACAACAATTATAATATTTTAACATGTGGCAATGTAACACAAGTAGCATTCCAGGAGATTTCTCTCCTGGCTAGACCTTACCTTTCACTTAAAGTTCGTAGCTTTCTTAGCGAAAGCACTTATGATGTAATACAATAGGGTCCTATGATTTTTTTGAATTGGAATTAGTCATTTATCATGTATCAGGTACCGATTTGTCAGTATTCGTAATTAAGAGGTTAAGCAAAATTGTGAGTGATTCCTAATTCAGGTTTAGCACTTTTAATAAAAATGTATGATATTTCCGACCCAAAATTAGTTTTTGCTATTTTTCAGAAAAAATATAGACATACATTAAATAAATTTGTAAATGGCAATAGCCGCTTTTATTTTATTTTTTTTTTCAATAAAAATTGAATCACAAAACGTACTTACTCCGCCGTTACTGACTCAAACCCGGATGTCTAACTTGCCGCACGTATTGCCGGATGTGAGTGCGCTACCATTACACCACATATGCCTCATTTTTTACGATTCAATTATTTTTTATTTTGCCGTATCTGTGACATATATGTGTTTAAATAACCAAACTAACATATGATCAAAAAAGCAAATACCTGTCAAATGGCATTTACCAAAATAAATTAAATTTTTATAAATTCGGCTATTGCTATTTTGTTTCTTTGCAGTGTATTTTGATAATAATATTTTTACTGTAGTTCACTAAGCGAACAGCTTTTTTAATTTATTATTATGTATCATTATAGATTTCATTAGATTGGTGGAGACAGAGATCTTATCAAAAGAAGCGAACGTATATATTTCCTCATTTATGTAGCTGCTACATATTTTTTATAATGAAAAAATGTGTATATATTTTTAACTCTTTTACAATGCCTTCATTGAAAAGAGAATAATGTTCCATTTTGAGAACAAAAAGTTATTAGACATGAATTGGTGTAATGGAAGGGTACTACTTTTTTAGTGTTTGATAAAAGGAACTGCCACTTTTAGTCTCTAAAGTATTTTATTCCAACTAATAAAATAAGCTTTGTTAGACGTATTTTTCGAACAGAGTGGTAAACATAATGGTACTGCTGAGGGGCAGCAAGTGTGTAATGTTGTTTAATTTCACTGTCACAGTATAGTGCCATTCAGCTCTCTGTCCACTATACACGAAATCAGTGATCTAAATGTCTGTTTTATTAATGTTTTGATACTTTAAGTACATCTAAATCATGAATATTAAGAGGATTTACTATAAATCGTTACGGTATATATTGTTTATTTGTGTAGATAAACTAGTCTTATTCGACAAAAATACAAAGTGAGGTGAGGGAGAGTACTTATTTGCAGGGAAGCATAAACCCTATTCACACGACAGCTCTAGAATGAAAGAACCCATAATATGGAACTTTATATAAAGCTTCACTTCTATACGAGCAACATCGCAACCAATAATAATACATATCATTTCTCAGTGTATAGGATTAAGATTACCGAATAATTTTACAGTACTGTTATTGTAACCATGATTGAAAAGACCAAATTGTGGAATGAATAATATTTGTAAACAATTTTACTACATATACAAATGGCCGTATCCTATGACAGAGTAATAACCCACGGAGTATGCCGCACATATAAACAAAACCATATGCACTTCTCTCGATATGCATGCTAATTGCTATGCATATCGAGAATTGTTTCGTCTGTAGGTTTTTAATTTCGTATGTAACCTCATTTCTATATAAACAGCAATGAGTTCTAATTGATTTGAATGAGCGTAATTAAGCTCTATTCATCAGCAAACTGTCATAGTTTATATTTATACTGCTGTGGAATATAAAAAAGTGTTCTACCTAATGTCTTTCTGTTATTCTGTATGGACATCTTTTGGGTGCAATGAGCTAAATAATTAAAATGCTCCATTCAAGTTTGATAGGTAATTAAGAATGACACGTTTTTATACCTAGAGGTTTTTGTTGAAAAATTATAATATCGTTGCGCCGTAATACGACGATATTTCACAAGACGCTGCTGCTTTCAGCGCTCGGAAAACTAACCATATTACAAAAACTTATACTACTTATCCACGTTTTGTCTTCTTGCTTCTGGCGATAAGTTTGGCAATTCCTTGCTGTCTGACATAAATTAGATGGTAATAGTTAACTTAATAATCTATAAATTAACAGTTAGCAGCGTACATTATTTAACAGAACTTAAGATTTTGTACACTTCTATTATTTTAGTATATTTAGGTACATAAAATTATATAATTAAAACAGAGGTTTATATATTGCTGTTTACTCATAACACTAGGACTTACCCGTGGCTTCACACGTTATTTTATATTGAATTTACATCATAGGCATATCCATTTCTCGTATAATAAACGGTCCTGGAAATTATAAATTTTCACTGGAGGATGTTTTAATTTTCTGATTATTTTAAGAAAAGTAAGATTTTAAGTTTAAAGAGGAATGTTTTGGGATTAATAAGGAGAATGAAACATTTTGCCAGAGTTTTAATTGATATACAAATTCAATTAAAGTTTTTAGTAATAGCTGAAAAATAGCAGTAGCACTTGAAATTGTTTAGACCAGTGTGAAGGAATACTAAGTTCTTAGGATTTTAGTGGAATTTCTTATAAAGTAATATGTTAGAGGCCTGTAATAAAAATAATTTTTAACCTGAAGTATACAAGTTTATGATATGTATTATTTAAGTGTTCCTAGAAGTTTCAACATTAAAATGCCTTGCAATAATGCCTCAATCAATAAAATACTCGTCTAAATACACTGGTCTGAAAAGTATACCTTAGTAAAAAAAATCTACTTCCGGTAATTGTAACCTAATTCTGGGCTAAGTAGGTCCAGTTCAAAAGTAAGTTTTTTATTAGTGTCCTTACCAAGAAAGTATATACGCACGAGAATCTGACAAGTTTACTTTAGTCAAAAAGCTACTTCCTGATTTTATAATAAACTTTCAATTTAACCTTTTTTTGGTTCCAAGTTTGCATTGTTACTCCGATTAAGAAAATATGCAATACGATAGTCTGACAAATCCATTTCAGTTGAAAAGAAACTAATTTTGCAATTCACTTGCAATTCACTTAGGATTCAAGGTATTTTATGGTGTAATATCGTTCGCATTGTTTTCCTAATCAAAAAAGTATGTACATACGTAAGACCAGAAAGTCTTCTTAGTTCAAAACTCGAGTACTTACATAGAATATAATCTACATTCGGGGCCTTGGTATTGTTTGTATTATAACCTTGAAAAAGAAGATATAGAAAACAATGGTTCAAAAAGTTTAAGTTTGTTAAAACTCGTATAGTTCCTACCTATTTAATCTGTTTTCGGGTAAAGTACTATGGTGTCATTTTAGTGTTGGAATGTTTACCTTGAACAATAAAATATATACACAAATAAATCAGAAAAGTTAATTTTATGTGATTTTTTCCGACCATCTAATACCGATTCATGGTTCCGGCGTTGTAGTAACATTTGTCTTGACTATTCCCTAGGTTTAGTATCTTAATGAAAATACTTTATTTTTTCTTTTAACAGTTATGACAGGTGTCTAAAAAATTTCATAATTTTGTGCCAGAGGGTGTTGAAAAATATAAATATAGCTTGTCTCGTTACCCCATTTAACCTGTATACAATTGTTGGTGTTTAAACATTTTTTTATTTTTTTAATTTAAGGTATGAGGTGTGTGTGTGTCAAATTTTAACAGTCTGGTATATTGGAAAGTTGGAGAAAGGTTAATCAATTTGTGTACAATATTAAAATTAAAATTATTGAATTTTTCATGCGCGTTATTTTTTCCTCTTTATTATAAATTTTATTAATTAATATTTGACGTTTATTTCTGACTTTGCTTACATAGTATTCTGGAGTTTCCCGTAGCACGACTATATTTCACATCTGAAAATAAATCACCTGTTACATAACAAACGAACTGCTTCACAGTTCCGCGGCAATAATATAACGACACAAGGGTGTACTGGAGTTCCACAGAGTACAGCTATCTCTCATATCTGAATATAAATCACCTGTTACATAACAAACGAACTGCTTCACAGTTCCGCGGCAATAATATAACGACACAAGGGTGTACTGGAGTTCCACAGAGTACAGCTATCTCTTATATCTGAATATAAATCACCTGTTACATAACAAACGAACTGCTCCACAGTTCCGCGGCAATAATATAACGAGACAAGGGTGTACTGGAGTTCCACAGAGTACAGCTATCTCTTATATCTGAATATAAATCACCTGTTACATAACAAACGAACTGCTTCACAGTTCCGCGGCAATAATATAACGAGACAAGGGTGTACTGGAGTTCCACAGAGTACAGCTATCTCTTATATCTGAATATAAATCACCTGTTACATAACAAACGAACTGCTTCACAGTTCCGCGGCAATAATATTACGAGACAAGGGTGTACTGGAGGTCCACAGAGTACAGCTATCTCTCATATCTGAAAATAAATCACCTGTTACATAACAAACGAACTGCTTCACAGTTCCGTGGCAATAGTATAACGAGACAAGGGTGTACTGGAGGTCCACAGAGTACAGCTATCTCTCATATCTGAAAATAAATCACCTGTTACATAACAAACGAACTGCTTCACAGTTCCGTGGCAATAATATAACGAGACAAGGGTGTACTGGAGGTCCACAGAGTACAGCTATCTCTCATATCTAAATATAAATCACCTGTTACATAACAAACGAACTGCTTCACAGTTCCGTGGCAATAATATAACGAGACAAGGGTGTACTGGAGTTCCACAGAGTACAGCTAACTGTCATATCTGAATATAAATCATATGTTCCATAACAATGGAACGGCTTCGTATCATTCGTGAACACAACATATTTAAATGTGAACGATGACCCTCTAACTTGCTTACCTAAACTGTACTTGAAGTAGTTGGTTTTATATCTTATGAGCATTATATAGTTTTTTTCAGGTACTTCTGTCCTACTTCTGACAGTTCATTTTCTCGCCAACCTGTACTGATGTAAAGACCAGTAAATTGGTGAGTGTTTTATTATTATATTGTTTCGTTGTATCCACGTCCTATTTTTCTAATAATTACGTTAGCCAACTCATATTATTGAAATAATAACAGTAAGTATAGAATTATATATAATTTATCTTCTATTTCTATCTCTCTATGTATGTAGTTTTCTCAATAACTATGATTCCATCCTTTGATCAGTAATTAATTACACATGCTTAATACGTTAGGTCCAAAGAGTTAATTACAGTTTAGTTTGCCGCCTGATAATTGTTTATACTTAAAATAGGATACTTTTCAATACTTTAGTGACTATAAACTAATACTTTCTATGAGTAAACTGAGAAAAAACGGAAATTCGGACACAATTCGGAAATTGCAGACTAAAACTTATAAATAAAAGAATTATTTACCAACTAGTTACAAAAATCCATAATCAAAAATCGTCAAGCTATCTATTTTATATTGGGGTGTTAACATATTACGTCATTCATACTTCATAAGAAAGAAATATTTTAAAATGTTTATAGAAAGTAGGAGTTAATTTAAAATCTTTAAGCCAGTGATTTAGTGTGTATTGTTTGGTCAAACTTAGCAATGTAAAATTTTTAAATGTGCTATTTACTAACTTTTAAAGTCATAAAGTTCAGTGAGTTATATGGGTTTGTTTAATACAAAATAAACAATAGTAAGTATGTAACTATTTACTATTTATATACATTTATTTTATATGTAAAAATTCATTCCATATATTGCGTGGCACATATTTTCGACTCTTGTGATTATGAGCCAAATTATGAGTAATAATATTATTTGGTTTGTGTTTTCAAAAAAATCCTTAAATAAGTTTTTATTTTTAATTGTCACATTTTAGGCTATGAAATGTTGATTATGTTCGTCAAGCACCACTGGACAACAAATTTAAAGCTTTTCTTAGCTTTAAAATATCATTACAAGGCAAGCTTTTAATTTCACCTTGTAAACTGTGTTTATCAAAACCCCTTTGAGAAGCTTATAAAAATATATATTAAAGTTAGAATTTTAGTTTTAAATGTTCCACAAAAAGTACTTATGTAGGTGAAACCCTCTATTGTTCATTCATATCTAGCATTACAATTTACATCATAGTTGAAGAAATAACGTCCATGTAATAGCAAGAGAGTATGTACATCTGTCATACTTTCTTTCCACGCAGAAAGTATATGCAGCAGATTCTAACTGAAAAATTACAAGTTGAAAGCCACTTATAGAACTTTAATTTTACAAGGAAATAGATATTTATAAACTTGTCTGACCGTGTAGTGTAAGCGATACCGTGAACCTATTGGCAGTATTATTGCTTTTGAGTCTTCCAAAATGATTATTCCATTTAACCATTTTCTTCCATGTTTTAAAATAAGGAAGATGCTCTATAGACATTATTAATAAACATTAGCTTTTTTATAAACAATACAACAAATGTGTAACAGCCATTCTATTTCATAACCGAAATGATAATTTATGATAATTTTGGATATTAAATTTTAGAATTTCTTTAAATTAATCAATCAAACGTAATCCTTGTGGATTTATTTAATCACTATGATAGTCTCCTAATATATAAATGCGTCTCCATAAATATTATTTTATTTTTTGTTTATTATTAAACCAAGAGTTTTTAAGTAATGGTCTTATGCGTTTCTTCAGTAAATAATGTTATGAATGGAGATTGGTTGCGAAACAAATTAAGATACTATGTTGATTGTCAGATTAATTTTTAAACAATATTTTTAACGAAAGACAATGTCGTTATTCCTTGACAGTAAATATTTATGAGAGGTATTTATAAAGAGGTTTCCTTTCTGGCAAATAATTGTCATATTTATTTTTTATCAAATTGTCAGTAAAGCCTAACTCAAGTTTTGCATACTGTTTATAAATCTATTTCTAAAAATAAATGCACGATTTCAGCCTAACATCTGACAAATAAAATGGATTCCTAGGCAGTAAAAATGTTTTGAAAGTTTTAAAGAGATGAGATTTGATTTTTTTATAATATAATAAATCACAATGCGGCAAAGTAGATTGGTTGTCGGTAAACGTCAAAGACGTTCTAAAATAGAGTTGAAAGCCTCAGCAATATTTAATGAAGGAAGATGTTCCTCAGAGGCTTATGTCCCACTCCATTAATACTTGAGGAAATAGTTCTTTTGCTTGAGGAGGGGAAGTAGTCAGGCGATTGGAAAACTTTAATTAATTTTAAAAGTAAGAATCGTTTATGGATCTTTTAATCTAGAATATTTAAATTAAAATGTTGGATTTAAAACATTTGAGTTTAATTCTTATGTATTTATTGAAATTGAATATTAGGTTACTGATATCGCTATTGGATGAAGCCTACCTCGACACTTCAAAAAGCTAGGGTTATTAATTGGGACGTTAGTGGTGAGGTGATTCGACGTGTCCAAGACTCACGTTTTCTGTTGACGAGTAACTTCCATAAAAGTCCATCGTAAAATTCAACGTAGCCAGTTAGGTTGGTAACGATTATCTGACAGTCCCAGACCAATATTACGTCCATCCTAGGTGAAACATGCTATGACTGTTTAGTCAAAAATAATTCATCTATATGTTCAAAAACACAAAATAGAATTATAGATTTAAAACATCTTCCTAACACTATTCACGTTTCAATTTCGTTCGTATTGCATTATTTATTTTCTTTTTAAAAAGGACTTATCCTTTATTACAAAGTAATATTCAATATTTTGTTTTGGAATCTTAACTTACGTTTGCAATTATTTACTTGACTTGATACACATGCTTGATAGCTTGACTTTTAGCTGAAAAAGCCCCAGATTCCTTACTTGCAAAGCTGTCTTGTATCTGATCAGTGAGGGTTAATGGAATTTCTGCCCTTTGTAACTTACACTCTCTATTTGTTTCTGCATTGCTACGGTAAATAAAATTTAAAAAATACTACAAGAACTGAATGTAAGCAGATATAATAATGTTTCATAGACAAAATTATTGTTCATTATAAAATAGGTATATCATGTTTGTCATCCCAGCGAAGTATTTGAAACAAGTTAGGAACGTCTTATTAACCTTCGTAGCGTAATTTACTTCACTTAAGAAGAACATTGAGATTTTCTAATAATCTATAAGTTGTTTAAATAGAATTTCATTATTTAAGAGATAGCAAACTACAACAAACCCATTTTAAAGGAAAATTATAAAAAATAAAATCTATGTATTCCGAAGCAGAGTTTGATATAAGGGCTGAAAACAGAATATAAGTAGGCAACTCATTTTCTTCAAAATAAATAATATTACGTAAGTAAGCCCTTGTGACAAAATATATTTAATTTCTTTGAAATTAATAAAAACCGATACGAAACTTTAAGTTTTTAAAGTGAAACCCAAATAAATTGTTTTATTTAACTTTTTTAGGAATGCTGTAACGTTGGCTAGGCGCCTCTTGTTTGGGGGAGGGAGAGAATACAGAAAATTAATTTTTTGCTATTACAAAGTTGATATTTTTCTCAATTACCGTAGTAGGTATCCCATCCTTAACGGGATAATCTAAAGGGGAGCTAATACTATTGCACCGTGGCAGCCACAATAAAAGCACACAAGTTGATGTTGTTTTTTTATAAACAACATTGATATGTAGATATACTTATGGCCGTGTGAAATATAAAACAAATAATCTTCCTTGCAAACGTAAATCTGAGGTATAACATAGTCTGCTGATTGACCAATATTAGTTCAGAGTAACAAATAATTGGAATAATGATGATTAGAATGTAAAGTTTCCTCCACAAAGTAAGATAGTACCTTGAAAAGTTTATTATTTATAAAATTAAATAATCCTTTATAACAAAAATTAGATAGTAAATACTTAACAATTACTAATAAATAGATCAGATTTGTGTGATTGAATAATCTAGAAATAGGTTTGTTTCCGTCATACGACGTTAATTCAATAATATATTTGTTAAAAAGACACTACATATTTATTTTATTAATGCCTTACACTCACTAGGGGATAATACTACATTGAAATAAATGAATAGAACTGAGTGCATTGCAAACATGAGTTATGTATTGCTTATTTCACATTATGTCTGCCGTACCTTCCCATTGAATAACCGAACTAGAATACTTCAGTGTGTACGATCCATTTAGTTTTCTCAATGTAATTTTATTTAAACACGTTTGAAATACCACATGTTCTCGTCTCATCTAATTAATTGTACAATGAAATTGTCACTATTCTTTCTACTTCAAAATGCAGTGAAATCTAGTCAAATGAAACCGGTTTATGACGCATTTTACCACAGTCATTGTACAACTAAAACTATGTATGGTTTCAAATGTTTTCTTTGCACTAATGTTAATGTATATTTAATTACAAATATACCCTTATTAATGGAATAATTGCCATCAAGTTGCGGGATAGTTAAATATATGTCTGACGCAGGGCGATGTGCGGACATGGTAGTTATTTGCTTGACATAATAAACAGAATCAGAATAGAAAATAAAACATCTAAAAGTCAGTTGTTATTGTATGTACTATATTAGAGAATATATATAATTATTCACGGAGGGTACCAAAACTCACAGGAATCATGTTAAAAATTGCCAGCTATGCATCTTACTCCAGAGTCCGTAAATTAATTGATCATATTGTTCTGTAGAATCGATATATTTTTAGCCGCGTTATGCGAAAAGGCTATTAAATAGCAGCTTGAGGTGACGCTTTGTTCGATACTAATAGCTCCAAGTTCAGATTATCTATCATAATTTTGGCCATACAATACCGTAACATTTTAGGGCCTATACGATTACGTGGTTGTCATTACTTACTGAATAAGCTACTGAACGTCAGTATTAGTAATCTACACAGTTATACCTTGAAAAAGGATGTTAGCAATTTGGTGTAAGGCTTCGGTTTGACACTAATGGCACTAACTCCAGATTATCTTCTGCAACTTTGGTTATTAGACAACACATAATATATGTTAGGGTTTTATACGGGGTAGTTATTACTTACTGAACAAGGTATTCAATGTCAGTATTAATAACCTACACAGTTGTCCTGTAACAAAGGCCGTTAACAGTTTAATTATGACATTGATGTAAGGATTATCTGCTGTGGCTTAGTCTAAGAAGCAACATTTACCGTTTGTTTAGGCTTATATGCAGTATTAAAAACCCCACATTTTTGGGTCAAACCGCAGATTAATGTAAAATTTCTGTTTAAAGGATCATCAAACGCTTCTGTATTAATTCTGTATCTAAAGTACCATCTCAGCATTGCTTCTCTAACCTGTTTCTTTAAATATTTGTAATTCATTTTGAAACTCTGTTTGGAATCACGACGAGGAAAAGTTCTGAATATTCTCGTCAAAACTATGAACAATCTGCTAAAGTCAATGAAGACAAGTTTAACAAGGATATCACAAAACTCTGTCTATAATCTCGTAAAACCGATGAAAAATATTTATCAACTACATTTATAGTAAGGCAATCTTTACCTTAAATGTTTTTTAAGTGATAACTAAGTGCAAATTATGTATTTTGTTCATATCTTTCATATTTTTGCCAAAAATCTGTTGTTATCTAATGTACACACACACACACACACACACATGTTATATAAATATTTTACTTATTATTATCGTTATTATTTAGCTGTAAATTTACAAGCGAATTTCTTTAAAATATTCTTCCTCACCATTCTTTAATATACGATTTATTATTCAGATTTTTTAAATGTCTCAACACACTCAAAATCTATTTTCATATAGGTAATTCATAATTCATTATAATTAAATTAAGAAATATTTTATTAATAAATATGTAAGTAGTTAAAATTAGTTACAATAATAATATACGTAAAGATTTCACCCGTGCTATTCTGGAAATGTTAAAGTATTTATCTCATTTTCACTGAAGAGAGGAATCAGGTAATCAATTTTATATATTTATAGGATTGCAACTTCGGGTGTGTGTGTTTTAGTGTTGCAACTTTAAGGCTACGTACCTTCATCTTTAAATATAAAATTATATTTAAAGTTTTATTAAAGAGATTAGCGTGTAGTGAGACAATTTAAATATAAACAATTTAATGATGTCTTTACTACTAAGATATTTCTGGAAATTGTATTGATATAAATATAAAAAACTCAAGAAACTTTAAAGCATACTACTACAACTGTTCCAACATTTTCGGAAACGGTATTACATTTATTACGGATCAGATAGTTTCACCAACTAATGTGATAGAGCTCGACATGTCTACTGCATTACAGTTCACAGTGATGTTTAGACACGTTTGATCGAGTAATTGGTACTGTAATAAGCAATAACTGTACTTTTAATTAATTAACAGTAATTTACTGTTTCACAATGAATAATTGTACATCATTATATGTGACAAAGTGGAACTAATGTAGTTTTGTGTGATATGTATTTAGCAAGTTGTGAACAGTATAGTTATTGTTTAGGTGAAGCTTTTTCCATTGTATAAATTAGGTTTCTAATTATCTTAATTATTAAGAAATTATACCTCAGGTATCTGCTTAGTGGATATTAGTATATCTCAGGAATAGATCGTTCTGAGTGTGTTATTTCTTATATTTCTTTAAATAATTTATTTTTGGTTGAGAATTAGAAAATCATATCACTCAAGTGGTGGGGAAATTTAATTTGTATCTGGCTGTCTGTCTGTATATCTGTCCGCACGATATCTCGAAAACGAACTGACATATAGACTTGAAAGTTCTATACAATCCTAGTTGCTACATACCCAACAATGATGGTAGATGTTATTCTATGTAAATTGGCTGAGCTATAGTGAATATTTTGACATTGTTATAATAGGTAAAAATGACCGCATCGAAAAAGTTACAGAATAAATACATTTTTAACATTGGTTACTTTTAAAAGAATGTGAGAAGTGTAAAATGTGGTAATCTCAAATTTGCCTATATAGAAGTGTAAGATTATGCAAAGGTTCACTTAGAATATTCCCCTGATATTGAGAGGACAGACAGACAGAGAGAAGGCAGACAAACATACAGGAAATGTTCAAGCTCTCGAGTTATAGGGTTCACTGGTGCTTAAGCAATAAAATAAATATTGATTACTTGGTACGCGATTTAAGATATACGCTGAGTCTGTAACTCCCTAGGCAACAGCTTGTGAAGCAGCCGGGGATCTATAGTCTCGGGGGATGTATAGGTCTCACCACCTCCACAGAAGACTAAATTATGTATACCTGTATGCCTGCAGGAACACGGGTCCTGTCCACTATGAATGTTACATATCATGATTCTCTAATAAGAGGTACGAAAACTGTGCTTCAAGTGAAAGCTGTACATTAATAGATGTAAGTGCATATGGTCATGTACGAAATCCTAATTCTTAGAGAACACGAATATTACAGTATGCGATATTGCTTCAGTAATGAAAGCAAATGCGTTTGGTAGAATTAACCTTGACAGTATACTTTATACGCATATTTTATATTCAAGCTATAGTTTACTGTGAGTCCATATATTATGGAACAAACGAAAAGTCTCAATAGTAACTAAACATTTACCGTTAAGTTTGAGTATGAGTACCAAATATAAATGCTAATATTACTTTGGTCAGTTTTGAATTTTGGCTTCCATCTTGGATTTCATTTAAATATGGAAAATATTTGAACAGGTTGATATGATAAATGATTTCAAATTAACTATTTCTATCATTACAGATATATTTTTTTATTTTGAGTTGGATATTGAAAATACCTCCATCGATAAAAAACTATAAATAAATCTGGAATTATTGAATCTATAGGTTTTTAGTGCCTAACATTGAGATCTGATACCTTTTTTAAATAAATCATTAACATTTTCATTCACGTATTATAGTATTTACGTAATTGATGAAATGTAACCTAAGTTGTTTATTGCTTGACTTATGATTGGTGAAAATTGACGCTGATTCCAATTATTCACTACAATCAGTTGTCCGTGGTAACAGCAAGTCACTTCACTTAAAATATCTATTATGGGAATGGTTGATCCCATATGAATGTTGAGTTTGCTCCAGTTCACCTTGCTTTTGGTGCAGCGTCTAAAATCTGACGCAGTCATAGACGCGACTTCTGGAACTTATGTTCGTCTGAAGAGATAACAAAAACTGTGGCAGAAGATAAAAACGAAATCATTATACGGTTTTGAAATCTGAAACGTCTAGACTACAAAATATATATTGTAATCTAGTCAAGACTGTGATAGCGCCAGATTCCGGGCACTCCACTAAGAGGATGGTGAAGTACACAGCTAGCAAATCGATGTTTCATGAAATGAATTTTTATTCACAATATTAAAAAGGTATCTAAACCTGAAAACATTAATTTAAACTTATTCAAGATTTACAACATCAAAAAAGTACTCTTCTAAAAAATAGAACAAAAATGTGTTAGAGAACCACATTGCAAACTATCGTCAACACTTCTTTACAGATATGCCATTCAAATTTGTTTCCGATTGAAATTCTATACCACTACCAAGCTTTGATGACCTAAAAATCTTTAAAGCATGCATGTAAATGATTAGAGGAAGTTACCTAAAATATTAATCTCGATTCCAATATTTTAGCCTGGAACCATCTTCAAACTCCGACTTTCATTAGCTGATTTATATGGGCATGTCACGATATTAGTAATTGATAGATCATAAAACTTATTTGTAAGAAATATCTGATGCAATGCTCAAACATGGTACTGCATTTGGATGATGACTTAGCGAGGGGAGAATGACACAGCCCCCCCCCCCCAACATCAAGAAACTAGACTAACCTCTCGGGAGTCTACCGATAACAGCCCGTTCCAATATCCACACACCACTTGCAATACAAAGTTCGCATATAACATTAACACTAACAGTTACACTATTACGTTTAGCACTGATTGTACCACGTGCTTTTGAGTGGACTGGAGAGGGAAGTGTGACTTGTGCGCATGCGCTAGTTGTGGTTCATGCTAGACAGCTCAGTCTCTACCATACATTGCCTTTGGGTCCACATTAGGTTCTAATGTTACATTGCCAACATTGCAATAATAACACTTCTGTGAATATTTACATAGGAACAAATATTAACAGTAATTGGCATCAGTAAAACTTATTGTTAATTCGTAGAATTTATAAAATCTATTTAATACTCTTTAATGATATTTTGAACTAAACAGTGTTATATTAAGTTTTATAGCAAAAGTGACAGTCAGCTACATTTTAGAATTCCGATATATTGACAAAACCTTGAGGACTGTAGCGCTACTGCAAGGAGGTTAATATGCATAAAATTGATATCAAAATGTAAGGTGCGAGGAAATAACGTTATTACACTTTATCAATATTTCAGTTCAAAACACAGGTATATACATGGGATATCCAAATGGTTTTGTAGAAGATTTGAAATAGTTAGACATCTTAAGTTACTTTTTTAGAGGTCAATTTCATGTTCTACTTTCTGTTATTATGTAGGGCATACACAACAATTATAAATATTAACATACGCGAATATTATTTTGAATATTCATTTAATACTTTTACTATAGGAGATAAATTATGTATACTTAAAGAGTCCGAAGGAAAAATAACTCGATCACGTTAAATAAAGTTTGACTTCGCATATTTGTAAATTATGATGGATTTTTTTTTTTATGATGGATATTGTTCAAGTTTAGCTATTCATCAAACGCCTACTCTTGCAATTTATACTGCAAAAAGTAAACGTAACCACATGATTACTGAACCGCTTTTAGGCTGGCCTGACCTTTGGGTTCAAATGTTTCAATTGTCTTTATTTAGGTAAAGGACCTGTTTAGTACTACATATTGTTTTATGCATTTTTAATTAAACATATAATTCACGCTTTTATATATAACACAACACTTTTTTGTATAAAATCTTAAGCAAACTAAAATACTTGTTTCAACCTTTTATTTTTAAAATTAGTATGCTTTTTAACGACGATTCCTCAAATATAATATGCTTTCCAATAGACTTATAAAAGATAAAATAAATTTCAATATTATTTGAAATATAAGCAACTTAGTCGGCCAAAACAAGTTTTTTTTATATAATCCATAATGTGCAAGTTTTTGTATATTAGTTTTTTATATTTTAATAATACCAAAATAATAATAGATTTTCACGTTGAGTGAGGACGACTATTATATAAAGAATTGGCAAAATAATGTTACGTTGAAAATATTTGCTTTCGAACGTAATTTAATTACTTACTTATTCTTAAACGTTTAGGTTGGTAAAGAAATCACAATTCCGACTTTTTTATGTTTATTTATACCACTCATTTGTCGGCTTACAAATTAAAGAAATTCGAAGTGCAGGATTTAACGTTAAGAAAGAAAGGAGAGAGAGAGAGAGAGAGAGAGAGAGAGAGAGAGAGAGAGAGAGAGAGAGAGAGAGAGAGAGAGATGTTGCTGTCAGGACAAGAACAATGGCGGCAGGTGCAGCTACTATAGGACGGTAGAGACGAATCACTTATCTTCGGCTGTGTATTCGTCAAAGTAGAGATAAGTAGAACGGAACAACTGGGATCAATGATTTAACAACACATTATGACTATTTATATAATTCTTTGCTCCTCACATTATATTTTTTTTATATTTTAATTTATATTCCATGGAAAACGTATTGTTAAATACAGTGTAATAATAGTACAATGTATTTACTTTTACAATATATATCAAAACAATTTCCTTTAACTATTTCAAATTATATAAAATGTATTATCTAGTTAAAATCTTTAAATTAAGACGTAACTTCTTTTAAAAACTTCAAAGGTCTAAATTAATTTGTATTGATTTTGATTGATAAAACGCTGTTTTATAAGTATAGTGTTTCATAATGTAGTGTTCAAAACTAAATATTTTCTGCCATTACTCTATATACGTGATACAAACAAACTTTGCCTAATTTTCAGCATAGTAGGTACTTTTTTTATTTCCAAGGTTTTGTTAAAATAATTTTTTCAAAATACAATAAATAATAACTATAAAATAATTTTTACCATTATAGCATAACATTTTAGCTATCGTAAAAAGGAAAAGATTGATTTTAAGGTGTTACTTCGCCTTGTCCTAATGGTAAACTTAAGAAACTTTCCTACATATTTTTTTACCAGACATACCTCTATAGTGTAAGGCCACTTCCGCTCATTACTTTGTTATGTGCGACTACTAAAAGTTTTTTATTCTAAATTTGATTTTATACCAGTGTTTTAAATAGTATTTCAAACCGTTCATCAGACAAACTGTAATACAAGTCTTTGTTATCTGCATTAAAACTACCCATTAATCACTGTTCCTTAATATTTAACAACATTCTAATATAAACTAAATGAAACAGCTACTTTGGCCTACTTCTCTTGAAAGTTTGAACACCTTTTTGGTGACCGTTACAATTAGATTACGTTTCATAAATAATATCATTATTATTCCCGAATTCAAAGTTTTCCGTTATAACGTTTTTAATTATTTTATAAAAACTTCCCTCAAACTGACTAAAATATTTTAACAGTAAAACAACCTCTTGAAAGTAGCGCTTAATAAAATGCCATGTGGTGATTTATTTTTATTAATTATTATTATTCGATGAATTTAGTCGATATACTTAATGTAGGTCTTTAGGCTGCAAGCCTGAAAAAGTATAAATGTTTTCTTACTAATTGCAGATCGGGAATCAGATACTTATCTTCCTGCATAGGTCTGGCTCTATGAATGAAGTACTTAGATGTTGAGTAAACTCAATTTCATTAACTATACAGATATAAGATATTTAGTGAACTGTGTTACTTTATAAGTAATATTGTATTAATACAATCTGCATTTTCTGCATCGTACACATAAAGAAATTGATTTTAAAATAGTTTAATTAGCTCGGAGATGTACTTGAAAAGAATTCTTAAGTGACAGCTCAATTGTGTCAGAAGGAACATAAAGGGACAAAGGGCTACAATGGTACACGAGCCAGGCCCTGTGCTGACCAGGCGTGACGTCACCTGGCTGAAGGGCCATTAAAGTGTCTGGTTGATTGTTCCCTCTGGCACCAGCGACACGATTACAGAGAATAAAATATAGAGAACTCGCCCAAGTTTTACAAAATTAAAAAGTAACAACTCGTACTCTTTTTTAGTTTTCTGCAATTAGCCTGATTTCATTTAAGAATATCTATCATCTATTGGATTTTCAAATAACTCTCGTATCCATCTGCTAAATTGCATGTTAAATTTAATTATTTTCAGCAAGCTAAAGTCTGAAAGGCATACACCTTTAAATTAGGGCATTTTAAACTTTAATTAAATACGAGAGATAAGTTCTATATAAAAGTTTTACGAAATAGTTTCTTAAATTTAATTATTTTAATATACTGATATTAATAGAAAGTTAGTTAGTATTAATATTATTCTATCATTTTGAAAGAAAAAAAATCGACAAATTAAAATAAATATTCAATTACTTGAATAGATCTTGTTATTAGTTCTATAAATAAGATAATATTACAAATATTAACTGGTAGTTTGTAGTAACAAGTACAGTTCCAATACTAAACAGACTCATCCATCATGTCTCCTTCAGGAGAGGCTTTGGCGTAAATCTTGCCGATTCAGGAAGTAGAGATTGGAGATATCTTTTCGGACTCCTCCATAATAATATGAACAATATAGTAGCGGCTTCTACCACACTCATTTATTTGATGAAACGATATATTCCTTGCATTATATGCTTTTCAATTGGAAGTTACATTTTCATAAATCTTAAGTGTATTTAAATTTTTATAAGCACAACTCTTATTGTAACTCGACAAAAAGTGACAAGCTAATCCACCTGTAGATTTAAAAATAAAAATTATGTGTGAAAGGAAGCGCTGATAAGTATAAATAAAAAGCACAAAAATGGAAAATAGACCATTATAAAGTAATGTGAGAGGTACAAAAAACAGGTATACTAGTTTAAATACTGAAAATATTCAAGAAACCCGATAAAACTTTGTAAATAAAGCGAAAAGAAAAGCACAGAAAACATAATTTACAATAACATCTAAAATACGGAGTAATGCCTTAAATAAAGTAAAAATAAAAATACAGTGAAAAATTAAAAAGTAAATTGATACATTCACAAAGCTAAGTGAAATACAGAGAGAGTAAATGGAAGCAATAAAAAACTATTGTAAATACATATTAAAGAGCATTTATCAACCGTAACAATACATGATGCAGAACAGTCGTTGAAATAAGTTGTCAAATATTGTACAACTCGGGACGAAGCAAAACAAAGTGGAGAAAAAACTTTTAAGAAACATACATAGTTAAAGTATTTTTAAAATGGTAGAAGGCAGTAAGAAATTGTTGAAAACAGTTTTAGTAAAACAACTAATTAAAATAATTTGAAAAATACCTAAAGTTTTCAGCGAAATTCCAGTATTTTCGTACTATTATGTGTTCCAAACCATTATTACTTATTCTTAGCTCTTTTGGGTTCCTGTCTCAAGGAGGGAACAATCAACCAGACACTTTAATGGCCCTTCAGCCAGGTGACGTCACGCCTGGTCAGCACAGGGCCTGGCTCGTGTACCATTGTAGCCCTTTGTCCCTTTATGTTCCTTCTGACACAATTGAGCTGTCACTTAAGAATTCATTTCAAGTAACATCTCCGAGTTAATTAAACTATTTTAAAATCAATTTTCTTTATGAGTAAATATGCAGAAAATGCAGATTGTATTAATACAATATAAACTTATAAAGTAACACAGTTCACTAAATATCTTAGATCTGTATAGTCAATGAAATTGAGTTTACTCAAAAATCTAAGTACTTCATTCATAGAGCCAGACCTATACGGGAAGATAAGTAATCTGATTCCCGATCTTCAATTAGTAAGAAAACATGTATACTTTTTCAGGCTTGCAGCCTACAGACCTACATTAAGTATATCGACTAAATTCATCGAATAATAATAATTAATAAAAATAAATCACCACATGGCATTTTATTAAGCGCTACTTTCAAGAGGTTGTTTTTCTGTTAAAATATTTTAGTCACTTTGAGGGAAGTTTTATAAAATAATTAAAAATGTTATAACGGAAAATTTTGAATTCGGGAATAATAATGATATTATTTATGAAAACGTAATCTAATTGTAACGGTCACCAAATAGGTGTTTAAACTTTCAAGAGAAGTAGGCCAAAGTGGCTGTTTCATTTAGTTTATATTAGAATTTTGTTAAATATTAAGGAACAGTGATTAATGGGTAGTTTAATGCAGATAACAAAGACTTGTATTACAGTTTGTCTGATGAACGGTTTGAAATACTATTTAAACACTGGTATAAAATCAAATTTAGAATAAAAAACTTTTAGTGTTCGCACATAACAAAGTAATGAGCGGAAGTGGCCTTACACTATAGAGGTATGTCTGGTAAGAATATGTAGGAAAGTTTCTTAAGTTTACCATTAGGACAACCTTAAAATCATTCTTTTCCTTTTTACGATAGCTAAGATGTTATGCTATCATGGTAAAAAGTATTTTATAGTGTTATTATTTATTGTATTTTGAAAAAATATTTTAACAAAATCTTGGAAATAAAAAAAGTACCTACTATGCTGAAAATTAGCCAAAGGTTAGATCACGTATACAGAGTAATGGCAGAAAATATTTAGTTTTGAACACTACATTATGAAACACTATACTTATAAAACTACGTTTTATCAATCAAAATCAATTACAAATTGATTTAGGTTTTTGAAATTTTAAAAAGAAGTTACGTCTTTAAAAGAAGATTTTAACTAGATATATACAGTTTATATAATTTGAAATTGTTAAAGGAAATTGTTTTGATATATATTGTTAAAAGTAAATACATTTGTACTATAATTAGGCTGTATTTAACAATACGTTTTGCATTGAATATAAATTAAAATATATATAAAAATATAATGTGAGGAGCAAATAATAGTTGAAATAGTCATAGTGTGTAGTAAAATCATTGATCCCAGTTGTTCCGTTCTACTTATCTCTACTTTGACGAATACACAGCCGAAGATAAGTGAATCCTTTTCTACCGTCCTACAGTAGCTGCACCTGCCGCCATTGTTCTTGTTCTGACAGCAACATCTCTCTCTCTCTCTCTCTCTCTCTCTCTTCATACCGTTAGGTGTAATATTGATGATTATTTAATCCCCATTTTAAAATCTATTGGGAATTTTTTATCCTTTTTTTAATTCATTTGGAAAAAAAACATTAAACCGTATTTTATTCGATGCAATATCTGTTTTAATCTCACTTTAGTGGCCAGAGTAGAATTGGCACTAATCGTTTAAAGCCTCTTTGACCCCATTCACGATCGGACTCGTTAACCATCTGATACATTCGGATATGTTTTAGGCCATTAAAATATTTTTTTATTATGTAATAAACAGATACGTCCAAAACACGGTTTAATGTTGATATAAAAAAGAAATCAACTCAATAAAAAAAATTATTACAATTGGCGGATGACACCTGTAAACCACTACGAACTACGTTATCAGTATAGTTTTTTATACTCAAGACATTATTTAACACAAAACATTTCTGTAAATTCATGAGAGAGCGGAACAATGTTTGAAAACTACATTTTAGAAGCCAGTTGTGTTTTTATAGTACAACTTAAAAACAGCGATTTGCTTTCAAATCATTGTTATTTTCAACTGGTGTGATAAAACATATACGTCATGCATAACAAGGAAGTATTTTATGAAAAGCAGCCATCTGCAAATGGCTGATTGTGAGTTCGTAGTTTTGTAGATTAATTTGTTCAAAACTTAATAATTAATGGTAAGTCATTACATTTTGAAAGCCCCAATAATTTACAACTCACTAGAGATCTATGCTCCTGCCATATGTACTTGTCTTGTAAAATTAAAATAATAGGGGTTTCAAAATATGATGATATGCCATTAATTACTTAGTTTCTAAATGATTACCAACAAACTATCAATGCATCACAAATATCCTATTCTTGAAGATGGCAGTGTTTCATAGAACACCTTCAACTTAATTATCTCTAAAAATACTTTTCATTATCAGTTAAAAAGAAGAAATATAAAAGCAATATAGCGTTGTTTTAGTTTTACAGATATATTTAATTAGAATACATATTTGCTATAAAACAAGGTTTATTTTATACCGATAACCATTAAATAAGATTTCGTTATGTGTTTTAAAAGGACGGGGCTAGTCTAATAAGTAATGTAACCAAGGCAAAACATAAATTGTTTTCCTAATAGTTTTTTTTTTTTTATTTTTATTGGAAAACTTCAAAACAGAGTGGAACGTGCTCTGGTAACAAGATATCAGGACGCGAGGTCAGTATGAGAGAGAAGCTCCTGGAATAGAATGATAATAACTCTTCACAACAAACTAGGCTACTTCGGCTATTGATGCACTTGTCTGTTGCAGTTGTTGCATTATAGATAAACAAACAATATTGAACATTTATATATTTTGCCATCACAATCGTGTAACAAAATACATACTTATTCTGAACGGAACACTAAATACGAGTACCTTACAGTGTTTTATTATTATTGCGTGTAAAAGCGCTCTTCTATTAATATTTGTTTAAAATTTTAGCACCTTTTTATAATTTATTATACATTGATTATCGGAAATCTGTAGAAGGTTTCACAATATAAGTGTTGACTCTTAAGACTGTGAAATAACATAAAGTTAGGTGTCAAAAATATTGGCGGAATTTTAAATATTGTGGTTTAGTGCTTATAACCAGATGTAAGGAAGAAACGCCTTGCCTAAAAATAAATAAAATAAGAAAATACTAAAAAAATCTAATCTTCCTTTAGAAAAAATAGCATACGTTAAAAATACAGAACTTTTGTTAGTGAGAAAACAGGAAAATCTGTTTAATAAAATAAATAACTTCAATAAGTAGACAATATGATGGCAGACTGTTGTATATTATTTATCGTGATAAATGTAAGCCAGTTTTCTTTTTTATAAAATAGCAGAAAAAAGCTACTAACCGGAAAATCGCTTATAAATTCGAGTTATATTTTTAATGTAAGTAGGTTGACTCTGGTGGCCTAATTACTCCTTTCTTTGTAATGGAAAGTTCTATTTTCGACAGTACACACCTACTATAGTGTATTATGTGTACGAGACACAGCCACTGAGTTCTACCATTGTGTTGTGGTTGCTAGTGTATCAACTAGGTCAAAATTTATGATGGTGTATTGGTTTTTAAACAGTTTGGAGGGTATTACTTATAACACGTGTTTAATGACTGTATTATCATGTTCAAATTAACTTAATTTTCATATCTTTTTACTTTGTTGGCATTTTAATTAATTTTAGATAAAAAGACAAACTTGGCTGAGCTTAAGCGAACCTTATTGTTCGAAGGTCTGCACAAATTTTATTTCTGTGTGTCTTGGCTATCTGTGTATCTGACAGTACGATTATAAACAAACTGAGTACAAACATGTGACATTTCAACACGTGACATATTAACTCATGACGTCAAACTACCTGAACACATACAACGCCGTCACATGGTTATTTGGTGTGTTATTCAAACACTTCTCTGAAACCTAAATTAATGTATAAAATGTGAGCACATCAAGATATCGCGAGATATATTTAAAACGTATTTGCACTTATGTATTTGCAGGCTTTAAGTTCCATGATGATGCCGGTATATGTTATTTCACTGAAAGTCACTGAAGCCAATTCAAAAGGCTAGAGATTGTTTTACCAAGACGTTGTAAATATTTTCCTTTAGATTATCTGTTTTTCCACAGAAGAAAATGTGCTATAGAGCTGTAAATTTAGAAAGCAATGTTATGTGATACACGATGTCGTATAGACTTACCTTGCATTCAGTTAATTTTCACTCGGAATGTAAAAGAATTCAGCAAAATTCACGTTTTCTAAGTGTTGCGTTGGGAAACACAAAAAGCGTATTATGTTTTAGTAAAATAAAACTGTACCAAAAGTGTGCAGTTATAATATCTAAAACTTGATTTGTTTTTGTGAACGTTAAATCCTGCACTTCGAATTTCTTAAATTTGTAAGCCGACAAATGAGTGGTATAAATAAACATAAAAAAGTCGGAATTGTGATTTCTTTACTAATCTAAACGTTTAAGGATAAATAAGTAATTAAATTACGTTCGAAAGCAAATATTTTCAACGTACGATTATTTTGCCAATTTTTCATATAATAGTTGTCTCACTTAACGTCCTATTATTTTGGTATAATTAAAAATATCTAAAACTAATATAAAAAAAAAACTTGCACATTATGGATTATTTAAAGCAAATACAACTTGTCTTGGCAGACGAAGTTGCTTATATTTCACACAATATTGAAATTTATTTTAAATTTATATAAGTCTATTGGAAAGCATATTATGTATGAGGAATCGTCGTTAAAAGTATACAATTTGTTTTTAAATAAAAGGTTGAAAAAAAGTATTAGTTTGCTTAAAAATGTTATATACAACAACTTTTTGTGTTATATGTGAAGGCATGACCTTCTATGTTATATTTAAAAATGCATACAACAATATTTAAGATTCAAGATTCATATTTTTGAGTAATAGGGACATAAACACGTGCGTGAAAATATATTGAAACTTTGGTTTTTGTTTAAAAAGAACAAAATAGTAACTCGGGATCACAATAGATGTTAAAGAACCTATTTTATAAGAAAGGTGGGTGCTTAATCAATAGCGACAACAAAAGACTATTATAGATGTGGTTGAATGTTTTATATATTGTCAAGGGTTGGTATGATATCTCTACGGACACGTTGCAACGCTGTTGTTAGCCATTACGGTTTATATGAAATGAACACTGAAGCGTCATAACAATCCCAGTTGAGAGGAATATACATAACGGAATGTGTATTTATGCGGGACTGTTAATACAAAACACTACTACACTAAAGCGAAGCCATTTATCATTACAGCTTCATTAATGATTCATTTCTCTAAATGTGTTTCATTATAAATGATTTCATTGACAGAAATGTTTTTCATTGTTGGAAAATTTCATTTACGTAAGTGTTGTACAGAAATTAATTACGACATAACGTTACATTACGTTAAGGTTTTCATCGTAACCCTTTATTAGTTTCAGCTCGATTTTCTCTAGTAATCTTACACAATAAACTAATACATGTAAACATTATTTCTTAATACATCTTGGGGTAACAGAGCACACGCTATGTTAAGTTGGTGGTAGTATATTTGTATATAATTTTTGAGATAGAACGCTAGAAGTGTCCTGTCTGTATATAGTTTGATTTTTTTATACATTTAACAAAAAGCTAAATATTTACATTTTAGTACGAAAAGATTTATTCATGGAGCATTAAAATATAAAAACATTTTTGTATTACAGAAATACAAAAAAATTAAAATACGTGTTCAATAATAGCACACTCTGCCGTGCAATGAGTGTGTGTGTGCGTGCAAGCGTGCGTGCGTGCGAGCGTAGGTGTGTGTGTGTGTGTGTGTGTGTGTGTGTGTGTGTGTGTGTGTGTGTGTGAAATTTTCTGCAGTAAAATTTTCAATTTAGCCGGTTTGTAATGGACAGATTAATTTCTGAATATTGTGAAACAAGTTGAAAATATTATTTGTCTTTTGACTTATACGTAAATATTATAGTATGCAATAAATTTTAGACTATACAAATCTAAGTACTGACATGATCAAGAGTACTTTTTTTTCGGATTGATTTATTCTGCTATTATTTCGATGCCATTAAAAATGTTAAGACCAATTTAAAAAAATATTTACTAACGCTGACGGAACGAGTGTTTGCCATTGCTACAGCTCAACTGAAATATAATTTTTTTTAATTAGGTGTAAACGTACTTTTCATTCAAATTTCTTTTTTTTTTACAGAATAATTCATATATATGCAATAAAGACACAGTTTTCCTAAAAAAACCAGTTTGTGTTTGATATAAAATACCTTTTTGTTTTATCAAAGTTTATTAGATCTTAACAATACTATACTGAGAATTCACTGATTGGAAATTCAGTCCGTAGCTGCAGAGCACAAGGTATTAAAAATTACTACAATATTAACTAACAGCAACATTACGTTTTATTTCTAAAGTATAATCTGCAGCATAAAACGCTAATTAAATATGATGAAACTTCAAGATATATAATACTTGTTTATACATTTAATGCAATTAAGTTAAATCGAATAATAACCAGAGTCAGAGAGAGTTAATGTAAATAAATATGCCAGATTACAACGCCGGTTGTACATTGCTACAGTTTTCATTATAGAGAATGAAGAACAATTGTATATAATGAAAGGATAGGTGGAACTGAGTTAGGCCGTCAGACTAATACAACACTACACAGGCCAGTGTGTTGACTGTCGCACTGTGTGGGGTTAGCGAGGGGCTTTTCAGCACTTAACGCATTACTCTATTGTAGTACCGTCACAAAGCCACTGTAGTTTCTCATTATTTTCTAGCTTATCCACAAGACCAATCTTTCACTTTTCATGTACTCCTATATATTCCATTGATACACTGATTTATTACTTGAGGAGTAGACTATAACAAGGTAACTGCTTAATTTGTAATTGAAGTATCTTGCAGACAGGTGGAATAAACAGTTTTCCAGTCCATTAAACGAAAGGTGTTGTTAACGCCCAGCCAAATCTCATAGAAGTATCACAAATATGTCACTTTATTCAGAAGTAATGAGTTTTAAATTATCTCCACAAACAGACAGTTAGAGCGATTAACACATAGAAGAGAAGTTGTCCAAGTCTCCTGAGTGATTGGTTTCACTAACTCTCAGCTAACTAATTGGTGATATAAGTGATATTTCTCTATAATTTTTCCATTGTCTATCAAAGAAATAAGCTCATTTTTACAAGAAAGTAAACTCAGGTAAAAGTCTTGATCAGAGTTTGGTAGGAAACGAAGCCAGTTAGGCACTCTCAAGTTGTTAAAGATAAAAATACAGTTCTTCAGTTTTAGGTTTTTAACCTTAATCATTAGAACATGCGAACATCAATTGTGGAGGTCTAGCCTATTAAGCTGTTTGTTATGTATATGGCACTTACCTTTGCAATTGGACAGAAAAAAGAACTTTGAGGGTTAATATTCATCATGGAAGATAGCAAAACACACTTTAAAGATATCTTTTCATCTAACAGCTTGCTCTTGTAACGTTTCTTTGGTTAACAATTTTAATATTCCACTAATTGCAATGAATTCCAATGTGAGCGAATGATGTGGCAGCAGATAAGACATATTCATGCAGTAGGAACAATCCCGTACACCGTGGTTTAACTCACTAAGCACTGTATCCAAACGAAAAGATAACATGAAAAATATAACATTTGTTAATAAATTAGTATAAATTAAAATTTAATTTTTAGAATTTTAAAGTGTTTTTTACTGTGGTGAAAATATTCCTACAGTATAGGTGGATGAAATTGAGTATTCATTGATAAACGTGGTGAAGAGAAAGAATTATTATTTAGTACACACAATTATTTTCTTAAACTAAACATATTGTTACTTGCTTTCTTGTGTTCATACTACCACTATGGTATTTTTTTTTTATAAATAAATTTTGTACACTAAAATTACATAGCAAATTATTAAAATCATTCAGGAACTTCTATAAAGTATTATGTTTTAAACATATTCGTCACGTATTTTCAAACTTACTTAAATTTACAATTCCCAAGTTCTGACCACGTACACATCACAGGGGTTAACGTGATGCTTTAGCCGACACAGACGTACCAGGAATATTAACGTGTCATCATCTCAAGGGCAAACGCTATATAAGTTGTAAAAGAGCTGATTTACATGCGGGTTTCCTTCTGAAACTATTTAGTACCATTTTTTATTAAACTGTTTCCTTTCCTAATCCATTTTCAACAGCTTTTGGCAAATAACAGTTATACTGACAAAGTACGTTACATTCAGCTAGAACGATTTTATCACAATCATTGGCTACTATCAAAATCCAGTTCTTAATTTTCAAGAAAAGTATGAATTTTGTGAAATCATTCTCCGTATGTACTAATTATTTGCAACTAACAGAACAATTTTTTAGTTTTTGAAAGTGAAGAAAACATTTTCAATCTAAATGAGATTGCTGTAAAGTTCTATGTAAAATGAAGCAGTGGAATATTTATATCATGGAACATAGTAAATATCCGATGCGTAAAATCCAAAAATGGATAATACTGTTTTATCACAAGTTTATGCAGTAGACTGACAATATGGTGTTACCACCATGGCATAGAAATAATTACATTAGTACAAATATTGTTTGAGGATTTAAACAGATCAAAGGATTCTTAATTAAGTACCTACTTAAAAAAGTAATCAGAATAGTCATTTATGAAATTAATAAGCATATGCACAGCCAAAATCTCGTATAAATATTTCGTACATGATACGAATACTTTATACATAACATAATAAAGTATGTTTTAATGTATATTGAATATTTATTTTAAAGATATGCAGCAACCTTTTATTTTGATTTAATTTATTGTTCATTGTAGAAGTGTATGTGTACAATGAAGCAAGTTGTTATTTTTTTAAATTGTAAAGAGTTCATTTATTTATGTTGTGTAAAGAAATTTAAATATTAATTTGTGTAACTGCCAGCGGTTTAGTTTAGTTTAGTTTGTTATGTCAAGTTCATATTAAGAGTACATTAATTTTAGTTAGGATGGCTGCTTTGGTAATAATTGAAGGTTTTGTACTTTGTTTGTGCTATATCATGTCCTGTAGCTGTCATGTAAAATTGAAAAAAAAAAATAAATAAATAAATAATTTTCAAAATAGCATGTTAAAACATAAGAAGTAATAACATATAACTCTAAAATTAGCCGTCAGCAATACACTAATAAGCTTTCATAGCTTTAGGCGGAGTATAAATACTATCTTGTAATTCAATCATTACCAAACAGCTCTGTTACCAAGCAGCTCTGTTATGAAACAGCTCCGTTATAATAGTCCAATTACAATGATTTGCGGCAGTAACTAAATGAGACCCTTTGTACAGAGGCTGACATTTATTTGGAATTATTCAAATTTGAGGACCATGATTTATTTTACTGCTAAATTTATATTCTAGTTCAGCTGTTTTTTATACATACCACATACAACGTAAGTCTATGGTTACTTACGTTACTACATATTGGCATGGTACTACTTAATTTAACATAAAACTAACCTTTTTAACAGTGCATTAAACTACACAGATCAGGTGAACAAAGTGTAGTGGTTCAACTAATACGTGCAATGTGTGAAGACGCTACTTATATAATTGTAAATAACAGATATCAATAAAGAAATGTTATAATATTTTTTGTATTATAAATTTATTTGTGTCTTATGACACAAGATAAAGGTAGTATCCTTCGAACTTTGCCTATTTATTTAACTGAATCTTATTTATCTTTGCCCCTCGTTTCGCTTTTTCAGAAATTGTCCATATTTAGTCAATAAAATGATTAGTCTAATTGTAATTTGTTGCTTGTTGATACTTTACTTCCTTCATCAATGCTCTATTTTATTTCTGATAATTAATTTTACGCGTATCGGTATTTTATTTAGCTTTAGGGACGTACCGATTTTATTTGTGTATTTTTAGGTCCTTTACTTTACTCCATTAATGGGATTATTCTCTGCATCAGTGATATTTCTCAAAATTTTACTTTTTTACTGTGCTTCATTTTAAAATTTATTTTTTTTATTTTATCGGGTTTCATAAACACTTTCATAATTTAAATAACATCCTCTTACCCAGTTTTAATATATCAATCTATAATCTCATTTTAAACAGTCACTTTAACTTATTATACATATTACTTAATCGTGTAAGTGCTTCCTTTAAGGCAACTTTTCACTGATAAATCTATAAATGACTGAGTATTTCCCGGATTTTTGAGTTGTTAAACATTAATTTAGTTGCAACGACAGTTACACTCTAAAGTAGTATTTTGAAGTTTTTTTTAAATCCTCTTTTAAATGCATTACTTCGTATTTTTAGTTCTTATTCTTCAAAACTTTTATGACTGTCTATGTGCTTTTCTTCACCCTTTATTTTCAAAAATTTATCAGGGCGTTGATATTATTTTCAGCATATAAACTAATATCATCTTTATCCTTCTTTTGTTGTTTTTACATAGTTTTATGTATCCAAATTAACCGCCAGTGGTCCGTGTTACAAGTATATTAAACAAGCAGTGAATTTTAAAGATTCCGAATACTTTTAAAACACACATCTATTTAATAAATGATTATGTTATTAATATGGACTATCTGTGGTTTAATATCAATTTATTAAACAAGAAAGGACATATAGTTTTCCAGAAGACATATGTTTAGAAATACTCTCTAAAATGTTATGAATTCGTATTTCCGCTGCGTCACTTTTTCATGTTTTGAAACTGATAACGATTCTTCAAAAGTTCACATTAGATCGTGGTTAATGTTGTACTTTTAGTTGTAAACATAGGAAGTGATTTGTAAGTAAGTACAAAGAATCGGCAAAGTATGCGATATATTAAGAGCTTTATATCATTTGTTATGATGAGATGGTAAACAAGAAATAAAATTAATTTGTATTCCTGTACTAAATATATGCTTTATAAAGGGTCGAAGAGGAACGTAAAATTGCAATGGAAATCCTCAATTGGTAAACATATTTTAAAGTAAACCCTTATTAGTGCTATATTTTATTATGGACTGTAAACAAGGCTTTATGGAAGTCTAGCATCTGATTAATAATTTTTACATATATTATTAACTGAAGGAGGAAATAAAACGTAGTTTATACCAATGAGTGAGGGTTTCGGGTTCCGATTTGGTAATGAGTTATTTCTGTGCCAGAGAGAGGGAAGACATTAAGGCCACCTCCCTGATCCTGCTTTTATCTTTCAGCATTGTTATTGAATATCATATTTACCGATACCAGGATGTAGGATCTGGTGAAATGTGTCAACTCTGCACTTCTAACATTTAATAGCATAATAAAAGCTAGTATTAGACAATGAAATTTAAAAGTTTTCATATACTACGTACTAATGTTTTATACCGAAGATGTATATTGGCTATGCCAGATAATCCAATACAGCAAAACAAAGGCAAATCTGAATTGTAAAGAAAGATACTGAATGATTTAAAAAATATATTAAGTTAGAGTGCAAAATCCTGATTAAATACTTTTTTCAATTAAATTAACACGTCAAACGCAGATGCACCATGCCAATTATGTTGCAGTGACATCAGTCAATCAAACCATACTTAATATTATTACGTCTAAATTATAAATATCCCAAAGATGTGCTTCATTTTCAACTAGTGACAACATTTTTCATGCGGTTTAAAATATTTTTCATGATATTTGGATTTTGATCGATGGAATTCTGAACATTAATGCTGTATTAATGTGTGAAATAAAATGCTTTAAAAATATTGTGTGAATCTTTTGTAAACGCTTTCGCCTAAGTCCACCAAGTTGTCTTGTACGTATGTTCCTAGACATTGCAAAAGTTGAACAAATTGTCTTGGGAAACTAACTAGACCTTACTAACAGCAAAACAGGAATATAAAATGACATTAGTCTAGATACTTCTTGTGAAACTAGTTACAAAATAAATGAATTGCCTCTAATCGTTTTCTTGTATTCAACTCATAGAAATTCTTCTTTGAATCAAAACTTTTAATTTTTCGCTTTTCAGATATTTTTTAAAAGCAATATGATGTATAGCTCACTATTTGGTAACTATAAATGTTGTTTAATTTGCAGAAAAAATTATATTTATATCTAATATTTATATTAATCTTTATATTATTATAAGATGATACTATTGCGTCATGTAATAAGAAGGCATGAGTGGTTTAACTTTAGAAGACATTAAATTAAATATTTCCTAACGAAGATTAGAAAGGATGTTGATTTTTTATCACAAAGACAAATAACAAAGGTCACTTTGGTTATGAGGTCATTTGTAATGATTAAAAATAAAAAAATAATGTTTTTTAATTATTATTTTAAACTCTTCTATTCTTAAACTATTTATTAGGCAAAGCTTTCTCTGAGAGGCAATTTTAATAGAAGAAAATAAAGTTACATTTGATTAACAGTTTACCCACCATTAACAAGCATCCCATTACGTAATAACACCCCTCACATAGACTATTTACACATCGACCGAGTATACAATTCGAGGTAATGATCATGTTTACATGATGATCGTTTGGAAAATTAGAGCCAATACACGTGTAAGTGACCGATAATGTAAACTACGTTCGAGTATCTGTACGAGTATTAGTGTCGGTAGATTTAACATTGACGATTTGATGTATCGGTTTAACACATCCCAATACAATTTTATATGGTATAATAAACTTTCAAAAATATTGTTAAAGTACTCACTAATACCTCATAGTTTCTTATGGATTATTAATTTGTGATTTGCATAATCATTATAACAGAATAAAACATTGTTTTATTTATGACACTAACTGTATTACTATAGGTTAAAACACTCAGATTTCCTTTAGTCCTAAAAGTACCTTTGTGCTCGCTTCCTGATTAACATGATATTCAGGATTGGTAAGGTTGGGAGTAGGGGTCGCATCTTGCTAAGATCTATGAGGAAGGATAGTATGCATTATATATATATATTTATTATTATTTTACTTTTGTAAATTTTGTTGCTGTGTTGTAATTTTTTATTATACCTTATTATACGTTTTTGAAAACGGCAAAGCCGAAATATTAAAGGAACTTTATATCAAGAAGTCTAATAATTGATATAATAGAGCAATTCTGCTTTGATTACACCCGAAGTGAATATATATATATATATATATATATATATATATATATATATATATATATATATATATATATCTTCAATAAGAATAGAAAAGAATAGAAGAAAAGAACATAAAAATTCTCTATATTTTCGTCATAAGACATTTTCAAGAGATATACAGAAGGTAAATAAGCAAATATATCAACAAAAAATAATAAACAAAAGAAACATCATATGTTAATAAAACTAATTTTGAATTACGTACAAAGAGTAAATAATTTTGCTTATTACAAGGAATATAAAGTTATAAATTAAAATTGTAACATGTAATTTATACATACTGCTATCCGTATCTCAAATTTAGACCATCCGGATGTTTAGTTTGTAGCACCCTCTGATGAGCTATTTCTAAATAATTTATTTTAAGTTTATGGGGGTTCTGAATTTTGTTAATACTTTTTAGAGAAAAGCATTCATCGAATTTTTTGTTATGCTCCATTGCGTGGGCCGAAATAGGATTTGATTTAATTTCAAGATTTGTATCGCTGCGATTTTTGTTCATTCTAATGTGCAATGGAGTTATAGTCTGACCAATGTAGTCCTTCGGACAGTCTTTACATGACAATTGGTAAATAACATTGCTGGATTCACAAGTCATTTTACCAATTATCGGATAATTCCTTTTCGTTGTGCTGCTACAGAAATGTTTTGAACTTATTATTAAATTACATGTTTTGCAGCGAGGCTTAAAACAGGGTTCACAGCCAAAAGGTTTATACGTGATATACATATATCCGTCATATCACGTTCGAAGAAAGGGGTGCCAGCTTCGTACGAGTCTCTCCAGTCAGAGCTGGCTATACCCAGGCTAGCAACTTCGATAGCCCCACCAACTCCAACAGTCATCTCCCGCAGCAGACTAGACCTATCGATCTACCCTTACATCACCTATATCTCAATATTTGAGGTTAATGATATGCCACTCTAGGATATCCATGGGATTGCCTGAACTTAAGTGACACAATCGGTTTTGATGTACCAAGTTTACATTAAACTGAAAGATATAAACCAATTAGAAGTGAAACCTCTCGGGATACAAACTAAAATCATACAGGCAGTTAAAATAAACGAGGTCAGTAAGAGTTTGGGTTTTAAAGATAGTTTCCAAGCTCAAATTATGGAGTTGTTATTTCTGTTTTAGCTTAAGTTTTGCCGAACACTAACACGCATCATTTCAATGTTTGCCTAGATAACAGAAAACAACACCTGTGCCTTGATTAATGTACCATGACTCTTTAGCTCCATTTAGATGTATGTAGCATTAATTAGTTTTTTAGTAATAGATTTTATCCATGGTTTTAAATTCATCTAATAATAAACTGCAGTTTTAAATCACATTAAGAACAACAATACATAAATGAAGTAAAAAAATGCTTTATAAAAGATTCTTAGAATAAACCTTTAATACAATTTCTATTAAACATATACAGAGCAACGTATAATTTTATAAACTAAACTAGCCTAAAACTTAGTCTGGTGTACTTCGCTCTCTCCGCCCTCCACGTTTAACTACTTTTTCAAGGGCAAATGGCCCTTCTTATACACTGGTATGTTTAATCAATGTTTTCTCTGGTATTTATTTATGTGAAATATCACATATAAATATATAAAATACTATTTAAAGCAAAAACTATATTTTCAAAAATTATTTTTATATTAATTTGTTGTAAAAATTAAAATAAATCTTTTAAAAGAAAAAAGAGCACAGCAATATTTTGGTAAAATTGAAATTTATAATTAATAATAATTACCACATTATCCATATAAATTAATTTACTGCGATTTTTAATCCGTACTCAAAACCCCAGGGCGCTCTACTATACAATCACTTGGGGGAATCGAGCTACCCAAATTCCATAGTAATTCATTGGATTGTGTAAACCGAAGACTAAATTTTTAATGTATCATCATATATCGTTGTAAAAACCACATGTTCACTTAGCTGCCACGATGTTTGAACCAAGTAATTACTTAGATTGACTCAATAATTTTTATACCGACTTTATCTTTACTAAGACTTTACACTAAATTAACTGATATCAAGTAGTTTTATAATTTCTTATGTGGCAGTAATGAATTGATAGCTTTAAAGATTTGTGAACAACTTCGACGGTGTGTCGTTTACTTTAATTGGTAGCATCTCATTACTCGTATATTCCTATCAAACTTTGCATCCTTGATTATTAGTATTTAAATATTCATATTAAAAATTTGTTTCCTACAAATGTAAAAAATGTGCTTCCTAAAATGTGTTTATATAAATGATTTCTGATTATTTACACAATGAACACTTTAATCGTTCTAGTCTCTATTTTAAACAGACTGGGTAGTTTCACAAATTAATACTAACAACTGTAATACGACTGAATCCTAATTACACTTTATAATTAGTAATTAACTTAATACTTTATCATTAGTCCTCCACGACATATTTCATACAAAAAATGACATATTTTCATAAAATACTCAGGAAAATTGTTTATATCCAATTTAAGTCACGTACATTCCGGTTACGGAATTCCACAAGTGCCGTCGTGTTTGTGACTAGATAAGGATCACGGCGTGTTAACCTTACTCTGCAGCAGTACCAGAATAATAAAATGTAGTCAGCTCAAGGTGAAATACTACAAAGGAATGCTGATTTCCCTTGTGGTTGCCTTTCAGAAATGATACATTCAATGGTTCATACCAAAATTCGATCAGATGATTAATAACACAAACAATTTATATTGGCACGGTACATTTAATTCATCTTAAGAATTTTTCACCTACAATTCTCTACTCCAAGAATTAAATCCCTATCGTATGAATTTCCTTAAATCATTCCTCTGAATTATTCTAAACATAAAATAATTGCACACAATTCTAAAACGATGAAAGAATCACCTGTGAAGTGGTTTTGTACTACTGTTAAGTTGGAGAACTACATTCCCGATCGAGTTTGTTAAAAAATCCAATATCCACGTTCATATCTTAGAATAATTATGTGATTGTGTTCTAAACCGATTGCCAGTTTTATTGTTGATATTGTATGTCGGATGTACTAAACTTTTTAAATTCTATTTCAGAGACAAGAATTTGAATTATCCATATTTTACTCGCTGGTGGGAAAAAAAGCATTAAAAGTAACTAAATAGACTATGAGGATTTACCATTGTATGGTTTTAAGAAAATTGGAATTATTGTAAAGATAAAAAATTACTTTAACAGGTTTGTATAATTAAAGGAATGTAATGTTTATGTGGTAACAGATAATCCATCATATCGAATTTAAAGCAGATGATAAGGCCTTGTCACTACTTTATGCTGTAATATATTATGGATGATAACATCTCTAAAACATGTAAGCTGAGGGACATCCACGTCAGCGTTTCCTTGGATTTAACAAAACAAAAAAAAATTATAAATAATCATTGTTTACCATTTAAATAATGTCGCCTAAAACTATTAAAAAATTGTAGTAAGAAAGGTTTGATATATTATTAATTTTTTCTGGGATATTAAAGTACCTTTCCATCACTACCTCTTGAAGAAGAACGCTTTTAAACTGGTTAAAGTTGGTTTAAAAACTTAATTAAATGTTAATCTTGGCGAAGTAAAATGTTACAATCTACTATTTAAGACTGTTTTAGTCATAAAGTTATAATTATAACAATGTATATTGCGGTATGATACAATTAACTGAAAGTAGCCGTCAGCTATATATTAATCACTATAAATTAGCTTTATAGCTGGAGTGGGAAGGGTAAATAATTGGATCATCAACAAACAGCTCTGGTATAATTGTCCAATTACAATGTTGTGCGGCAATAACTCATTGAGGCTGGCATTTATTTAACGTAATGTGTAAGTAATGTAATACGTAAATAATTTATGCTTCATCGACATTAGCTTTCTTAGCTAAACTTTATTTGTTAATTAATAAGTAGAGGACTAACTTTATATAAACAAAATGAAAATAAAGTGTTCTACTCAAACGTTATAGTGATTTACCAGCTACCTATTACAGTTTCAAATAACATATTTGAACTAAAATACATTTGTGTGTGTGTGTGTGTAGTTTAATGAAAATATGTCATTTTTGTATGAAATATGTCGTGAGACTAATGATAAAGTATTAAGTTAATTACTAATTATAAGTGTAATAGGATTCAGTCGTATTACAGTTGTTAGTATTAATTTGTAAAAAATACCTAGTCTGTTAAAATAGAGACTAGAACGATTAAAGTGTTCATTTTTGTAAATAATCAGAAATCATTTATATAAACACATTTTAGGAAGCACATTTTTACATTTGTGAGTAACAAATTTTTATATGAATATTTAAATACTAATAATCAAGGATGCAAAGTTTGATAGGAATATACGAGTAATGAGATGCTACCAATTAAAGTAACGACACACCGTCGAAGTTGTTCACAAATCTTTAAAGCTATCAATTCATTACTGCCACATAAGAAATTATAAAACTACTTGATATCAGTTAATTTAGTGTAAAGTCTTAGTAAAGATAAAGTCGGTATTAAAATTATTGAGTCAATCTAAGTAATTACTTGGTTCAACATCGTGGCAGCTAAGTGAACATGTGGTTTTTACAACGATATATGATGATACATTAAAATTAGTCTTCGGTTTACACAATCCAATGAATTACTATGGAATTTGGGTAGCTCGATTCCCCCAAGTGATTATATAGTAGAGCGCCCTGGGGTTTTGAGTACGGATTAAAATCGCAGTAAAATTAATTTATATGGATAATGTGGTATTTATTATTAATTATAAATTTCAATTTTACCAAAATATTGCTGTGCTCTTTTTTCTTTTAAAAGATTTATTTTAACTTTTACAACAAATTAATATAAAAATAATTTTTGAAAATATAGTTTTGCTTTAAATAGTATTTTCTATATTTATATGTGATAAATTCCACATAAATAAATACAGAGAAACATTGATTTAAACATACCAGTGTATAAGGGGGCCATTTGCCCTTGAAAAAGTAGTTAAACGTGGAGGGCGGAGAGAGCGAAGTAACACCAGACTAAAGTTTTAGGCTAGTTCAGTTATAAAATTATACGTGCTCTGTATATGTTTAATAGAAATTGTATTAAAGGTTTATTCTAAGAATCTTTTATAAAGCATTTTTTATTACTTCATTTATGTATTGGTTGTTATTAATATGATTTTAAAAACCGCAGTTTATTATTAGATGAATTTAAACCATGGATAAATCTATTATTAAAAACTAATTAATGCTACATTAATCTAATGCAGCTAAAGAGTCATGGTACATTAATCAAGGCACAGTGTTGTTTCTGTTATCTAGGCAACATTGAAATGATGCTTGTTAGTATTCGGCAAAACTTAAGCTAAAACAGAAATAAACAACTCCATAATTTGAGCTTGGAACTATCTTTAAAACCCAAACTCTTATTACCTCGTTTATTTTAACTGCCTGTATGATTTTAGTTTGTATCCCGAGAGGTTTAACTTCTAATTGGTTTATATCTTTCAGTTTAATGTAAACTTGGTACATCAAAACCGATTGTGTCACTTAAGTTCAGGAAATCCCATGGATATCCTAGAGTGGCACATCACTAACCTCAAATATTGAGATATAGGTGATGTAAGGGTAGATCGATAGGTCTAGTCTGCTGCGGGAGATGACTGTTGGAGTTGGTGGGGCTATCGAAGTTGCTAGCCTGGGTATAGCCAGCTCTGACTGGAGAAGACTCGTACGAAGCCGGCACCCCTTTCTTCGAACGTGATATGACGGATATATGTATATATATATATATATATATATATATATATATATATATATATATTCACTTCGGGTGTATCAAAGCAGAATTGCTCTATTATATCAATTTATTAGACTTCTTGATATTAAAGTCCCTTTAATATTTCGGCTTTGCCGTTTTCAAAAAGGTATTATAAGGTATAATAAAAAATAACAAACACAGCAACAAAATTTACAAAAGTAAAAATAATAATATATATATATATATATAATGCATACTATCCTTCCTCATTGATCTTAGCAAGATGCGGCCCCTACTCCCAACCTTACCAATCCTGAATATCATGTTAATCAGGAAGCGAGCACAAAAGTACTTTTAGGACTAAAGGAAATCTGAGTGTTTTAACCTATAGTAATTACAGTTAGTGTCATAAATAAAACAATGTTTATTCTGTTATAATGATTATGCAAATCACAAATTAATAATCCATAAGAAACTATGAGGTATTAGTGAGTACTTTAACAATATTTTTGAAAGTTTATTATACTATATAAAATTGTATTGGGATGTGTTAAACCGATACATCAAATCGTCAATGTTAAATCTACCGACACTAATACTCGTACAGATTACTCGAACGTAGTTTACATTATCGGTCACTTACACGTGTATTGGCTCTAATTTTCCAAACGATCATCATGTAAACATGATCATTACCTCGAATTGTATACTCGGTCGATGTGTAAATAGTCTATGTGAGGGGTGTTATTACGTAATGGGATGCTTGTTAATGGTGGGTAAACTGTTAATCAAATGTAACTTTATTTTCTTCCATTCCACCCCCCCCCCCCCCCACCCCCCCCCCCCCCCACCCCCCCCCCCCCCCACCCCCCCCCCCCCCCACCCCCCCCCCCCCCCACCCCCCCCCCCCCCCAACTCAGAGAGATGTCATCTCCCAGAGGTTTTATTCTTTGAATAACTTCTTCCAGCCAACGTTTGGTGTGCTCGTTGATGCAGGAAGCAATTAAAACACCTTTCTCTAGGTAGGTGCCCCGCAAACGATGAAACGGAAACCATCCTCCAGGGGTTGGATTTCTTCCATAATTGCGTCCTCGATGGCTTCTCTCCTTGCTCTGCACTACGCTTTCGCTTCCGGGTAGCCTTCGAGGGCTATGGCCATTTTGATCGCGGCGACCTCTCTGTAGGTAGCCTTGGGTGTGCTACCAGAGGCCTCGGGATCGTGGGCTTCGGGCTTTTGGGTTACCCTCCTAGCCTTCTTTGCGGGTCCCTCAGCGGAGGGCGGGGTGACCAAGGTGCCTCTGGGGCGTTTGGCCGACCCCTCCCCCGCCTTGGTACCCGCAGTTGGGACCCGGAGTTGAGACCTCCTGCCGTTCTGGGTTCTTTTTCTTCTTCTTTTTCCCCCTCCTCCACTTGGAAGGGTCCAAAAGCTTCACCCTTTTTCGAGAAGTTTAGCCTTTAGTGCTTCTCTTCTTTGAGCAGTGGTGAGATTGGGCCTCTTCATTCTGAGGTTGCCGAGTTGCTCTGTGGCATCATCCAGCGTACCTGTAGACATGGGAGTGCTTGGGCTGTTGAGTAGCTGATCTTCTATATCTTGAAGGGATTTTGCTTCCTCAGCGCTTGTACTGCCTTCCTCAGATAAAGCCTTGCCATGTATGGGAGCTTCAGTGTGCAATGGAACCTCCTGTGTTCCTAAGGCACTTTGTTGAGGAGAAGGTAGGGATGTTGGCATAACAACCTCTTGAGTTGTTGTGTTGCCAGGTGGTGGTGGTATGTGCGAGGTAGCTTCAGGAGCTACCTCAGCAGGAAGAGGTAGGTTAGAAACAGCTTCAGGAACTGTTTCAAGGGTTGTTTGGTTTTGGTTTTTGTTTCTGTTTCTTTTCATATTGTTCCCACGAGAAGCTAGGGAATGGAAGGTCGACCCAGACAGAGCCCCGCATGCCTGGGTAAGCTGTTTTTAAACTGGAGGGTCGCCGGTGTCCAGAGAGTCCGCATAGTAAAGACTGGTTTTTCACCAGCCACATTTCAGCCCTGGCCTACGCTGTTCCACCACCGTGGCTTGGCCCCTAGTGGGAGAAATGAAAGGGAAACTAAATCGAAGAGTTGAGGAAACTTTACCTCAGATAGAAGAGAGTGAAGAAGAGAGATAGGCTGACACATAGAAAAGTGTGCCAGCCATAGGCCTCCAGAACAAGAAGAGAAGGGGATCTGGAGCATTAGCTAGGGTACCTCGGGGTCGCCACTACTCGTACGGCCTCGAAAGTAAGACCGCCCCTGAGGGGTTTCACACGGTTACAAAGACATGTTTTTGTTGTCTAAGAGATGGGGCTTTGTAATAGGCCTGTAATGTATCACATATTACATAATATGGGCTATATTAATTATCATCTTGGAGTGAGTATTACCTTTTATTCTGCCCAAATACCTTTTCTGTTAGTTTGATATATAATTTACCAACGATAAAACGTTCATCGTTATATCAATACGGTAAGTGATTATTGTTCGGAATATTTATTGATTTACTGAACTTATACCAGTAAATAGAAAACTTGAAGCTGGTAAATTTCTTGACAATAAAAATATTTTACATAATGTAACTGCACCAAAAAAATTTCATAAGGGACAGGTGCACATTTTCTGATAACAATGATACCGTTTGATCGTACTGCTAGTTTTTAATGTTATGGTATTTTTTTAAATTTACTATAAAATGTCAATATTATATATTTGTTGCCTTCTCTAAATATTCTTAATAATAGCTTATATTTCACATTAACTTATTTTTGCAGAATAATACAGCATACAAATTATCGTATTATGAATACATTTCAACAATTAAAATACATAAATAAACAACGAGTTCTGTACAGAGACGAACAAACCGATGTATAATTATAAAAATATAAAAGTTCCTTATGGATTGAAACTAGACAAATGCCTAAACGGCTATTCTTTCCAAAAAGTACTTCCTGATATCTGATCGTTACTTAGAAAACGTTGATAGCCAAATATTATTGGGACTACAAGAACACAGAAGACGTAATTAAATACAATAAACTAGTGAACATTCTATGCAGTAATTTTTTTAATGCAACAAGAGATTGTAATTTTATTTAATTAATAAAGGGTTAAGTTAATTATAACCTAAGTTTTAACGTAAAGAACCTAAAAAGTTCTAAGACGCCGTTTTCAGGCAGAACATGAATAAGATTTTCATTGCCCCCAAAATTGAAAATACAATAACAAAAAAATTCAAAATATTCTGGATGTCTAGTATCAGATGATTATATAAATAAATTTAACAATTTATAAATAACTCCGTAGCATTAAAATGTAACATAATGAAAAATATTTCATTATAAACCAGAGCCTCTTTGGTACCGCAACTGGTATTAATATTTTCCGCTTATGAAACATTCCTATCATTTTTCGTGCCTTGTTTCACGTTTACAAGACATTAAAATAGTAATTTTGTAAAAATCTCTGTAAGCCACTCCTAATTAGAACAAAATAATCTAAAATAATGGAAATTTTTTATAGAATTACTACAATTTAATATTTTGTAGATAATATTTCTGTTTCCCACCAGTTTATCGATACGTTTTTTAACTGTTTTGTAATTATTAATATTCACTTGCTGAATTTCCGAAACGTTTCCAGATTTTAAAATTTTTATATGGCAATTTTTTTCTTAAAAGTCTTTAGCAGAAAATATTTTTTAATTTTCTTACTCAAATATGTTTTAATACCGATTTCATCGGTATTCAAATGATACTTTTATTTAACACATTCTAAAACATCTATAAAAATGCTAACTAGACTATATATATTTATTAGAAAAAATCTTTGAACTAATTTAAATAAACGTTATTTTTAATTGAAAAATAAAAAAAATTGATTTTTTTTATAATAGGAATAATATTATGTAACTACTGAGACGTTCTTAGTGTAATGTACATGTGGGTTCCTAATTTTACTGAAGTGGTGGTTCCTTTTCCTCTAGTAAGGACTGCAACATACTTCCTTTTTTTGCGAGAGGGACGGCTGAGAATTATACTAATTACACCTCGATATTTTGGTGAAAATGCATCATAATTATGAATATTCTAACTTTATCTGAGAGTTTTCATTATATAATATACACACAATCCATTAAACCAATCTCAATTATTGGCCTTTATGACGATCAACAATTTATAAAAGTAAAGGTCTCAAAGTTTTATACCACTCCTTCATATTTTATTACAATATAGTGTAACAATATTCTATGCTATTACAACATTCCTGCATATTTCATTTCAATATATGGTAAAAATATTGTATGCTATTACAAAAAAACGTAATATATTTTCAAAGGTCTCTTAAAACAAACTATGATTAGATGCTATTAACTGATGACCTGTGGATAGTAAGTAGTTATGTACCAGCTCTTGAACAAAATAAACAAATTCAATTATTTTCCTTCCTCCAAACACTGTCAATTTTCAGTGCAAGTACATATAGCTCGTAATGTTATTTTTTATTTTGGGGATGTACTATAGCATACTAGTTGTGGTATAAAGAGCATCACCTATAAACAAACACTGAAACCAACGGAAGGAACCCTAGATTTGACGTTATAAAGCTACAGTTGATTAAACGCAATAGGTCATTGCTTGTACTCATCAATGGAATATTATACTCATTGCAATAACAGAGTATGTATTACAAATATTAAAATACATAGTCTAAATGACTATTGCCATTTCCCATATATTGAATAAAATTAACATGTAATTTACTTCAAGAGCAATGACTGCATTGCAAGTGATGGATATATAAACTTAATACTCTATAACTTATTCAGTAACTAACGAATACCAACTATAAAGCGGAAACATGAATAAATCATGATTTAATTGAAAATGATTGATATAAGGTGAATATTTATTATCTTATTTAGTAGCTAATGACTACCGCGTGTAAGCCTAAACATGAATTAATTTAATATTATTGATATAAGGTGCATATTCATTACCTTATTTAGTAGCTAATGACTACCGCGTATAAGCCTAAACATGAATTAATTGAATATGATTTATATAGGGTGAATATTCATTACCTTATTTAGTAGCTAATGACTACCGCGTATAACCCTAAACATGAATTAATTGAATATGATTTATTATAGGGTGAGTATTCATTACCTTATTCATTAACAAATGACTACCGCGTATAAGCGTAAACATTTACTACATGTTATTGCTTAACGACGCAAACTAAAGCAGATAGCTTAAATTTGGGGCATTACAAATTACACAACAAAATTCATCAAACTGTTACTGGCTTTTGACACGGGATAACTGCGTATATTACTAATATTGACGTTCAGTAGCTTATTCAGTAACTAATGACTAACCCCTATAAGCCCTAACATGTCATGGATGTCGGTATTTCATCACCCAAGTTATGGTAGATAATCTGGACTGGGAGCTATTAGTGTCGAACAAAGCCCTACATCAAACTGCTACGTAATAGCCTTTGCCACGTCGTACAGCAACTACCAAAGATCTATATACTTAGAGAACAATACGATTAATAAATATAGGTATTCTGTAGAAAGATACTTAATTGGAAATTTCACAAAATGATTCCTGTAAGTTTTGGCACACTCCATTTATGAATATTCTGGTGTAAATGACCGACCATATGGCATTGAGTTAGTTTATAAAACTCTATGTAAACATTTAGGCACGTTTGCACATAAAAACTACCGAGTTTAGTTCCCTGAAAAAATACTATATTAGACCCTAGTAAATAGAGTAAGAAATGTCAGTGCACGTTTTTTGTTATTTTTGTTATTCACCGCATCAAAGCATATAACTAAAATTTTCCCTGAATTCTTTTGTGCCAGATACCTTTTTAATTATCCAGTAACTTTATGGCAATTATCACATTTATACGATTTCATTACAATAGATTAAAGTTAGTACAAGAAAGTAATTGAAACCATACGTGTTGCTAATTAGTTGGTAACTGTGGTAAAATGCGTCAGCCACAAAATTGCATACATAAGTGTTTTATTTCGTTCTATACCACTGTTCGTCCATTTTAGCCAATTAGAAACATTGCCAATTAAAGGCTTTATTGTACAATTGTTATATTAAACGAGAAGCTTTGGTATTACAAACCTGCATCGTTAAAATTACATCGACAAAATTAAGTAAATCGAAACAATATGAGGTATTACAGTTCAGTTATTCAATAGATATGTAGGGCAGATTGAATGTGTTATGAGCCATAGGTACCTGTTGTATTCCTTTTTTCAATAATAACAAACCCCTTCTGAATGTAAGGGATAATTTAAATAAATATGCAATGTTTTATAACCATGTATTATTATATATTATAATCTTGCATAAGAAGGTAACAACCCTATTTCTATCATACAGTTCTACTATGTGCTCTGTTTTGTTTTAACCCATTTAAAGGCTTGTTGAGTTTCATAAATTCCTAATTAGATTAGAGTGAGGTGATTTTATAACACCCAGCAAGGATCACTTCTGGCTAGTTTATACCTTCTAGTTGAACCCATCACTGGGCACAGCAAAAACCGATGTCTCACTTAAATCTGGGCAACTTTATGGATGTCCAGGAGCGGCACATCACTAACCACAAATGTCGAGATTCTAGAATTCATGGGCAATTCGATAGGTCTAGTCTATTTTGGGAGATAACTTTAGGAGTTCGGGGCGATGGTTCCCTAACCTCAGAGGTTATTGCTAATCTCAACAAGGGTATTCCACCCCCTGACTACTTTGACTGGAAAGGGTGGTTCAGAGCTGGCCTCCCCTTCTTCCGTGTACTCTTCTTGGTGTGTACTGATATATACTGCCCAGTCGTAGAGCATATGTTATGTATTACTTACAATAATTCGCCATAAACCATAATTCGAATCCATTACTCTAGAGACTAGAAAACATAAATTTCAATCTGTCTCTCTTTCTGTCACAATATCTTAAGAATGAGTCGACCTAAACTCTTGGCATGAAATTTCAGTTCTATAAAAGCTTCATTCCACGATGGAGCATGTCACTTCATGGGATTTGGCTAAGTGTTAATGGTCATTTTTGCGTTGGCTTATGGATAACCATGATGCTAAAAAGGAAATTCTAAAATATATAAGTATATAAATAAATTGTCTGGTACGGAACCTCCATTTAATAGTTGTTACCATTTGGCTAAAAAATTAATTTTTCTATAAAAAATAGAGATACTCGTATACATTGATTTTGCTTCACAATGGTCCAATTTTCAACACTATTTCAAATCAGAACAGAAGTAATAATAAAAGAAAGGCATGAAACTGTGGGCTGTCGTGAAACACACACTAAAAGTTTATAACGAATGCTCAATATTGAATCTTCAGCTCAGATGAATGCTGCAGATAATGAAACTCCTCCGCGTGATTCCGCTTCATGTAATTCTTAAACCGAATCTGATTGAGAAACCCGCTAACCAATTATCTTTTTAAACGAATTTATGCTATTAACGACAGTTGTTCACAATTTTATAACAAATTCAGTGTGTGTTCAACATACTGTATTTCAATACAGTTCATACTAATACATCGAATGTAATATATTTCAGAAGGGTATTGCATTGAAGGCAACATAATTATGATTTTGTAAAAATTTTGAAAACATAAAACACATGTTAATATTTCTCAAAAATGATCATTTAATTGATTTTCATGTCTACTGACCTGGCGGACCTCTAGTGGTTTATCAGTGAATGTGAACATGCGTAATAACTAGGATGTCATGGTTTTTGAGCTCCCAGATCAGATATTGAGAGACAGAGCATTGAAAATCAGAAATATATAATTACTAGAGTAGTTAATTTATAATTCCAACGTTTAAATTAGAGTTGCAATTATTGCTCGTTTTAAACCTAGGCAATCTGCCCAGTATTATCGTTATATAAAGACAAACTAGGGCTTAGACCATGTTTTCCGTTACAATCTAAGCTATACACTGGTCTTTTTGTTTTTTCATTATAATTGTATAGAAAATATAGTGAGACTCAAATGAAATTTTTTATAATAACTCAATCATCGATATTAGAGTACCTAGTATTAGTATAAAAAAGAGATTAAAACTATTTTTACCCTTCAGAAAGCTCGGTTTTTTTTAACCGTGCAAAAGCAATTTTAAACTCCTTACCTGAACGTCATGTACAAACACATAGCTTCGAGTACGAATTTTAACGCAGGCTTTTATAAATTAAAGACTATTCTTGGTGTTATGATTTTAATAAACTCATTAAAATTTGAAATGACTCTACGACATGCAAAATACAAAAAACTAATCTTTAAGTTTTATAAAATATAAACAGGGTTTTTAACTTATTCACGATTTATTTTAGTGAATCGAGAATCAAAAAGTATTTTTATATGCTTCCTATTATCATTTATAAGTAAGAAACTGAAATGCCAGCAAAAGGCCGGAATGGTTGTAAGAGAACCGAGTTTTATTGAATTCGACCTAATCTCATGGATTTATTCGTCTACAATAAGCTTTTATGGGAAGTTCTTATATCTCAAAATTTAATTTATCTATAAAATAAAAATTCTGTCATTGAGGATTAAAAAGGCAATTTAATGTGTGTTTGTTTTCATTTATATCTTTGAAGATACATAGTGCATAACAATAAATAATCAGAGCAGTGTTACAGATTAATAAAATTAGGGGTAGTAATAACAGAAAAAAAATTAATTATGTAACAGTAAATTATTTGTTACCTGTTAAATTATACGTCTATTATTATGACAAACAAAAAATTTAAATATCATATGGTAAATAATAAAAATTTAATATGTATTAAAATTATAACAAAACATTATAATCTTTATTGATATACTTTAGATGCCCTTTATTCTAAGCATGATAGGAGTGTTGTTTTGTGTGTTTTTGTTTTAAAAAACCTCATTTTACTGATAAAATCTTTCACATGAATTAAACTCTCGTAATAAGATTACACAATACAGACTTGGTTTCCTGGTTTTTTAGTTATCTATTTATATGTTATGTATTTGTAATAAATTGCTCTTATTATTGATAATAATAGTAAATTCACAGTTAAACTACTAAGTAAAACATTTTACTACTTTTGATCAAAATATGTGTTTCGTGGATATAACTACATTTTACAATCTTTGTAGTAAACGGTACCTTTATAAAGCTTAAGGAAATGGCGGTAAGGTAAATTCTGTCTTTTTGCCGTACTCCTAGATGTACTTAATATTTGTCAATCAATATGATACATGTTTTCTTCTCTGTTTGGTTTTCTGCCTTTTGGCCCAAAGGAATTTACAAGAAAGAAATCAATTATATAAATGGATTTTATTATTAACTTGGTGAAGCCTGTTACGTAACACGTGATATGGAGTCCTACAACCTTGTTCTATTGTATATTGAATTTAAAAGTATGTAACAATGTCGATGTAAATAAAGCCAAACCTTTCCTTAAAGAATTTATATTTTTTTATTTTTAATAATAAATTAATATATTCAGTGAGAAAATGAATTTAAGCATAGATATTTCCAAACTTCAACAAACTTATCGGTTCCCACCAAAACGATGTTTTTTTTTAACTTTTGTTTGGAAGGGGACTTTTAATATTTGTAATAAGAATAGAGGGCAAGATTATAGTTTTCTTGTATTTTTATTGTACTCTGAAATCCTTATTACTCCAAAACACATTAGGTATGTTATTGAAAGCTTGCATAGAGGTTACAATAAAATACGATGAGATATATTTAAAAATATCCATAATATACTACTTATAATATATAACCATCAGTCCATTAAAAAATGATCTAATAAAATGGCTAATGGCATTGAATGATGTATATTATGATGAAAATAGTAAACCATTATTGATATTGCTGTTGTATTATAGAACTGTTACATATTAAAGAAAACAATTTGGATATCAAAGACTTTTTTTTATTTTAAATAATAAAAATGCTTTTAAAATTCTACTGGCTCTTCGAACAAAAACAATAAATATTTTTAAATAAGTTAAGCAATAAAATATTTAATCATAAATTGAAGTTCTCTTGATTTGTGCTACAGTTAAATCGTCCTCTTCCTATTAAGATTTATTTTTTAATTTATCACAAAAATATATTAATAATAGTTCTTAAAATTTTAGTTTTCTAAGAATTATACTAAAACTCCGTACTACATAGTAGTTTATTTATAGAGTAAAAAGTGTAATATAACTTGGTGGTATTAAATTCCACCATAAGGTATTTATTTATGATAGTTTAACTTTATATGAAACATTGTATTGAATTCGATTAAACAGACGTTTGGTCAATTTGTTTATATAAAGACAATGTTTTATTCCTACTATAGAGTAACAAACATTAAGGTAATACAAAAAGGAGAAATTGTTTCGAGAGAATGAAAAGTTTGAAAGTTGGCTGCACTGACAACAGCGACTAAAACTAATTCCATTTGTGGACGGACCAGTCACAGCTTGCAGTAGGACCAATGTTTCTGCGAACTTTCACAGGCCAAGATAATGTGATTTATATAACTAATTGTAACAAGAAACATCAAAATCTAGTGATACAATAACTCTTTACGGTTTTACTAAAAACCACACATTTCCATCACTAACTTTATACATGTACTTTTTGTGCGGCGGGTTATAATTCTGTGTTAGGCTTCATATGGCGCTTAGTGTGTTAGTGATTAAGATACAATAGTTTTAAAATATAAAGGAAAATTAAAAAATTAAAATCTCTTTTCACACTGAACACATAACACATACAACTTATTGTTGAATTATGTGGCAACCTTCTGTGACACAACAATCACGTTGAAAATTCATTAACTATAACACTTGCTATTATAAGTTTATACTTATAATAGCAATTATATAAGTTTATACTTATGTCATTCCATTGTGCTACATGTGTTACTACGTCATGTTAAATTTCATGTGATTAAAGGTTGTTATTTACACTGCGATTATATACTTATCATGCTTACCCGCAAGACCAACGCAAACATTTTTACTAAGGCTCACCCAGTACTATGCACTATTATCGAACTCAATGCGACTATTTATAAATCTAGCTTAGTGCACATTTTTCTAGTGTCTATGTAAGTTTGTTCTTGAGATATCATGAGGAAAGACATACAAAAAAACAGACATTTTTTCTGGTCCCTCAAGTGAAAGGCTTCGCTGACTCTCAGTCTACTAATAATGCTAACTTCGAATATTTAATCAAATCGTAATTTAGAAGAGCTTACTGACAACGAAAATTAAAGATCTGTTGTCATAGCGAGAGCTTTATAACTTTAATAGTAGCAATATCTTAAAAAATTTACATTTAATACTTGATACACTTAGTAAATTAAGAAATATATTTCACTAAATACAAAGGTAAAAAGTAATGATTCCAACTCAGCAGGTCACTAGATTTACCCATACGAACTAGTTTGTGGCCGTTTTTAAAATGTAGTAAGAAATGAGTTTTATATGACAGAAGCACACTTTTATTGTTAGTAAACGTAATTATTTTCCACCGTCAAGCACTTCAGTAACTAAAAATATACAATAGATTATAGAATGACCCAACAGAAATTAAAACAAGAACTAACAAAAAGACGAACAAAGATATCGGAATACCATTGGCCTTTTGACCACAAATTTAATAGAGTTCTTCCTTGAACCATAAGGAGGTGCTGTACAATTTTTAAAAGGAAATGGTCCTCACCATTTTACTAAAAAGTTGATGATTTTATTTCTTACAATAAAGTAGCTTAACTAGATAACAAGCAGTTAAAATAAAAAGTTTGAAACTACAAACAATCCAGTGAAGCAGAAATGTTTAACTATGAGGACTGCAATGTGAACCTTTAAAGCACGTGTTCGATGAGGCAGTAATCCGTTGCGCTTTACTGCAACAACAACACTGAGGGCTCAGCATCTGTGGCACACAAGCCGCCCCTTGTTATTTATAGTGTGATCTGTTCCACTTGCCAAACATTTCTCTTCGTTAGGGTTGTTTCTACATGTTAGGTTAAAGAGTCCAAACGTAACTTGAGACTTAAGCCTCAAGAGCCACGTAAGCCTGTGAGTCCTTTTCTCTCTTAATATTACGTAAATATTAAACGTATTTCATAGAATAAAATTAACTCAGTAAAATGCAAGATATATAAAACCAATTTGACTGCAAAACTTTTTTAAACTAAAAACTTGGCACGAATTTTATTTACACATGTTGAGTTCCTATTAAAAATTGTCCTCACCTTTATTTGGAAATTACGGTTGGGGTAAGTTTCAATGCTGTGGCATTCATATTTGTCACTTCATCACGTATTCTTGCATTGAAGTTCAGAGAATTGCAGACCTGTGCTGAGGTTACTCCATAAATTTGGCCGTAATACTACTTGTTTTATTTTTATGTATAATTCTCTGATATTAGTGTTTTAGATGGAAATACCTAGGCTCATACAAAAATAGAAACTAATTATATGATTCATTAAGTCAGTTCCGCTGATATCCAATTTCATAAATCTGTTTTAAGCACAATGTGATAAATTTCTATTGAAATTTAGGAAAGGGTACTGAAGGCACTGGTTCTCATTTAACCGTACCTAGCTAGGGCCAATCATGATATTGTATATTTGGCTGAGCATTAGCAAAGGCTACTCTTAGGGGCACAGAGCTTGAAAACTGTCAGATATGTTTGTCGGTTTGCGGGCTTGCACAATATCTTAAGAACAAACTTTGCAGACCTGAAATTTTGCATGAAACGTAATGCCTTTGTAAGTAATATTGAGTTTAATGATGTCAATCCATGAGATTTGGCTGAGATTTACCCAAATCTCTCGATTGGTATGAGGGATAACCATAATAGGAGCAATGAAATAGCAGAATAAAAAAATAATCAAATTCAATACAAGGATATGGACTTATTTATATGTTGCTCAGATAAACAAGTATAGCCTAATTTCCCCCAATATATAATATGTTGAAAGATATAACTTTCATTATGAAAATCGATTCATTCATGAAAGAGATGGCGTTTTATGACGCTCATTTCGCCATTGAAGCTTTTCATTCAGTAGGCTTGCACAATTTCTCTTTTATCTTCCGGAAAGAATAAAAAATTATTCTGCTTGTTGTTCTGCAGAATTCAAAATAAATTAATGACGTAACTTGACATTAATGAATTTAAGTTCAGCGAAGCGTGTTACACAAAATTTGGTGTGGTGCACTACTACCTTGTGTAACACTGTGATTAAAATTTTCAAAATAAGATCACATGGAACTGAGCTATGACGTCCATGAATAAGGTTTAATATAATCTTTACATATAAATTATTCCATGAAAGCTGTAATGTAGTAACGCTCAAATGTAAACAGACTGAACTGGATTGAAGCTAGACTGTGACAGCCTTGTTTACAAGGACGTGAATTACGTTCCGTACTTATTCATCATTTCCCTGGTGACTATAATTTGTTGTTGTTTGCAACACCCGCAACGTAGAAATAATAAATATTTTTTTGTATTTAATAATGCAGAACAGATACAAACAAAATGTATGGTTCTAATAAAAAAAGGCATTGATTTTTTTGGTAAACCAAAAGAATACAAAGAGTTAGGTTATAGAATAATTTCTCTGATTGCAGTAAAATGAGGTGTGTATAATGTGGAAATTACAATATTATTGATCTTAATTTAAAACAATTAAACTTAAAAGTTTTTGTTTTCAGGATTTCAAATGGCAATATCTGACGTTGAGCACGCTACGTAACACACTAAATGTAATTTACCACCACATAACTTGAAGTAATTTTATGTGGACGTAATTTTACTTCTTTTTTAAGCCAAAATATTAAGTTATATATATTTTAGTAATACGTGCATTCTTAGAAATGCAGTCAGCGATTATGATTTTCTTAAATCTATGCATGGCATTCTTCATCAATGACATAATTAACTCTGGTAAAAAATTTTACCAGTTTATAATTTCGCAATCTATTAATTAGATAAGAACCACCTGTATAGTAGTAAAATCCTATATTTCATAATCAAGCAATTTAATAAATAAACTGAAAAAAAGGTTAACAAAAGGTTAAAAAAGATTGCCTTCGAGTATAGTACGTCAAAGAATATCTGGAGTTGTTTTTGGCATGAATAATAATCTATTGTACTTTATCACTCAATTAAAACCGATGGAAAAGTAAAATGAGAAACATGTAAGGAAGTCGTTGGTGTCTAGTGTTAGAGGGCTTCTTAGTCGTAACTTCTCCAGGTAAATAAAAAAAAATTCTTTACTTTTATTATATGGTATATATTTGGAATGGATTAAAATCGTTCCGCAGTCAAACACATGTCAATGGTAATGCCATATATTGAACATTAGTAAGAATTCTCAGAGCAAAGCTTAGATTTCCGTAGTTTGTAAACAGTTTTACGTGATAGCCAAATAAACAAACATTTTTATTTGTAATACGCACGAGACACATATATTTTATTTAAAGAATTAGCAATATGTGTAATGAATCACGTATTCAAAGTGTATGACAACAGTGTATGACCGTCCAGTAATATCAATAAAAAATCTTTGGTGTGTAATTTATTTATATTGTACTAGCAAGGAACAAATACAGAATAATTAAAGTAAAATAAACGTATTCAGGTTTATTATACATAAATAATTACTAAAATTAACTTTGATTAAAAGTTGATATTAAAAAAGTGTTAACATATTTTATTGTCAAAAACTAATTAATTACCCCCATTTTTTCGAAACTTTAGTAAATGGTTTTTTGTTATTTTTTTGAGCAGTTAATATATAAAAACATTTATAAGATTTTTCATACATAAATCTTACAATTATATAGTTTTAAATAGGCACTAACAAAATAAAATAATTTTGTATAATTTATTCAAACGCCTTTGGCTTTTAGAACCTCCTTTTAGATTTATTTCAAGACAAAATTCTTTATAAGCTAAAGTTTTTTTAGATTACACATGAAGTATTATTCTATTGAAAGAGTTAGTTAATGACCGATACACCAAAGGAGCCATGCCTGATCAATTTCTTAGCAAATAGTTGCTTACTACAGCATGCCTAAGGGTTTTTTAAACATATTAGTATAAACTATTATAAATATTAAACAATTTATATAGCCACATAACACTTATACAGCTAATATTCTCATTTAAAACATGTTAATATACAATGAAGAACAAGGTTGTGTACTTATATATGTGTGTGTGTGTGTTTCAATGCGTCTTTTGAACTGCATTTCTTTTAACTTAAATCAAGTTTAACCTGCATTTTTATTAAGTAATCACCTACGTGTGTAAGACGTAAAAACTCTTAAAATCAATGAACCCGTCATATAGTAAACGAAGCCTGAGACTGGCTTGCCGTATTGCAATTACGTCATACATTTATTAAGACGTCGTGGGGACAGATTGTTTAGGCACTCAGGTTAATAGCAACATTGATTTCAGAGAATTGTATCCAATTACGAAATAATAGAGAAGTTATTATGAATCAAGTAACTAATATATTTATAGTTCGTGATATAGCTGTATACAACATAATACATTTAAAGGGACGAGAATCATAAATTCGGACAGTAGAACAATTTTAAACACTAGAACTTTTTTTAAACGATTTTACTATAAATTATTACAAGTTCATGCAATTATGAATATTGCTTTTGTTGAATGGAATATAGTCACAAACTTTTACACAAAATCATAGTATATTTCGAGCACAAAGTTTGACACGAATAAACTTTTTCATCAAAATATACTTCTGTTTTCTGTTAATTAAATATCCAATTGATATTGTTTGGTTTTTATTCAACAACACTGATACAATTATTAATACCGTGTAATACACACATGTTATTGTAATCAATGAGACTTTTTTGTATACAGTTCTTTTAGTTACATAGTAGTTAAAAGTATAAATATGCGTAGTAGTTCCAAAAGAATAGGTCTGGTATATTTGATGGTTTTCCACAAATATTAGAAGTTGATTTAGTGGAAATCACTGCTAACTAATACGAATCAATTAAAAATATATTTTTTTGGAAATTCTCCATAGCTAAAATTTAATTTATTATCATATTTGTCAATATAGCATTACACTATTACTTTATTACTTATTTCTGTCTGTTTTAAATGGCATATATAAATTACTATTAAATGTGTAGTTTAAATGGATATATAATTTAAAGAAATACAAAGAAATTAATTAAATTTTCTATTAAAAACACCATAATACATACCATCACATTAGCTTTGACAACCAATTTGTAATAAGGTCAGGCCAAGTCAAGCTCAGAAGCTAAATTAGTTCGACAGTGACGGGATGTAACTAATTAGACATTATTAAGTTGTTAGTTACCCAGCCGTATACACGTTTGGCAATACAATATGCATTTTATTACTTATACAATATACATTTAAGTCTCTTATCTGTAATGTGGAACACCAGAACACTATTTTTTAGTTTATACTAATAAACTTGTCTTCTTAAAAAAGAAGTATGTTTTACTAATTTTTTGACATCCAACTCAAGTGTCCTTGTACTGAAATTGTATTGATTTAAAATGTTATAAATCTAGAAGAAAATTAAAGCATATTTATATTGACTCATTTGCAATGACTTGTTGAAAATTCATTATTAACAATGGCTACATCACTAATGAATTATAAAACTAAAATTTTAATAAAATTACACTAAACCAAAATTCCTGACAGCATTCCATAATATTATTTCCATCGTATTTCCATAAACCATCGTAAGGAGCCATCAATTGAACAACTAAGGAATTGGTCTTTAAAACCCTCAAAACTGGACTAGTTGAAATGATAATGGGTTGTTGGAGCTATCCTTATTGAAATCATAGAATATTGAAGATACATTCGATTCATTTTACAGTTTCTTTTTAAATATGTATAGAATATTGCATGCGAAGCCGCTGGTACCGGCTAGTATTTGATAAAGTAACTCATTTTGTAGTTTCCTTATACCATTTAAATTAGTACCAAACACATTAGTAAATATTATTGGAGTAATAATGTAAAAAATAAGACACTATACTAATTTTTTCCTTGAAACTCAGAAATTGGTTTTAATTTATTTAAAGTTATTTGATATAATAATACACTTAGTTGATGGGTTGACGAAACATTTTCTACTGTAATACACAAATTAAAATTGTGCACATATAGTAGGGTAAGAATTAACTTATACGTGTTATGTAAATTATGCTGTCTGTTATTGTGTCTATAGATTATTTTGTTTTCTTATTGGTCATTTTAAGAAGATCCTCTACAATGTTTAATGGAAATGTCGTTATGGAGACTAAAAGAACAACTAAAACTGTATAATATTTATAATGGCTTCTGTACATTTTAACGTTGGGTAATGTTAGAAAATTCTATTTCAATGTGAAACTAAAGTTCTAAAGTTCTGTCTTCACTCGTAACTCCTCAGTCCGGAACTTTACAGCATAAACTTCCTACGTGGAAAGATAAGACGATGGCTGCGTAGATTCTCTTGCTATAACGTTGCCGTTAAATCTTATAGTAGTAATCTAGCAGAAAAAAATTTAAATAAATAATAGAAACCATTTGATTGATTATTCTAGGTAATAATTTATAACAACGACAGGCTAATAATTTCAAAATTGGGAAGACTTTAGCCTTCAGAAGTATGCACTTTTTTGAGACAATACTAAACAAGAGCCTTAAATTAGTATATATTTCTTACGCTTCTCTCAGAGGATTTAATAACACATATTTTACAAATTAAAATTTGGATCGAGAAAAATACAGAAAGATTTAATATGCTTCTACAATTTGGTTCTGGTTAATAGTGCACTGCATATAATATTTATGGTTCCTGGAATATTAAAACTAAATTATTTATATCATTAATTATATTATATTTAGCCAAATATATATAAGTACATAAATTGTTATTTAAATGTTGTTTATGCCAGAATTATAGGGAGTTATCATTTACATTTGCGGCTACAGCTGCACACTGGGAAAGTCCAATACAACCTTGTCTCGTTATATTATTCCACAATCGAAAAATGTTTTAGTAAAAAGATTTATTTTCCTTAGAATTTAATTTTAAGAAAATTGTGTTATCAAACTCAAACACCAAAATTATTAGTCATTGCAAAGTTCCTTTGAGATCCTATATCTCAATCCAAAAATTCCATGTTCTACAAAAAATTAACAAATAAACCTTAATACAAAATATTTAACAACAAATTCGCCTACAAACTTGAATTGCATTTCAGTTTTAAGGCATTTAATAAAAATCGTAACGGTCTATAAGATAGGCATTATATTTCTTTCTTGGTAGAATTTACCTGTAATCAAATACAAAAAACTGATAAAAATATGATGAATGTGTACTCTATTATGTTACCTTTTACAGTAAACAGGTTGGTTTTTTACTCAAAATTAACATAAAATGGAGCAATCTTTATCTGTAATGAATTATCTACATTTTATATTCAATATATTACACTTTAATATTGAATTGATAACAAATTTTATAATAAAGAATCAAAATGGACTAAACATTTAACTGGATACCAATTTTATCTGTGACCGATTTATACAGAGCAAAATTGCACTCAAAAAAACTTGTAAGTATCGTTGTTATAAGTCTTAACTGATTTGTTCTGAAATCAGGTTTACTAAAGAGGACTACGTATAAACAAGCTAAAGAGTTCAGGTTGTTAATAAAAACAGTGTACAAAATTTCACCAAGGTAAAGAACTATGTTATTAAAAAGTTGTATTCACTTTTAATAAGAATAGAAGTGACGTTGGCTTTTAAATAACTGTTAAAAAATATATCCCTCTATTGGTCTCTAATCTCATATACCAAAAGGATTTATCAACAAAAAGCTTCAAGGTTTGCAGCATTAAATATTTTAAGATAATATGAAAGGGGTTGATAATTTTGGGAACTAAAACATACTTCATCACCTTCGGAAATTAAAAATGTAAAGGAACTCTGGTGGAGATTATAATTAAGAATAAATAACAAAATATAAACCAATTTATTATTATTTAGTTGCTTTTTCTAAAAAATACTACAATATATTTTAATACGAAAATGAAACATAAATTACATTCTGTTCAGAAAAGTACAGTATAATGCTAACGGTATAATTTAAAATGTAATTCTAGAAGTAAACTTGTACAATATAAATATTGTCAGACTGCTAAGAAATATGAACTTCATGATAAACTTATCACCACAAGCAATAAAGGCTAAACGTGTATAAGTAGTGAAAGTTTTTGTAATATTCTTGGTTCCCAGCACTGAACGCTGCAGCCACTTGTGAATTATCGTCGTATTGTGGCACTACGATATTACATTTTTTTCAACAAAATCCCTATGCATAAACTGTCATACCTAAGAATCGCCATAATTTAAAAAATCATGATTCAAAACATTTGCGTCACGATCATGAATGACTGTTTCCAGATGTACCTATATATTTAGTTGTAGTATATGAAGTTTAGGGATTTTGTAGCTACATAATAACAAGGTAGGAGAGCGTCGCGTAACAAGCTTTATTGAGGGTTTTTGGTTAAAAATATATAATTCCGTACGTACAATATATACAAACAACAAATAATAATCGTATCCTCAGTGTCGTAACATTGAACACTAATAATTGTATATAAAAATATATTTTTCGAGATGATAGGAACATAAAATTGGTCTTACTTTTGATTGCACCATAATTAATATTGCAAATATTAAAATATTTACTGCAATTAACAAAAATTAGTATTTCCGTAATAAGGAAGAAATTTAAGGAGTGTATGTAATTTTAGCCATATTTTAAATTTTATAGCTATCCCTTTAATTTTAAATTTATCATACAAATTGTAAGCAGTTTGTCAATATTTTTGTTTGTTAATGTTGCCACTATTGTGTAAAGCTTTCACGAAAATTGTACTTATAACGGTTAGTTCTACGTGTAACTATCAAACTGGGTATTCAAGTATAACATTGCAGAATAACGATAGAATTCCCTAGATGGGAAATAGGGTGTTAAGAGTTGTGCATAATCTCTTGCTATTACGTGGTCTCTACTGCTTCAATCAGGAGAATCTCTAGTAATAATTACCTAAAGAATAAAACGTGGGTAACAGTATTTTATAACATCATTATTTTTGGTCTTGGATCCTTTATCCTAACACGTCTTTAATTTGATCTTTAAACTAAGAAGGAATACACAACAGGTTGCATGTAAATATTAAAGTCTGTTTCTTATTTGATTATGCTAAACATGTAAATATGTTACTTTTAAAATTTTCAAATGATTCTCCTCAGTTGTTTACAAATTTATTTATTCTGCTATATCCTGGTTAACATAAAGACCACTGTAAAGTAAATTCGCTAACGCTCACCCAAATCACATAAATGACGTGCACCATCAACTATGTTGCCTACATAGAAATTTAGATTTAAGTTAAATTTAATTTTATGGGTCAGCTCACTTTCGTGATATTGTGTGAACAGACATGCATAAAGAGAGACTGATAGAAATAACATTTTCCAGCCCCTCATTTATGTGTAACGCATAGCCAATTAAAATTGGTAGTTTTGTCGGAAGTTTAGACTGATATCATAAACCGTAACAGTAAGTTGATCATGTTATAAATAAAATAATTTTAATGCACAAATTTGGTATTTATATGAACTCAGTGTTTCTGCAAATGTAAACATTAGATATTAGTAACTTTAAACAGCTAGATGAAAATAATATTCGTAGAACCTAAAAATGATAAGAACATAAATATTTATTAGATGGAATGTTTTGAGGAAGTTTACACTGACTGAAAGCATTACATTATTGACTAATTTGACAATACTGATCAGTCAGATGTCAGCTGTTATTATGGAAAGCAAATTGTAGGTGTACATAAAATAGTCATATTAATGGCGTGTAAAATACAAAACTAATAATTGTATTGAGTACAATTAATTACATTATTTAACATTTTCCTTAATTTTTATACGCATGTACAGTAGTATAGATAATTTAAAATTAGGTCATAACACTCAACCACCTAGAAGTTCATATTGATCTACATATATAAATTTACATAAAAAAATATAACATACCTTTGAAAACACATTGGTTAGGTTTGTTAATTTATTAGTTCCAAAAACTAATATCATTCTACGAATTAATTTTTCTTTAGAAACACAATGATGTATTTTCTCATGGGTTTTATGTAAATACTCAGGGGTGCTTAAAAAGTGAAAGAATTTCAATGAATGTATGTTAATGCTTCTAATTACAATCATGATTTAATATCATATACAAATTGGTGATATTAATGAAAGGGTGTATTTTTAATTATTTAGGAATGAGAAAAACGAAGAGAAAGACGTAAGCTGAATACAAACATGCATTGTTAAGTGAAGAGCACCTGCATTTGTAAGAGTCATTATAAAAAATGTAATACATAATCATTATTGTCTTCCATTATCTGCTAAAACTGAAAACATTCAGGATCAAAACCTCAAGGCTTGAATGTTATTCATATTAAGTTAACTTATACTACAAAAATGAAGTACTAATTGAAAGATTTATGAATTTTTGTAGACGCTTTTTGTTATCAGATATATATGTAATATGAAAGTTGCAGAATTTTCTACATAGTTATATTTCTATGTTTTCATATTTTGTATTATCTAACATGTTTTTCAACCTAATAGATTTTGAATATATGGACTTTGCAAATACTTTGACTTAGTATATATTTTAGTGTTATACAGAATCAAAAGCAGAATCATACAAAACAGTTTTTTATTAAATCAAGAAAATTGCGTTGTTAAAAAAAAGATATTTAGTCTTCTTTAATGTAAATTTTCTGGTTTTGAGATTTAGATGCACTTACAGTATCAAAATATTAATAAAAACAGACATTTAAGCCACTGTATACGTATATAGTTGACAAAGAGCTATATACTAAAATTTAATAAATTTTAACTAAAAGTGTTAAACCTAAATAAGAATTACAAAAATTTTGCTTTATCTCTTAATCATGAATACCGCAAAATCGGTTCCTCATATATGATACATGACTAATTCCATTTTTTTAATATCATAAGATCCTATCGAATTAAATCACAAGTGCTTTCACTAAGAAAGCCACGAACTTTAAGAGGAAAGTAAGTTCTAGCCAAGAGTGAAAATCCCTGGAAAGCCTCCTGAGTTACTTGGCCTCATGTTAGAATCATATGTTGTAATTTGTTTGTAATTTATTTATTGTGCTACTTTCTCGTTGTGATCCATAAAACGAATTTAACATATTCATTATAAAGGGTGAGTTTTAAGTCCCTTCCCCCCTATTTTTTTTAAACCGTATAAGTTAGGAGGTTTAAACTCCGTACATATTCGTTAGACCTAAATATCTTGTTTTTCATGGGTTCATTGAATCTCCACCTCCAATGGGGGACGGTCCACGAGGAGTAAGCCGAGATTCTTAAATGTAAGCATAGGTTGATATGCACATCAAATTAAAGGTCTCTGTAAGTAGAATACAATGCCGCAAACCGGACCTCAAAAGGTTCATCCTAATGAAAATTACAGGGTGTTAAAATGTACAAAATAGTAATGTGCTATTATCTGTGTTTTATCGCGCAACTTTTTAAAAGTTCATTTCAAAACAATTTTTCTATTGCTGTTTATTCTTTAAAAGAAACTTTATTTTGTTGTGTTTAATGATTTAAGGGATCACTGGAAGTCCGAGATCTAGGAGTTAACTAAAGGATTTAATAAGAAGTCGGTCATGTGATGTGTCGTTTAACATTGCCTTTTAACGCTGGAAACGGTGCTACAATCTGAATTAAAAAAGGATAATTCGTAATTTTGTTAATAATAATTTTGTACAGAATCTGTGGTCTGCATTTTTAAATGTAATCTTTGACATAGTCCCTGTGTCGTTGTAAAAGTGAAAGTTGTTTGTTATCTGGGTATTCCCAGAGACTTGTTATGTTTGGTTTCAGTTACTTGGGCCATTAAGTATCTGACCTTGTTAGTTGCAGTGTGGCTACTGACCTTGTTAGTTTTAGTGCTGTTAAAGTTAGAAACATGTCTCGCACTCTTCAAGAAAAAGTTGACATGATGTTTATTTTTGGCGCTTCTGGGAATAATTACCACGAAACAATGAGACGATTTAATGAAAACCATCCAGAAAGACCTGTTAGCAGAATCTATTTAAGGCAGTTAATAACAAAATTTAGAGAGACTGGTAGCGTTACTGATGCAAAACGTTCAGGCCGTCCTTCTTTGTCAGAAGAAGTTGATTTTGAGGTTCTTTGTACAGTTGTGGAAAATCCTCAAACCTCTTCGAGACAAACAGCAGACAATATCGGGGTATCACAACGCAAAGCAATAACTACCCTGAAGAAGCACAAATTTCATCCCTACAAAATTATGCTCCATCACGCATTAAATGAAGATGACCCGAACAGAAGATTGCAGTTCTGTGAAACTATGGATATAATAATTATAGCAAATCCAACAACCGTAAATAATATCTGCTTTAGTGATGAGAGTACATTTTACGTAAATGGTTTAGTGAATAGACACAACTGCCGATACTGGGATAACTCTAATCCCCATGTTCACAGAGAACATCATACCCAGTATCCCCAGAAAGTAAATGTTTGGGCAGGTCTCTTTGGTAACCACGTGATTGGACCACTGTTTATTGACGGAAATTTAAATGGAGAAAGTTATTTACATATGCTCCAAAATAATATTCATCCATTAATAGAAAATACAATTCGCACTAATGGTGGGGAGTTTAATCGAGAAAAAGTAAGGTTCCAGCAGGACGGTGCTCCTCCACACTACGATGTTAATGTTCGTGGTTACCTTAATGTACATTTTCGTGAGAAGTGGATAGGACGACGCGGGGCAATAGAATGGCAGGCACGGTCCCCTGACTTGGACCCACTGGATTTTTTTTTGTGGGGACACTTGAAGTCTGTGATTTATTGTACACCAGTCGCATGTGTGGAAGATCTTCGGAACAGAATTACTGAGGCCTGCAGGAAGGTAACACCAGAAATCCTAACCCGTATAAGGAGTGAATTTGTTAACAGACTATACTACTGTCAGGAAGTAACAGGCAATCAGTTTGAGCATCTAAAACAATAAAAGGGTAAGTAAAAACCTACTAGTATCGGAATCGTACAATATTAGAACCGGAATCGCTGTTGAAATAAAAATAAATGGGTCTAAAACCTTTGTAAGAAAACAATTCTTTAAATAAAATACTTACAAGGCGACACAACACATGATCGACTTCTTATTAAATCCTTTAGTTAACTCCTAGATCTCGGACTTCCAGTGATCCCTTAAAATCATTAAACACAATAAAATAAAGTTTCTTTTAAAGAATAAACAGCAATAGAAAAATTGTTTTGAAATGAACGTTTAAAAAGTTGCGCGATAAAACGCAGATAATAGCACATTACTATTTTGTACATTTTAACACCCTGTAATTTTCATTAAGATGAACCTTTTGAGGTTCGGTTTGCGGAATTGTATTCTACTTACAGAGACCTTTAATTTGATGTGCATATCAACCTATGCTTACATTTAAGAATCTCGGCTTACTCCTCGTGGACCGTCCCCCATTGGAGGTAGAGAGTCAATGAACCCATGAAAAACAAGATATTTATGTCTAACGAATATGTACGGAGTTTAAACCTCCTAACTTATACGGTTAAAAAAAATAGGGGGGAAGGGACTTAAAACTCACCCTGTATAAGCTTAGTCTTTGTTTTAAATATTTCATTCGCTTTACATTACATTAGTCTTTCCAGAAGCTAAAATAATACAAACAGACATCTTAAGACATTCAACTGTAATATTACACTGTTAAAAAATTTGAACATACCGAACAGAGTCAGATATCAGCTCTATCTCTCTCATCCTTTCATTTGATGGCAGGTTCTTTAGATAGTCTATATAAACTTATCATGAGATATATAACATTTAATTTTATTGCTGCTCGGGTAAAGGGGTTATCGTTTACATTTGAATAATTGCAAGTATTTTATCGAATGCTCTCATGCAGTTTTAGTGTTATGTGACCATATGCGCTCGCTTGACCAGAAAACTGTAAACCCGAGGGCTCTCCACTACAACTTGGCTTTGTTATATTATTTCCAAATGTAATATACTCTTTATTATGTTATTATATTCATTATATTCTTTGTGAAATAAATTACCTACTTCCATAATCTAACAGTACAGACCATTTATATTTCAAACACAATAATGTTTATATTGAATCCATTTGTAAATTTTAATAGAATATTAAAACATATCTCTTTTTATTGTGCAGGTTATAATTTGATTCTCTTTAAAAACAGTAAGAAGTTTTTTCAATTGGGAATTTTTAATGCTAAGTACAACATTAAAAGTGAAACATATTCCATGAATACATGCTAATGCATTGCTAATCAATAACAATCATGATTTAATGTTATATATACATTTTTGCCATTAAAGGAAAGAATATATTTTTAATAATTCAGGAATGAAAAAAGCATGAAGAGGGGCGTAAGCTGTGCTGAGAAAGCTTTGAATACTGATATGCTTTGTTAAGTTAAAAGCACCTGCCTTTGTAAGAATCGTTATCAACAGAGTAAAGAATATACTCTTAGAAATATTTTTAATTGTCACATTCTTTTTGTAACATCAACAACATTTGAGTGTGTAAATATTCTTTATACTCATTGTTATGTAAAAAAGTTTTTAAAATAAATAGAAAGCAATTTTTAAGACATAGATTCCATATCTTGCAATAAAATAAAAAATAAACTCACTTCAAAATACGTAACATGTTTACCTAACAAGGATTATTCCTTAGAGCCTGATTGAGCGTACCCGTAAACAATAAATACATTATGGTCTTGGGTTTTAAATATTAATTGCCTGAGTCTCAGCGAAGCCTATCGCTCGAAATGCTGAAGAATTGCTCTCTGCACGAATCTCGAAAAAAACGGACCTATTTGTTCTTTATTTAAACTTCCTTTTTCTCGATACAAGATCTGTCACGGGAAAATGACTTTTCCAGACATGTAGCACCGTTTAGAGATACAAAAACCTTATTTATATACACTACTTTTCGTAATCCGCAATATGATTTCTTCCTTAGGTAAATAACTAACCAGGCACATAACAAAATTTAGTTAAAATACAAAAATCATACCAGCCGTAATTTTTTGACATTTTTAGTTTTGTTCTTGACGGAGTGGTTCAAAAATTCGCCATTGGTTTCTTTCTTGAGGTCATTACCATGGACGCATAACTGTATATACCGGTATTAAAAATGGTTTTATTTTTGGCAGCTGTTTAATTGAAAACGTTATTAATTTTCTATTCGTCAATACACACAATCCGACAGACTGATTAAGGCGACGTTTTCTCAAAAAAGTCAACTGCCTCAGCAAAACTATTGCCTTGTAAAAAGAGAAATATACTAACAGACTATTTAGAAAAAAATTATGGTTGCCTGTTAAGTCGGTTTTACGGGCGAAGACTTTACGTGACAACGTCTTTTTCTCGGTAGAATATTTATTTTATTGATATGAATATTATTAAATTGCACAATAGGAACAAGGAATTGAATGAAAATAAGAATTGCACAAATTTTAACTATAGAAATATATTTTGTTTACTAAAACATTGTACATAATTTGAAATTAATTAAAATTTGTTATTGTAAATGGTAAAGTTGAATAAAACATTTACTAAAATTGGAATTTGAAATTCTTGCTAAACACAGTTAAATTCTAACTCCGCGCGTGGTGATTGGTCGGTTTAGTTCGTTTGTTTGGTCGCACTGTTATGACAGGTTAGAGGTTATAATTTGTTATTTTAAATGTTTGACTACCAATACGCGCTACTATTTTAACACCCTGTAATTTTCATTAGGATGAACCTTTTGAGGTCCGGTTTGCGGCATTGTATTCTACTTACAGAGACCTTTAATTTGATGTGCATATCAACCTATGCTTACATTTAAGAATCTCGGCTTACTCCTCGTGGACCGTCCCCCATTGGAGGTGGAGATTCAATCAATTACGACTGAATTACGATTGATTGCAGAGTGATTTAAACTAATAATTTACTTAACACTATCAACATTTGTCAATAGTATGACATAACCTATAAACTCAGTTTCTCAACTTTTGTGTCAATCTAACAATTAATCAATCAATCATAGTTTACGATAATGAAATATCAGTGTACAATTATTTACCTTTATTGTTGTAGTTGTTGTAAATGACGAATCTAAGCACTCCATATTTTCACGAATAAACATAGTTATCTGCTTTATCCCGTGCGGCGGACCCACAGTTATCTGCTTTATCCCGTGCGGATCCCGTGCGGCGGACCCACTGGACGGGCATCGTAACGTTACAGGGCGTTACACTTTTTCATGAGTGACTCCGAGCCACAACCTAATTTAAGACGTTGTCACGTCAAAAAATGTGAGTTTCACAGAAACATTTTAGTCATTTGTGTTCTCATTGGCTGTTGCATAAGTAAGAGGTTAAAACAATATTCATGATGCGTTACCTTTAGAAAAATAAAATCTGAATCAGAATGTAATACAAAAAATCCTAATTCGTCTTACTACGTGAACTAAAATGCCAATTTAGCTACAATAGGAGAGCAAACGTGTAATTACAGTATAAGACTGTGTTTGATATTTAATTACAGGGAGGCTTTACCTGTTTCAGCGTTGAGTAATGTACATACACACGTGGGACTTTTGTTGTGCTGATAGCTTGTTGAAGTATAATTACTGTCAGTTACTTTCTTGACAGGTAACACTTATGGTAACTTGGGTCATAATAATAATTACGATGTATTGTGTAGATTAACTGCTTTACTACCGGACTTTACTAAAAAATCTATTGAATTATATGTATTACAAAACCATGACAAACAGTTTCAAATTTAGAGATTTTAGAGAAAGTTACTAAGTTCTTCGTGAACAAAATGAGCTATAATTACATTCTTGAATCTCTTGTCTTATTGGAAATTATATATTACTTTAAACAACCTCTCAAATAATATAAAGTTTTTATTTTTGTGAGGCCTTTCGTACTCAATGATTACATCTTCGGACTCACACAACTGAATAAAATTAATAATAACAATAGTAACATAAGCAATTTTGTACTAAATAAAATGTACGAAGATGTACTCATTGAGTACGAAAGGCCTCATAAAAATAAAAACTTTATATTATTGGAGAGTTTGTTTAAAGTAATATGAGCTATAATTGTTAGCAGTCTTGTCAGAAGGTAAATGAACACTCGTAGCCTATTAAATAAATTTCGAACTTCCCTTAACTTCTCAATGATGCACATAAAGGCTGACCAGTGTTTTATAAACGAATACAATTTTCTTTTGAAAACATTTTTATTGGTTTAAATTGATTTGATTGTTGTTGTAAATTTAAGTTAAATTAAATTCCATTTCTTTCCAAATATATAATTGACAATACACCAGCTAGATTTAATAAGGAAAAATGTGGAGTCTGTTTGTACAAAGAATTTAAATTGTGATCCTAAACCTATATAAAAACAGAAATACCTATATTAATATTTTATTGGTATATTTATAGTAAAATAATAAAATTGTAAATTTATATTTGGTTATCTGCCCATATACTATACAGTAAAGAATATTCCAGGCTATACTGGCACTAATTAACTGCACATGGACACAAGTTTGGAAGATACTTCTAACACCATAGAGACGTCTACTATTCCACCTTTACTTCATGTTCCTTACGGATACTCCCTAAGGAATTCCAAACTCGTAATAAATAGTTACAGTTTAAAATTACTATATCCGGTTGGAAGTTTAAATCTTCTAATGCCCCAGCATATACATATCGTTGTTTCCAATTCTTCCCCTATTATTAATTTGTCTTGTTCGCCAGTGACGTTTACATTGTTGCATCAAGGTTTGATTAAAGAGGATTGTTTATTTTCGTATATTTACCAGAATGCGAATTCTGTAATAGTTCTTGAAAATCGTCTTTTGTAACACTTACCTTAATGATGCATGCATTGCTATAACTTGATCGTTTTGTGTGTGTACATCTTCCGAAGTGGTAGCTAGGTTCCTAAGAATGTGCATATTTGCTAATAGATCATTAGTGAGTGTGTCTGCGAGGTACATGACCGTTCTTTCCTGAGTTTCCAAAAGTTCATTGCAAAAAATGTTTTGGAGAACACCGCAGTAATGATGAGTGGTCGATACAGCACTATCTAATCCGAAGAGGCCTATCACTGGATTGGGAATGATTTATTGGGAATGTTTTAACCTATAGAAACTAATATTTCTCTCCACAAATTACTTGTTTTAAATACTCTTGTGCTGTAAACAAGCACTGCGTAAAGTTATTGTTTGAAATATCCCTCCAAAGTGAGTGTTGCCTCTGTTGATCCCGCACACGGAAATAATTCACCGACAGATTGGAAATCAAAGCTTTACAAACTAAATTAATTGACTTTGTATTTCTTCCTTAATCTTGAAATATGTATTTAAATAGTTATTATTACAGGGAAATAGATATAAACGTTTTTATAAAACTCATTCTCTGAAAACCCTATTCTCAGTCAATAATAAACAGATCAGTGGTTACATATTACTTTACAACATGTTTTAATAATTAAAGAAATAATTTCTTTGCAATTTTACCTTTATAAAATCTTATCTCTCCAGATACTTAACAAAGGATTTACATATGACGTAATACAGACGTAATACTGTATTTTCTTGGTTGTTGATCCTCACATCATAACGAATAATATTAAGTTTTTTTGTAGTTTGCCTACTTTAACCTTATATGATTTTAGCTTATATATCACTTCCGATTTTTTTAACTTACGTTATATCAGTAAGTTAATATGGTATAATTTGTTCAATTATTCCTTCCACAGAATATTTTAAGCAATGTTACAAATAACTCACTAGTTAGAACTTAATTCTTTAACTGGATCGTAATTATTTTGAAAACGTAAATAGAAACAAAACCGAAATAAGAATTTAAAAGTTATATATAACATTCTGATTAGTGGTTTTCTATCATTTGTTTTTATACTAACTAAGCGATACAAAATAATAAGTTTTCCTGTTTATAAAAACACGTATTAATTCTCAGGATGCTCATATTTATGTTTAATAATGCAAACATCATTTTAGTACAAAATCTTCAATAAAAACATTTACTTTTTCTTAGAATTCACTGCTTGTACATTTATAGTTGAAATACGAACAGCAAATATGGACCTTGCCAGACGAGTCAGGGTAGATTGAGGTTCAGCATTACAGTCGCACCAATACCGCACTGATTGGATTTCATGTCAAAACTCTAATTTTATTAGTGAGAACTACTTTACTTGCATGGATTTTATAATGAAGAACTCGTAAAAATTTAGATCGGGTATAGAACACATTCTGAGGGTTTTAAAACTTAGTATACTATGTTTACGTTTGGAAAAAAGTCAAAAACAAAACGAATTATAACTAACGAATTATATTAAAATAAAATTAAAACAATATATCGATATTGGCCTTCTTCACCAATAATCGTATACAGGATGTTTCAAAATGAATGTGAGCTGTATTCCTCTCATCAAAGCAATGAAAAGTTCATATCAGCATGGGTCCGGTAACGCTTCGTTAGTGAGTTATACAGGGTCGAACATTTCACTTGAAATTTAGCTCCCTCAGTAAAATTAAATCACACTGAAATTTTTAGGAAGTAGATTGAGTTTGTTAATTAGATAATCTTTGTGTAAAATGAGTTGAAAATCGAAGAAAAACTGATTCAGAACTCTACTCCAAATAGTTCAGAAAATCGGGGTAAATGAAAAAGGTTAGGGTAAAAAAAGCTGTAATGGGTTTTTGACTACAATAACTCCATTAAACTGCCTATCAATAAAGAAAACTGTTTAATAAAATTTGTAGGCAATTTTGTTCTGAAGCTAGCACACAGAGCCCGAGTGTCATTAGAATCACAAAGCAATGCGCCATATGAAAAAGGCAATCTCTATATTTAATAATTTAACTAACAATCTATATTTTATGCAACCACTCTGAATTTTTTGCATACCAGGTATATCATTTCTCATTACTTCATGTTTTAAATTACGAGGAAACACGAAGATGGAGAGGGGAGGGTGGGAGAGAGAGTAAGGGGTTCGTGGTGTGGGCGAGGCAGGAGTACGCCACACCACGTACCACGTATCAGGATACGTTGAATTTAATTGCAACATTTAAAAAAAATAACTATAACTCATTTCACTCCCAAAATTTCCTGCGAACAGATGCACCCATAAGAAAGATATTAAGATAAAAATCACACTCAGCCAGATTCCATGATTGTGCATGCATCACAAAAAACTTTATTGTCTATATAGGAATGAAGTTTCATGCAAAATTAGTGTACGGATGATATCTTTCTCTGGGTATCTTCCTGCATGATACATTCATATTTTTTCACATAGTTACGTTTCATATTTGTCTTAAAATAATAAATGTTTTATACTTCAGATTCCAATTCTGATAGGGAGCGCTGAATACAGATCTTGTCACTGACTTTTAACACTGAATTTCCACTCTGTTATTTTCTCCCTTTACACTGTGAATAAAAAGGTAATATTTTAAAATATATTATCATAGTACCCAGGTTATTTACAAATTAATTTTCTCTGTATTTTCTAGTTGCCATCAAAGTTCCCATAAGCCTAGTGTAGATACATCCGTTAACGCTCAGCCAAATTTCACGGAGTGACATGCGGGGCCGAACTCAGAATTGTTTATTTACAAATGTTGCTTCAAGAAATGTTTATAGATCATTTCGTTTTTGAGATATCGTTTGGACAGACAGACTGACTGAAATTTTTCCATTCACTCGAGTGATAAACTTTGCTAAAGACCAACCAAAAAAGTTAATTTAAATTTCATTACAAAGATATTAATTAAAATGGAACCTTGCTTAAAATAATAACACAATGTGAGATTTGTCCGTGGTTTAATGATAATCATGTTTGCTAACAATTAGTTAAACATACAAAGAGTAAAAATTGTATTATGCCTTTGGGTGTTCGCCAAAATGAGGAAAGAAGAAGCATTATAACTGAAATATTCAATTGACAAATGTTTATCTTGGAAATTACTTTGACATTACTTTTAAATGCCAACACTTTATTTGGGTAAATTTTTGTCCTTTTATTAAAAATTCAACAGTTTTCTGATTTACATTATTTTTTAGCTCAATATAATGTATTATTTAGCTATGATCATTAAAATAATAATAATAGTAATTATATTTTTGTAATGCTTCATTACTTATAATTCAAACTTGATAAAAATAGCAACTTCTTTGAAGCTGCCATGTACTGCAAACCTCAAGGGTGAGATGAATCAAATTATAATCGTAGTTTGAGCAAATATTTAAATACCAATACTAAATTATAAAACTTAAAAGTTTTGATGATTTTAAAACAGTTTATTTAACCTGGTCGATAAGGTCAACAATAATTCTAAAATAAAAGCTCAGTTTTGTCTGAAGGAACATATAGAGACAAAGGGCTACAATGGTACACGAGTCAGGCCCTGTGCTGACCAGGCATGACGTCATCGGGCTGTCGGGCCATTAAAGTCTCTGGTTGATTGTTCCCTCTGGCACCAGTACGCCGAGTAAAGGAAAAAGTGAATATTGAGATCTTATTTAACCTCAACTTATCACACTCCTATTCGCTGTTTTTATTTAGATTTTTATATAGATGTGTGTGTGTGTGTGTGTGTGTGTGTGTGTGTTTTTTGTCTGGTGTTTCCGTGCTCACCTTGCAGCGGAAAACAACCTTTCCCAAAAGTATGTTTACTATTTTTAATATCAATCAACATTATAATATGTATAAACCTTCAGTATGTTCCATTCATAAACTGTCAAGTGAATGAAATCAAATGTACCAATTTATAATTATTGAGTTTTTCGATTTATAATATTTTTATTTGTCTTTAGTCCAGAAATGCATACAAAGTTGAATAGAGTTCAAGTACACTCTAATCATTCTGCCGTTATATGAGTTCGTTTGTAAGTCTTAACAAATGAAAAGTTTCAAAATGCCGAGAAGAGGAAAGTTTATTTATCAGTTGTAATGCCTAATATGCAAAACGAAAAAGTGTTACAGAATTCGCAAGTGATTAATGTTTTTTCCAATGTTATTGGTATCTCGTATGGTTTTAACAATTCTTAATTGTTGGGGGAGTAATTTAAAACACGATAACTACTCTATTTTTCAATATATTCAGATAAAACTTGGTACATACACAGTATTTGTTCATATATACATACGTTAGCCAGTCTTAATCAATGAATAATTCAAATGTTAAGTATTCACATTTGAGCAACAATTTTATCTCAACTACTTCATAGACCCACGCCAATAATTTTTTACATAATTATAAACAACTTATATCCTTTCACTTTCCTCGATATCTCTTCAGGAAAGACATATCTTCTTATGTGTTTGTACAGGTTGGTTGGTTGGAATAGAGTTCGTGGACACATTTTATAAGAATAATTTTTCTTGAAAAATATAAAAATAAATAACAATGCAAAAAAGTACCTGCTCCGAGGGAAATCAAACCCTTTTCTTTCAGTTGTAAAACAAATTGGACCATCAAGATTTAACTTACACAGTTGATTGTTTAAGTAATCATATTGTAAATGAAAATATTTAATCCTCTAAATTAAAAAACAGTTATTTAATTAAATCTAACAATATAGTAATTTTAATTGGACTATAAACTTATTGGGCTATCAAAGAAAACAAGTGTTTGGTAGCAATTACAAAGTATCTGCTCTTGCTTCTCCCTCAACTTTCCCCACTAACCAGACTTCATTTAAGAACAAATAAGTGAACTTTAACTTTCATTTTATTTTTTGAAGCAAACTAGAACCTTTACCCTATACATTTCAATATTAGGACGTTTTATACTGTAATAAATACATTATGATTTATTGGTTCTATTAATTCGAAAATGCATAAACCAAGTATTAAATATTTAATTGTATTATTAAACATTTTTTATTGACGTACTGATTTTAAAGCTGATCTAATTCACGTCTTACATCAGTACAAACACACGAAAGCAATTAACATCAATAGGGAACGCGTTTGTTTGTGCTAGAAAGCTTGATATCAGACAATACCTTAACAGTGTTCCTTGTCACGTCCCGATGCTCCAAGGCACAGAACAATTACAGAGACACGATGTGGAGGCGTTTTGTTGAGCCTTTCCTCGATAAACCTCTATTTACATTGACAAACACAACACCTCCTTTAATCAAATAGACTATTAATAGTTTTCATTTAACTTACTGTTAGTATTTACACGTATAGAATTAATTGCTTAACAGTAACATTATTTTATTCACTCCGCTTCTATATTAAAGGCATTTTATTTCATGTCATTATTTTAAATATTATATATTAAGGAAATATTATTATAACGACTTGCATAATTTTACAATTTAAATTTAGTAAAAACTATGAATTACCATTTTAAATTTAAAACTACAACTTGCAGGGCTTTACATAACTTTGACAGGCCCCGGAGAAGATAATTTAATGGGCCCCGTATGTCCATCCAACCAGCCCCCAGCCGTAACACAGCTTAACTACCCCCTCCCCACACCTATTATCCCTTTGACAACATGTTATTATTTTTTAAATATGTGTTGTTCAAAATAAATATGCCAAAAACTTTACTATCAGACTATTGCAAGCATTGTATTTAATTAATTTAGTGAACTATAAAAATGCCCATTTATTTAAATGGCAACTACATGACTCACATTTGTGAGTAATCTCTCGGAATCACGATCGAGATTATTAAATCAAAGGAAGAGTGTTGTTTTTTAAGTAATATCCACAATTAATTGTAATGACCGTCATTACAAATTTAGTCTATAATAGCGGTACAGTAATTAGATTGAGCCATCTCGACCATCGACACTCAAATAAACATTATGGCCAGAACCAGCCAACCCTCCTCAGAACTCGGGCTCCGAGAAATTGTTAGAAAAATCCGGTTTGAGTATGGGCCTAAAAGCTTACTATTATTACTATATAACGTTTCAATTCGTGAACTTGAAATAAATATTTAGGCTTCAATCGGTTTTAATAATTTACATACCCTATAGATTACTATTCAGAAAGAATCGAATTGGTTGTTGTTATAATTCAATGGCACAGATACAGATGCAATATTGAACCACTGTCGGTAAATATGGACCTTGCCGGGCGAGTCTGGGTAGAATGAGGTTCAACATTACAATCATACCAGTACCGCACTGATTGGATTTCATGTAACATTTTTGTTTGTAATTTGTACGGATTTAATTTTACTAACAATTATTTCTAATATCTATAAACTAAAAACCTTACATCAATGGCAATTATTATGAAATATGTACGAAAGTTTAAACGTGTTGAGGGGTTTATATTGTATTATACATTGTTACACAACTGTTTTTCATTCAAGAATTTTATTTTTAATACCAGACACGAAAAGATTTTAATTCAGTTTTAACTTGAACAATACCTCGTATGTTGTATGAGCTTTAATATGAAATAATAGCTGGTCTTTAAGAAAGACCTACAGCTTTGCAATGAACGACCTAGTGCACCCCACTAATTTGTTATACACCAATAACAGTCTGCTACGGCAACAGGAGTATCTTTAAATAATAGTTATAACTTGAGTAAATAACGTGATATTTCACTTCACAGCATCCGCGTTATCTAGATGTGTGCGGAGATAATTTATTATATCTTTAATCTTAAGGTAAGCACTTTTAATTTTTATTTGTGATGTTACCATTTTAAAATGAGGATTTACTCAATTAATTACGATTGAATAAATCTCGAGATACAGTATTTAGATTACATTAAGTTGATCATAGAAACTGAGTGGCTCTCAGACACCATCTGTCTTGAAAATTAGACACTCAAGGGTTTTATTTATGTTTACTATTACGGTGAGCTCCAGTCTAAAGCGCGCCAAACCTCAAGCCCATCATTTTGGACTTCACTTGAAATGATTGCCTGCAAGCTTCGAGATGGATGACTTTAATTGGATAACACAGTAATTTTGTAAAGAATGAATGAGGAGGGAAAGTTATGAATAATGTGTTTTTTAGTAAATATCAGACGTTAATTATTGTTTAACCCTTTCCGGGCCAGGCGGCAATATATTGCCGCCATAGATCGTGTCTGATAAGTGCCAGGCGGCAATATATTGCCGCCTTGATATTCGTCGTTTTCATAAATACGACGTCAAATGATTAAAGTTTTATGTTTTTTTATTCCCTGCTATATTTGTAGATAGTTAATATGAATATAATTTTTATTTTGGAGGTCTATGCATTTTTATTTCGTAATTGTCACGTGACATTATCAGGTGACTCGATCTATTGTTGTTAATTCTTTATGCTTTAGTGTAATCGTACTATTGTATGCTGGATTCTTCTTCATTATTTTATTTAGTGGTTTTAAATATTAGTAGTGTTACCTGCTTAGCTATTGTGTGTAGTAGTTACAATGACTGACAATTTGCGATCTCACGGGAGTGAAATTGTAAGTAGCATATTTGTAAATAGAAAAAGTGTAAATAAATTTCAAATAAAATTGTGTAAATATTTCTTGGTAAATTGTGTTTTTAACTGTATTGAAACTGCTTATGGAACCTACAATCATCTGTTTACCGGTACATCCATAATGTGAATATTTATTTTAAGTTTCTTGCAGTGTAAGAGTCAGTTGCTTTATCACTTGTTGCGAAGTACAATTATGCGTATTTATACAAAATGTGTCATACAAATTTATTTATTCTTAGAAATAACACAAAATTTTGTATGGTTGTTCCTTTATAAATGTACAATATAATAACATAGCTTTCTACAGTAAAATTATTTTTCCTTTTTTAGTTATTTACAAAATAAATGAAAAAATAATTTTTTTATGTAATCCATTAAAACATTATTTTTTTAAAATTTTAAATTACTTAAAACTACATCTATATATTTTTTGTTGATAGTATATATCTATACAAGTAATTTGGTGCAACTTTTAGGTCATTCTCTAATGTTTATGAAAAGTTATAAATTTTAATCTAAGAGACTGCAAAATCGTCAATTTTAGCCTGGCACTTTTGACTAGTCACAAGGGGATATGATATGTGAAAAAATTTTGAAACATCTCATATTTGGTCCTGGCCCTGAAAGGGTTAAGACTTAAGAAGACACAATTACTCGTATACGAAGAATCTTTACTACATTTAATAACATTATCCAAGTATCATACCTTTTTCAAAGAGACTTCGTAGGTTTAATTAATTTATCTCTATGTATATATTTAATAACAATTATTATTTTGTAATATGTAAGTGTCCAAATCTTTTCAAGACAAAACTTGACTTACCCTTTCAAGAACTAGAAAAAAGTTTCTTTTATTCACTACAAAGTATTTTCCCTCTAAATCATTTTTTACTCAGATAGTAGTAAGATTGATTTAATGAGTATTACGTACATATTCTATATATATATATATATATATATATATATATATATATATATATATATAAATTTAAATATTATATTACAAATGTATTGGCTACAGAACACAACATCGGAATTTTAAGCAAAATTAAAATATTATTGGCAAATGAAACAAAAATTATAAAATTTAACTATACTATTATATTAGAAAATATAAGGCACAATTGTATGAAGTTTTTTTTTTAAATTTGAATAGTAAACTATTTGTTGCAGTACACACAAAGTATGTAAAATCTTACATTCCTAATAGCAACATAATATGTAAAAAAGCCTTTTATGGAAATGTTTATTAACAAACTTAATACTTGTTTTTATTTAAGGTTCTTTAATTTGTTTTTTTTATTGATCATAGTACAGTCGTTATAAAATGTTACAGTCATTTTTTAGTTTAACGTGCAATAGATCAGTTTCAATATCAAACAGGCTCATCCATCATGTCTACTTCAGGAGAGGATTTGGCCTAAATCCTGCTGATTCATGAAGTAGAGATTGGAGATATCTTGGGCCTCCTCCACAAAAGTACCAACAATCTGGTCATAAAACCTTAAAAGGTAGCAGCGCCTTCTCTCTATACCTTCTTATTTGGTTGAACACATTAAATAAGAAATATTGATTACTACAGGCTTAATTAAATTAAATTATCATTTTCGTTAACTTTCATTTTAACTTAATTTCAAAAGTACTCAAACCTTAGATGCAACTGAATGTACGTTTATGAATTCGACAAATGGTAAAAGCTACATGAAAGGAAGAACTATAACAGTAAGACAAATAATAAAATTTAAAATAAGGTGACAGCGCTAATTTGACAAGAGAATATAAAGTTAAATATTGCAAAGGTTAAATAAAGCTGACCAAATGAAGTAAATTAAGTTCCAAGTAAAGTAAAACACAGAAAAAGTAATCACATATTGAAAAAAGAAGTAAAACATAGAGGAATATATTTATAAGCAAAGTAAAAGACCTAAAAAGCACGCTGAAAAATCGACAGTTATAACAAAAACAAGTTTAAATGGAACACAATTATGTAAATTCAGGTAGTAAGCTTTCAAAATGAAGATTGATAAAGTAAAACAATTCACCAATAAAATAAAGTAAAAAGTTTAAAATTAATTTTTAATAGAAAAGGGTGACGACTTTACAAAGCAAAAAAATTCTGAGAAATTTGAATGAACAAATCTATTTTAAGTATTGAGAAAACAGTAGAATGTACTATCAAAGGATTAGAAATAACTTTTATAAAAAGATGCTGATTTTATAATATATATTTGAAAGAAACAAGTATTTTCGCAATTGTGATAAATACTTCTCAGGTTAATCAAACGCATCATGCCAATATAACTATTATTAAACCATTGAAAATTTCTAATGGATCATTCAGTAAGGTAAAACATAAATAAAGACTGGTATTATATCATTTCTGAAAATCAACTATAAACAAATCAGCTCTGACTTTAATTCATTTAGAATTTTTCTACTTGATCTGACAAAACTTTACTATTCCTGGTACGTTTTTGTCGGCTGCAGAATCACGTTAACTCTCCGTTATTTTTACCCGGTCAGATCACAGCACTTGTGGAATTCCGTAACAGAGAAATACGTGACTTGTTTTATAACAATTCTGAGTAGTTTATATAAAACCTTTATTAAAATAAACTTCAATTTTAGGTCACTGTCGCAAATGAAATATACTTGTATTTTGTACTGAACATGTACCAATAACATGAAATTACCAAGATTTTATGATGAGAAAAATAAATATCATTTAAATATTCATTGTTAAAAATTCAGTTGTAACTATTTAATCTGCTCGCATGTAGGAAGAAACTTCCATCACAATAAAAATAACGCTAAAAGTTTGATTTATAAAAAATTTCAGATATGTTTAAAATATTTGTAATATTATATTTTGATTTGAATACAATACGCACTGAGAATCTATTACAATAGCTGTCATAGTAGGCCTACTTCTAAAGCTATAAATTTACGAATATGAAGAATGCTGATTCTTATATTTTCATATACTGATACAGATACGAGATAGGGTACGCCACACCACGTGTCGCCTAGCAGGCTTCGCTGAGGTTGCATGAAAATCGGTACTTTGTGATATCACTTTGATAAAAAGACCCTCGTCAACCCCAAACTGTGCGACAGACAACACAGGCCTCAGTTGTGTTATATTAGTCTGCTGGCCTCGCCAGTTTCACCTACCCTTTTAGTTTACTCCATCGTTGTACATTCTTTGTGATTCTTACTTCTAACAAGATAAAAGCTAACTTTTCATTTCGATATTACTATCGAAATTACCTTATACTTTTTTAGATTAACTCTATCTCCCTCAATTCATCGCATTTTATAACCAAGTACTATTAATTACAATCTGTATTTAAGTTTGATTACATCCCATTCGTTTGCTAAGGTTAAAGGTTATGTCTTTATTTTCTGATTATTATTGTTAATTTAATTATGTTTAAGTCAGGTTCATCACATTCCATGTACGTCTTATATTGCAGATTATATGTTCCTAATATCACTTAGTTGTTTACGAGTAGAGGACACATTGGTTTTTACCTAATAAAATTGAAAATAATATTTATATTTTATTTCTAATTTACAGCAATGTATTGTAATAGTAATTAAAATTACCATGCCCTTCTGCTAAAGATTGTATTTCTTATCATTGGATTTTCAGTTCAGTAATTTTACGTTATAAATTTGGATAGGCAACCAAATATTTTTTTCAAAATACAATAAAGTTTTGCTATTAATTAAAGCATGGGTTTGCTTAGTATAAAAAACAATGCAGTGCATTTTTATAAATGCCCAAAGTTAAGTATTCTTCAGGTTGTAGAATTAAAATATTGTCTAAACTTTACTGGAAATAGAAAAATAAACATTCGTTTTAAGCAATATTTAATTAGAACTCAGAAGTGTTTATTCCCATGTAATGCATGTATGTGTGCATTGTAATGACGTTTATTTCCTTGCATTACTTATTACAAGTTCTCACCATGCTATCAGGATTCCAGAATTATAAATCTAATCAGCAAATTCGCATGAGATTGTTATAAGCTTTACAGAAAGCCGTGAATATTAGCTCTAGAGTGTTCTCAAATAAACAGAGATAATTATAATTCACCTCCGCCTTTGATCCTTCACTTCATTTTATTTAGTGAAGAAATGTTCTAAAAAATTGGCGTAGTATATATATTCATTCATAAATTTCGCATATTTATGCATTATTTACGTAGGCATTTTAATTTTTATATACTTGTTTAATTGTCATAAAATGATGTAGATTTTTATATGCATACAACTTAAAACTAGTAAATGTATAAACTTATACTTGTTGGAAAAAGTAAAACTTTTGATTGCAAATAATATGTATGAAACGTTTTAGTTTTCGTAAAACAGGCCTAATAATATAGTTAATTCCTAATATATAACGTTACATAAATGAATTATAATAAATCTCGATTTACAAAACTACTTTATGTTATTTTAGGTAAATCGTGACGAATTGGGACTTGCAATCAGTTTTATTCTAATTTAAGAACTCAAGCAAGTTAGTCAGTACTCTATTTTCACTAATAAAGATATCTAAATGTAAAAAGTCACCAGTTTTAAAAACTGTTAAGCTAGTATATAGTATGAAAGGAGTATTTTTTATGATTTTATTTGTTTCAGTAAGTTATTTATAAAGGATTATTTACTGTACAAGACCTACCTGACGAAAAGTAAATAATTAAGATAACGTTGTTTACAATGAAAATCTCTCACTAATTCTCACTGATAATATAAATTACGCACGCAGCTTTAAATATACATATTCAAACTTTTTAAATATGTTACACATTTTTTAAACAGCGGCTGTAATAACTAAATATAATAATTGAAGTACTCGTAAAAATGTGGTTAAGAAATTACATTCATATCCTAAGGGTTTTCCCCAAAATTAATGATCGGCCAAAATTAATACACACTGAAAAGGTAATCAAGAACAAAGAGAGAAAATAATTTGAATTAAAGAGTTTTTCGTGTTTTTAGTTGCTGCATAAGGTGCTGCCTACTTTAAAACTTTATGTACTAACAAAGGAAAATAGGTAATTTATTATCACAGCATATTTAGCACTGGTGAATCATTAATGAAGCTGTAATGACAAATACTCTGATTCAATAGAGTGAAGTTTTGCGTGTATTAACAGTCCCGCATCAATCCATATTCAGTTATACATTTCCTCTCAACTGGGACTGTCAGGCACTTCAGGGTTTATTTGATATAAAACGTATAGGCTGACATCAACAACATTGCAACGTGTTTCCTGACATGTCATGCCAACCTCCGTCACTATATAGCCTAACAATATATTTCCATATTTAATCGATAACTGATGTAATCCTTGTTAGAAATTTTTCTATTTGGACTAAATTAAAAGTTAATAAAATAAGCTAAAATCCCGGTCTTTAAATGTGAGTGTTTCCGTTTTCAATATATATCTTTGAAAAGACGCTCACTGTTCTTTATATCCACTATCGGCCACAATTAGTACGTATGCTTTCTGATGTTGGTACATGATAAAATTATTTGGCACGTGATAGCCGATTTAAATACAAATCGCGCCTATTTTCTCTTACCACGTGACCTAAAATGATAATTTCCTACAAGATGAGAGCAAACGTGTGATTACAGTATGACTGAGTTTGATATGTAACTAAAGCGATGCTTTACCTGTTACAGTAATGTAATGATGTTAAATGATGTACATACACGGGTGTGCCATTGTTGTTCTAATTGTGTGATGAAGTGATAATTGTAAGTGCTTCTCTTAACAGGTAACACAAGTGACTTCTGTTTTGATAACGTAGTGATAATTATGACTTTTTGTGTGGATTAAATCCATTACTACACCACCGAGATTTGCACTATTGAGTTAAATAATACGCGTTACAAATCTACTTACTATGTCCTTGTCTTCTAGTAGATACATTAAAAACCTAATTTTCATATTTCAAAATTGTAAAACAAAACTAGCACAATCTTTTTTTGCAAGATAAGTAGTAAGTCAGGCCATATAGTTAAATATAAAATAAGGAAACAATCCTAGTTAATACAGTTTTTATTTTCCATGAAACTCTGTTTTATTTCGAAATTATGGTACCTTAATTAAGCTACTTGTTTAGTTAATATTAAAGACTTAACTTTTATTCTTTGATCTGCTGTCAATCTTTTCTCCCCCTCACACCTAGGTATATGTGGGGACTCTCGGATTTTAAAATATACCCTCCTGAATTATGATAGCAAAAAAGAAGGATCCTAGAAACCAGAAGTCTCTACATTGAATGTGCTCATAGTAGTGGCTTACCAAAGTTATTAAAACTTAACTAACTAACTCAATTGCTATCGATTAAGAGTTAATTAGTTACCAACTTGCAATAACTCTATAGTTATTTGTAACATTATTCTCTTGGAATGATTTGATCAATGTGTCTGAGACGTACGTTGTCACAGGCACATATGTGCAATTTTCAGATGGAAGAAAATGATCTTTGGAGCTGCAGGAGATGTAGCAGATTGCTAGGTAATCTATCCCACGTAGTTCTAGCTCTCAGGCTTTCAGTGTTTCATGAGTATTATCTAAGTTTTCCGTTCATAAAAGTTGAAAATATTTGCTAACAAAATTAAAATAATTGGAACTCGCTGTGTATAGAGGCATAATAAACCAAGATATGTCAAAGAAACAATCATTTGAATATATAAGGAGTTAGTAAAGACATTGGATACAATACATTTCGAACATCAACCGCTTTTATAGAATGGAATATAAAATAAAATTCTGAAAACAAAAAGAAATTTCAAAGGTTTTAAATATTAACCAACATTACATGCATTAGGTTTATTTGCTGAAAGAAAATTATATAAACGCAGACGATAGCTTCAAATTATTAAAAATTTGCTAGCCTGTGTTAATGAAGCTATATTGTTATTTTTTATTCATATTTGTCCTTGATTGGTTAAGTTTCAACCAATATTGTTGCAGCCCCACCCATCCAATACACTCTGTATAACCGGATGTACACTACTACTGACATTTCCTATGTAACATATTTTCCTGAAGTTGGCTCACCGTGGCGAGGCCAAATTAATTAAAGATTTTAGTTAGTTCATAATTTTGTATTAGGAGTAAATCATAAGTCTGGTGATAATTTTACTGTGTAGGTTAATTGATGTGGACTTAAAGTTGTATATATTTGGTTTTAAAGCAATCTTACTACGCTGGCAACGCAAAACAATGTTTAAAAGATAAACTCATTATTGCAGCAAAAGCAATGATTGAAATTTGTTTCTTCCTACGCCTCAAATACTATAATTTATTCAATGTGCTGATATTCAGTTATTATAGATTGTTTAGAAATTTATGAAAGTAAATACCTACATCCTTAACTTCATCCGACTGTCATTTGTTTATTGTGGACAATATATGCAACTGTAACTAGTATTATGCTAGCACCAACGTCTCTGTTGTAATCACAAAAGCTATAGAATCGAAGTACTACTTCTGATAGACAAAGTTTGAGGAAACCACACCTATTCAGGGCATCATAATGCATTCTCATTCTATTTACTACAACATTAAACTTGCAAACGTGTTAGTATAGACAAACAAACTAGTTTCGAACAAGTGAACTTTAAGATAAATAGAGTTCTTGCTGATTCTTTGGTATTTCAATGATCAGAGTAGAAAAGCTACATTGAAGATGCTGTTCCTGGAATATGTCTATAACAAGGGGGTTTTCTATTAATAATTGTGTAGTTAATATACAAATACTGTGAGTACTGAATATACGAGTAGAAAGTATATGAAAACCAGTTTCAAATCTGTAGGAGAAGGTATGAGGTAAAATATAATTTCTACTAAATTCCAATATTGGACATAAAAATAAAGTGAGGTTTTGAAACTTCCATAGCTCTAGGCTGATTTAATACTTGATGAAAGATCAAATAAGAAATTAAAACCAAAAATCTAAGTGCTTTTAACTGAAACTTGATTATTGCTACGAATTAAAAATCGAGGCCAACTATCTAAGTGGTTTTTTATCTGTTGGGCTGTGACTGTGTTGAAACATTAAATAAGTACACTCACTTATTACAAATATAAATTAAATTCTATTACAAACATTCTATCTAAAACTAATTCTTGTATAGTTAGTCTAATAGCTTTTATAGTACCTCACTATAAAAATCATATTCTAGTATCTAAGAAAAATATTAATATGTGATACAAATTTATAAGAGGAAAATGACTTCACTTGAAAGACGTGTGTTCAATGAGTAAATGCAATTTCAGGTTGCCTAAATGTAGTTCTAAATAGCTCACTCAGACCATAACATAGTTAATCAAGTTACGCAGACACCACGGTGTAGTTACTCTGAAATTTGTATTTGAAAACCATCTGCTGAAGGGACCTAACGTTAAACTTACCAAGAAGCACATCAGCACATAATGGATGATGTGCATATTTATTAATAAACTATACATGGGAAATACACGAGGAATAAAATTAAGGCAAGCATCAAACCTTGAGAGACTCCCTTAAATAACTTTCAGAAAGTTTTTCAAAAGACCTCAGAGAAGGTTTTGATTAATTGAGTACTCTAATGTCTAACGAATCATCGCCTCTACCGTCGATTTTTTGAACAAAAAGACGTATTTCTAGAGGTATATCCATGACTGTACATCTACGACTGACCTAGTGGTGGAGTGTGATGGTGTGGGGTAGGCAGAATTGATTTTGCCGCTAAGGACGTCAGATCAATTTCCACATCACCGTCTTCTGAGTAACCCTTTGTTAAGGCCTTGTTTATGGTACTCCCTCCACGGTACCGCACCCACCAGAATCCAGCACCAAGTTTTGTATCATACAATTTATTGATTTTAAATACAAATAAAATTTAATGGAATAAGTACTCCTTAGAAACATAAATATGGTGATAAAATACCAATTACCAATTATAACAATAAACCAAAAATCTCTTCTAAAAACACTGGCTTTCATTCTAATATTAAACACACTAAAAGTTAGAATCATAAATATCGCTATCACTGTGTTCTTAAATAAATATCTATTTTAATTTTCGATTCAAACAGTTTGTTCATCGGCTTAAAAACTGAGTGTGTAACACACCACCCCGATATAATGCGACAGCCCTTGACAAAAAGCCCGCCAGCTCCATGCAAATCCCAGTCGTCATGAAAAATGTATTAGCGGAACGGGAATATAAGCGACGCCAGCGGAATTATATTTCAGCAATTTGTCACACTCGTGTTGAAATTTCCGTTTATTGCTTTCCCTAGATGTCTACTCTCTAGCAGACTCCCATCCTTTATGTGAATGGAGAGGGAGCGATCCCACTTATGGGTATTTTTCACTGACACTTTCATGCAGTCTAGATACTCCCCGGCAGACTTCCGTATTTTACAAATATAGAAGACTAATGATCGTACTTTATTCAACAATATCTTTTACTGGAATTTAAGTTTAGTCTACATATTTCCTGGCTTACTTCCATATACTGTAAGGACAAATACGTATATTTTACCGGCATAAATAGAAAATTATTTCTGATTGGAACGACACACTGGGTTGTTTATAAAATATAGATTAACCTCTAAAAATATACTCAAGAATCTTTTCCTGGGACAATGACTATGTTGACCATAAAGATTTGATAAATGTGTTTTAGCCTAAAGTAAACTACTAGGAACAGTTTTAATGTTTGTCTTTAAAATGTTCAAAGGGGGCTGAGCCCTCCTTATGGTATTGTTTACCTCACTCACTTATTAATACATACTCCAGTTTTTACATAAGACTGCCGATTGGCGTATTTCACTGCTACTTTACTCCCATTTCTTATAAAGACGAGATACTCATAATTCTTTTCTATTTCGAGGTACCTTTTCCTCATATTATCAGTTTTGTCTACATATACCTGGAATATTTCCGTACTTTAAAATGCTCCTGTACTAAATTTATAATGTACCCTTATACATGTTTCACTCGCACTTTCAATACAGATACATATGTTATGAATATTCCTTTTTATAAGGATAGTGACCATAAGAGTGTATATATCGTTCACTAATACTTTTATACACTATATACACTAATTTATACATATATATACTTGATACCATACTCGCGTCTTCTAGATGGAATAAGGTGTGACCAATCACATGTTTAATAGTTATATTCCATAATACCTTCTATACTAGTAACTTATCGTCCTACACGTGCATTTTATATGAAGAGCGGGTGACCGATCACCGTCATACGCATCTTTCACTGACACTTTCCATATTGGATTACATACTTACTTCAATATGCCCACCTTTTATACTCGTTTGTTTCTCACTTTATAAAACTAGCATCTAAGCGAAATACAATCTGTCTCTTACACTTTCTGTACTATATTGATTATGTCTGGTATGTCTATAATTGCTTTTAAACTTTTAATGATACAATGATACAATCGTTTGTCATATTTTATCACAATATAGATAATGTATTAAATATTCTTCAAAAACTAATGTAATGATCTGAATGTAGTGACATCAGTTTTTGTTGTCTTTCGCTGCTAACTTGCTGCCATATGTATTCATATTCTCTGTTTATTGCACGCCAAAGTTTATCTTATCACTATTGTTATTTTTACTGTTGCTGTTTGCTGAAAAATTGTTATGAATATTCTTCTTATATTATGTTATAGTTTATTATGTTATTTCTATTGTTATAGTTTATTTATTGTTGCGGTCTTTCATGATGGTATTGTTATAGTTATAAAACATTTATATACATATTTATTCTAGTTATATATATCATGCCTTGCAATAGAGTAATATGTTAATATAATTTTTTCATCCTTTCACATGTTTTGCTGTAGAGTTTCTTGTTTAGGTTAAGTTGTTTTAATTTTTAAGTATATGGATGGATCTTGAATCTAAAAATGGAGAGTATGTCAGTTGGAAATAAATAAATAAATAGCTTTTAACTAGAATTTTAGTGTTAAAGCACTGGGCTCAACAAACAGTCATCCACATCTCAAAAGTAGTTCCATATTAACTTAAATACCTTGTGAAATTTGAAAATTATTAAGACGATAAAAAATCCACAAAAATTAAACGACTAATAAATAAGGGTAATAATAAAATTCTTTAACCACGTTTTAGCTCCTTATAATTTAGGGTAGACACATAAAAATAAAAGTAGATAAGAGGTTTTGAATCATTTGAGGTTGTAAAATATCTATTGCTCTATTATTATGATTACAAGTTTGAAACCAGATTAATACATTAAACGAAATAATAGCTTAAAATCAAACTGTAACACTTATATCTTATATTACATAAATATTATTACAAAATGATGTTACAGAATATTTATATTCACTACGTGGTAAACAGTGTAACCTACTTAATTCAGAATCCAGTGTACTAGGTTTTGCTTCCACATGTACATTTCAAAATTGGAGGTGATACGTATATAACATGTTCAATCTAAGCTTCTTAGTGTTAATATGTTATGACAAAAAATTTGGCACCTGCATTATTCAAGAAAGAGGTTTAGTCATAGATATTTTATTGATTTACTGATATACCTAAAATTACATGTAGCATGTTATAATATGAATCTATGAGTGTATAACACAATATTGCCTATTCACCACGAATGTAAACAACCTTAAGTTAAGTCTTAGAGAGGGTGCTTACAGGGGTTTCCAAAGATTGCGGCTTATGCAATGAGAGTACATTGCATCATGTCTGCATCAGTTTTAGTAGCGTAGGTAGCTTGACAAGATTGACATTCAAGACGACTGTCTCAGTAGCATAGACAGCTAGAGAGGTAAGAACATTAAACTTCACTGTCTCAGTAGCGTAGGTAGCTAAACAGGCTAGAACGTTCGACATCACTGTATAAGTAGCAAAGGTAGCTAGACAGGCAAGAACATTAAACTTCACTGTCTCAGTAGCGTAGGTAGCTAAACAGGCTAGAACGTTCGACATCACTGTATAAGTAGCATAGGTAGCTAGACAGGTAAGAACATTAAACTTCACTGTCTCAGTAGCGTAGGTAGCTAAACAGGCTAGAACGTTCGACATCACTGTATAAGTAGCATAGGTAGCTAGACAGGCAAGAACATTAAACTTCACTGTCTCAGTAGCGTAGGTAGATAAACAGGTTAGAGCGTTCGACATCACTGTATAAGTAGCATAGGTAGCTAGACAGGCAAGAACATTAAACTTCACTGTCTCAGTAGCGTAGGTAGCTAAACAGGCTAGAACGTTCGACATCGCTGTATAAGTAGCATAGGTAGCTAGGCAGGCAAGAACACTACAATTAAAAATAAGGGATTGCCATGACTCTTAAATGTAATAATATGCACCTTACATGTATATATAACTACTTTTTTAAATCATAGAGTTACAAGAAATACAATATAGAAAATATGCTGTGCTTCTTAGGTTTTTACAATATATGACGACTTGCTTTGATATAAAATTGTTCTAAGCAGTAGTGTTAAGTAGGCATTTGATATTGAAACAAGCAATACTTCGAAAAGGAAAAATAGTACAAAATTCGTTTTCAGATAATATCAAGTAATGCTATTGTTCTTAACAATATTGTTGCTATTGTATTATTTTATAATGTAGTATTGTAAATTAATAAAAACCCAACAGTTAATTTTATATTAAAATTTGAAGGAAAAATGTGCTCCGTTTCGAGATCTGCAATCTTATTTGTTTATAGTGGATATCTAGGATAACCTATAACTATAATCTTTGATTAATCCTAGGAAGCTTTTAGTTTAGTATAAGGAATTTTAAACCATTCAATAAGTGCAAAATGTATTTATTAAAAAAAATTTTAATTCTTATGAATTAATGTTAAATTTGCAATTTTTAAATGAGAAATCAGTAAAACAAAAATGTTTATTTTTACAATTATTATATTTTGTGCAATATTTTATTTTTAAGGCAAAAAGCAAAATGATTTTAATACAATTAAAGATTATCTTGTTGCAGTATTAGTTTTTGCAGGAACGAAAATGTTGTACTTCGTCAGAACCTAAGGCAAACTGAAAAATGGAAAATACCAGACCTTGATGGTTAACCAGTGAAAATTGACACAATTGCCGATGTACCGCTATAATCCAATTGTGTTATCAATACATTGGTCCCACAAATCGACCTGAGCACTAACAACCCCCTGACCTGAGTCTATAAATATTCATGTTTGTTGCTAACAGAAGTATCAGAGCTTTGCCAGCTGTAACACTACCCACCACATAAAGAACAGTATACATGTTCTTTCGTTTTTAACATTACAGCATTCTAAAAAATTATTCATTTAAAAACGAAACCTTAAAAATTTCTGCTATACAAAATCAGAGAGTAAATAATATTAAAATAAAAAGATGAAATATATGAATGAAAGTTTAATATACTAAACGTTCTCTTCGTCAAAACATTTTTATTCAATAAAAATTGCGAGAAACGAAGTACTATGAAACTTTGATAGAAATAAAACTATAATTAATGTATATAATTCCTATCTTGATCTAATATTAGCCGTTATAAAAATTGCATGAATGCATTAAGTCGAAGATTGGTAAAATAAAGGATATAATTTACGTTCGTACTTAAAATAATTGACTAACTGACCGTTAGTGAAATATTTTATTCAAGGAACTGGGAAGTCTGTTCTGGTGCTTCCTCTGTACAATATACCGAATCTAGCAATAGTACGTTGTCTGAAGTAGAAGCTTCATTTGTATAAAGGAAAGTACGAGGATAAGTTATGGTCATAGGAGTTTGTTAAACGTTGGCAAAGCCTAACGGGTGAACCCCCCGTTTTCTCTCTATCCTCAAGATGTATCTGGAAATATTATACTTTTTATTCAAGAACAAAATTAGATATGCATCTGATATTTTGAATTCATTTTTATTTCTAGTACGAAAAATCTAGTTTAGTAATGGTGCAGGTTCTTTTGTAGAATATTAACAGGCATCTCAAACGAAAAGGACCAGCGAGTTTCTCCGAAGAGGCAACTACAGTGAGACTGAATTGACTTGCAAAATGAACAATAGTATTCCCGCTGGACCTAACTGTGGATTGACTAAACAGTTCCACGTTAACTTTGACATTAGAAATTTGTTTTCTTAGAGAAAAAATTTTTACCGTAGTTAATTCAATTAAAAATGTTAATATATTTCATTATAATAAGTTTCTAATTTGAAAATAAACTTTTAATTAATAAAATAGCTCCTGAACACTACGTAGACTCCATCATCAAGAATAGAAGAACATCCAGCTCTCCATGGAGCTCCATCTCCTCTATACCTCATTAATGAAATATTCCTTGGTTCTAAGAAAAGAGCAAAACAATGCTATGTTTTAGTATTCCAGTATTCTATTAGTCTCAGATGTTCTAGACAAATTTATATACAATTTAATTTGAACCTGAACTAAAATAACCTAATACTTGACATTAAACATGTACACATTCAATATTGATATATTTCGTTATTGTAAAATTCTTTAACTAAGTTTTTGAAGTTTTTTACATTCTGTCAAGTTTTTTGGACTAAGAAACAGGATCACTAGTTTGAATTCAAAATTAAACCATTTTTAAGGCTTCTTCATATTTTTAGTGTGTAGTTAGACAACCAATGAACTAAAAGGGCAAACAACGTAAGAGACAAATCCGTTTTAACAATGAAAATGCGACATTTATTTATATTATTACAAATTTAAATTTCCGAAAACCCTGCCTTAAAATTTCTTTTAATGAACTGCCATGACTAGTTTGAAAACTTAAACAAGCAATATAAATTAAATATTTATGTTTGTGTTGAAATAAAAGAAAGTCTATTGAAATGTGCATGTGTACGTTACACACGCATGCACGCATCTAATTTATCCCACCCTAGTAGATGTCGAAAACATACCTTGTTCGATAATTGGGTTACAAATTTTCACCTTAATCTTTATTTGAGAATGAATCAAGAAATGGTTACCTAATGTTAGCGAATCATCAAAAACTTTTAAATTTAAACAGTTACATCATTGAGGAGAAAAAACACTAAACATCATACGTAAAAAAAATAAATTGAAGGAGATATTATAATCTCCAACAGTTGTTTATTATTTTACTAACATGGAGAATACAGCGAATCTTAAATAAAGTTTATCTCGCATCGGTGGAAGGGTAACAAAGAGAACAAAATGATTTGTTTACAACAGTAAAGTTGTCGGAAATATACAGTTTTGGCGGAATGAAATCCTAACAGCTCAAACGGTGCAGAAGAAGCCGATACTACTTTCTCCAATATCAACCCCAATGCTTCGATACCCTTTTATTACCTCACCTCATATCTTCTTTATCCCTGGCCATATTCAGTCCTTTGTTTCCTCTTCTTTCCGCGATAAAGCAATGTATTCATGCTGTTTTCGTAAATTTCTGATCTCAAGAAGCACGTGTTTTTACGTTGTGTTTCAAAGCCAGTAAAGGGAACTTAAAGAACAATTTTGCTACCTTTAGAGAAAAGTCTTTCAGAATATGTTCTCAATTTATTTTCTTATTTGGGGATTATTATGGAAATTTTATGGTTCATTCAAAATAAAAGACCTTCTACCACCATTTGCATTACTTTAGTTAATTATAAAAGTGGTGTAAAAATATGTATATAATAATTAAATTTATTCCTTACCAAAATAGTAAATGTTTTATGGGAATGAAAGGTAATTAAGAAACAGAATATAAGACCCGTACGAATAGTTTCTATACAATGAGCTTGTATATTTATGGATTAAAATCCAAATGGAATCCAGATTTTTTATTTCAACAATAATTAGTAATAATTTAATTTATACTTCGTATACAAAATTATATGCTGAGCCTTACTATTAAATAATTTTTATAACTTGAGAAATCTGTAAGAAAATCTATAAAACTTGCACGTATAGTTCATCACATTTGCTTATAATGTTTACATTGTAACTTTTCATGGCTGAGTGTAGTTTTCGCATCAATAAATCAATTTAAAGTGGTGGTTACAGTCCAGTTTTACTGTAATTTTATTTTATATGCAGTGTCTTTTTTATATGTTCTTATCTATACGTGCATATCAGTATTGGACTTTTTCATGGCGAGATTTTATAGAAGTAAAAAAATTTGGAATGTTGAACAGACTATAAGAAGGTGGATCGTTTAAAAAATTTCAATATGTACTTCCTGCCCTCACATTCATAAAAAAAGTTTGTCTGAAAAAAGTTTTTTCAGTTTATAAAAATACATACAACATAATAATATGTATAAAATTACAGGTATATTTTCTTTCGATTAATTATGACATATCTTTGACTACGCACTACTTACTGCAAAAAAATTAATAACATGTTACTACTTTCCGTACTATATTACTACTTTTTTACTATATTTCCATTGAATGAATGTACAAAGTTGTTCATAATTGAAAAATTATGTTGAATGAAAAACCATACTTCAGTAAGGAATCTCCTGTTATATTATAAACTCAGGCATCTTAATCAAGTTAGTTCAAGCGAGAACGAAGTCCCAAATCTGAAGATCGAGGACCCGAGATTGATCGGCTCCCTTCTGAAGGCGGACAAGGGGGTGCTTACGGTATTGGAATTACTTTAACGCCACATAAATCACAATATCAGCGTCACGGCCTATTTACTTTTCGGAAATCACCAGCACCGTAGTATAAAGCCGTGTAGGCACTACAACGAAGAACTCTCAGTGCAGGCGTTTTAATGTTTAATAATTAGTTAACTCAAATCTATTATTATCTGGTTAGACTATAAATTTAGTAAACAATTGAGTTATTACTCATGGTAGGCACATAACTATTCAAATTACCTCGGTATTCCATCACTTCAAATGTAGTAAAACCTAACGAACTCAACAACTTTTAATTCGACAGTTTGGTGTTTTTGATAGCCACTAATGTTTTCAGGTAAACTTTGTGACGGTGGATAATGTTTTTCTAACATCGGAATTTTTCCCCAGACGTGAATATCGTATTACTTAACAAAACATTGTTGAAAAATGTATAAATCTTGATGGAGCCAGTGAACCATTTGTTAAAGAAGAATCAGGCGCTGCCATCAAAATATCAATGGACGATTGAGAAAAGAAATGACTCTGACGATAACAAAGGAATTTCCACAATCATAATAGATGGCAGTAATAGCATTATTTAAAATAATATGATTATTCATACACCATTAAAACCATAAAAGAGTGAAATTAACTTCAGAGAGGTTTCTTCAGCTTTACAATATTGTAGTTTATTTATGTACAAAGTAGCCTAAAGTAGAATTGATGGATGATCAAAAGGATTACCCACATCAAGCAATACTTTACTTTAAATATCAGAGAGGACATTGAATTATTAATAAATAAGAAACAAGTTTTGCGTCTCAAATTTAAGCTTTGAAAATTGCCTTTCTGGCAGACAGAATTTTTAGGATATTTACACAATATTTTTACTAAATTGTTATTACAATTATTACTAATAAGACTTTTTCAATTTTACTCTTGGTCTCAGATTAAAGCTTATCGTGTAGGTAAATAACATTTTTCTATTATTTTTTTTTTAATTTTACGCTATTGTTTGTATTTTATTAAACAACCAAAAACTGTCTTTTTAATATCATATTTTCAATATACAGCTGTTATTTTAGGTGAGTGATAGAGATGCTTTGATAGCTGTAACTCTGCATCCGCAAAAAGGAATATTCATTAAAACTTCTTCAGTGTTTGACAATATACAAAAACATTAGGCCTAGTATGCATGTGTATTTTACGAAAACCTCAAGAGACACAAATTTTAAAGAGTACAAAAGTCATATGTGAGTATGATAGGTAATTTTTAGGCGATTATAACCTTCAAGAATACAAAGTCTGCTTCAAACACTATTGTAAGAACACTCATACTAATGTATACGAACATAAACACATAATGCTTTCTAATACAGTCCCATTATCAAAAAATTCACAAAATTTGGAGACGTTACAACATTCGTACAAACAAATTTTACAAAAACATCCAGATCGAAATAATTAGAACGAAATGAAAACGATGTGCATATAATTACCTCTAAACTGTAATGAAACATACGAAATGTGCAACAGAGCTAACACAGGCCAGGTATAATACGTGCAGAGGTTTTGAACGAGAAAAAAGCAACAAGAGGCTCTTGAATAAAGAGACCCTTGAGAGAGACTGACTTTTCCCCAGGTCCCCTCAGGCGCCGCCTCCCACTTCGTCTGTAAAAGAATACCAAATCAATTTTTACTTAATTTCACGGAGAGTCTATTAAAGTCGTCAGTTGTATTTCATGTTACCGGTTTATACCTGACACACATTTTCCTGTTCAAGTATAATAAATGTTGTAGTATTATATATTATTTTTATTCAGTATAATACATTACTAGCTGTAAAGAAATACCGTACGGTATTTAGTTAAAATAAAACAAAAACAAAATGTTTGTTCCTTAATGATGAGATAAATTGAGAAAACAAGATTAACTGTTAAATAAATTTGTTTGTAAATAAAAATATCATGTTTTATCACGTTGCATTTTTTTTTAATAAAAATTTACATCAAATGTTCGAAAATAAATGAAGCAAACATTTTCCCATTATTGTTTACTAATAATCGAAATGCAGTTTTTTGTTTTATTAATTTCTAAGTTGGTAACGCACGAATAACAGCTGATCAACAATGGTATTCTGTACTGTTACGTTAGAACTGTGTATTAGTGGTGTTTTGCAAGCTACAGCAGGAGATCGGGTTCTGTGAATCGTGTTATTAAATGCAATTTTTCTGTGAGTTATAATTCGATTGTTTATTCAGCGAAAAAATGCCTTACTTATTTACATCAGAGGAATACGCTGATATGGTTTTTATTTTGGGTTACTGTAATGGTAATGCTAGAGCTGCTGTAGAAGAATATGAACTACGTTACCCTAATAGGAGGATTCCAGATACCAAAACAATTTCAGGAACTTTTCGTACTCTTTGGGAAACAGGATCACTACCAAGTACTAGAACCAATTATGAACGAGCTGTCCAACTTGATGATGATATTGTTATTAATGCTGTTCATCGCAGTCCAGGTGTAAGTACACAACGTATTTCTAGGCGGATAGGAGTTTCGCAGTCAACGGTGTGGAGGTCACTTAATCGAAACAAATTTTATCCGTTTCATAAACAAAAGGTTCAACATCTACAGCTAGGGGATGGTCCGCTTCGCTTGGAGTTTTGCAACTTTTTGAATATTAATAATCAACTCTACAAGCGTATTTTGTTTACGGATGAGGTACAATTCACTCGGGATGGTGTCAAAAACTTGCACAATGAACACTCATGGGCAGAAGAAAATCCACATGAGGTAGTGGAACAGAACTTTCAACACCGATTTAGCGTCAATGTCTGGTGTGGCCTTTTGCACAATCGGCTGATTGGACCTTTCATATTACCTGGACGCCTAAATGCTGAGTTCTATTTGCATTTCCTTCAAGAAGAGTTGCCGCAGCTGTTAGAGAATGTTCCTTTACATCTCAGACAAAATTTGTACTTCCAGCATGACGGAGCACCTCCCCACTTTTCACGTGCCGTTTCTGCTTACTTAAATCATCAATTTCCTGGACACTGGATTGGTCGTGGAGGGCCTCACCCTTGGCCACCAAGATCACCAGATCTATCTCCATTGGATTATTGCATCTGGGGATGGATGAAAGACATTGTATACAAGACAAAAGTGAATTCTCGTGATGAATTAATTGCCCGTATTATGGATTCGGCTGTGCAGATACAGGGAAGTCCTGAAACATTAAGAAACGCAACAAAAGCAATACACAAACGTGCTGCAAAATGTATTGATAATGATGGCCTCATTTTCGAACATCTATTATAAAAAGGTGCGTACGGTTGGCCCAACCTGATTAATTTTGCTTAAAACTAGTAATGTATTATACTGAATAAAATCGATTGTTTGGTACAGAATAAAATAATATATATTCAGTCGGAGAAGACTTTAAATTTAAACCCATACTTTAATGATTTTAACCAGAACCCTCGTATCTAGATAGACTCATGATTATGTCAGCTTCAGTATCTCGTCATATTTAGTTCCTGATTTTTAAATACGTAATTTCAAAAAAATAATATTAATTTAAATTAGATAATGTCCCTCACTCAAAATGTACAGTTTCAAATTACTGCTATACATGAAATTCTATACATGCATGCAGTTATCTGTGGTTATAAATACATATTTTAAATTAGATACTTTTAACATTGGATCGATTTAGGAACTTAAGTATTCCTATATCCCAAAAGGCAAACATTTATGTTTGGATGAAATCTTATGTAGACGTGGGACTGACATAAAATTAGTTTTGACTGACAAAACTGTTGTAAAGTGTTGAATATGAACCTTAAGCACCTTAGAGCTTTGCGTTTCTCTGGACGTTTTTATAGGTTTAGTTACCTCGAATTTTACCAGGCAACTCAAAAATTGTTAGGAATTGACAGACACTGTTCTGAAAAATTATGAAAAGTGGTACCTATAAGGTTTAGTCGGATATACCGGCTACAAAGAAAAAGTACCTCAACACAATTCAATAAGTTTACTATTCTTTTTGAACATACACCTTAACAAACATCATTAAAATTCGCCAAAATGTTAAAATAAGAAACAGAAACATAAATATAGGCTATTTTATTTTTGAATTCAGGGTTCTTGTGTTTTGAATCTCGAAGTTTTTTTCATATTTTAATTCCAATCGATCAAAATAAATCAATGTTCGATGCCATAGTAGATTAGATTAAACAGTTGGCAATTCACTAACGTAAATTCCGAAATTGTTGCTAAGCATCAACCGCTGTAAATCTTAACCCTCTAAATTGAAAACACACTTCTTTTTCACATTCTACTGATAGCTGAAGATTATGATCTTACTAAATACCACATCTACTTAGTCCATGCACCTCTCTATTGAAACCTGCAAAGACAATTTGCTGAAATCAATGTAAATCCTTATTTCAGTAAGTAATAAACTTGCAATGCGGCAACTACAAAGGCAGGAACAACCAGCTGTAAGTTACCTTGTGACGTCATCGGTGTAGAAGACATCATAATTACCTGTCGGCAACAATGGACTTGTTCTTGCGTTAAAGAAAGATTGATGACTCTGTGTTCTCGCTTGTCTCCAACACCCACTGGCTTTGGAATCAATTGCTTTTACTTAACTGTTTCGAGCTAAAATACCTTGAGCATTTCTCCTTGCCTTGCTTTATAACTTTCGGAATTTTTTTTTATTTATTATTTTTTTTAATTTTCGGACCTTTTTAGTGGTAAAAATTACAGATAACCTAAATTGTTTATTAATGTTAACCTTTTACAAATTTTTAAAGCATAGCTATTTAACAAATTGACAATAACAGTACGTATTACTCTTATCATATTAAATTCGTCAGTAAAAAATCTGGAAAAATATAGTACGACATAAATATTGCAAGTTTTATAAATACATCTAGGTAAAAATAGTTTACATCTAGGTAAGTTCTGTGAGCCTAATAACGTATTTTTTGCGATGGCCTTAGTTGTTATTTTGCACAAAAATTTTGTCAAAATGTCAAAATCTGGAGATATGAAAACTGCCCAGACCCTGAGGACAGATATTGAAATGTTTATGAATCAACAATTATTCTGCCTCTATGTTCTAAAATCTTCAAAAATCTTTTCAATTTTTTCCATGTAGAGATTTAATAATTAAGATTTTAATTATGTTTGTGATTAATATAATTTTGCACCAAAACTGTAATACAAATTTAAAATAAATAAAAGTAATATACGATACATTTGAGCTGCGAGTATTATTCTTAACTGTACAGCCTACAATTAATTGAATAGCCAATTTGTTTTTAATATTCCCGTTATAAATAAAACAAGATATTTGCAAAAAACAATTAAACTTACGTTATTCTAGATACTTTTTCAACAAATTTCTTAAATATTTTATCCATACGGTCCAACGAGAGAATAGTAATTTTAAAAGGACTTTAAAGTGAGGGTTGAGACTTCAGAGGGACACAATCAGCTGATAACACACGTCTGCCCTCGGTGATAAGCCCCGAACACAATGGCAACTTCCGTTCGTACCCCCTCCCCTACTTCCGCTTAGCTAATCCCGTCATATCGACTCCGTATTCCCTATACATCATATTTGCATTACAGAATATCGTCACAGCCTACTACTGTGACGTCATCAGTTTTAAATTACACATCAGTGAGTGCTTATTAATGTTATTATTATAGTTTCAATAGTTTTTTTCGAACATTCTCCAGTAAACATTGAAACTAATCAATTAAAGTGTTATTTGCGTAGAAGTGACCATTCATAAAAGCATTACTGTTACACAGTCGAACAATAGCTTTAGTGCTTCACTAGGAATATTATTCGAAAATTTAAAATATGGCTAAGAGAACCTATAGTTAACTTATATTTTGCACATGTGTTTAATATGTGTACTCAAGAAATGGAAGACGGATTGTTTGAGTAACACAATTTTTACGGACATTTACCAACGACAAAAGACGCCGAAAGCTGGAATTCTCTAAAGCCAACAGGAGTGTAGCCTAAGACAAACATAGAGAGACAAACATATATGAATAATTTCTGGTGTAATGATCAACATTGTGTAAAGTAGAATGATAGCTTTGCTAAGTCATTCAGAATATCTACATTGCAGCTCGGTAACAGCTGTATGAATTTATTTATGGAGTTAGACGCAAATTGTAAACTTACTTAACCAACCATACAAGATTGTCTTTTAGCAATTTTAAAGTACTATTACCAAATTTTGCAAAAATACTACACATAATTATTTATATTTCAATATGCAAATAATTTTAAAAATATTATGTACAACATTTTTCTGAAAAATGTCGAAAACCACAATTTTAATCCTCTGAAAATCGTTATGTAATTATTGCAATAGTGCTCCATCCTATTACCGATCGACTGTGAAACTAAATCAATTCACATATCCTTATGTTTTGCCTATTAAAATACTACTTTCTGTAGTACAGTTTTGTTTGAAAAACAACCCAAATCCAAATTCGTTAATGAAGCTTAATTCGACGGAGGGAGTATCTTAAGGATTAAATGTATGAAATTATAATCATACAAATTCTTTCTTGGATTCTATTATTCCTAGCTTGACACAGTTAGGATCCACTTGTGAACTGTCAGATACAAAAATAATATCTATGATACTATCAGACAACTATATAAAGATACTGAAATTCACCATTGCGGTCTGTACACTAACGGTCAGCTAGCGCAGATTTAAATTCTAATTATGTACCTGACGGTTTTATAAAATAGAAGTATAATCTGATAAGATAAAATTTATCACCTCATATTTTTAACAAATTTTAATGCTAATTAAATTTCATCTATTACAAAACTTGCACGGCAGAAGATTGATTACTTTATTAGGTAAAAATCCTCCATCGATTTCTAGAAACACTACTTTGTGTAATTATACAATCGGCTCTTGGACTAATAGGATTTAAATTCGCATTTAGAAGTTATATATGAACAAATAACAATTATTTTTACGTCTTTTATAAAATTAACTATCTTAAGCAACATGGTTTACCTACATAAGAATCTGTAATATGCTTTAATATACAGTAATGGTGTATTTTCAGTTTGAAATTGCTAAAAAATTCGTCTCTTACACCAGATACTAGTATTCAGTTTGATGGCCTGACAGGAAACTCTCATCACTTTATGGCCACAATAATAATATTGAAGGCCCGTAATTACTTCAATATTATTTTCAGCACTATCCACCAATCAATTAGTTGAATTTTATATTTCCATTTAATCCAAACGATACAGTTGTAGAGCCATTTTAATAAGTGTCGTGCATTGCATTCCACTCTGTTTAAATGGACGAAAGTATAACAGATATTGTTTATATGCCTAAATTACACTAATTAATTATTAAAATGAGTTAAATATTTGAAATAAATGGGATTAAAATAGTTACCAATATCTTAAATACGAATAAGCATTATCATCTAATATTAGATCTTATATAATTCTTTACAGCATTTACAATGAGCTCCTCGCTATTAGGAGTGTTAGGTGTTTTTTTTTTATTTCGCTAAGGAAATAAGTATTTAAAAACATGCGATTTTAAAAGTTTTCACTTTAATTTACTACATTTTAAATGGAGTGATAAAAATTAATTTTTGTTTTTCATGCATTCAGGCAAGTGCATGAAAAACAAAAATTAATTTATCTTAAAGAGCAAAGAATTCAATATAAAAAATTATCTCCAGACTAAAAATTACTGAGTTTTAGTCTTGAAACTCTGTATAAAGCTTCATTTCTACAGCTTACAGGCAACATCGAATTTGATGATGGTGCACGTCACTCTATGAGATTTTGCTGAGCATTATGAACATTTTTACATTGGTCTTATGTGTAACAACAATGGAAACAAGAAAATTACTGAAAAGATTTCTTGGAATATATCTCAATTGAATTAAAGTTGTAATAACAATGTCTAAACTTAATCTACACAAGTTCTATGTTGTATCAGTAGAATTAACGGCTGACCCGGCAAAATACGAGTTTCGCGTTATTAAGCTATTGATACCGTCCTCCTGAACAAAATGGTATTACGGGGTGGAAATCACAAATAACTTTTTGTTACAATTGAAATGTAAATATAAATTTGTGGTTATAGTAAGTGATGTGCTTCTTTTTATCTATGCTTTTCGACGTTATCTGATCTTGATAACTTATCTGAGTGTCCTGTGGTCAGAACAGTTTAGTTATGCACCATCTATTGATCTGTGCAGACTCTTCAACAGTCGAGTCTGCTCGTATTACTTAATAGCGATGCATTTACTATAATATAATTAATTATATTTGAGTTTTTTACGAGTTTTATTACGAATTAAGTGAACAGTTTAAATATTAGAAGTTGTAATATTTTTTATATTGATAATCATGTTTTTTTTTTTCAGAGTGATAGTAAGTTTGTTGTGTAATCGTGAGTTAGACGAGAAAAAAGCTATTTTTATGTGCTCAGAAGTTACCTCGTGGTATGTACATACAAAGTTATTGTTATAATATTTTTGTTTTTTTTATTAAGCTTATGTTTGTTTTACACTATTTGTTGGTTTATTGCAAGTTTAGTTCAATTTGTATGCATTATTTTCGTTTTATTTTTACTTATACCGGAAACGAGGTTCGCGTTATTAAACGTATTGCTATTGCCCTTCTGAACAACAAAATCTAAGTTTTTATGGTATTTATGTAACAATAATGAATTTAAAAACATTCAAAGTGAAAGTACTTTTATTGCAGGATAGACCGAATTTAAGTTACGAGTAAAAACTCTTTATTCAAGTCAAGATTTCAGTACATAAATGTCACATATCCCAATGCGCTACAGAGGGTGCGTGCGGGAAAAGTAGTAGGAAGTTATGAATGGGTGAATTTACATATTTGTGTTTTTAAGCTACGTTTCAAGTGCGCACAGTGATCCGGAATCGTCCCACAAAGCGCAAAATGCTGTCCGCTGTACAGACGTAAGTGTTTATTTTACTAATGTGGAATGTTACATGCAAAACAATTGACAGTTGTAGTATAGAAATAATGTTAAACTGTGAACAAACTAGGAGTGACCCGTGGCTTTGAATTTGTACAAGCACTTCTGTTTCTAGTACATTATACGAGTATTTCAGACGCCATTGTCGAGTTTATCTTGTTTTCCGATCAATTAAATATATATACATACCTGTACATAGATTTGAGAAGTCTATTTCTGTCAAAAGGTAACGAAGATTGGCTTTAAAACATTTGTAGTAAAAGTTGGGTAGTAAGTTAGTTTTTTTTATATCGAATACCTAATGTTTGCTAAAAATTAAAAATGTGTTTTTACGAATAATTTATTTTTTTACTGCATTTTTGACTGTAATACAGGACAAGTTTAAATAAATGGTGTTATTTCTATCAAGCTTATTCTATGGTTTCACACGTTAATTGTAAACGAATTTAAATAGTTATTACATTGACTAAACCTGGTAGTCCTTTCATAAACAATGTTTATTCAGAAAACTTAATTATACCTAACTGGCTCTTTCAATTTATATTTCAAATCTTTAGAGAACAATAAATTTCCACTCAGAGTGGCATTCGTATAATGTGATGTGTAACGTAATGTAAATGTATGTTCAGTTTGTCTATTTCTAGGATATACCATCGGCAACCCTTCACAATACAGACATATAGCTGGCATATGACTCCCTAGAGATTGTTATACATCGTGCATAGAAACGACACACGATGCTATCAGACTTGACATAAATTGACAAGCGAACTCCAGGGTACTCGCATTTGATTTCTCTTTGACTTCGGTCAACGTTAACGGTAATGCAGTCGATGTTTGAGCGCATTACGTTTTAAAACTTCAAATAGAATTTCAGATATTTACAGTAGTATTTACAGGTATTTTGTTATCATCCCAAGTAAAAAACGCAAAAAAAAACCGCTCCAATATATTAAAATTTATTAGATAACTGCAGGAAGTTTTATTTATGCAAGTATAAAAACACAGGATCTTACTGGCGACCTTTACAGATTTGTTTTGTATACGTAGCTACGATAGATCTTATCAGTGATAATCATGATAATTTGTTAAAAGGTAAGTAGGGATAGAATATTATTCATCAGTAACTTCAATTTTAATTAATATTAAATTTACAACTGGTTTCTAATGAGCATTATATTACATAGAAAGGCATAATCCATTAAAGATCAACAGTTAATATTTAATAATTACGTAATTTACAAAAAGAAACTGTGACAACATCTTTAAAAGATTACAAATATTACATACAATAATGTCTGGAATTAACAATACAAAGAATTTTACTATGCTATTTATGCGTCAATTCAAACTGATGGAAAAGTTAACCTTTTCCATCAAAGTTAGAAAATGTGATGTAATGGATAATAGTGTTTTACTCTTCCAAGCTTTCGTTAACAGCATTTGTTACTACGTAGGGATAGTAGCCCATGTACAAATTTAGTTTTATTTATTATATAAAAAAACGGTTTTTATAATTTATTTAACGTAAGCATGATTTTTATTCATATATAAATATTTAAGATATATTTCTACGGCCAAAAATATGCGTGATTAAAACATCAATAAAACTATAATCACTGATATAAACCGATTTTTGTGTGTGTTTTAACCATCGAGGGTTTGTAGGCATATAATATATGTATTGTATTATGTATGTATACATATTATGTATTAGGTAATACTTATATTATTACACAATATTATATTATTCTATTCATATTGATCTAAAACCTTGTTTAGCTGACATAAATAGAATTCATTCAACATGTATTAATTATATACTTACGTGGATTTTGTCATGTTGGAAAATAAATTTTTCCTTATCTGTCAAAAATACAGTCCATACTCTAAAATATTTGCATAAATTATAGTACTTCATAAATAATTACATAATAATGATTTAACTTTCAGTTCCAAGATTATTCATATTATTCCGTAAGTTTGTGTTTGATTTTGATAAGAGCATGAGATATTTAATTTCTTTTGGACATTTGTTAATTTAAGTTCTGAATTATTATCAGAATATTATTAAACTCGTTTTGTTGGCAGTCACGTTTTTCAAACTTTATAGCGCGGTTATGAAAGTGTCTTATGTACTTTCATACAAACTGTGACAGACCCGGAGAAATATTGCCTGCAATAAGCAGTTCAATTTCACGCCAACCCGGACTGATGTAAAGAGCAGAAGAATTGCGTTTTTTATAATAGTAATGGTGACTGGTATATTATTCCATTATATCCAACCTATATTTTCATGAAAATTGCCGTAGCTTACTCACATTCTGCAAAGAATAAAGTTTAGTTATAGAATGATAGATACTAAATGACACTTTACCATCAGTCCAACTACTCAATCCCTGTATGTAACTTTTCCAAGAATATTAATTTGGTAATTAAATGTAGTTTTTTTAATTGATCATTATTATCTCACGTGCTTATTACATGAGATCCATTGCAGTCGGTTCAGTTTAGATTCTCGCCTACTTCACTGGTTTTAAGTTTTTTGTACATTAATTTCTGCGTATTGAGGAATCAGCAATTTTGTGACAGCTGTAAGTCCGCAGCACAAAACTTATATATAAAAACTTATGCAGATCACTTTGGAAGTAGCGCAGAGAAGTCGAAGTTATAAGTTCGCTGTGAAGACGATGTATGGGGAGTTTGGTCGGAAAGAGAAAGTTCAAAACTTGCATATCTTTCCTAAATTCAAGGAAGATATTTCAATATCGCAATATTAAAATGTCAACAGTAGGGCTAAAAATCTGTTTTAATGAATCTGATTTTCATCGCAATGTAACAAATTACAGCATCTAAAACAATGCCAATTTTATTAAACCTAATGGTTCTAAACTTATTTCCTGGCCTTCATAGCATTAGCAAAACTCTGAAGGTGCATTTCCCATTTTAGAAGTCAAGTAGTCTTGTTAATAACACATCATTAATCAAATATTTATATTACAGTATTCGAGTGTATCTAGTTCTATGAATGATATATTCAGTTGCGAAGACATTTGAGAATCAATTTGATTAATCATACTGATTTAATTATTTAATTAACGGAAATACTAAGCTTAGTTTCTCAAGTTTCCTTGTTTTCCCGGATATTGGCATTACAATGTAAGTTTTAAATACGAATTTTAGTACCAATCTCTTTGATAAAGTATCGTCTTTACAGCTCTCAGTATAGCATATCATTCTTGCATTATTGTATTATTGACATTATAATGCAATGAATACAATAATAAGATACACTTAAATCTACCAATACATACCTCTTTTTTATGTCTAGTTATGTTAGGCATACTGGGAGTTAAAACCATACAGAAATGAACTATTTTACTATTTTCAATACTTGAACTGACTTTAAAATATTGTTTATCATTTATATATTATGAACTCCACTTTACAGGATTATCTTTATGTTAGAATAATAATCATAAACTAAAACCCTTTTAAAATTCTGTTATTTCTGAATGATTTTTATCATCGTTAACAAAAATCTGTAGTATTTTTTATTAATAAAAGTATTTTTATCATGAAAGATTTTTGAACTCTATATAATTTACATTTGATACATACAATCTGCATTTTTTGCATCGTAAACATAAAACTTTGCATTATTAGGCTTAATATTTTTTTACTTAATATATTAAATGATAAATGTTAATGTCATTAAAGAATGAATAGATATACAAACATTTTTGAAAATATAACATGAAATTTTACCTTGTTTAATAAATTAGGATTGCTGACATTTTATTAATTCAACAAACAATAAGAACTTACATTATGGTTGTAAGTATACGCCACAAGATAGAAAAAACAAGTATAATAGCAATATTGTAGTTATATATTTTTATCTTTGATATATGATTGATGTTGTATTGTACAGCGAATACGTTCTTTTCAACCCTTTATGCTGTTCAAAGTCAGAAATTGAAATTGTACTTAGGTGCGGATTTTATCCTACTTTATTTGAAATTTTTCCTAACATAATAAACATTTTTCATATTAATTAATTATAAAAAGTACCGTAATTTATTTGGATTTAATTTGTAGTAATGTTGTTAAAGAGAAATATATTCACAGTTCGAACCAATTTTGAAAGAACACTACTAACACCGAAATAGTTGACTAAACCCAGAAATGTCGTCGAAAATAATTCTACAATAAAGGATTAACTGTGTCAGACGGAACGTGAAGGGACAAAGGGCTACAATGGTACACGAGTCAGGCTCTGTGCTGACCAGGCGTGACGTCACCGGACTGAAGGGCCATTAAAGGCTCTGGTTGATTGTTTCCTTTGGCACCAGTGAGACGGTTACAGAGAAGCAGTGAATATAGAGAACTCTGCCAAACTAAATGCGCCACAAGCCTGTCTGTTGTTTTCATTCATTGTCTTTCATGATTATTATATGGTGTGTAAGAAAATGTGTGCTATCTAATAGTAACCTGTTGGAATTAAACAATTGTTTGAATAATTTTGTGTACAGGATGTGCTAGTTATTGCCGCATAGGATTATTCACATAAACTAGTTGTCCAAAATGCTCTGAGACGATTAAAATGTTTTTTTTTTAATTTGAAATGTAAATACAAAACATGATGTATGTAACTGGACATAAAATATTAATGTAACGCATATCCACTGATCCGCTAGTTTCTCAGTGAGACGATCCACAAGAAGTGAAAATAAACTCTTATATGTAAGGAAAGTTGGTATTCTGGGGTTAATGGACAATTCGATATGTCTAGACTACTGTGGGAGATGACTGTTGGAGTTGGTGGGGTTTGTTCCCTAACTATAGGAGGTTCTTGCTAACCTCAACAAGGGCATGCCACCCCCTGCCTGCTTTGACTGGAGAGGCTTGTTCAGAGCTGGCCTCCCCTTCTTCCGGGGAGACATGACTTTGAGATGTAGTGCCCTAATTTTTCCTCATGGATCTCGATAGCAGGCGGCCCCTACTCGCTAATTTTACTCATCCTGAATATCCTGTTACTCCGGAAGCAGCGTCAAAGGTTCTCACAGGACTAGGTGCAGTTTATAAGCTTCTTGTCCTAAGAGGAAAAAAAGCAAAAAAGGAAAGTTGGTATATACATTAAATCTAAAATATTAATGATTAGAGTACAATGCTAAAATTACGACCTCAAACAAGCTATCTAGCAGTAAATGGCTGCTGCCATTACAATAATTCTAGTAATATCATAAGTCTTTTCGAACAGATTTAATAGTCCCGGGACGGCTTTGTATTCAAACATTATATATATATATATAATGTTAAACTTACACCAGATTTTGAGTTGTCCCGGGGGTTACTCCTTCGCCTCAGCGGACAATGATGTTTACATTTTCTATTCCTAAATAGAAGTAATAGAGTTTGACACCAAATTTAAACCCCCTAAAGTAATTCACTCGAATGTTAACTTATGTACAGCGTCCACACTCAAAGACATAAACCTGCTTTCGGCGAAGTTTTTGGGTACCATGTAGAGGGCCATAAATACTTAACGATTTTTAATTAATAATGCCAAATAAAAAGTATATGGATGACTAAAGTTACCAGCTGATTGGCAAGATATTTTATATTTTCCAAAAGGAACATCATGGTTATAAGTATCTAATTTCGGCCAATGTAATTTACTTTCTATCTGACATATGTCTGGTGCCACAGTTTGTTTCTTCTGTAGATATCATCAAGAAGGTATATTTATAAGTACGTCTAAAAAGCCTACTTACATCAAAAGGCAATTAACATATTTTTTATAATAGTCTTTAACTTTATAATAAAAGTTAGATTATATCCTTGTCTTTGATATCTGCATTAGAATATTGACAAGGCACTGCATACTTAATATGTGCTAAATCGTAAATTTAAAAACACATATTTTCTCAACCTTGTAATTTTTTATCAAGATATATTCTGACTCTGAGCTCATTAGCAATTGTAGAAAAAGTTGAAATACAAGCTTTTATGCTGATAAGTGTTCAAGCTTCATATAAAATTTAAAAATCTAACAATGTCACACCATCACAATGTGTTAATAAGTCACTGGAAACTTATGAGTAGCATATGAGTAGCAGTCATAATATACTTATTGTAAAGACTTATTTTCCCTTTATTTTAATCGTTGCTAACATTCTCACACATGTGACCAATGTAAATAGATTAACCTTTTCACAGGCGGAACTTGAGACTCCCAATAGGCCAATTTACCATTTTAATACTGATGGATAGGTAGTAATAGCAAAATTTTACTAAAAATTTCAATGGTCTGCGTAAATTTGTGTGAGATTATCGTGGGTATAGGCAGTCAGAAATCGAATGGTGTGCATCATGAAACAATCTTCTGTGAATACATTTGTAAATTTGTTAGTTTAAGCATATACACGTTGTTAAGTTAATAGAACAAAACTGTGCCCATTAGACTAGAATTTATTAAAGTTATATGATACTTTGGTGTGTCTTTGGTCCAGAAATACTTGCGAAGCTTAGTAGGGATTTTGGAAACTCCCTTGTACAGTATAGGAAGTTTTATCAAAACAAAACAAAGTATTTTTTATGTCTATGTATTCTTATATACACTCTTTATATGAATATTGATTTACAAAACGTATATACTTCACTGGGACTCAAACCAGGTTATCTCCTTTCTATAATAAAATTGGAAGTTCATAAATTAAAACTGTTGTAGCTGACCGCTTAATTAATCCTCTAGTTGTGACAGTTTAAACCAAATTAATTAAAAAGAAATTTATCAGAAACCCTAGCAGTATTTTAATCTGTAATTAAACTTTAAGCAATAATTTCCTTGGCGTTTTTGAATAAGACAACTGTTTTAAAGCAATTACAAAGTACCAGCTCGTATCCATTCCTAGTCTTCCACAACTAACAAGATTTCATTTAAAATCATCTGAATTTTTTTGGATTTTCAAACAACTTTACATATCCATTTACTAAAGTGCATCTCAGATTTCTTTATGTTTATCAAGTTGAAATCTTTAAGTTATGCACTTTTGCATTATATTATTTTATATTATAACTAATAGCGTATTTCTATCTAATAGTTTAAAAGGTTTCTATTTTGGTGTCACAATGTCAAATAATTTAGTTAGCCAGTTAGACATAGATTTTGAAAGATTTTAGCTAAACCGAAACCCATAGATTTTCTAACTGATTTTGAGGCATACCATCTAAAGAATAATGAATACATAGTACAAATCAATCAACTTATACATACCGTAATTGAACATTTCAAATCGTTCAGTGAGATAGTGATCTACAATAAAACTAATAATATAAAAAGTTCAAAAATGATTAAGTAATTAATTTGATAAATATTTAAGCTATTCTAACTTCTTGGCCAACATGAAAAGCCAAAAGCGAAGTGTAGCGTTTCCAAAATTAGGTAAACAAACACACTTTTGCTGACATGTAGAGGTTAAATTTAATTGTTTTTCTAACGAAAACAAAATTCTTTACAACTTTACAGTTACATATTGTTAGTAACATTCATAAACTTTTATATTTATAAATATTTAAAAAATCATTTTATATTTTTTATTAATATGTAGGCGAAGTTCTGAAATAAAATTGTTTTGTTATGAGATAATTATAAAGCCCAAGTACATAAATAGTTTTAATTTAAACGATGTTACTTAAAACGACATAGCTAGCTGATAAATTACTATTTACAATGTTTGAGTATATTACTTTATTTGTTTGCATTGTGTCTATGTAATTTTAATTGCACTGATAAAACGTTAGTTGTATGTTAAATTATGTTGTGTAATGCCAAAACTTGGTACATTCTACAACCAATAAGCTTTTGCAGCGTATGAAAAATAGGCGAATTCAAGCATAGAATTTACCTGAATAAACCAATGTGTATGAAGTACAGAATATTGATGTTGTATTCGATTCAGCATTACTTTAAATAAATGTCAGCCTCAGTAAGTTATTGCCGCACAACGTTGTAATTGGACAATTATAACAGAGCTGTTTGTTGATGATCCAATTATTTATCTCCCCCCCCCTCACCAGCTATGAAGTTATTAAAGTATGTAGTATATAGCTAATGGCTACTTTTAGTTACATTTTATAATGATAACCCAATGACTTTTATGACAAAAAGTTCTTAAAAAGTAGAACTTTTTACTTTGCTAAGTGTGATATTTAAATTAGTTTTTGTATTCACTATAAACATTTAAAAGAGTTTTCCTGATGATGTAATAATGTCATAATATTTTAACACCCCATTATAAAAAACATAATTTCCAAATTTGTTAAACTATACAATTTTTAATTAATCAAATTGTAAAATCTCTTTTGAGTTCAATTAACTAGAAATTATAAATCTTTTCATCCGGTAAATATAAAAACAAGAACTTAAGTCCTAAAATTCATTAAATGTTACATAATGAAAATACAACATAAAGTAATGACAAGAGTTCATTGCCTGACTGTTTTTTGACGGAAAGGATTGCTATTATCTTTTATTACATAAATATCCCACTATTTAGTTTTTTACAGAAATGTAAAGCACTTGTATTTATTTAACAATAATACCAGTGTTTAAAAATCTATAAAGTGAAAAAATCTAAATAGGCTATTGAACTACTTATAACATTGTTTTTCGCCAGTAAGTAAATACGGATAATGTCGGTTCTTGTCTTTGAAATAGCATTACAGAATTCTAGTACGTTCGACATATACGCTGTACAACTGAAATGGTTAGCAAAATTCACACACAACACATCTATTCTGAACATGGATTTTTTATATCTTTTCCCGACTCATTGAAGGTAGTAATTAAGAACCCTGAGAAATGGTGAGATTTCTTGGCGCTGCTTGCTGGGGAAGAAGTGCGGTGCATTAATAAAAACCGATGCGGATATAACAAGAGTAAGTGTGTGCAATGTAAAACACACTGGTGAGCACGGAGTCACCATGCGTTCCCTCTTGTCTCCGCTGACCAAGCCTCGTGCTGTGGCCGCCTCGTCATCCTCCATTCCACCCGCTTCAGCTGCAAAGACGTCTGCACCCTCCACACCATCGACACCCGTTACGCCGACTGCGCCGGTCTGCTCCACGCCCGACCCTGGCCTCGCACTGACCGACACCACACCTGGCCCTGGGGAACCAATAAGCGTAGCATCAGTCTTAGGAACACCTGAAGACCCAGTAGCGGAGGTTTCCCGGCTTAAAAAAGAGGTTACGCGTCTGGAAAGCGAGTTTAAAAAAACTGTTGGATCACACCATCGAATCCGACTCCCGACTACTTGAATTCACGGACCAGATATTTCCAGTGAATAATTCGAACACGCTCCGCGTCGACCGGACCGCCCGCACATCCGCGACGGTGGACCGCGGCGTCCAGTGCGAGTCAGAGCCGTCCCTCAGCACGCGAAAAGACCCCGCGCCCGATTCCTTGGACTTCAGTGCGCAGTGCGATTTGCAGTCAACTGCGTGTGCACGGTGTGCTGAGAATATTGATATTATTTGCAGTCAGAAAACAACAATCGAGGTTCTTCAGGCGGAAAATCAATACTTAAATCAACAGTTGACAGTAAGAAAGGACATTCTAAACAGCCATGGATTAAAGTGACATCAAAAAAGAAAGTATCTCCAGCTGAAAAAACTCACTCTCAGGTGTTTTCAGTAAAAAATAAAAAACTGCCTGCTCATAGACAAAAAAGAAGGAAATACCCTGAAATCTCTAACTCAAACCTCTCCAGTCCGAACCATCCTCAAAACGACAATTTTAATCCTCGCAAAAAACTGCAGACTTCCCTTACCCCGATCCCCCACCTCCGCTCCATTACTATTAGAGGTGACAGTCACGCCCGTTACATCGCGGGACTTGTCGGGGACATGACCGGCTCTCCGTTCTCTGTTGGTGACGTGTGCATGCCTGGCGCCGGCCTGCTGGACATCGTAAGCTCGGGCCACACACCATCTCGACCCGGAACCCACTACGAGGTGTTAATCGCTGGCTCGAACGATCTAGCAGTGGGCAAACAACGCAACATATACAGTCACCTGGAGGACCACATCGCTACCAGACCGGCCAACACCGAGCTCGCTGTAGTCACCTTGCCAATTAGACATGACCTGGCACCAAACCATCCCATCCAGGACGAGACCGTGCTCGTGAATGCTTATATTGAGGAACTGGCCGCTCGCTATAACATTCAAGTGATTGACTTCAATAAAATCGGCCGTAAGCATTTCACGAGGCACGGTCAGCATCTCTCAATGCGGGGTAAGCGGCTGATGGCTGAGATGGTGGTGGGGAGCCTCCTGGAGCTGAGACCCGCCCCTGCGGGACCGTGGAAGCCTGCGCGGCCGCCGCACGTCACTGCTCCGACGGCCGCCGCCCCTCCTGCCATCGTGCCGGCGCGGCGCCTGTGGCTGCCAGCGGGGAGACAGCCGACACCCCTCAGCATCCCCCCCGACACCAGCATGTCACCTATGCCGAAGCGGCGAGGGGACCGTGTACTCCGGACGGTGACGGCCTCAAGGGACGCTCTCTTTTTTTAGGGACCGCACCTTCAAGCGACGGGGTGGTGTGACCGCCGGTGTATAAAAACAAACAAAAAATTCAAAATTTCACATTCAAAATACGATACGACTGCTTCACCAAAATTCTCAATCGGCAACCAACAAACTTGAGGAAATTCAACTCATGTGTGAAGATTTGAAAACAGATGTACTTGTTGTAACCGAAAACGGTTTCAACAACAAAAACATACATCTTTGCCACATTCCAAATTACAAATTGGCAGACGTTTACTGTCGACACCACTCCAAAGGAGGGGGAGTTGCTATTTTTGTGAAAAATAATTTCACCTTTTCCAATTTTTCAATTCAAGGAAAAGTTGATCGCGACTTTGAAACAGTTGGTATCAAACTTCAAGGCAGTGACACAACATTGTTGGTCATTGGAATTTACAGGTCTCCCAGTGGAAGTGAAGAAATTTTTTTTTCTAAATTTGAACACTTACTTACAGACTTGACCAATCACAGAAAAGACTTCATCCTCATGGGTGACTTCAATATTAACGCAATGGACAACCAGAATCCAATCACCAAAAGATGTGTGGATTTGTTGAGGTCTTTTGGGCTTGAGTTGCTTGTCAAGTCTCCAATGCGAGTAACGGCAACTACTCAATCAGCTATAGACAACATCATTTCCAACATTCCAGGTGTCGCGGTGTCCGTGGTCAACACAGCAATCTCGGATCACTGTGGCCAAGAGGCTGTAATCAGTGGAAAACACTTCGAAAGGGAGCTCAAAATCACAAAAACAGTAAGAGTCATGAGGCCTGGAAACATTGCTCTTCTGAACACTTCCCTGTCCAAAGAAACGTGGAACTTTCTAAATTTAACGCAATCAGTAGAACAGCAGTTTCAAACGTTTAACGAGGTCCTAAATTATCATCTAAATTTGTGCTGTCCTACGAAAACAATCAAAGTTTGTCAAAAAAAGGCAAACAGCAATTGGATCACAAAAGGTATATTGGTGTCGAGAGAGAAATTAAAATTTTTCTCCGAAATCAATAAAAACACTTCGAACGCTGAATTCAAACTCTTTTTCAATCGATACAAAAAAACATATAAGAAAGTGATCCAAGCAGCGAAAGCTAAGGATGTCTCAAAATCAATTATATCTTCAACAAATGTTTCAAAAACAATTTGGGGTATCATCAAAAATAACAAAAGTCAGGGTGATCAAATCAAACTTAAAATTGGAGATGAACTTGTATGTGAGGCTGGGGAGGTGGCGAACGAGTTTAACAGATTTTTCGCGTCTGTGGCTTGCGAGCTAAACCCCCGGCCATTGCAGCCTCAAGTGAATCTTAGGCGAATACATAGTCCAGTAACGTCACTGGCACTGGTACCGGTTTTAGAAGAAGAGCTTGATCGAATCTTTAGACAGCTCCCGTCCAAAAAATCGAACGATATTGAATTGACGTCTATGTGGCTCATAAAGAAATGTTACAAACATATTCTGAGCCCACTAACACATTTAATTAATTTGTCTTTTGAACAAGGAGTATTTCCCTTACTCCTACAATCCGCGAAAGTAAGTCCAATTTATAAAAAGGGCGATCCCTGTTCCACAAATAATTATCGGCCTGTCTCCATTTTGCCAGTTTTGAGCAAAATTTTTGAAAAATCTTTTTTGATCAGAATGCTGAAGTTTTTAAATCAAAACAACCAATTCTCTGAATACCAATTCGGATTCAGAAAAGGAAAATCAACTACCGACGCTGTGGCGAATCTAGTTGAAATGGTTGTTGAGGGTATAGAAAATCGAAATGCCACCTTAGGTGTCTTTCTCGACCTATCTAAGGCATTGGATTGTGTTGACCACGAATATCTGCTCGACATTTTGGAAACACACGGCATCCGAGGCGTGCCACACTTGTGGCTTAGATCATTTCTAAGCGACAGAACTCAAGTTGTCCAAATCTCAAATCAACTTTCAAACAAAATCCGACTGGACTATGGGGTTCCTCAGGGATCTATTCTTAGCCCAATTCTGTTTCTGCTATATGTCAATGACATTGAGTCATCACTAATGCACGGAAAGGCCGTGCAGTATGCTGATGACACGACTCTCTTTTTCAGTGAAAAATCAACATCTCTCTTGGAAGAACGCTCTTTTGTTGATGTCAACAATTGCGTTCAACACTTCAACAGCCTCAATCTCCAAACAAACACAACGAAGACCAATGTCATCAACTTTGCTCTTCGGCCTGTGGATTTTCGGTGTGGTCCTGCCACTATGTTGGCAGACTCCATACTAGAAGAGGTCTATAGTTCGAGATTCCTTGGAATACACCTAGATCGAGGGTTGACATGGAATAATCAAATTGATCACGTTTGCGCCAAAATATCCTCAGGAAATTTTGTTTTGAGGAATCTAGCCAAATATTGCCCCACTCAGGTACTGATGACGGCGTATTATGGCTTGATTTACCCCCACCTTACCTACGGAGTGGCATTGTGGGGTGCTTGTGCAAACAATCAGTTGATGAGGGTCTTCAGATTGCAAAAGCAAGCGATTCGAATAATCGCACATTTGAAATTCAGAGAGTCATGCAGAGAATCTTTCAAAAGTTTGCAGCTGTTGACCCTGCCGAGTCTCTACATTTTCGAAACAACACAGTATTGTATGTCAAAATGCGTCAAGACAAGTGGCCAAGACATACATTCATATGAGACCAGAGCCAGGGGAAACTACCGAATTGGCCAACACAGAACGGTGATTTATGAACGCCTGCCATCACAAGCAGGAGTTCATTTCATCAACAAGCTGCCACACCGAATAAAAAATGCCCCAACGCCCAAGGCGTTCAAAATTCGTCTAAAACACTTTTTAGCGACACAGGCATTTTATAATGTCGACGAGTATTTGGCAAAAAACTGGGAGACCAGCCAATAGGTATGTCGCCCCGTCGCTGGTGGTGGGATGATTGGCGAATAAAAGGAAATGAATGAAGGTGAAATTGTATGTTTGATTGTATGTTTGATTTTGATGTAGAACGGATGGAAAAATTTTAGTTACAATAACGTCATTTGACGCATGCTATACATGTTAACCATGTCTTGGCAAATAAAGAAATTTGAGTATTCCGGTTCCCATATTAACAGTGATAGTATAAACAACTAAGTCGGCGATTCCTTCAAACTTATACACTTAGTTTATTAATATACAATGTTTTATTTTCAAAAATACAATTACTCTGAAATTATGTGTGTCTATTACAAACATGTACAAGAATAATTTTGAAAAATTCTTACAGCAGGGAGTTTACAGGCAAAAAGTTACGATGATGCCCTGGCCAAAATTGTAAACCAAAAAGCTACTTTGTTATCAAGGTAATGTGAGGGCAGAGAGAAAGAAGGAAAGAAATAATTTTATCCATCTCCTAAAGGAATAGCTTTGCTAATGCTCAGCCTATAAATTTATTTTTTTAAAGTATATCTTTACTCTAAATCGGAAAAGATATTTCACATAATATTATAAAGTAGTAGTTCTATCACCACAACATGTAATACTCTAGTGTCTACAGTATATTGACAGTTATAGCGGTGAACATCAAATTTATTGACAATAAATGAACGGCAGTTGACCTCACAATGTTCCCTCTCCATCTATAGAGTACGGGTATGATGACGCCATAAAGGAAGCTCTAAATCAAATGTAATGTAGAGCTTTGCGGTTCGAAGTTGCGAAGTGACACACAATTATTGTTTCTAAATCCTTCCAACAAACCGAATTTACAAACTGGGCAATCAGTTAATTTTTACTGTTCTACATGAAAGACTTATTGTTTAAATTGAACCACATGACTAGGTATTCTACAAAATAATTGTGAATATAGTTGTATTTATTTTACATGGAAAGATGAATATACTCATCAAGTGTTTTGAAAGCCCAAAGAAGTTACTGTCAGAGTCTATTTGTTAATTTGTACCATTCCTAATTTCTAATAGATAATTTAATATATAAAAATTTACAAATATTGTTTTTACAATATTACTCCTAAAAATTAATAGGTATCTATAGCCCAGAAGAGTTGTAATAATTTATAACAATTACCCATTATTATTTATTTAGCAGTGTAAAAATGTGGTACACTAAAAACTGTAGTAAAAATAGTGTTTCTGAATACATTTGAAGGGTGCAAAGGAAAAAACAACTAAGTCCAAAAAAATCGAAATTCGGTTTATGATGCCATTTGATTTTTTATGGTCTATATTTTAACATGCTGTAATCTCCAGGGAAAGAACTAACTCAGTCACTAGATATAACCATTTAAAATATTGTAGCATAGGGGAAGAAACAACTCAGTCCAGTTGGTACTGGCTAAAAACCAACAAAGTCCATCAACAGCTGATTGTTTTGTATGGTTTTGTTTAGCTTCAGTTCTGTTTTGTTATCGATGTGGCTACTGCTGTTTTGAGATTAAGTGCTGTAGTTATTTACTTTAATTCTGAGCATTAACAGTAAAGATTCAATTAAGTATTGTGTGAATTTTGAATTGATTGACGGCGATCCGCAAAGTGATATTGAAGATGAACCCCCTCATAAATCGTTTATCATACGAGGGTAATCTGGAAAGTATGGTTTGACTTAATTTGTTATATAACAACTAGATATCTTATAATCTAAGGCATAATTCATTTTAATCCACTATATGGTAGTTATTACTTTGTATCTCCAGTAGAATAAGCAGTCAAGTTAACGTTATAAATACTAATAATTGTTCTTTATGTTATAATGAGTAGATAATTCGTAAATTGATAATATATGAGAAGGCATTAAAAATATGTGCGTATTCTCAAAATAATTAACAATGTTTTAAGCTGCACTTAATTCATCTAATATGTAAGAGTTTTGTTAAAGCTAAACGCATGAGAGTGGAATGTAATATGTTAAACTCGTAGAGACTGGTTATCCAAACTTCAATGTTAAATCTACTGTAAGTATTGTTGTACGTAGTTTACAATTGTGTATCACTTACAAATGTACTGTGATATTTGCGTGAAACAGTACCACTAATAGACAATTCAAACAACCGTCATGCTAACATGGTCATTACGTAGAGTTGGTAACTCGGTCAGTGTGTAAATAGATCACGTGTGGGGTGTTATTACGTTATGGGATGTCTGTTAGTAGTGAGTGAAAGTTGGATAAAGTAAAACTTCATTTTCAGCCATTAAAATTGTTTTTCACGTAAATTTTTTGACGTAAATTTTTTCGTATTTTAAATACTCTAGCCGTTGTTTTTACCTTACCTATGATTTAGAAGTGTTTTATATGTTGTTATGTTGTAGACAGAACACCTTCTGTGATTTTGATTAATAACGACAGTCTAATGTGTTAGAGTGATTTCTATCAATAGAGAATTTTTAACTAATGTTACATATAATTATAAATAATAACTAATGTTGCTTTTATTTCAAAATATAATTCTTTTGCAAAATCAGTTTTAAAAACAGGACGGTTGAGAAAGAAGTTACAAATATGTCTATAACATTCAATTAGCGAGTTTTTTTATATCACATGTTTTATTCTATTCATGGAATTTGAAATAAATAATTTCTTGTATTAGAAAATAATCCCATAATAATCCTAATAGTATTATAAAAGCGACAGTGTGTTTGCTTGTTTGTTATGCTTTCACGCGTAAACTATTCACACGAATAAACAGAAAATTGACATGGACATTCTTATGGTCCCTGAGATGAATATTCAAGAATTCGTATTTCAAAATCCCACTGGGCTTTACTCTACTGGTCTTTAAGGTCTTTAGAGTAGCGATCTCATTTAGGCTAAAAGTTATAAAATATTAATTTAAAGAGCCTGTCAAATGTATGTTTTATTGACGTGACAACGTCTTAAATTAGGTTGCGGCTCGGAGTCACTCATGAAAAAGTGTAACGCCCGGTAACGTTACGATGCCCGTCCAGTGGGTCCGCCGCACGGGATCCGCACGGGATAAAGCAGATAACTGTGGGTCCGCCGCACGGGATAAAGCAGATAACTATGTTTATTCGTGAAAATGTGGAGTGCTTAGATTCGTCATTTACAACAACTACAACAATAAAGGTAAATAATTGTACACTGATATTTTATTATCGTAAACTATGATTAATTGATTAATTGTTAGATTGACACAAAAGTTGAGAAACTGAGTTTATAGGTTATGTCATACTATTGACAAATGTTGATAGTGTTAAGTAAATTATTAGTTTAAATCACTCTGCAATCAATCGTAATTCAGTCGATTGAGAAGAAACAGCGCGTATTGCTAGTCAAACATTTAAAACAACAAATTATAACCTCTAACCTGTCATAACAGTGCGACCAAACAAACGAACTAAACCGACCAATCACCACGCGCGGAGTTAGAATTTAACAGTGTTTAGCAAGAATTTCAAATTCCAATTTTAGTAAATGTTTTATTCAACTTTACCATTTACAAAAACAAATTTTAATTAATTTCAAATTATGTACAATGTTTTAGTAAACAAAATATATTTCTATAGTTAAAATTTGTGCAATTCTTATTTTCATTCAATTCCTTGTTCCTATTGTGCAATTTAATAATATTCATATCAATAAATATTCTACCGAGAAAAAGACGTTGTCACGTAAAATCTTCGCCCGTAAAACCGACTTTACAGGCAACCATAATTTTTTTTTATTCTTCTTATTCAGCAGCCGTATTATATCAACATCCATTAAAAAATAAACATTTATCCAGTAAATAGATAAAACATTTGCAATGCGATTTTGTTTTATAAAGAATCCATTAAATCCTAAAACAGCAGATGCATTTATTTAATTTTTGTGGTTTTGTTAGTGGTAACAATATATCAAGACTGTATTGCATAAACTTGTGGCAAAACCATGTTACCAACTGTTGGATGTGACGAAACGGATATTTGTTATGTTTCATGATATAAATATTCTACTCCTTCATTTCATATATATATATATATATATTTGTTTGAAGTTATTTAATTTTGTTTGACAATACTATTAACACTTTGCAAACTAAAAAATTAATTTTGTGACATTTCTTGGGAATTTAAACCTGGGTTTTTAATGTAGACAATGATTGTGATAAATTTTCCTAGATGAATTAACCATAACATAGAAATATAACTTTTATTTACAAAAAAATAATGAAACTTGCGATTGTATTAAGAAAGTTAAAAATGAATTTTAATAATGATATTGAATTATTACCGGAAGACAACCGCATGTAAATGAGCTCGTCCTTTACACCTTATACAGCGTTTACCCTTGAGCTGATGATATTTTAATATTCCTGGTACGTTTGTGTCGGCAGCAGAATCACGTTATTTCCGCGTGATTTTTACCTGGTCAAAACATGGGGCTTTTAGAATTCCGTAATAGGAAGATACGTGACTTGAATATTTTTAAACCCAATACTTCCTGTCATTTTCTGTATAATTGTAATAATTTCTTAAAAATTTTACGCATGAATGGTTTTTTATAAATGTTTGAATAGTAAAACATTGGTGTAAAAATTTAATATACTAAAACTTCTATAGATTGACAGTATAAAAAAATAACGCAGGTAAGAAAATATTAGTCCATGAATAACTGTGTCTACTAAAGCACAATTCCTTCTGTTAGCAACTAAATATGTATGAACTAATACCCAATTTTTATCTAACTATTTTAAATATAATGAAAAACATTTCCACCACACACAGTAAAAATTATTTAAAATTATTCTAAAAACGTCAGATATGTTTCTAAATATTAAAAAAATATTGTCCATGTTATGTGTTGTCTTCCATACAATGTGGTCTGAGTTAATGCACTATTTATAGGATAGTTCCAAATATCTGTATTTATACATCAGGTGCTAAATCATTCGCTCTCATTGTAATTCAGAAAAAGTAGTGGACTATTGAAATTTGAATCAAAGAAAATCTTACTGGATAAAAATTAAGGATGGAAATATATTTATATTGTAATTTTGAAAAACTTTCATGAGGAGCATCAACCTTTCAGATCCCGTTGTCTATCGAGTTGCAAAGAAGAGTACCATACATAACGAACAGCTTGGTAAATGACCTTAGGCATGACCTTCAACAATACTCTACTGATTAAAGTTAACAACCTAAAACAAAAGAACTGGATCTTTATCGTGAAAGACTGAAGATTCCCTGATCCCTGAAAATGAGCTTAGTCTCTTGATTTACAGATATATTTTTATCACCGATCAGTTAGCTTAGCGTTAGTGAAGACCAACACTCAGGAGGCTTGGAAAAATGTCTCACCTATGTGGTAATCGCTCTACATGTCTCTTCGTGGAAAGAACTGAGAACTACCTCTTTCAGAAGGAATTTCACCATATCCTTGATATATTGTGTGGAAATTCATTTTTGTATAAGCTATTTTATTTTCCGTTCTACCCTTCTATGAGATTTAGCTGAGAGTTAAGAACACTTTTCGTTGGAAAAAATTTAACTTCTGTTTGTCTGAAGGATATTTCAAGAACAAAGTAAGCAGTCCTAGTGTACATAGTATTCTTTACTAATAAAAACAGGTGCATCGGTGAAAGATATTACAGGATTATGTGCTTCACCTCCTGTTGGCTGAACCTATCATCAGTATGTATCGTACAACAAATTGTCCTTGAATTACCTTATGTGGGAAGTGGAAGGTTTGTCTTTTGGCTGAACTATAACCTTGAGAAACTACAGTGGCTTTGTGATGGTGCTACAGTAGAGTAATTCATTAAGTGCTGAAAAGACCCTCGTCAACCCCCAACTGTACGACACACAACAGTGGCCCCTGTTTTTTTTGTATTAGTCGGCCAGCCTCACTCAGTTCCACCTATCCTTTCAGTATAGGTCACTCATTCTCTACAATGAAAACTGTAGCAATATACAACTGGCGTTGTAATGTACCGTATTTATTTGTATAATCTCTCTGTATCTGGTTTTTAGCTGGTTTAAACTTAACTGCAATTAGATAAATAACTGGTCGTCCTCGCTAATGCTCGGACAAGTTTCGTCACAGAAAGTACCGTTAAAATTACAATAAAGTTGTTCAAATAGGTGTGAATATTTTGACAATTAATTATAGTAGTTTTTCTTTGTTATTTAACTTTAAAATTTTCAATAGACGCCATTTTGTTAATATTATATAACAAAATGTTTCATTGTTATTTTCTTCTTATCCATTGAAATATATGTCACAAATTTAGTTTTTTAGCTTAAATAGTTTTGGAAATAATAAACTTTTTATACAAAAAAAAAAATGGCGACTAGCGGATAAGTGAGACATTTCTAGACCTATATGTGTATATATGTGACAATTTTTCTTTTTAATGATGAATACTATCATCCACATAAGTATGTGACACCCTTTGTGAAAACCGTGTGTATTTACATTAAAAAAGGAATTCATACTATTATTTACATTACATTGAATGGAATTATTCTTGTATAAAGAGAACTCGACGCCAAAACATTCTTTTTTTATCAGTTTAGGTAGATATTGTTATTGCAAAATGATTTTTCTTTGTGTCGGTAACACCCGAAGCAGTGATTTCATATTCTGTTATAATTTTGGGTTTAGCTCAGAATACCAATAAAGTTCTATTGAGCCTGTCAATATCCACTACACTGCAGTTAACTAATGAAGTGGCATTTCAATTATTATAAATAAAAAAATACTCAATATTTAGAAGCACCGTCATAATATGTAATTAACACTTAGCCTACATTTGCCTGTACTTACATTGACTGCTCACCGGAGGAGTTGTCTGTCTCGCATCGTAATGCGACGTACAGTTCTGCCGCAATCGGTAACAAGGAAAACAGCTGCGTCTGTTCCCACAGTTTGAGTGAGATTTGAAAATCGCTGAGCAAAATCGTTATTCGGCAGCTAGGTAATCGGCCCTAAAACAGCACTGGACAGCTGTTGCAAGTGTGCAAAAATGAAACACATATTTTTTGCTTTTTTCTGTTACAGTAATTCATAACATGTTTGAATATTTATATGATCTATAAAAATACGTTTTAAATATTAAAATGTATATGTTTAGTTTTATTAACGATTTTTATTAAAAAGACATGCAGAAAGGGATTCCTAGTTTTGAAGTAATCTTTCTAAAAATGCAGTATAGAAAAAGATTATCAGCACATATTATTGACATATTTCTACGCACCTTATACTCTATGAAACTGTTTGCTCGACTTGCTAGTGCTCTGTCTTTTCAAGATAAAATAAAAAATTAAGTTTTTATTGAATAATTTACATTAAAAGACTGCTCGAGAACATATATCTGAAAATAAAAAGGGACTTGGTAGCTCATTTTCTAAAAACGTTATGCTGTAACTCATTACTATACAACACTTCCTGTATATCATACACAAGTTTCTGGATAAAATGAAATGTACCTACAATGAAAACAGGTCATTTATAATCAAACAAAATTTAGAGGTAATTAATCATTAATGAAGCTGTACTGACAGATGGCTTCACTTCAATGGAATAGAGTTTTGTGTGTATTAACAGTCCCCCATAAATCCACATTCTGTTATGCATTTTCCTCTCAAACGGGACTGTTACGGCTCTTCAGGGTTTGTTAGATATAAAACGTATAGGCTAACAACCACAGCATTATGATGACATGCCAACCCCCAAAACTATGTAACACAATTCCTATTTCTAAAGACTGTGTGGTATTTTAAATTGATTAACACCCACTTTTATAATAAAACAGGCGTACGTCGACAACTTGTATTATTTTAAATAATTGTTTGTGGTTTTTAACAAAAATTATTTTCAATTTATGTTTAATCATGTGTTTTTTGTCTCTATTACTCGTAAATAAGAATGATAAAATATGTTTTGCCCTTGAATAATTTATATTCTTAGACAATAACCGTAGTAATACATTTATAATGCAATTTTAACTGGAAGAAAAACAATTGCATAAACTATTCATTTTTTTCCTGCTATGAAAATTAAAATTAAAAATAATTATATGTAGTATTAACTATATGTTCACTATACACGTGGTTCAACGTTATGAAATTATGGTTTGAGACCATTAATCACTGAAAAATGTGCCTAAAATTTCAACCCTAACTTAGAAAACCAGATAAACTACAGTGAACCTTCCAAAAATTGCAGCTCATGCGATTAATGGAAAGTCTAATCATTCAATATTTCGAGTTATACACACTTTATCACATATACGGATAATGAACCCAGTAAAAAATTCGTAAAAAACTATCCAAAAAACTTTAAAATAAAAATGTTCTGAAGGGCCAAGTTTGGCTACAAAATAATAAATAAATACATCATTATTGCACGCTTTGTTGTCTTATAAATCTAATAATTGCCACAATTAGTTTATATTCTGTCTGCATTTGGTGCATAGGGAATGAAACACGAACATTGTTATTCTTGAACTAATTACTATGAGTTCAGTACAAGAAAACAATTCAAGGCAGTTAATTTACTCTGTAACTTGTTTAAAAGAAACACCAAGACTAATGTCATTTTATATTCCTTTTGTTGCTGAAGTTCTAGTTAGTTCAAAAGCCAATTAGTTTAACTTTTGCAATGTCTGGGGACGTACAATATAACTTGGTGGATTTAAGTCAAAAGCGTTTACAAATTATTCACACGATACCCTTTTAAAAAGCTGTATTATGATGCCTCATAAAGTACTGCATTAGTCATAGTATTTTTTAAAAATTTTGTTTTGCGAAATAAAAATATCAAAACTTGTTTAAAACCATTATGAAATATTATGACTCTAATTTAAAATAACGCGCATATTTAGGTTTTTAATTGTAAAAATCAGACCTTATAACACTCAATATAGTGTGATTGACTGTTATCACAGCCACGCAGTTGGCATGGTGTATCCGCGTTTGACGTATTAATGGAATAGATAAAAAAATCTAAGGATTATTTTAAAGATTGAAGAACATATGATATTTAACTAAAAGAATTGCATCATATATATATTGTATATAATATTATAAAACATGTCTTTAGATTTTCCAGTATTTTCCTTTATTTTTTTAAGAACCACATTAGTGACTAGGAATATCTACTGTAGCCAACCAACTTGCGTTGGTAAAAACTTAAGAGGTTTCCATATAAAAAAACTAGATTTAATTGTGGTAGTTAGTCTAATATTAGCTTTTAATCTATCACCATTTGGCAGTGCAGCGTTTATACAGTTTACCAGACACCACATCCAGAGGTAAAGTTTTTCAAGTCTTGGGAAATACAATACAACTTGATGGACACGTTAAAAGCGTTTAAAAATGATAATATTTAAAAACGTTTTAAGGCAGTGACTTATTCGGCACTGCATTAGTCACAAAACGCTTTTACAAATTATATTGTAGTATATAACAATACGTCTCTAATTTAAATGAAGCTCATCTTTAGGTTCATGCTTTTGGTTCAGCATAAACTATTTTATATAATTTATAATTAACAATTATTTTGTCATATGATGCACAGCTAAGATGATTTAATTAATGATTGGATGAGGACTTCACTAGTCTCAAATCTCAATCTAAATTGCCAGATGTAAAAAAAATCGCACCAATTCCTATCATCACGTGACGTAAAATGCCAATTAAAGCTACAAGATGAGAGTAAACGTGATTACAGTCTTTTACATGTAATTAAAGCGAGTCATTACGTGTTTCAGCAATGAATAATGTACACACTCATGCGTGCCTTTGTTGTGCTAATTGTTTGATGAAGTGGTAATTGTGAGTGCATTCCTTTTCAATTAACACAGCTTTCGACTTATGATTTGATGTCACAACAATAATCAAAATGTTTTGTGTTTATTGACTCTCTTACAACACGGCCTTTGTTTACAGTATCGAGTTAAATAATACTTAATACAAATAAACTTACACGTTCCGCTCTTTTAGTAGATACATTAGAAACCTCATTTTCACATTTGAATGATAAATTTCAATAATGAACCGACCTATTAAACGAACATCGATATGCTACGAACCTCTTGATTTTTGTTATACGTACCTGGCTGTAAGTGCACTTAAAGGGATTTTTTTAGTTACAGTTTACAGAAATTGTTTGTATAGATGAGCTGCACAATTTTCACAATTCTTCTAAAAGTGTTCTTAGGGAAAGTCTTAAATTTAAAACTAACAATTAATTTATTTGTGATAAAAAATTAAGATTGTGATAGAAGGAAAAGAATAGCTAAAAACTAGATGTCTCAACGTTTAATGTGCATGAGCACATTAAACGTTGAGACATTACTTCATTAAACTATGAAGTAGTGGCCGACTAAAGTTATTGAAATTTATGTCACTCAATTGCTACTTATTTAGAGATAATTAGTTAACGACTCTAAAAGCTTCAATGAAGATACTTATTTACAAAAGGGGTTTCTTGAGCACAGTTAGGATTGAAGCATTTTTTGTATTTACTTATCGTTGCAGTTCTTTTGTAACCTAATCTTATTTTAGAATATATCACTATAATTTGATCTTTATGTCTATGTACATATTTCGGGGTGGTTATCAGCTGCATAAAGATGTTCTTGTTATCTTTTACTTCATAACTTGACGTGTCTGTAAACTACACATCGGTTCATTCTCTAGTTTTCATTGTAGGAAAATTTATGAGGATATTAAGAATAGTCACTGCAGCAGTGTTTAATCCAAAAAAGCAAAACAGAGAATCGCTTAGATTTTGAATTCTTTCTTCAATAGAATTGAATACGTTTATATTCAAGAATTACTTATTGGAGACTATATATATTGGATGATTTATATTGAAGAATTACCATTTTTCGATACCATAATAGAAGTTGTTTTCCAAAAGAGGCATGATCCTAACCTATGACGTTGGCAGCAACAGAATCCTGCGATTGTTGGACTGCAGCAATAAGAGTTGTTCAGCTCGATAGGAGATATGTGGTAGAAGCAAAGATTTATGTAATTGAAATTGGCACTGACATATATTGGGTAATAAAACTGAATTACAGTTATGATTGGTTTGTATGCTTCCAGATAGCCAAATACCAAGATTAACATGTACTTAGCGATGCTGGCTCTGATTCAGGATTCAATAGTAAGGACTGCAAAAATGTTTCATCTTTAGGCTCGATCATTTGGCAAAGTAACTTATCCTCTGTGACCTAGGGCTTGTAGGAAATTTGGGGATGGTGATTATAACTTATCTAAATCTATTATCTTGCGGATGATAATCACGATGCATATCCACCCCTCTCATCTCATTTGTATAAATGGATATGTATTACTGACAGTTTCTATGTAACCTAAGTTATCTGAAGTTGGACTGTCACAGTGAGCCGAAACTATTTCAAGATTTTATTTATTGAACTATATTTTGTCCTGTGCAAACCGATGGTTTAACTTCGGTGGACAGTCTATATAAGTTATCTATTTTTTCGTTGCTCGGTGTGCTCTTTCTACGCTGGAAATTAAAGCAAAGTTCAGAAGAAAAGAGTCATTGTCGTAGCAAAGCAACGTTTTTAAAAGTACATTGTTTGTTAAAGGTTATTATAATTTGGAAATTATTTTAACGAAAATAAATTTCTATGGCCTTGTTTTTATCGGCCATATGGATTTTTTTTAGACAGTATATGTCACCAATGTCACGCTAGTACCTACTTCTCTGATGTAGAAACAAGAGATATAGCTTTAAGAATTACTTCTGTTGAAAAAGTTATAAAAAGCTTTCATATTCAAGAGCAGAAATATGAACTTTTATTCTATTTGCTCTTTAAATTATTAGTTTGTTCTTCTGCAAAAGTTTATTATGGACAAATAGACTAATTTCAACCAAGTAAATTTGATGAAAGATGAGAAGATTAAAAATGTTATTGCAGATTCACTAATATTTCAACGGCCAGTGTAGAAAAATTACAAATATCTAATTATGTAAAGGACATAGTTCTTGAGAAGGTCTATACCCAAGGGTTTTATAAATAGTTTTGTAGTTTATAGTACAAGTGTTGTGAATAGTAAAGCTGGAAAGTATATGCAGATCATTTCAAATCTGTACGGAGAAGGTATGACAGAAAAGGCAATTTCTACTAAATTCCAATATTGGACGTTAATAAGATGCGGTTTTCAGCCCGCTAACTTTTAGCCTATTACGGTACTTCCCTGTAATAAGGTCCTATTACTGAATATTCCTTGCATTCAGAACCATTCCATTTAACGAAGAGTTTTCATAAAATTTTCCTCAATTTACTGGTGAAGGTAAATTCTGTGAGATCAATTTAGTAATCTATTTATTATCCTAATAATATTGTAAATGCGAAAATGCTTTCGTTCGTTTGCTTTGCTTTCACGTATTCAACCGCTTGTTGTGAAATTTTACATGGAATTTCCCAGGGTCCCTAGGTGGAAGATAGGCCTATTCTTATTCCTTAAATCCTTCCGAGCTACGCCCCACTTGTCTTTAAAGCAGCAAAAATCCTATTTGGTCCTATAAAGTTGTGTAATGTAAATTCAAAGAGCCAGTTAAATTTATCGAGATGTTATGTATAAATATTTCATAAAGAAAGCACAACCATATTTTTAATTATTTAGGTTCGTTCGATTTATATAATAAAAGCATAAAGTAAGAAGATTCTTATTTCAAAATCCTAAGCAAACCGGTTTTTCACTCTGTGTCACAATGCGTCACTAAATGCAATTTTGTGACAAATCGTTGAGTGACATCGTATTCATTTCTCATTGATGAGATATACATAGTGATTAGGTATATAAATACTGATATAAATCCTAGACCGGACCGTGGATGGAATAGAATATAATACAGCAACATGTATTGGAAAGCATGAACTTTAGTGTAACGTGTATTATCTTTACATATGGATGGTAACTGTCATAACTTTAATTATTGACATGTGTTTCAGTTATTATTAATGTTGATATTAGTTTTTAATTTTCATTAAAAATATCGCTATCCGTACAATGTAGATAAACGCACTGCTTTGAATTAAAACTTATAACAAAATTCTATATTATGATTTCCAATTATTAACTACTGAACGAAAATAATTGTAATTAAATAATCCTATACTTACCAATAAAACTACCCGTCAAAAATAAGGTACATTTGCCCTTGATTCCGACATAAGAAAGGTAAATTTATTGTCTGAGTATCATCTCGAATTCAACAAAGGATTCGTTTTTATTTGCGAAGGTTAATTCTCTACACCAGTCTTTCTAAGTCTTAATTCTAAGTCCTTAATAATCGAATTAATAATAACATTGTAATATATTCTATTCTGTGCGTAGAGTGAGCTATAATGTATTTTTTATTCCGTATGTATCAATACAATCTCAGACTTCAGAAATTATTGCTACTACTGCAATAAAGTTAATTTGAAGATGTGATAAACTATTATGTATTGCTTATCCTAGTTAAGATTTATTTACATCGACACCCATTCGAGTGTGGATAAAACTGCATCGTAACACCAGCTTTGGGTCAGTTGGCACTGGACCTGTCTAATATTGTGCCAAATGCTGCTGTCTGCCAAGTGCCAGAAGATTGTATTTCATCTATAGTTTGTATCCTTATTGTGGCACGTCCAGTGCCTTATTACTACTGGTGCAGTGTCAATACAAAATTAAATAATCTAAATTTATTCAATTGGTAAAATAAACAGTTTGAAGTCTTAGTAGTCTAGTCCGTTTAAATGTAATCCTGAGTCTTATAGACCGTTAAATAAAAGAATAATGATTTAATTTGTTATCGGAGTGTTTTTAATGAAGTGATTAAATTCATGAAAGTATTATTTTTAGCTTTCCAATAATTCCAATAAAATATTTAACTAAAATGGTTACAGTAAATATAAGTAAAAGATAAAGATGAAATAGTGTTTATTTTATTCTTAACTTGTAATTACAAATTGATTCCTTACGCTAGTTCAAACTTTTTGATACTAATATGGCCACCTATTCTTTACAATTACATTCCTTTTTCAGGGAATCTTTCTTTAAAAATGTAACAGTTTAATTACGAATATCATATGTTTTATAACCTACGAAACATTTTATCATGTTGTGAAAGAAGGCATTTAATATTTATGAAGCGGTGTCATATTCAACATCATATTATTCGTGTTTTGTGGTACGCGAATTCTTTATTCGACTTCGACCATCTTAATTTCGTTATAATTACGCCGCTGGATCATTTACTATTTTGCATTCAAACGATGTAACTCTGAAGGAATGTATCAGTAATCCCTACAACGTACATAAGTTTACTTAATCCCACAGGCGCTGTACTCTCACAAGCTAATGTTTAAACGGTGACGCTGGCCCGAGCTTTAAGAGATCTATTGCTTTAATAAACGAAGATTGTGGTTTACAGCTAATCTCTCTGTCTTGGATCACTCGTTTGTTAAGTAACACCCTCTAATGAAGATGTACAGCCAAGTTTATTGGTAGATGTCGACATCAGTCTCTCGTCGGGATTCCTTTCGCTGACCAGATTAGTTTATAATATTCCAAATACATATCAGTGTCAGTTCAATAAAAATATTTATTATGTCATGTTTTCTCAGGAATAATCAACTCCTTCTTCGTAGTCAAAACTTAAATTAAATCAATCAAGTCGACTAAATTTATGACATCATAAGTTTTACGTGCAATAACTTTTTAAGGCATTCTAAATAACATTGGAAGATGATGATCGCAATTTAATTGAATATACTTATAATTTTCGAACAATAGTATAAAAAATTATCCATTATTATAGTGCAAATAATTTAGAATAGGGATCGAAATTGAAAATTAGTTATTTGAAAAATATTTGAAACTAAATTCTTCAAGTTGCATATGCTTCTTGAATAGAATATGAAATGATGGTGTGTAGTGTTTAAGATATACATTCCTTCTTGAAAGTATGTCAACTAGAATAGACTTTAATATTCAGAGAAATTTACAAAACCTGTCCCTACATACAATAGAAATTCTACAGTTTTGTTTATAATAATTAATCACCGAATTCGAAAGCTTAGAGTATTATCTTGATTGATCATTTCAAGAAGCAATGATAATACCTCTTCACTTAGATTATACTATATGTTGTATTGTGTGTCTGTGATGTCGAAATTATCTAAAAAGATTATTTTGAGCTTCTTCATCACAGACCTTTTTTGGTTCTTTTGAAAAGAACATAACACCAGATTCCAGGATTCAAGTCTGTGACCGCGTCAGATTCCAGACGTTGCTCTGAGAGGAAGGTGAATTGAAGCTAAATCCAACATTCATATTATATAATTTATAATATTCTTATAAAGAAATATGTCTCTGTAGAGCAATCACAATTCTATTAACAATAACCGTATCGTATACATGGTAGAAGTACGCCACACCTCATGTCGTAATAGGTTTCGCCTAGGTTGCATGCAACATTTCATATCTATAACTTTAGTAATTTCAATATCGAGATTTGCAGCAGAAAGATGGGCAGACAGACAATCATAAAAATAGAAGTTGACACGAAAATGATGTATCATAGAACTCTTATATAAATGAAATTTAATGCAAATTTTTAAGTGTATATATTAATTATTTCTTAATTCATATTAATTTTTTTCGTAAAAATAAGTTTAAAACTTTATCAATAGTAATTTTTTTTGATGTGTTGGGATAGTTAGGCTGCATGTGGTAATATGTCAGATGTTTGAATCTATTACAAACTGATTAGGTGTATAATTTTCTTAACTAATTAGATTTATTCCCGTATGTTTTCATTCCCACCTTTGTTATCCATAACCACAATTTTATTACACATAATGAGAGTTGCAATTGTAAAACATCAATGTTAAAATGCATCAATATATACACACTCATTACATTATTGCAGTCCTTAAATTGCAGTAGTAGAATCAAACTTACACTATTGTGTGGTTTAGTATAATTACCATAACAGTAGCGAATGCAGTAATTGAATTTCCGTACTTACAGCACACAGTTTTATGATGAACAGTGGTTTCAGTATTACTTTTAAGTACTCAATAGTATTATACTACTTGATTAAATATTCAACAGGTTGTACCCTATTTGAAATTGTGAATCATAAATAAAGTATTTAGTCTGCTTTTTCAGTAAAGTAAATATATTGCAGCATTGAATGGAGTTCTGGTAAATGATGTATTACTGATAAATTGATATGTGTATAACACAGCATTTTAATTTCAAGTTGTAAACAATGGTTCATTTTTTATTTATTGTTTGGAAATATTATTTTGAGGAGAGCCACCCTAAAGATCACTTAATTCCAAATAAATTATACTTAAAATGTTTTAAATCTTCTTTGTTTCTTTTTTAAGTTTTAATTTTTTTCTAAGTAAATTTCCTTTTAATTTTAATTTGTATTAGTATTACATTTGGTGACTAATAAATTTTTTTCCCATTTAATAATGATTAGAGATGAAGATGTTTGGAGAAAATAACCTGACTTGTAGCGCCGCCTATTACTACATCAGAGCAGTGGATATATTTTTGTTACCTTTATGTGCCTTATTCATTAGATCAATCCAATCTACCTTTACCTACTACGTACTCTTAATCCACGCTATCTTATGAAAGCCTTTGAGAGAAACTTCACACTTAAACTTGAAAAAGATACTTCATCTTCCATGTTGAGTGTCGTCTTGACTATTAAGAGGAATCGAAAACTTTGTACTTCATCCTGTCTCTTTACTTCATGATAGATGGCACATTTTCTCCTACAGCGACGTTATTAGCAATCAGAGCGCGCACTAAAAATATTCCTTGCTATTCCATAGCTAAAAGTATTTATTTCAAAGCCAAAACTACATGCTTATTACCATTATGGATAATTGCAGTTTTTTAAATTCAACTAAACCTTTTTATCTACGTTAAAGTTAGTATTTGACAATTAAAGGTTTCAGATTTTTTAAATTATTGTATAAAGCTCATTAATACAAATATTTAATTACACTACATTATAAAATATTGCACTTTCTTTTTTAGATAAATAATTAACTAATCATTTTCCAACAATTCATGTCAAAATAAGTATATTATACCAAAACATTTTTTACCCGCTTAAGTCGAAGCATCACAACAAACATGTGAGCCAGCTATCACTAAATAGGCATGAAAAAAACACAAATTAATAAAATTAATCAAAGAGTAAAGGGCACGATGAATCCGCTCTAAAAAACTAACCACTGATAACTGAGCAAGAGCCTATAGTCACGGTAGAATCAATGGCGGCTAATCAGGGAATGGGGGTTGGGCTTTTTGTGGATTTAATCTCCGTGAACTTCTAAAAACCCATGGATAAAACGAATTTATTTATTTTATTATTATTTTTGTATTTAGTGAGTTATTAGTGGTTGCTTAATTACCTCAGAAATATTTCTTTCTGTATTTTATAGTAGAGATTCTAATAACTGTGTCCTTCTTACTGATTGCGTGTCTAGAAATATTGTGCATGGAGTTGATACACACATTGCTGACTTATGTGTGTAACAACGCTTTAGTAAAATGTGTTTATTTTAACGTAAACTGTAGTTGTTTTAAGTTAGTTATCAACTTCAAGAAGAGGTCTGATTGCAGGATCTCAAAACGTAGTGTTACTGAATTTATGTTTTTCTCAACAATCAAACATTTCCGAAAAATTCCTGTTGCATTCTGCAATAATCTTTATGCATTCTGCGATAAATTATGTATAAGACATAAACATTATTACACGGTCATATACTGACCGAAATTAGATTGGGGCCACCGTCTAATACATTTGGATAAATAAATTAATAGTGCCATATAAACAGGTTAAGCTAAAAGTCGTTTTTGATACCTTATTTTATATTAAGCATTAGGTTTATTCAACCATTATTATTGATTTGATGAAGATGCGTTTAATAAGCAGAATTTATAAAAAGAAGCACACCTGGAAGGTGGCGAAAGAAATAGTCAAAGACCAATTGATTGAGTCTACTGAACTGTGCTTTGAAAGAGGGACTCATTTACTCGCTGGCACTTCACAAGTTTCAAGTCGTCTCTTCCTTTGTACATTTTAAATTATTCTTGATAAACTCCAATATCCTTCTATTTCCACTTCAAATCTGTATCTGTGTATATACGAATACTTAAGATAAATTTGTAATAAAAAAATACCAAAATTGACTTTATGACTTAATTTTTATTCTTGCTATCCGTCTTTTTCTGAAGAAACATTTTCATATTCAAATATTACATATTTAACTTTTATTTATTACAAAATTATATATTTGTTCAAAGCACTAGGCAAATTGTTGACTGAAAGTAGACCTCGACATAAGCTAAGTGAGAAGAAGGAAATATCTTGGTGCAAGTATCAAAGGGACTTTGCCCTGGTAAAAATGCACTCACCTACATAATGTACCAAATTCTGTAATGTAAGCTATCAAGCCTATTTTAGAGGCCTAACTGCAAGTATACACTTAATGAAATCTAAGTTGTAACGAAATATTGAACAATGTTTTACGGACTAAAAATAACTTTGTAAGTCTCCTTACATTAAAAGTATGTGTACGTGATATCACCATTCACTAAAACAGAGGAGCTTTAGGAAGAGTAAAAGTTTTAGAAACGTGATGTTGTCCTGCAGGGATATACTTTGTAGTAGAGCTTCAGCACATGTACAGGTTATTTTTGGAGGCCAAACAGAGTTTTGAAGGCAAAAGAGCTAATGAATTGCTTAGAAACACCATTGGACTTCAAACGACCGGTCCCGTTGCGTCCCGTTGCTAGAGGTGTGTGGGCCACCGCATTCTGCAAGAGAGATGTGGTAGACCAACGAACCGATGAGACGGATATATCTCGAGACAGAATATTGCTTTGCGTCGCTTTCAGTGTGCAGCCGACCATAGTGACCTGTGAAAGTAATAAGTTCATCCTGTCGATTCATTAGTTAAATCAAACAGTTAAACACCTTATCGCTTTTTGGTCAATTATTCGCATTCTCATTTTTACTTATCTACGCATAGCTATAAAAATGGTTTGCTATGTTTTATTTTTTAAACCAACTTTGCTGAGGTAATACACGTATACAATCACTATTGATACTCGTATGCAATCTATAAGGATACACTTATTCAATGTAATAACATGACCCAACGAGTTGCGACGAGGTCATAGCGGCGACTAAGTCCTGAGAGTGATCATTACCTTTTACATAGATAATGAATATTGGGTTTTCCTAATGAAAGTATTTTTTTTTCCTAATTTTTCTTGGAAATGAGGAAAAATAAAGGAATTGGAAACTGTTTAAAGTTTGACTATAAAAACAATCTGATCGATAAAGATGTTTGTGATTTCTATTCTTGCTTAGGGTCCCTGTCTGGTTTTTCGGTTTTCTTAGTACACAAAGAATTTTTACAAACTGTAAGGGTTTTTTAACCTTGCATTTAATTATGTTAATATGCATAATATCAGTGCTTCAAATGATATTTAGTTAATTAGAGATATTTCAGATTTCTAGTAGTGTTCATAAATGTTGCCTATTGATAAAACTGTCACATTTATTAGTATTTTTAGTACCTACTATAATCCGCCCATAATAAATTGTAAATATAGATGACGACGCAATAACATGTAATTTACTGTATTATAAGATTAACTCGTGTAACTTGACTTTTTAAGTTATAAATGGACCACAACGAAAAGTTTTACTTAACTTGAGAATACAAACCTGGAAAAATGTTCAGATAAAATGAAAAAAAATTACAGTCCATAGTAATGTATTTTTAAGGTGTCGGAGAGACAATTGCAGCTGTGAGGTTGATGAACAGAGGTTAAAGTTCAAAGCCAAGTCCCGAGGCACCGCCGAGACAATAACTCAGACGTGTGTAGGTTTGGAGTGTCAGGAGGAAATTTGTATTTACATCCGTCACTTTAATAATACGTAAAGCGATGTTTTGCAGTCCTGTGTAACGTGGGTGTGATAACCTGTTCTGCCTCCACTCTCGGAGAACGTTTGGAGTAGGTCAACATTTGTAGTAGGACGTTTTACTTTTATATTAATACATTGTTTAAAATAGTTTGAGATGCATGTAAAGGAGGATAGGAGGCTTTATTCATTTTCAGAGTTTTAAATTTTTATTTTTAATATACCTCTTTTACTTATTATTTCTGCATAAATGTAACCTTTAATAGTGGTTATATTTTATTCATACAAAATGTATGAATGCATCATTCATTAGCAAAATGAAATGAAAAATATCTTTATTAAAAATACGAAGTTAGGGCTTTTAAGCCCTCTATACCACCCAACCTCATATCGTATAAAAATAATTTAAAATAGTCTGTTACAATTGCGGTAAATGATGAACTTATACTTTAAACAGAAAATAAAAATTGCTTAAATTATATAAAAGTAAATAAACTTAGAGTATAAATGTACATATTTAAATGTATTCTTAAAAAATGTAAAACTTAAAATACAAAAGAAAAAGTTTAGATATTAAATACAAGAAAATTCGAAATGCAGAATAAAGAGCAAAAAAATTTGAATAGAAGGATCAAAAACATGTCCCGGGATATTTTAAAATTCTAAACACTTCTAGTATTCATGTTTTATGTCAATGTTTGAGTTACAGCAAACAAAAGTAGACACTTTAGCTGAAGTTTGTCAAAGACTAACACATGCAAACATCATAGACTAAAAGTAGTGGACAAGAGCATGAATTAGTCGCTATTTGACTGAAGTATGTTTCCGAGAGCTACATGAGTATATAATTCTTTTGTTCGGGGCAACAATACAAACTCAACTTTAGTACTGTAAGTGAATTTAAAAGGCCGAAGGTAGACATTTTCAGACCGAAATAGGCTTCTTATCAAACTTGTGTGTAGGCTTGCTATATATTTTCCTCATCAGAACTACTTGACAAACTCAACTAATGCACTTGAATTGTCTTAGAGTGGAAGTATATGGCAATAGCTGGAATTGGATGCTTTTTGATTGAAGTAATTTTTGGAAAACTAAGTATTTGTATTTTCTTGTTTGGGCCCATATGGTAAACTCAGCCCGTTATAAATATAACCAGAAATGCTCATACACGGGTTAAACCTGTTTTAAGATTCGTTACCTTAAACTCTGCTTCTCTTAAGCATTGAAACTAAAATCATATATAACTAATGAATGCTTACTTTTGTTTGAAAATGTTTTTAAGGGTCTATCATATTACATCAAAAATATTTTTAAAGTGGTCTATTTTGTAATTTGCATGAGAAACTGCGGTTATAACATACAATTGAAGAAATTTTGATTACATGTTATACATTATATACCAGTGTACCAGAATAACGCTGAGAGTTTTCACTTCTAGGAATACTTGATGAGCCAATGAGGCTAACAACGAAAAGTAATTTACTGGCACCCATAATAGCTGTCTGGATCCGAGGTTTAATTAAGTTAAAATATTCCACACATTGCAATAAAAAAAGGGAAACAGTTTACCGCTTGGATTTGTGCCTGACTGTAGAGCAGGAGAGGCCCATTGGCCACATTAATCAAGACAGTCGCGTTTGTAACACCCAGAATTCCTATCTGGTCCACTTTCTCTCCAAACATTTATTTCGTAATCAGGCTCTTTTTTAAATACTGAAGGCTGATCACATATTTTCCTCTAGTATAGCTTTTTTAATAATTGAATAAAAGCAAATTGATACAGTAGACATTTATTTTGTTCTTTTTGCAACGTGAGAATGACATGTTGAAATTTTATTTAACGGTTATCGATACTTAATTTCAATCTGGGCTATTAAATACTTAAATATTAATGATTTGAATGGATGATAGGATTTTGAACATTAACTATTGTTATGTGTTACGTAAAATACAAAGGAAAACTACGTTTCGAGGATTGAAATCTATATTTTTCTTTATTTGTCAAAAATTTTAATGAAAACATTTATGTCGTGCTCTTGGTGCTGAGAAGTGAAATCACTTGGTTTAACCAGTTAATTTATTACCTTAACACTTGAAAAAGGGGGTAGATTTCATACCCAGAAACCTAGTAGAATGCTGATATTCATTTAACCATTGAAAATAAAATGAAACACATTATATACAAAACTGTAACAAATATAATTAAATGTTAAAAAATTCTTTTTATATATTCTTTTTTCCTTTATACAATTAATGGGTTAATTAATCTGTTTATACTCTATGAGTTACCATTTTATGAGATACTCAAGATGAATAAGTGGTTTTCTTGAAATACTATTGTGATTTTCATAAAACGCTTTAATTAATGCCAATAAATGAATATGAAAATAACACGCTCTATTATGACGTTTGTAATATCAACTACGTATCACGACATATCACTGTATATCACATGTATCATTATTTAAAGTTCATTATGTTAATATAACCTACATTCACCTATGTAATTTTCTCTCCCTGATTTGTATATTGTTCGCTAGGTATCGCACAAGGATATATAGTCAAACCTCAAAGTCCTTCAAAATATATACGGGGTTTACATAAGGTACAGAATATGGAACATCTTATCACTGACTTACAAATTAGTTGCTTTTTAGTATGTGTCCATATTATTTATTTTTATTATAGCTAGCTTTCAGTTCTAACGGCCATCTTGGGATTTTATAATATCCCACACATTATGAATGAATTTCTATGTGTGCTATGGAATTCTAACTCAAACATATTCAAGCATTTTCTATTGTGCACCAGAACGGACAGTCTGCCACAAATAAAGTCGACGAGCTGATGCTCATGGCAGAAGAGCTGCGTCCTGATATATTTGTTGTTTCTGAGCATGGCTTTACGGCTGATACTGTTGCGATGTTCAGAATCAATAACTACTAATTGGCTAGCGTTTATAACTGAACTAACTACAAAGGGGGTGGCGTGGCAATCTTTGTCAGATATCGACTAAGTTATCAGCCATTAAAAGTGGATTATAGTAGTGATCTAAACTTTGAAGTGGCTGAGGTAAAACTTGATCAAAAATCCATTGGAAAAATCACAGTAATTGGCTTATATAGATCTCCAAATGGGTGCAGCACCACATTTTTTGACAACTTTGAAACACTGCTAAATTTCATTCATTCAAAATTATTGAAGTTCATAATCATAGGTGACTTCAAAATCGACTTTCTGGACTGCGCTAACCCCCTGGCCCAGCGGCTTCGCGATATCTTATCTTCTTTCGGTTTAACATGGTCCGTGAACTCACCAACATGAGTCTCTGCCGCGTCGAGTACGGCCATCGACAACGTCATCACATACATCCCAGACGTTTCGGTCTCTGTTCTGAACGCGGCCATCTTGGATCACTTCGCCCAGGAAGCCATAATAACCCACCCAAACCAAAATTTGACCCTCCCTGCGTGAAAATAAAACGAGATTTAAAGTCTGCAAACGTTGATCTTTTCAACAATTGTCTCATGAAGGAGTCGTGGTCATTCCTGGATTCTTTCGATCAAGTGGAGGAAGCCTTCAATGCATTTTTAAAGCGAGTAACTTCAAAGGAGAAGTGATACCTGGATTACTCAGGATATTCTCAAATCAAGAGAAAGGCTCAAGTTTTATCATTCGATATATGTAGGGACCGAAAACGAACAATTCAAAACTTTTTTTCGAAATTTCAAGCAAAATTATCGAAAAGAAATAAGGATGGCCAAGGCAGTGAGGTGGAGGTGGCCCGTATCATGCGGGATTTGAGACCGAAAAATCCAGTGACACCAATGGCATGTCTGTGTGGTTGCTCAGGGGTTGCTTCAAATGCCTCTTGACTCCAATCACCCGACTGATCAATCTTTCATTTGCTCAAGGCGTATTCCCGTCGGCATTAAATATTGCCAAAGTTCAATTTTCAAAAAGGACGATGCTTTCATTCCAAGCAACTATCGTCAAATTTCTATACTGCCATTTTTAGCAAAATTTTTGAAAAAGCTTTTCTCAAACAATTTGAACAATTTCTTGATCGATACGAGGTTCTATATCTCGAACAATTAGGGTTCAAGAAAAAAGTCGACAATCGATGTTGTAACGGATCTCATTTACAGTGTTGTCGAGGGCCTAGAGAGGCGAGAGCACGTGCTAAGCATATTCCTCGACCTCATGCAACACTGTTGTACCAGTTGTTGTCAAGTGGTATTCTGGGACTGCCGCACGATTGGATCTCGTCTTATTTGAAAGATAGAGAGCAGTGCGTGCAGATTGCGAGTGTCTTGTCAGGCAAAGTTAAAATGCCCTACGGTGTCCCACAGGGATCAATATTAGGGCCAGTCCTTTTTCTAATTTACGTCAACAGACTGAATTCTGCAATCCAGAATGGAAAATTGATTCAATATGCTGACGACACGACTCTCTGCATCAGATCAAAATCAAAAAACGAACTTGAAATGGAGTCATTAATTGAATTGAATTCATGCATCGAAATTTCTCCAGAATCAATCAAGGTTTTGATACATACAAGAATCGTATTGCATTGTATGTATTTACTTTGACCAACATCATTTATCTGATGTACTTATGTACTGTATATAGTTACGTTGACGCATGCAATGCAATATTGTAATTTTTCACACAATAAATAATATTATTATCCTTACTTATCCTAAACTCAGTTTCTTCCATTATTAATCACTCCTACATATCGTGCTATGGAAATTTCACTACGAAAAATGGTTTTTTCACTTGGTATTGTTGAACTTGAGCTACAACTTACCTTACAATTTAATATTCATCTATTAATTTACACCAAATTCCACTCGATGGATAATTTTGGAACTTATTATTAAAAACACATCAAATAACTAAGCATTCGTAATAGACAGGACTCGTGATCCTGCAGGCATATAAATAATGTAGTCTTAAGTGGAGGTACGGAAGTCTATACAATCCCCGGAGACTGTATACTATTTGCATACACACTGTTATTTAGGGAGCTCACATATTAAATCATGAACTATAGAATAAGACTTCCCCCACGAGGGTTTATATCTTCCAGTTGAACCAACACTGGGTACAGCAAATACCAATGTGTCACTTAAATCTGGGCAACCTTACGGACATCCAGGAGCGGAACATCACTAACTGCAAATGTCGAGATTCTGGAGCGCAAGGATAATTCGATAGGTCTAGTCTACTGGGAGAGATAACTATTGGAGATGGTGGGTTTGTTCTATAAGAATCAAAGATTCTTGCCTTCCTAGACATAAGGATGTGCCAAGCCCTGCCTGCTTTCACCGGAGAGGCTGTTCAGAGCTGGATGCTTCTTTTTCCGAGAGGACATGACTTGAGATTAGTGCCCTAAGCTTTTGCTTATGAATGTTTACAGGAGGCGGCCCTTCCCCCAAACTTACCCATCTAGAATATACTGCCATTCCGGAAGCAGCGCAAAGGTCCTTATAGGCCTAGATGAAATTCTCTAAGATACTTGTCATAATATACCAAAATAAAAACAATACAATATGACTTGTAGTTTATTTGCTACCAGCGAACCAAATGCTAGAACATTTCATTTCTGTATTTTTTGTCCGCACAGTATCCTTTAACACGAACTGACCTGTGGATTTTACATTTATGTAACCATGATGAAAAGAAGAAAAACACAGCATGTGACATAGGACATCTAGGAATAAACCTGATACTTCCATGCTAACTTGGCGTAACTAGACACGTTGTATGGATCATATTTTGTATTAAACACTAAGAAGTATAAAGTGTAATAGAATGTTAAATAAAATAACTTTTTAGCAGTATGCATAGTTCTAAATTATGAATAAGCCTTTTTAAGTTAAATTCAATTGTACTGCACTTTAATTCTGTGCGATTAAATATTGAACGTTTGAAATTAAGCTCCACTATTATATAATTTTCTTAGATACTCCATGGCTGAGTTTTTAATGTGAACTTATAGCGAGATTTTATGTTTATGTGCACAGGGATATGTTCAGCATAAAAATATTTATCCAGATTTTAATACCGTTAGTTTCGATAGCGTACGTTGTTGTATATGTATTAAGATGCAACACACATTTTTATTGCTTAACCTATATTCATATCAGATGTGTTGTTAGAATAAAACAAGCTGCATAGGTCTAAGCTAGAGATAAATTTGGAGAGGTTGCTGACTTCCTGTTCCTGTGTTTTATGGGTTGCCGCCCTAGAGGAATTAGTTTTTGCACCTGTTTAATCAATTCCCACTAGCTAGATTCTAACCATATTCCATAAAAAATACAGATAAAAACCATTAGTGCCCATTAAGACTAACCTAAAAACTTGCCGTTTTTTTAAGAATCTGATTTCACAACGCTTCCTATTTCCACTCGCTTTCCACTGAATGGTGGGATTCAATAAAAATCAAAAACACATAAAACACAAATTGCCACACATGTTCCTTGTTTTCTTTCCTTTGCTAATCCTTAAAATTGCATTACAACTATTGCAGAAGATTTCAGTAATCATGAAGAGCATTCCAAAGATTCCCGCCATTGAAGGATAACAGGATTCTAAAGGTTTTCCATTTGTATGTATTAAACTGATCATACGATGTTTCGAGGATTGTTATCTACCCTTTTTAGGTGTAAAATGCTAAAGGTAATACAGATTATAATTCAGACACGTGATAAAGAACGCATTAAAATAAAAGCTGATAATACACTGTACAGCAAAAATGTTAAAATATGCCTAAAATCCAACACCAAGTACAAGCAATGGTCTACCGATAGCCACCGCATTTCCCTCGGGGACCGGGGTCGCTCGTCCGTCACTCTTTACACTGTCCTGGCACCTGACTTTCCCGTCCTTACAGGATATATGCTAATAACTCTAAACTTCATTTATTCTTATGTTACATAGAAATATGACATATGGTTTTAATGCCATAGTAAATATGATGCAATAAAAATATAAGAGTTTATCTATTCAAATATTTGTAATAATTTATAAGAAACCTATCAAGACTGTGATAATAATAATTAAATGTTTCTTGTACTGTTTAATAATCTCCCGCTTCCAATATATCATTTATGGAAAATTTTCTTCACTAAGGGAAAATTATGGTTCAGAGTAAAATTAATTTGGATTATTGACAAACAGATTTATATCGTGAACTTTCTTGAACCTGACAAGTTTTCCACGGTCGAAGCAGATAGAAGTATCGGAGAAAATATAATTTGGTTTGTAGGATAACTGTAAAAACTTCGCAGCCGGGTAAACGACCTTCCCTCGTGAGTAATGGAAGATTTCCTGCAGTAAAAGCAAACGTAAGTACCAGACTGAAACTTACTGTCATTGTGGAAAGAACTGGGAAGGTTTTCACACCTCCCTCAATCATTTTCTTTCCTTAGCTAAATGTTTTGTTTTCTTTCTTAAACTAACATGTTTACTAAATATTTTTTTCTAAAATTAATTTATAAATTAAGCCATTTAATTTAAAACCTATGAAATAAAATGTTTTAAATATAAAAATTTCAATTCACTTATATATGAGGAATGTTAATATTATTTTATAAATAATTTGATATACGGTCAAATATAATTAGTACCAGTTGTTATGCTTAGAAAAGTATGTTATTGTAATACAAAATATGTAAAAATAGTAGCACATATCTGTAAATCTATACGGGTAAGATGTAAAAGAAATCCAAACGTTTTCGTTTTTAGGGTAAAAATCTATAGGAATCTATTTGTATTAACAGTTTTATAGAAGAATATTTTTTGTTGTCTAAATAGCCTATACGATATAGATATAAATTTATACAAAAAATTACCTACAAGTAATTTGTAACAATACATTTACTTAGCGACAAGAATTTCTTGATCTTTAATAATTCAAATTAGTTTTAATTTTCTTTGTTGAAAAATGCAGTTAATACCGTGTCTACATATTATTCATACAGTGTCTAAACATTATAAACACAATGTCTAAACAATATCAACAAAGTGTCTAAACAATGATAACAGAATATCTTGAAATATTTCGGCCTCACTATGGAGAGTTATACTCAGTCAGCAGGTAGTAAACATGTATCAACATTTTTCGTCCAATAACACAATTTGATGTAAATTTTGTAATAAAAAAAAACGAAGCGCTTTCGGAAATATTGGAGTAACTTACGAGTCACTATTGTTATCAGTGTGTCTTGTGCTGACAGCATATCATCTGCAGTTCTATGACCGCAGTGTTACTGATGCATGAAGAGTTTCTACCTGTGACATATTGAAAGCAGTGCTTTTGTAAATATCGGAGTATGGGTGACTATTTTTATCCCAGGATATTGTGCTGACAGCATATCAACTGCGGTGCTCTGACCGCAGTGCTACTGATGCATGAAGAGTTCTACTGTGACATATTGAAAGCAATCCTTTTGTAAATATCGGAGTATGGGTCACTATTTTTATCCCAGGATATTGTGCTGACAGCATATCAACTGCGGTGCTCTGACCGCAGTGCTAACTGATGCATGAAGAGTTGTACTGTGACATATTGAAAGCAGTGCCTTTCCAAATATCGGAGTATGAGTCACTGTTGTTATCCCCAGCATATTGTGCTGACAGCATATCAACTGCGGTGCTCTGACCGCAGTGCTGCTGATGCATGAAGAGTTCTACTGTGACATATTGCAAAATCATAGGTCAGTGCTTTTGCAAATATCGGAGTATGGGTCACTATTTTTATCCCAGCATCTTGTGCTGACAGCTTATCAACTGCGATGCTCTGACCAGTACTATCGAGTCATAAAATAACTCCTCATAGTTTTTTTATGGTAAAAACCACCCTTATATTCCGAAATAAAAAATATGCGTCACATAAATGAATTATTTGTTGAATTATAAGTAATTTTTAACCATGATATAAAGAAGATTAAGTTCGTGCTTGAAATTGTATTACTTAAAAAGCCAATTTTTGTGAAGATTTTACTATTGAAAAAGGGTTGTTGTTAATTATTGATGTTATTACCTTCAACATATGGATGGGATCTACAAATTTGACATATATTGTGTGAACACTATCCCCTACAAATGAAAACAGAAGATATTCATAATTTAAGCTTCTTTTGAAGATCTTTAGATTCTCTTCCTCAAATAAAAAATTTTTTTTTATTATTCTTTTGAATCACAATGTCTAGATAAAAACGATTTTATGACCTAAAAATAATAGGCGTTATTTTAGACTCTAAAACAACACTAACTTTAATTTAAAAGACCACAGGGGAAAAAGGGGGAATGTCCAAAAAAATATTTTTTCTGGTTTTAATGTATTTGAATTCCTTGGAAGATAATACATGGAATGGTATTACTAACAATGGCAAAAAGGTTCAATGTCCAAAGATATAATGCATAATCGTATTAGAAAACAGGTGAAGAAAGAGGGCTGTCCATTGTAAAAAGGTAAAAAGGTTATTGCATCATCCAACATAACCTTAAATAGTGCTTGCATTTTATTGTGTGTTTTTGGTTGTGCTAAAATAGTTTGTTTTTAACAATGTTATCGTACAGTGAAAGTGATACGGACACAGAAGAAACTAAAACTATTGCTAAGACTAAGAAACGAAAGAGTCATGAGCGAGTTAATGATGTAATGAAGAAAATGCGCCTACAGTCACATGAGCTAGGCCCAGACTTTTGTTGTTCTAGGTTAAAGTGTTTCTCAGAAGTGTCAGCAGAAGAACGATCCGTAAATATATCATATTTTAATAACTTACAAAGTGTTAATAAGCAAAACTCCTTCCTGACAAGTCTTATTAATGTAGTTCCAGTATCCAGACGACGATCTCGTAAACCTGAAGAAGAAGCTAAAAATCATGATGCTGCATATGCATACAAGGTACGTGTAGTTAGAGATGGTTGAGCTACCGAAGTGCCGGTTTGCTATAAGGCATTTTTAAGCATGTTTGGTATAGGAAAAAAAACTACAAGGAATTCAACAATTAATAAAGATGACAGGAATGTCTCCTAAAGACAACAGGGGAAGACATGAAAATAGAACTAGCAAACTAGATGATGATGTAGTTAACTTAATTAAGGATCATATTTCCTCATTCAAAGGACGAAAGAGTCACTACTCCATCAAAAAAAACTGATCGAATTTACTTGTCTGAAACCCTTAATATTAAGAAAATGTACAATTTCTTTTTGAAAAACAACTCATCAGTAAAAGCTTCATACGAAATATATTGTAACATTTTTAATACTTGCTATAATATAGAATTTGGGTATCCCAGATCAGATACCTGCACAACATGCGACAAGTATTCTGTACAGGTTCGATGTCTTAAATTGGAAATCAAAAACTCTAAAACTGAAAAAGAGAAAATCGACCTTCAGCAAAACCTAAGGGAACTGGAAATACAAAATAATGTTCACAAGGTAAAAGCTGCAGTCTTTTACAAACGTAAAAGAACTGCCAAGAAACAGGCTCGAAAAATAAAAAGCTTTGAAGCCATACGTATGGATTTCGGTAAAAACTTACCAATTCCAAACCTCACGACAAATGATATTTATTATAAAAGACAACTCTCATTTTATTCATTCAGTATTCACGTGTTATCTGATAACCAAGTTTTCTATTATACATATATAGAAGTTGACGGAAAGAAGGGTTCAGACGCAGTGTGCTCTATATTCCATGAAGAAGCTAGATAAGATAAGATCTGAACTTGGATCTGAGAAAAGAGATCTTCACATTTTCTGCGACTCCTGTGGAGGCCAGAACAAGAACTACACTGTTTTCAGACTCGTTTATTTTCTTGTTCATGAAACAAATCGCTTCGACTCAGTAAGGGTGACTTTCCCAATGAGAGGTCATTCGTATATGCAAAGCGATGCAGATATGGCACTGGTTAATCAAAAAACACCTGCAGAAACCCCTCAACAATGGAATGAGGCTTTTGAAACAGCTCGAACTAACCCGTCACCTTATGAAGTGGTTGGCATAGAACGTGAAATGGTGGTCTATGTTTCGTAATTGGACAGAGTTCATTAATCCACTTTATGTTGAGAAATGCCCTTTCAAAATCAGAAATGTAAGGGATATCTTTGTTGAGAGCTGTAATAAAGACATTATGAAGTACAGAGCCACCTACAATGGGTCATAGTACTCGGTAGTTCTTACAGAAAAAAATAATCAGGAAAGCAATAATAAGAAGAAAAAAACATCACAGCGAAAAAGAACATCGCAGAATAAATCAGCAAAAGACAGAGAAAAAGAAGAAAACAACACGAAAGAAAAGAAAACTTAGCGGTCTATAAACATGCTAAAAGTCAGCTTGAGCCTGGAGAGTTTCTGCTTCCTGAACAGTCACATTAAGAACCTTAGAAAATAAGTCGTGAAAAGTTCAAAGATCTTTAAGACCTGAACCCTTTATGTGGTCCAGATAGAAAGATTTTTTTGGAAAGTATTAAGTGCAGTGAATAAGCTATTTAGCAGCCTGTTCCAAAACAGCAGATATATTTCATGTTGTTACAAGAAGTTTTTATATAACCTACCATTTAACACATAAACTGTATTTGGACATTCCCCCTTCTTATCTAGAAAACTCTGACAACATTGTACAATTATACTTTTAAATACATTTAGTGTATTATTTTAAGGTTTTCTATACCTATAACTTATAACCAAATATATTAGCTATAGTTTTGTGTAGGTATGTAATATTTAACTCTGAAAACCTTTGTTTTATCATGTTTATCGATGGTTTTTAGGCTTTTCTCGAAAACTAAATTTTGTGACATTCCCCCTTTTCCCCTGTGGTCTTCCTTTTTTAGTTTCATTGGTGTCACATTCAATACAACACATGCAATGTCCTTAAAGCCTGAATTAAAAATGACATAGTGCTTGGTAAACAATGATATTGACAGATTATATTTGTTACTACTAAATATAACTATATCGCTAATTTAGCAAATACATTTTCAGCCTCATTTTTTTAAAACTCAGTGTACAAAGAGAACGGACATTGTTATTAAATAAATAATAATTTATACTGTTGATCTTGAAATTTACAAATTATTCAGTATTACTAGATTAGCAAGATAAATGCTAGGAGTTTGAAGTTGACTTAGATGTGGATAGGTTGTTAAGAAAATGTGTCAGTAAATAATTGTTTCTGGCAAAGTTTAAATAATTATAAATAGGCAGAAGTGTTCAAGTCTTGGTTTTTTAAATTTTAAAACACAAAACCATGAGTTTTTTCCGAGGTTGTTTTAAGCTATTGCCTTTTAAGATTAAAATTTAAGATTGAAAACTACCCAAATATTGCAGTGTAGAAATTCAAGCCAAATAAAGAGGCGAATTTTTCTAAAATTTAACTGATTATAAGCATGAGGAGTGTAAATTGAAAACAGACATTAACATCGAAGTTAATTGGTTCTTTACAAGTATTGATTTGATTTTAGGTAACACAGGTTCCTTTGTTGGGAACTTGTTTAATAACGATCGCTGGGTGGCAAAACTTTCTTTCCAGTTACATAAATAATCCTTTCTCTTGTATCCAACATTCAATTGACACCACCTTCGTCAGACCTACAACTGTTTTTAATGGACCAACACGTCTTTTCAGTTCACCATCGAAATTAAAACAGTGTAAACTGAAATATAACATGAAATCACACTGTATAAGCACATAAATGGGGTTTTAATCCATAAAGAAGTTTCCTCTTAGAAAGAAATAGATCTTCAATCGTGATAATTTTGTTACAGATTAAAATGGGCGGTTATAAGTTGATTTAAAAATATAAAATTATAAATATTTCTCATTTATGATTTCTAATCGAAAACCAACAGTCAGGGCCGTAGATAAATTTAAAACATCATCATCCGACAACTCTAAAGTGGTGACTTTCAGCTTCTTTTTCTAGTTGTCTGCAAGTGCTATAAATATTATTTTATGCGTTTGTCGGTCTATTTTAACTTTTGAAGTACGTCATTTATAACCTGTGAAAAATTACACAATTTAATATATTATACCTTTAATAAAATCCTATTTTTACTTCCAGTAAAAGTAGCGTGGCTGATCGTCGAAATTCCTTAAAAAACATTTCTCTGTCGATTTAAAGAGAACTCACGTTTCAAGATTATACAGTACAAATTAATTTTCGGATCGCAACATATTAGCATAAAAGGAAGGTTATTTGAATAATATATAAAAAATTTATATCACAACATTTATTATAAACTATAAATAATAAAAGCGTTTAAGTTTTGAATATAGCTGTGTTGTTTTCATTTCAATAAATTCACTTCCTTTGTTGTTTTGTTAAAGAAATATGTTCCCTAACTTGGTTTATTTATATATATCTACTGTATATTCGGGTCAAAATATTTATTAATGGTCATCTAAGGGTGCTAATCTGACGAAAACTAGTAAAGTCATGCAATTCTTCAATGCGTTGATATATAAGAGTTTTAATTCCACTAAATAGACCCAAACATCAAGTCAATAAAACTCAACAAACGAGATCAGCCTATCAATACCGCTTAGTAATTAGGCTCGCTGTATTCCCCAATAATTCATTTGTGAAGTGGAATGTTTTCCCTCGTGAATTCAGTCCTCAAGTTTTTTCTGTGTAATAATTTACATTTCACTATTATAAAGTTTAATGTTATACTTGTTATACTTCGTTATTAGATCATTTTGATAAAAGTTTATAGTAGCCTACATTATTTTTATACAGAGCTATACCTGGGCGAGTGGATTTAGTTGTAAATTTCCTCTTTTATTACGATAGTGAATGTTGCATTTTATATAAATCATATTTGATATTTAAACTGTATTTTAATTCATGAAGTTTTTAATATTAAAACTCATTCAAAATATGATGATAACAATAATATTTTATTATGATTAAGTAATGTTGATGTATCAGTCTTAGTTAACTCCTTAACTCTACACATTTCAGTGAATTATAGCAGAGTGCATATTATTACAAATCTGGATTGTAAAAATAAACTGACGGTTAATTTAGTTAGGCCTGAATTATATTGTTTAACTTCTCACGAGTGTTTGCTAATTTCCTATGATAAAACTAGTATTGAAATTATTAATTTCGATCTCCCTACAGTAATAATAAATAATAAAGCCTTATAACCAGGCTTTCATTGGTACGTCTCATTTTAAAATTACATTCAATTTTGTGATAACATATAGTTCCGGTATATAGTACCGCGTCACTTCCGAAATATCGGTCCTAGGTAAAAAACAAAATATAATGGAATGAATCTCTAGAGTCTGTGTTCGGAGCGGTTCAAGTGTGTACCTAAAAAAAACATGAGTGTTTATGCAAAGTTCAGATTACGAGGTTAAATAAAAATATTTTTAAATAAGTTTGGGTCATTTCATATTTGGCAGCTTACACTACATTTTATGAATTGAAACCTAACATTATATATAATTTTTAATATTCTATCCTAACGTAAGAAAATTAATATTTTCAAAACCTCATGAAAAAGTAATATGTAATTTAAACTAAACCATGGAATGTTATGGATTATAATATAACTTATAAAAATAAATAGTAATTTGACAAGTTTTAATGGCTACGAATGCTTGAGTATTCCCGCTTACTTGCTCCAACACGTCAGTGTATTACAACTTTATAAAACATATTGTATTTAAAATACTTTGTGAACACTTGTAAAAACCTGTGCTTAGTATAAAATCCTTTTAATTCTCAGCAGGATTTAAATGTATTGGTTAAGGTTACATGTAAACTTTTATACTAGTTTAAACGGTTGTCTTACATCAACCTGTAAATTATAAATTTGTTTACAAATATATTTATTCTTTGATTTTTGCATTGCCGTTACTGTTTTTCATAACAATAATTGTAGCTTCATGAAAAGTTAAAGTGACAAGTTTTGTTTGAAAATCGTGCAAACAGACAAACACATAGACAGACAAAAATTAAATCTTTCCACTCCAAATGCTGTCGCTCAGCCAATTGATATATAATTAACAATAAACCTCCAAATCTACTTGTATCACTGACATGGTGATAACAAAGAAACACATTGAATCGTTATCAAGAACACTACAGCCAGAAACTTGCCGCAGAACACTTTTGGCGCGCTGTCCGCATCCATCACTCGCTACACATTCTCTCCTGTTTTATTCCCCGCAAAGCTTTGGAATACGGAATTGCTTATTTTAGTATTTACAAAGTTTCTTACACTCATCCGCGTTCACAGTAAACTTGTCCTTTTGATTTCATATTTAATTGTTTGTAGAAATCTATATATTCTAATATCGTTTAACATTATATAAGAACCCGTCTTCAATATGTAAGTTAGCGTTTTGACTTTATTAACTTTTAATTTAGAGCATTCTCAATGTGTTAAAAATATGTTTTGAACAAGTATTATGATTGTTATTTTATTTTATTCATAGACAAACGTGACCAGAACATATCTTAGCAGTTTAATAACGTTTGATATGACATTTAGATGGTGTTTGCTATATTATTCACTATATTTAACGAATATATGTTACATATAATAAATACTATGAAATGAAGGATATTTTATTAATAAATATGGATGAAATCCGAATTTTATTAGCTAATACATTGATAAAAGCTTCTTATAATATGGCATCCATGTTCCACGCTTTTCGAATAAAAATGTAAGTTAATTGTTTACTTTTCATCGTAGAATGCAATGACGTAACACATTTTTCATGTTTCTTATATGAGGAATTCTGGTGTTTTATGAGTCCTGCAACTTTAAAACAACGCTATTTCTTTTGTACAAGCGGAAAGTAACGTATTCGTTAAGTGTTATTGCAATATAATAATGTAGGGTCTTATATTTAAGTATAAATCATCCAAATGTTTTTATCTCTAATGTATTTAAATACGCTTATGTACTATAAGGATTAAGATTTTATTAAGGACTAAATTTAAAAAGAGCACCAAGAATTTACACAACAGCAACAACCAACACCAACACCATGTTTACGACTTTTTTATTGTTTTAATAAAGAAAAATTTACCACTAATTTCATGTCGTACGAGTGAAACGTTGGAACAAAATTTTGAAACACTAAAGACTTCAATAATATAATGGAGAGCAAATACATTTTAAAGTAACAATAAACAAGCTTTACGAAACGGTAAGGAGTACTTTTCTTCACATTTTGGTGATTATGTACGTGTTTAGTTTAATATGATACATAATGTGCATGTATATTACAAGTTTCTAAGTAGGTTAATGTTTAACCAATCACTTAAATAAATATACATAGATAGTTCATATTCACAGTAATTACGTGATCAAGGTTGAACTCAGGAACTATATTACGTCTATTTGTATATTAATTTCAGGCAGTTTTACCAACTCAGAGTTTACACTGCATTACAGTGCATAGTAATGTTTAAGCACGTTTAATCAAGTAATTGGTATGCTAATAAGCAATAATTGTGGTTTTGATATGTCATGTTATTTACTATGTCACAGTTTAATAATGGTATCTTGTTATAGGTCATATAGTGGCAACTGATGTAGTTTTGCGTAATTGGCGTATCGTCTGGTTTGTTTTTATAGTTTTGGTTATGATATAGATAAAGCTTTACTTAAACTATGCATAACCTTATGTATAATTTGATTTTAGACTAAATTAATTCTAAGTATTCTGTTTTCTGACTGAACATGAATGAGATTGTTCATTCACCCCACAACAAGGCACAAGAGGTACAAGATTGAAAATTTTTTAAATACGTCATTTTCCGGATGATCGAAGTAGAATGGCATCATGTAAATTATAGATTTGTATTAATAACAATCCGTAGCATGGTAAGTGTAACACAATAAAAAATGTATTTCATTTACAATGAGCAACAATTCATTCCAACAGTTATAAAAGCTACTTTGGCATCGCTGCTGGTAATTAGTATTTCCTGCTTATGAAACATTCCTTTCAATTTCGTGACCTTATTCAGGTTGAAAAGACATGAAAATATTATTTTTTGTAAATTATAATAGTCTGCATTCCATTCTTAGTTATGAGGAAATACAAAAACAGAATAGCAATTTGTAATTGAACGGGCTAAATGTTCTACTAAATGTTTTTTTTCCATCAATTCATCGATAAATCTATATTGTTTCCAAATTTTACTATTCGCTTATGGAATTCTCGGTTTTCCTCAATAAAAATTTAACAATGGAAATATTCTATTCCTTAAAAGTCTTGTTTTAGCAGGCCATTTTTTGATATCTTCAGACACGGATATATTTTACTATCGATTTCGCCAGTTTATATATGATACTTTTATTTTAAAAAATGCTACTAAAACACAAATTTAATATCATGTATTACAAAAAAAATTTTTAAATAACTTAAATAACAGTTATTTTTAATTGAAAGGTAAAAAGATAAATCTTTTTATAATAGGAAAAATTTTATGTATTTAACTGAGACGTTCTTAGTATAATGGACCTGTGGTTTCCTAATTTTCCAGAAGTTGGTAGTTCCCTGTAGTATAATAAGGAGAGCAACATACCTCCTCTTTCTTGCAAGCAGGTATGACTGAGAATGGTACCAATTATACACACAACGGTGCCATTATAATGGATATTTAGAAGACCATCCTTATAATCCTGAATATCCTGTAATTGAAAATCCATGCAGAATCCTTTCAGGTTTACCTACATTAGACGTTTCCTTCGATAAAAATAAAAAAGAATAAGATACAAATTTATCGAATCGATAAAGGTGGTTTTATAGTAAAATTGCATTATAATTCTGAATGTTTAAATTTACAGAATTTAAATGATATCATATGAATTTAACAAGCACAATTTGTTTAATATTAAATAGTTATTGGACTACTGCTGAACAACTTTAAACCATAAAATTGTAAATATTCCATTCGGGTTTATACAAATAGTTATGCTATTTTCTTAGTTTTTGATACTATACTATAGTTTATTAGTTTTTTGATATACAAAGCACCACTCACAGGCATACATGAAAACAATTGAAGAACCCTGGATTTGACGATACAAAACCAATAATCACAATTATTTATATTCTACAGTTAATTAAATACTACTAGACTCAGAAAAACTATTTGCTTGAACTTTTCAATGGAAATTTTATATTATGTGCCATATCGGAGTATGTATTATATTTTTTAGTATTGAATCTGACTAAATTTTAAATCATCCGGTTATATATACGAAATAAAATTCATAAATAATTTTTTCAAGGGCAATAACTGGATTGATACTGATTTATAAACTCTTAATATTCATTATCTTATTTTAGTAACTAATGAAAATCGCATTAAAGCCTAAATATGTAGTAAGTGTTGCTTTTATGACCAAAGATAGAGCCGATAAATTAATTTACAAAGGCATTAATTACCAAACCAATACTATTCCATCAAACTATTAACGGTCTATGTCATGGGATAACTGTGTATATTACTAATATTGACGTTCAGTTGCTTATTCAGTAACTAATGACTACCCCTAAAAGCCCTAACATGTCATGGATGTCGGTATTTTCATCACAAGTTATGAGTAGATAATCTGGACTGTGGGCTATTAGTGTCGAACAAAGCCCTACATCAAACTACTACGTAATAGCCTTTGTCACATCGAGGTGGGCGGCAAACTAATAATCTCGATGCTTACAGAACAATATTATTAATAAAACTTATATAACTGTAGAAAGATACTGAACTGGCAGATTTACCATTGGAATCTTGTTAGTTTGGACAAACTCCGTATATGAATATTCTGGTGTACATTGAAACCCACAATATTAGGAAGAAGTATATCACATGCTCTATAACTAAGTATGTGTGGTATGTTCGTACATAAAACTACTAAGTTTATGACATCGGAAGAAAAATACTAAATTGTAACGTAATATATAGAGTAATAACTGCCTTTAACACATGTTTTTCTTTTTCGGTTCTCCGCGTCAAAGCAGATAACTGCAGTGTCCCCCAGCATTGTCCTGCACCACAACATTTATTTTATCACCCCGCAACTTTATTTTAATTACAACAATAAGTAAAAGTGCATTTGAAATGTTTATAACATAATAAAATTAGTACAAGAAACTACTTAAAACCATAACTGTTGCTAATTAGGTAGTAACTGTTGTGAAATGTCTCAAGCACATAATTTCCATACCAAGGGTTTTATTTTTATTCCTATCCCACTATTTGTTTTGTTTTAACCCCAACAGAAAACAATTTTGAATGGTTTCACTGTAAAATTAAGTAGATGAGCCGAGAAGTTGTGGTATTACAAACCTGCCATTCATTCAAGTTACATTTGAGAAATTTAAATGGATCTAACAATATGAGGTATTTGAGTTCAAGAATTCAATAGAAAGGTACACTGCAGACTGAATGCATTACGAGCAATACGTTTACTCGTATTTGTAAAAATTCATTCTGTTGTATTCTTTTGTTACAATGAAAACAAAAAATGCTTTATTATATATCTATTATTTACTTATCTTGAATGGAAAGAAAAACCTATTATATGTTCTGTTTAAATTGTTCGAACCTAATTAAAGGCTTGCTGAGTGTCAAAAATTCTGAATCAAACAAAATTTTAGATTATGGTGTAAACAATGTAAATGAGAAACTTTATTGAATTTATTAATATTTGTACAAAGGTTTTAAACGCCATTTTAAATGTTATTTTTAGTGAAAGGTAATTAATTTTAATATTGTAGGTATATGTTTAAAACTTTTCAACACTGAAGTAAAATAAAGTAGATTTGTGGGTTTGAGACTTTGGTTTATAATGTTTGTATTTATTTGGTTGGTATGTACTGATGTCTATTAACTCCAATTATAGATGCTAATATTTTTATGATTATTTGCAATAATTGACCGTAAACCTTTATTGGAATCATATTGTCAACTCCAGAGACTAAAAAACTTTTATTTCTGTGATTCTATCTATCTGACTATTATTAGCACAATAATTTGAGAACGCTTTGGACTATACACTTGGCGGAAGCTTTCAGTTTGTATACATCTTTATTCCACGATGGTGCATTCACTGCAAAGGATTTAGATTAAAGTTAATGAACATTTTTGCATTGGTCATATGCGGTAAATTGATAGTTCCACAAGAAAATTCAATTTATAAACAAACTGTGTCTGGTGCGGAAGCCCCAATTAAATCTTGATACCACAACACACAACAAATCTTTATAAAACATCTATAAAATTTAAATTGATCTTCGCAATAATTCAGTTTTAAAATTAATTAAAATTGGAACATCAGGTATAATATTAACAAAGACATGAACTGCATGAGTGTCTTAAAACACACACAAAAGGAAAAGAAAACTTATCATTTGCTTAATCTTGAGCTTAGATTAATACTGCAGATAATGAAATTTGAATATTTTTTAATCCGAATCGAGATACTCGCTTACCATATAACTTAATATGAAGAGTTTATGTTATTAATGTATGGTGCTTATAGAGTAATCCAATCTGTAAATGAATTACGTATCTATTACGTTTATACGATCTAATTCCAATATCATTCATAAAAAAATCGTATACACAATATTCCATTAGAATGTGGAGATTGTGTTGTGTTTGAAAATTATAGAATACTAACTATTGACACAATCTTTTAGTATTCATCTGATGAAATATTGTAATCCTCGCATTTGTCTCAGAATAAGTTTATTCTATAAATAGTTATCAGGTGTGCAATGTTTAAAATCACCTTATATAAATAAGATATAAATTCCTTTCATAGGCGATTTTTACCCGAAAGCTACGCATTTTTAATGCAGTGTTTATAGATCTGGGACTATGCTGAGTCTTTTCTAATGTATATTATTTAGGCAATACAATCGTTAAAATGTGACTGACTCTTTGAAACAGCATTAAAAAGTAATTCATGAAAAAAGCAAGGTTAAAATTTTACCCATTCGCCAATTTATTCGCCAAATATGTAGAGAGGCGCGGTAGTAACAAAAGAAATAAGTAATATTTACAATGCTTTCTATTGCAATTTCATCGGTGAAGAAGTGTTTTAAATGGCTAAGTCTTTAACAAAAAGTGAAGAGATGTTTGGAAAGGAACCGAGTTTTATAGAATTTGATCTAAGTTCACGGACTTATTTATCTACAATCGGCTGTGTCGATAAAGAAGGCAGTTTTCGTTTAGAAAACATATAATTATTAAAAATAATTCCTTTCATTTGCGTGTAAAAGAAAGAAAACCTGTGTTTATTTAATTTGTTTAAAATTTATATATCTTTGAAGACTGAAACATCAATGAATATTAAGAGTAGCAATAAAGATCAATACATTAGAAGTACTAGTCATAGTAAAAACATTACGTACCAGTTCAATATAACTTACCTTATTATTTTTTACGCTCATTATTATGATAAATAACAAAGAACAATATCATATAAACATTAACTAAACTAGTATAAATATAATACATATAAATTAAACAAGTATAAGCTTTGCAGATTCTACCATTAAAATTATGTTTTTTCTTTTAAAAATAGGCCTCACTTTAGTAATGAAAATGTTCAAATAAAATTTAACGCTTTAATAAGTTTACAGATACAGCAATATTTAAGTGGTTTGATTGAAATATTGCTCCCACTGTTCACTCCATGTTTTGAGAATAAGGAACTCAAGCACTGCTCTCCTTAGCTGGGACTCCTAACACGCGCTTTACTGTACCTTTTGGTATCAAGGACATCCGCCTAACTTCTCCACCGTACAGGTACAGTTTTCCATTCGAAAATAATTTAGCCATGCTGTTAATACCGGTGGGAACAAAACTCTGGTTATAATGTTTTTATGGCACTCTGCACTGGAGTTGGAGACTCGCCTGTTTCAAGAGGAGCATACTCATTAGCCGCTCATGTAAGCTATTCTTCAAGATTAATCCAGTGTCAACGTATTGCGGATTGGCCCTTCCGGTGTCGCTTTCGCACACATTTTGCCCACTAGCTGTCGAGAACGCCATCGCGAGCTGTGCTCGATCCAGCTTGAAGGGGAACACTCCGGTTCGTTCACGCTAAATAGCCTCCCATTGAAATCTGAAGCAGCCGTGAGAGGGTGAATTCCGACGAAGTACAGATTCAGACTCCTGATATCATCAGGACTTCGGTTTTGGCTGTAAAATCTCATAGACTTCTCTCCTCTGTGATCACAGCAAATGGACCATCTTTTTCTTTGGAAGTTTTGTAAAAGATCTGCCGGTTTTATCGCAGCATTGAGGAATGCTGGTTTCCTGCAACGCTTGAGCTCTTTATACTATGCAGTACTTGCAGGTGACACTACTGTCTCCGCTAGACTCCTCACGCCTTACTGACCTTTGGTCAATTCAAGACATCCGCCCACCAGTACATGGTACAGTTTTCCATTCGAAAGCCAGGCTGGCCGGTGGAACAAGACTCTGGTGTCTATGATGGCACTCTGCAAACTCGCCCTTCAGCATTCCGCTTTCACGCCGAGGCAGTGACACGAGTCCATAAGACGAGCTGTGTTTTCCAGCTTGAATGTAACACTCTTGCCGCAGAGCCCACATTTAAATCTGACGCACATGAGAGGGAATTCCCGTCACAACCTTCAGAACCCCTCTGGGATATCCTTCACTGACCATATCTTCTTTGAAATCTGCCGGTTTTATCGCGTCAGAGTATATAAGTGTTAGTAGTCCTCGTAAGGACCCACCTAAAAACTAGATCTTTAGTACATCGGCTTTAAACCCCTACTTGCTACATACAAGTCGAGTCTCGAGGCTATCTCCAGAGTGAGTGTTCCCCGTGTGTTACTGAAGGGCATGCCTCATTCAACGGCTCTTGTGTTCAATTCACCCACCACTATATCACGACTGGGGACTCTATTGTGACTCCAACGCCTCAAATTTCACCCCGTACTCTCAGGCAGAGTAATTGGGGGATAGGTATACGCTGACCACCGTACTCTACAGCTTACCCAGCCGACTTTCATCTTGCCCTGTCGATACTTTTTCATCTATTATTATGAATAATATTAGTTAATTAACAGTTAAAACTACCTGTTACTTGTTGTGTCCCAAAGATGTGTTATAAAGATAAAAATTTTTACAGTCTCAGAAATAAACGGCACTTTAATTAGGCTTATGAATTAGAATAGCTGTGATATTGTTTTAAAATAATATTATTAAAAATACTGCCGTACTCGTTTACTTACTTTAAAACTTTTTTTTTATAATTACTTGTCAATTACTACGATATAAGTTATCTCAGATATACGGTGAGCTATTTTATTGGTGTATTCGTAGCGATATCGTTGGAACAAGGTTAAGCATAGGCACTGATAACATGGCAGCCGTTAATGCTGATCTCGTACTAGAAGGCGGGTACTGGAGGTAGTTTAAAACAACTAAACATATAACATCAGTCTTCATATAAGTCATTGAGAATGATTGATACCTCACTTTCTATTAGGGAAAATGTAATGACTGGTATTATTGTGCACACTGCTGGATATACCGTGTCAGAGACTATTACCATATGATGCAAGACTTTAGTCCGTCATTTATTGTATTAAGTCCAGATTATCTACTATGTACCTTGGATCATGACAGGTTTGGACTTATAGCGGGTAGTCATTAGTTACTGAATAGGCTACCAAACTTCAATATTAGTAATGTACATAGTAATCCAGTAACAGAGGACATTAAATCTATTCTGTGAGCAGCAAGTTACGGCACGTCGCCATGACAAAGGACATTAGCAGTTTGATGTAAAGCTTCCGTTAGACACTAATGACACAAAGTCCAGATTATCTGCTATAACTTGTGTGATGAAACACCAACATCTCCGTGTGTGTTAAATTATAGAGGTCAAACATAACTGAAGAATTTCATAATATGAATCTTAGCACTGAATATATAAACTGTTTTATACGAGTAATTATCAGATGCATTACTATAATACAGCTTTCCAAGTAACAGTGAATGTAGACTATAAACAATGGCTTGTCACTCAGGGTTTCTCCGTCTTGTCAACTTTAGAACATTGAGTCACCGTTGTAGTAAATGTTATTATGTTGGTTAGTACTGGGTTGATTCAGCTGGCATCTTTATTTGTGCTATTAAATGGCTATTTTTTGGATTCGTGAGAAAAATCATCCTTATGAAGCAAACTTTTTATAAATTTCCATATGCATTGAAAACGAACAATAACAGTTCCAATTGTGTATTTATATATATCCGCTTATAGGAGAACATAGTAGTGATTATTAAACAGATATAATCGTATGAACGATCGAAAATTTAAACTAAATACACTTTTATTTTTGGGTTTATAATTAAGCTACTTTAGTTATGATCGTATTTCGTACGTATACTAATTAGTTTTAAATATTACTAATTATTTGCTTTAAAAAGAATAAAAATATTACGAGGGATTATGTTAAAAAAATTTCTTTCGCAAATTATTAAGTTTATGTAAGTAACTGTATGGCATAACAAATAAGAAAAATTCATAGTTAGTTAACAGAGCGTAAACAAAAACATTAACTCAGATATACGATACGCGTATCTATATAACATAGTTAGGCCTCTGTGGATGTACAGCATTCCTGAGCATCAGTAGGACAGCCATTAAGATGTTCGTTAAAATATGTATACAATTGGCGCTAAAAACTTAACATTTTCTAAAATATATTCAGATTAAAATTTAGAACTGAAATAAATTACAGCTATTTAAAAATTGAATATTTTTTGTTATATTTTGCAACTTTAGTTAGATTTATTTTATATTTTAAAATATTTTACCATATAAACAATGATAAAAATTTTAAAATAAATATTTATAATTTTACAGTACTGTACGACAGTTACGTATTATAGAAGTAATGTGGTTACCAAGTAATTGTTGGTCATCTAAATAGTAATACATTCTTTTACATTCTGCTGGCTCTTTGGTACAAATAAACAATTGTATAGCTTGAGCATTAAAAACCTTAATCATAAATGCAAGTTCTATTGATTGATGCCGCAGTTGAAGTAGAAAACATATAACAAAAAAAAACAAACAAACTGTTTTTTTTTATTCAATAGAAGATTTATGTGAAAATTTTCACATATGATAAGGAATAATAGTAAGTACTTGACACTTTTACACATTTCCATGCATTGGATAAAAATATTTTAATATATAATAATATCAATTGTAAAAATTATGAATTATATCATAATAATAAACTAAACTATTGACCATAAATTTTTTTTCGTTTTTATATATAGTTCAGTGTATTTCATTCGATTAAATGGAAGTTACCTCAATTTATTAAAACAAAGCAGATCAAAACCGTCAGCGTATTCCCACTGAAAAGTAAAAAATATTAAGTTAATACAAATGAGAATCATTTTTCTTAGGGAATGAAAAGTTTGAAAGTTGGCTGCACTGATAGCAGTGACTAAACTAATTCCATTTGTGGACAGAGTAGTAGCAGCTTGCAAGTCCAATATTTCCGCCAACTTTCACAGGCTATTAAAATAAGATTTATGTAACTAAATGTAACAAGAAACATCAGAGCCTATTTTTACAATGATTCGTTACTATTTTAGTAAAACCCCAAAATTGAATCTGGTCCATCACCTCGTGTTATTATAGTACTATATTTATTATTTAGTTTTACTCCTTTACAGCGGGTTAGTTCGTCATAGAGATAACAATACTTTTACAATTTAAATGAACCTAAATACTTTTGATATATATATATATTTTCTAAACTACGAAGTCCTGTCTGAGACAAGTGTTAGATACATTATCATTAGAGATTTACGCTTTTCATTCTGAACCATATCTTTCATTATTGAGTAACATGTCACGTTGAGGGGTGCTATAATCACGCATCTCACCGGAAACTTAATAAATGTAAAAGCTTTAGTATTAAGAGATAGAAACCACCTACAAAACTTTAAACTATAACTTTTGTTATATATTCAGTCATTTTAGAAACGCCAAAAGTTTTATTTCAACTTATTAACCATGGTGAACATAGTAGTACCGCTTAAAAGAATTGCTAAGTTGAATTATACCACTAGTGAATTATTACAGGTATTCCAATAATAATTTAATCTTTCGAGGCTTTCAGAATCGAAGATTCCATCTTCAGGCAACTTTAAAAATGATTCTTTCATGGTGTTAAGTAAAAATATATCCAATGCTTCAAGAATCTTCATTGCTGAGTTTGCAAGGATGAATATAAGAAAGTAACTCAATAGATTAGGTGTCATGTTTTACTATATCACATTTGGCATATCCTTTTACTTGGTTTATTTAATATTTTATTTGTATTGTGATTGTATCTTTCTCACCATGGTTACCTATAAGATAGATGTAGAAACGTTCATTACGGCTCAGTAAAAGGATGTGGGCCACCCTTTTTACTAAACACAATTTAGGGAATTTGAAATAAAGCTGCTCTACTGGATACTAAGCACATAAAATTGAACAACCTAGTGAAGCACAAATCGTAAACTATGAGGACTGCAATGTGAACCTTTAAAGCACGTGTTCGATGAGGCAGTAATCCGTTGCGCTTTACTGCAACAACACTGAAAGCTCAGCGTCTGTGGTACACAAGCCGTCACTGGTTATTTATAGTGTGATCTGTTCCTCTTGCTAAACATTTCTCTTCGTTAGGGTTGTTTCTACATTTTAGGATAAAGAGTTCAAACTTAAAGAATGGCAGTCTTACACTCTTTTAATATAACGTAAATATTAGAGCCATTTAATAATAAAACAAACAAACGTAAATCAATAAAATGAACGGTATTTAAAACAAGTTGACAGCAACACTTTTTATTGCTGAAATAAAACAGCTAACTGAAAACTTGGCACAAATACTATTTTCAGATTTTAATTTTCTATTCAAAATTAACCACGCTAATTATTTATAAATGCAAATGATTGTGCTCCCTGCCCATTACCGCTGGGGTAAGTTTCAAAACATGTCGCATGATCAGGCATGTTTACTCCGCTTTGTTGGTCTAATGATATTTATATTATTTTTCACAGGGAGTGGAGGAACATAGGATGTTCAAAATATAATAAAGTTAATATTTGCCGCTTCATCATGTATTCTTGAATTCAAGTTATGAGAATAGAGGAATTGGAGAGTTTTGCACAAACACTTCATAAATGTGGCCGTAATACTATTTGAATTTTGTTCTACATCATATCAAAATGAAATATTCTATATTAATGTGTATATAGAAAGAAATGGAAACCAGTTACCGGTATGTAAGTCACTAAATCAGGTCTGCCGAAATCCAAATTTCTTAAGTCTCTTATGCACCAAGTAAAGATATTTTTGTGAAAAATAGGCAAGGGTACTCAAGTTACTGGTTCACATTTAACGTACCTTGCTAGGGCCAATCACGGATATTCTATATTTGGCTGAGCGTTAGCAAAGGTTATTATTGGGAAGAGGGAAATGGAAAATGTCAGTTATTTCTATCTGTCTGTCTGTTTATATTTTCGCACGATATCTAGAGAACAAACAGTATAGGCTTGAAATTTGACATGAAACATAATTTCCTTATTTTGAGATCGATGATTTTAGTCTATAATATTTGGCTGAGCTTTACCTAATATTACTATTTTTTTTTAATTTGGTACACAGATAAGGATGTTAATTTTTTTTTTTTATTTGACTCAGTAAATTCCAAGTACAGTAAAAACATTAGAGTAAGAACATTTTTCCTTTATACGTGCCTGTCTATCTGCAGGAATTAAAATAATGGAATGAGGCAACTTGAAATTTTTGTATGCAACATCACCGAAGCATGTTGGGCGACACTCGGTGTGGTGTATTTCTACCTTCAATAATACAGTGATGTAAAATTTACAAAAGAAGATCACCTTAAACCAAGCTAAGGCGCTGATAAATACGCTTTAATATAATCTTTGCATGAAAATTATCCAAACATTAGTAAAGATTACATTATGAATTTGACCGAAATTTCAAAGCTCTAATGATGTAGCAGTAATGATCAAAGGAAAACATGCTGAACGAACTAAACTAGATTGAACGGAGAATTTTTCAATCTTGTTTGCTCAACAGTTTATTATAAAGGACGAGAATTTCGTCCCGTATTTATCCGTCGTCTCCATGCTGATGTTTAATAATTTATTGATGTATACATCATCCACCATGTAGAAAATTATTCTGTCTTCCATTGTATTCACTAATGCATAATGTATACCAACTGACTGAATGGCTCTGATTAAGTTACAAAGCAAGCATGGTTTTTTTAACGAGGGTAAAGGAAAATTTACGCAAAGAATTCTAACGACGACACTATATATTTTAGTTGCAATTGTTTTACTTTTCAGTACATTGGATATTTATTCCGTTTAATGGTAAAATTATTATTCTTTTCTTCATCAAATTAAAAACTTAAAATACAACGTTCTGTATATTTGTATATGGTATAAAGTCCTATTTAATTATTCATGAATATTTAATTACGTTCTAGGTAATACTAGTTTGAAACTATAAAACTAAATAAGAGCAAGTTTAAGTTTATACAGTAGTTGATGTTGATTTAAAAATTACATTATAATATATTTTTATATTATAATATGAGAATATTACACATATTATAAGAGGATAATATTAAACTCGTTCTTGTGACACTCGTTTATATAAGTTTATATTGGGTATTGCAGTGCGGGTTTCACGTCTACTGATTTTTTAAAAATTACTTTTTTGACAGTAAATTTTATTAGAAAACTGACAAAGGCAATTGGGTCAATACTGTCATCTGCAGCGCCAAACTTATAAATTGAATACTTTGAAAGAATCACTTTAGAAGTAGTGCAAAGAAACCGAAGTTATAAATTCGCTACTTAGACGATGTGGATGACGTTAGATGATAGGTTAGTGACAGCTTATATGAACTATTTCTACAAAATATAAATTCCATTAAACTTTAAATAAAAAACTGAAGTAATCTAGGAATATACATAAATAGGTTTTTAGCAATCATGACAAAACAATGATTTTTCAGGTATTCATTGGTTTGTGTTACCAGCAAATTACAAAAATGTCCAATGCAGAAAATAATGTATTATATAATTTAAATAAATTTTGAAAGTTAAGTGTCGTATATGTCACATTGTATCAAAATATAAATAGAGAAATTAAAAACCCGACATGCCTCTCTTTGCCTTCAAGGGACGATTAATAAAACAAAGAGGGTATTAACATTATTTCATATGCAATTAAACCTTCATTTAAGCATGCTCAAAAACTGTTAGACGCTAACGAAGGACACCGTCCCAATATGAAGGCCAGTTGTTAATAACATTCCATGTAATGATGTATCATTCTTCATTAGTGAAAAATACTTTAACACGAGCTCGCGAACTTTTAGGAATGCACAAACAAAGACAAGGTTACGAAAAAAATCAGAAGCAGCAGAATATATACAATCATAATACTAATCACTCAATAAAACATAACTATCGATAAGTTTCATTGTATTATATTAAAGCACAATAAGAAACATATGACATTCATGAATAGTTATAACAACAATCATAAAGGTAGAATCATAACAATCATAACAAAAAATTCAAGGTAGAAGTTAGTATTCGATCATAAAAATCTTAGCAGTTTGTGATCAAAAAGCCAAACCGATTGCGAAAGACATTGCTGGTCTGATTTGCTGATGATTAGTTAAGCCCTATCCCATCACGATAACAGATTTTACAAAACAAACAGTAAAATGTAGTTATGCATAAATATATTTTTCATATATGTAGTATACTTTAGAGATAAAATAGACAATTAAGGTTTTTAGTTCCGATTAATTCATAATAAGTAATACTTTTAATCATTATTGCATAATTTATTATATAGACAGTGAAAGTTATCCCAAAAATAAATCCTACTCCACATGGAAGGTAACAATGTAGCTACTAGGTGCTGACTCAGAAACGTTGCTTCAGCCCAACTGGCTCAGCAATATGCTGATAGTACATTAATGCTGACCACGATCTGGCGTTCTGACCTGATCTCAACTAGTCTCTCTCACTACAATTCGCTTACTGTCCTTATTGGAAGATTAATTACTTTACATATTCAATTTATAGTATAATAGTTTAGTAACTTTAAATAAATCAACTTTATTAGTTTATTGTTCATGTTCTACGTAAATCCTCTGTATATTAATTTAAACCATTATTGAATTAGAATGAAACAAATAATCTGTATAAGAAATTTGCAAATAATTGTATATTTAGATCATTGTTTTAAAAATTATATAATAAATATTTGTACTGTGATTAGTTACTATTATCTTTTCGAGAGACAGGCAATAATTACTACTGAAACAATTATTGAATGGCAGAATAAAAACTAAGGGTGCTGTGATTAATAATTCCTTATTTCCTTGTCAAGTAGAACGGGATTAGCTCAATCCTCACCAAGCTACACAGTGTTGACAACTACTCTGAGCGCTAGGAGAGAAGCAGAGACCGCGCTCAATAATTATTGACACCGTATTGTCTAACGTTGAGCTTTTTATGGCATAGTTATCAGCGTTAACGCTAGATGCCGCGGTCGTCGCCGGCGGCGCCAATCATCGCCCTCATTGTACAACGCATGCGCAATCATTGCGAGACCTCTGCGTATGCACAGTTCAGCGTACTCCAACAATTGCCTGCTGAAGAGACTTCACCTTACTCCTACTGCACGCAAATTACCTTGTACTCAAAATTAAACACCAATAATATTCAATATAATGTTTACAACACAAAAAAGGTTTTACGTTTTCTAAATACTTTAAAAGTTATGTTAAATTAAGAGAGACAAAAGGAATACGGTTATAAATCCGGAGATAACAGATTTTTTTAAATGAATATCGTTGGAATATATATATATATATATATATATATATATATATATATATATATATATATATATATACATATATATAATTTTAAAAAATAGTCAAATGTTTCTAACTTATGTAAAACTGCTGATAACTATCAAAAGACAAACATCCTTGTCACTCCCGGCTTTTGCAAGCGTACCTTCGTGGTCGAGCACTGACGGATTTCGTTGGAATAATTACAGTTGGAGTAGTAATGAAATTACTCAAATATTTTGTATCTAGTATATCATTTACAACTATACGGGTTTTTTTGTAATTTGACTTTAAATATTTTCAACAGAAGCTATTTTGTTATTATTAAAGAAAACAACAAAATATTTTTTTTATCTATTCAAACATATTTCCCAAATTTGGTTTCTTTAGCTTAAATATTTATGGAGATATAAATGTTTTTACAAAATGAAGGAAAGTGGCTAAATGACACATTTTTCGACATATATTTATAGGAGCTTTTACTTGAAATGATGAATAATATTTCCCACAGAAGTTTGTGACTACCTTTTGTGAATACCCTGTATATATATAAAGAGACTGAAAATGACACTGATGGATTTCCTTTTGTCTTGTGTAACCGACTACATTTTCAACGTAAACACGTGACGAATTACACAAAAAGCTCACAACTTTACATCCATATATCATAGTTGTTTATAAGCCAATATACTAGAAGTTATCATTAATTTAAAGTATTATTATTTGTAGATTCCTAGAGTTGGCGCAGAATTGCGTTCTCTGTAACCACCCAAAGTAAAATGGCTAATGTGAAAACTTAGTAAACGATATAAGTAAGACAACGTTATTTTCTTTATTTATATTTAAAGTTAAAGGCAGTTTAAGAACAGCAATTGGTTTAAATTGCAGGTTATGTTTTGCAAATTTAATTTACTAATTATACTATATGAAAGATTAACGTTTAACAATAATATCAGTTTTATTCTTAGGCTTATGCGGACTGTGTCGTAACTAACATCAAAGTATTTCAGTTTACGCAGGGTCTAAATATTGCTTACACTTTATTTTGTATAGTGAAAATTGTAACCGACATAAAAAGAAAGCTTAATTTATAAGGGGTTTCCCCTATAAATTATTCAACTACAGTACAACATGTACTCACGTGTTGGCAACATATTTCTCCAACCGCAGTTGGACATCTGCCACTGTGGCGTCAGTCATGTGTGCTGGACGTTTGTTAACAATTCACGCACTCTGTTATTAAGCTCCTGTAACATTTTTACACTTCTGATTTCTACACTTTTTCTTGACTAATTTTTTACAGTTGACACAAAATTGGGTCATTGACACATCATACAAATTCCAACGCACATGATGCAAGCCTCAGTGGCAGATGTCCGATGGTAGTTGGATAAATGCGTTGACAGCACTGGAATACATGTTGAACTGTAGTTGAATAATTGACAGGGATAACATCCTGTATATCTTATACATATATTACATCAATAACTCTTTGGTCACCATTAAGATCACCTGTTATCTAGATTAGAGTGTTTATTTTAAATTGTAATAATGCAAACTTATAAAATATAGTAGAAGAGAATTTGGAAGAAACTGAATTTACCATAAGGTAACCTAAGCATTTTCCCATGTATAATAAATTCTTATATATGACTAGCAATCACAAAACATCCTCAATAAATGAATTAAAATGTTGACATTAACTTTAAAACCAAACTAGTACTAAACCACCTTTGATGAGGTAATATTTTATAAGAGGACATATCAAACAATGTCTAAAAACTGTCACCTCTTAAAAGTTGCTGGTTGCCTTCTATCTGACAAATGACAGTAAGATTCATTGTAAAAGAATGAATGTCAGAAGTGTAATTATCATTCCCATCTTACGTGAACTTTATTGTAAAGTAATGAGGTTGACGACTGAGGTTGAAAGTGTTATTAACATATTTGACTAGCCAAAACACGTACATAACATTAACGTTACTAGCCTCACTTAAAGATACAGTAAGTTGATGGTTGGGGTAAGAAAAAACTATGAAATCTAATTGTGGAATATCCTTATAGTACTTAACTCAATAATTTTACTATTCAGGTATTGCATGACCACTTTCAGAGTTTGCAGTCAGTTTTTACAATATATCGCAGGATATATAATAATTAATTGATATATAAATACATAAATAATTATTTCAATATTTTTAGGTCAGCAGTTTTTTAGGTTAGGGAGTTATCATTTGAAGTGTGTTAAGGAATACTCTGACGCAGTTCCAGTGTTATGTAAGAGGTGATTTATGTTCAGATATAAGCTACAGTCGCACTCTAGGGAACTCCAGTACACCCTTGTCTCTTTATATTATTGACAAGAAACTGTGAAGCAGTTCCAGTGTTATGTAAGAGGATGATTTATGTTCAGATATAAGCTACAGTCGCACTCTAGGGAACTCCAGTACACACCCTTGTCTCTTTATATTATTGCCAAGAAACTGTGAAACAGTTCCAGTGTTATGTAAAAGATGATTTATGTTCAGATATAAGCTACAGTCGCACTCTAGGGAACTCCAGTACACCCTTGTCTCTTTATATTATTGCCAAGAAACTGTGAAACAGTTCCAGTGTTATGTAAAAGATGATTTATGTTCAGATATAAGCTACAGTCGCACTCTAGGGAACTCCAGTACACCCTTGTCTCTTTATATTATTGCCAAGAAACTGTGAAACAGTTCCAGTGTTATGTAAAAGATGATTTATGTTCAGATATAAGCTACAGTCGCACTCTAGGGAACTCCAGTACACCCTTGTCTCTTTATATTATTGCCAAGAAACTGTGAAACAGTTCCAGTGTTATGTAAAAGATGATTTATGTTCAGATATAAGCTACAGTCGCACTCTAGGGAACTCCAGTACACCCTTGTCTCTTTATATTATTGCCAAGAAACTGTGAAACAGTTCCAGTGTTATGTAAAAGATGATTTATGTTCAGATATAAGCTACAGTCGCACTCTAGGGAACTCCAGTACACCCTTGTCTCTTTATATTATTGCCAAGAAACTGTGAAACAGTTCCAGTGTTATGTAAAAGATGATTTATGTTCAGATATAAGCTACAGTCGCACTCTAGGGAACTCCAGTACACCCTTGTCTCTTTATATTATTGCCAAGAAACTGTGAAACAGTTCCAGTGTTATGTAAAAGATGATTTATGTTCAGATATAAGCTACAGTCGCACTCTAGGGAACTCCAGTACACCCTTGTCTCTTTATATTATTGCCAAGAAACTGTGAAACAGTTCCAGTGTTATGTAAAAGATGATTTATGTTCAGATATAAGCTACAGTCGCACTCTAGGGAACTCCAGTACACCCTTGTCTCTTTATATTATTGACAAGCTGTGAAGCAGTTCCAGTGTTATGTAAAAGATGATTTATGTTCAGATATAAGCTACAGTCGCACTCTAGGGAACTCCAGTACACCCTTGTCTCATTATATTATTGCAATGGAATTATAATTTTTAATAAAAAATATATTTTTCTTTTGAGTTAACATTTAAAAAGTCAATTTTATTAAATCAAACTATTATTTTAATAATAACTATTAAATTATTGTAAAATTTACGTTGAACTTTTGAGATCTAGTCCTCCATTTACGAGGACTAGATGAAAATGAGAAAATAAAAATGTGAAAAGTGTGTTTATAAAATTATTTTATATTTCTTAGTTACACGTGTCTTTGTGACATACAATTTTATTTTTTAGCAGTTTTTTTTCCAGTTTTAAACTATAATATTAAGATCCACATTGGTTTCTTCACAAATACTTAATATTATTTATATAGTGTAAAATCTTTTATAAACCTACAGTATATGGTATGATAAATTATTATACTCTTAGTCTGAAATTAAGGAGGAACTTTTAATAATTTATTACTTAAAATAGATTATAGAAGAATATGATTAAAGAAGCTTTGAGTAACAAGGCGCTTTGTAGTAAAGAGCACCAGTCTTTATAAGATTCATTATTAATATAATAAATGATATCAGAAATATTTCAATCTGTTGTTCTCTAAAACTGACGCGTAATATAACACTTTAAAATAGTGGTATTATTTATTGTGTTAACTCTTTTGAAACTACTTTTTAGATAGTAATATCTAATCTTTTGAAGGAAAAGGTAAGCAAAAATTAGGAGAAGCAATTTATTGAGAACAATGTATTAGGCATAATATGAAAAGGTATGGCACAAAAAGTAATGACTATTATATAAGAACCAAGCAATTGTCAGCTGCGTAATGAAACCTTTAAACTTCTTTAAATTAATAAAGACGATCTAGTTTCTAAATAATGATGTGATTTATAGGTGAAACACAATTAGTGCATAAAGAGCCCCTTTAATTAAACCTTGCTCATATTGGTTATAGTAAAATTATAAACTAGACACAATTAATCAAAAATATTCAGCATATTGATCTAAATCTATTTAAGCTGCATCTGATTGTTAAGGTACCTTCCAAAATAAGAAACTAATTATTGTTCCATTATTTGAAGTTTTTGGCATGCAGACATCACCAACCCAATAAAAAAATAAATAAAATGTGTTTAGTGATGTTATTTAAAACAGGCAAATAGGGCAATGAGTACAAAATAGGGCAATACAAAACATCCTTAAATGGAGCAAACCATGACTTACCAACATTTGTAATTCAACGTATTACATTGCCAAACCGAATTTAAAATAAGTCATAAAAAATATAGATAATAATTGGAACCGGATACAACTATCATCTGTTACAGAATTATACAGAGCAACATCGCTTTGAACATAAACTTGTATATATATATATATCATTGTTCTAAGTATTCTCTTAATTGTTCTGAAAACAGGTATACTACAGTAAACTAACTGTAATTACTCTACAGGAATTCAGGTTGTTAATAAAAAGTGTAAATCATTTCAGTTGCAATATACAATTTTTAAGAATAATAAAAAAATAGCCAATCGTAGTTAAATATTTTCAGGTCAAATGAAAGCCAGGTTGATAATTTTTGGAACAATAGAAATATCTCATCTTTTTCCATGTATAAAATAAGTAAAGGAACTCTGGTGGAGATCATAGATAAAAACAGAAATATAAAAACCAATATATCATATTTACTTCCATTTACTTAAAAATGCTCAAATATTTTTCAAATTCAAGTACTAAACAAAACCTTAATTTTGTTAAATAAAATAACCTTGCTAATGGTTAAATGTATAACTAGTAATCAAGAAGTATCTTAAAATTACTGACAAATAATTATTGAATACCAAACGTATCACCACAAACATAAACATTGATAAGCAGTGAAAGTTCCTGTAATATGGTTGGTTTCCAGCACTAAGCGCTGTAGAGACTTGTGAAATAGCTTCATATTATGGCACAACGATTTTACATTTTTCAACGAAAACTCCATGCATAAACTTGTCATACTTAAAAATCAACCTTGTATAAATTAAAATAATTGTGTGAAATAGTCCTCTAAATTATTATGTTAGGATTAGGAGAGATATTAAAAATAATATTTTTTAATTCTATGTCAATACGTGACCATAAAATTATTGTTCAAAAATGTGCCTCCAAATTATTGTGCTATCAAAATTGAAGGATTTCTCGCTACATAAAGCAAGGTGGAAGAGCGCCAAATCACGTTTGACGTAGCAGGCAGGCTTTGCTGAGGTTGTAGGCAAAATTTAAAGTATGGAGCTGATTGTAATATTGAGATGACTCGGTGGCAGACATATGGGCAGACGATAATCATGCAGAAAAACTGTATACTCCCCTGCAGACAAACTTTAACTGCTTGCTGAGTAACAAAGTTTAACAACGGTCGGTCTCATCCATGGATGGATGTACACCATCATAGAACACATTTCTTTCTGTGTTCCATGAAAGAAAGAAGATTCAATGTGAAGTCTGCCGATTAAATATTTATCTAGATACTCGTATCTTGCGGATAGTTGGAATACACGTGTTGTTACTATTTACGTCATGCCCTAAGAAGTAGCATTGTTCCACATATAGTTCGATTTTGACTATATAAAAATGAATCACCATGCATATTTTGTATTAGGTCACTTTGTTCTTGAAATAACGTGCGGGAATGCAGACACAAATGCAATTACAACCCTTATAATAAAACGCTTAATTAACGCTTAGCGCTATAAGCCCTCTTGCTCGTTGTAACTAGATATCTAGTGTAGAAATGCTTAGAAGTGAAACCCCTCTACAACTGGAGATAATTCAGTGGGCAGAGAATAAGAAGGGTTCTAAGCTGTGGCAGTAAAAGTAAACAACACTACACACACTTGCTGCTCCCCTATTAAAAGAACTGTGTTCTCGTCACTCTCCCAAAAATCGAGGTCTACCAGAAGGAGGAAAATCACATACAAGGGGCTAAAAATGTTAAATTTTAGAATATTCTTTAGACCACTAAACGTTTAGTTTATATATGTTTTAAAATTAAATATCATACGTTTCTGAAATAAGGAATGTTTTAAGGGAAAAATTATATCTTCACAAACGTTCGATAAGCAATTTATAAAACAATGAAAAACATATACATACTGGTACTTAAATATAAATTATTAACATTAAAATAACAGAGTGTTTTATAACAAACTCAGGCTGTAAATATTTTTGGTCAAGTAGACTGCTATAAAGTAGAGGACGTATACATGTTTGCTTCTTTTACGTGATCTATGTGTACATTAAACTAATCATGAAAATTAAGAAAATATCTTATATAGATCGTAAAACGAACGATGATGTTTTAATCATTAAAATAAGAATTAAAGTATTTTTCGTATTAATAGAACCTGCAAAGAATCATAATTTTAATATTGATTCAGGGAACTTTTATTCTGCTGAACTAAATCTCGGCGTAAGCTCCTAAAAATCTAATGTATTAACTTATTTTTTTTACCGCTTCCCCTTTTTAGTTATGTGACCAATTGTAATTCATATTATTTTTTATTTCGTGTGCTATAATCTTGACCAAACTTATATTTTTTGTAACTGCGTAAGGAGAAATGTGAATGGACATGCCTTAATTTTCAAGTTTTCATTTATATTGAAATCAACAAGAAAATAAACGAACAAAATAAAGGGATTATGAGTTAAAACAATAATAGGAAGAACACTGGTTATTAATATATTTTAATAACCGTTCATGTGCGATGGTTGAAGAGATACATATGACTATCTGATACAATCACATCGCTCTGATCAAAATCTATTTTTCAGCAAGGAATAATTCAAATAAGAGACTTGCTACAGCTTTGTGGTAATGCTTCTAATCATTGGAGACTATGAGTATCAACACATACTAATTAAGATGTATGAAATCTGTAGTGTAAACATTCAGCCCCAAGCTATCAAGCATTTAAGACAATAGCATTTTTGCCTGTGTTGTGCTTCTAAAACCAATTCATTCTCAATTACTTGTTATTTTTGCACTTGGAAACAATACAGGATGTGGATGCAACATAGGAACTCTCTTATCATATACTCGTAAGTGTCAATGACACACTTGAAGTCCTTTACATTATAACACCTATTAGGCTTAAGGCGATCTTCTTCAGTGACGTTCTACTTCTGGTGCAAGAAGGATCAGATAAGCTGAAACCTTCATGTCACCGTTATAATCATTATAATCATCATCATTATTCATCATTAACGTGGATGTTATGCTGTTCCAGCTCTGAACCATATTTCACAAAGCTATAGAACTCATAAAGAACTTAGCTTTTAAAATTAATTATAACTTTAGTTATTAAGTTTTAGTTATTATTCCTGAGAACTGTTGTAACGATATATTTCTCGATAAATGGTGAATCATTTACGACAAAGTTTCCCTCTCTTCATGTATTTATTACTCTGCAGTTGAATAAAACTGTAGCAGCCCACAGTTTGTATTAAAATATTCCGACGATAGCCGATGCATCTAAATCCCTTCCGTACACTCCGCTCAACAATGTTGACAATTTTATGGTTATGAGAAAATTAAAGATCCACCTCAACATCCGTTATAATAAACAAACATTATACGTTCTTGCTATAAGCATATATACATACATACATATATACATATATATATATATATATCATTTCATTCGCCTGTTTTTAAGATAACAAAAAAATCAAGCAGATAGTATGTGACAATAGCCACGTAATAGAGGCAACAGCTGGTGGTGAGCAGCGATATAGCAACATCGCCTCAAACTTTATCGGACTATTTCATCAAACTCTAGTATTTTAAACTTTAATGAAAAGGAACTTCCAGACTCCTGATGATATTTCACGTCAATAGCACCTGGTTGATTACCCATTACGATTTCTACTTACGATTAAACAATGCTTCAAATTTATTAATGACCAAGCACATTATTTTCTTCTTTGAAGGAAGGACCACATGCTCCTTTTTCAAACTCTATTCTCAGCAATTCAAAAAAGATCCACAATCAAATATCCTTGGATTATTGTGTGAACGTACATAAAAATCAACTTATTGTTAACAAACTATATATGGATAATTTTTTAATTGATCTTAGGAATAATCACATAGGGATAAACGTTTTCTATGGTTACGGAGAGTCAGCTAATTTTTATAAATTATTAATTAAGTAATTATTAAAGATTTATTAAGTGTGTAACATGAAAGTAATTATATTATGGAGTATATAAGAATATTTATAAAACATGAACACATACAATACCAAATAAAACTTAAAAGATAGGTTTAAGACTGTCTGCAGTTCTGAGGTAAGTTTAAAGACTTCAAGAGGTTCGGTAATCTGCAAGTCAAAGTCAGTAGGTCAAGTGAATCACTTAGAACTATTTTTATATCCCTTTAATGTGAAATATTTGTACACTTTTAATTGGGCTGATTTAATATTTACAGTATGTTTTGTACTTTATTCGATGTAGACATTAACAAAATATATCAGAACACCTTAAGTAAATACCTCTTATCATTAGCATATAAAACTATTATTTCATTCCTTATGACTTTTTGTTTTAAAGATGTCCAACATTTTTATTATTTTTAAATAAATTATAAATGAAAGCCACAAAATAATCACCGCATTATCAACGATGTACAATTCTACCTTCCAAACTAATAGTTAATTTATTAATTTCATATTTCAAGATACCTGACAAATTTTATGAAATTTGTATTTCTTTTGATGGCCCGGAAATAATGTTTTAAGGTGCGATCACAATATTAAAAAATTTGAATTTTGTAGTCTGGAAAATGTATTTAGTGTTTATTGAAAAATTTTAATTTCAATGTCCCTTTAAATATTAGGAATGTTAATTAAAAACAATCTGTTACTCTTCACGTTTTGTTATTTATGGATGTAAAACCTTCAAGAAAATTTAAGTTACAACCGATATTTCCAAGTGTATTTCTCAGACTGGGAGTTTAAGTGTAATATTATAGCGTAACGTAGGAATTCTCGAGATGGGAAATAAGGCTATAGTTGGGAAGGATTTCGTGGAATAGCGTTTTAATTAATCCTGAAATCTACCTCAAAAATACCCAATAATAATTATTCAATCGATAAAACATGAATAACAGTATTAAAAAACATAACTATTGGCTTTAGCCTATGAAGGTAGATTTTTTGGAAAAAATTTAATAACAAGATTTATTTTTGTCTTTGACCATAGTGCGTGTCACGTTAGATTTCATTAGGCATATAACCTTTATTTCTATTTTTTAATGTTAAAATAACATATGGTTGTGTTCAGATTGTTTAAAAATTTATTGATTCTATTCGTTCATCGTTGACATCATGCACGGTGTAAAGAAAATTTACTAATGATCAGGCAAAATATAAAGTTTTGAGGAAATTAACTTGAATTACTAATGAGCAATTTTACTACACCGACTAGTATGGTACATTATGCGGGAAATTGTAGGTATACATGAAAATAATCATATCATAAATTGTAAAATATAATACTATTTCAATGGCTAGAAATGGTAATGGGATTTCGGATATTTGCCATCGTTATATGTTACAAAAGATTTACCACAAAGTTTCGAGGATTGGAATCTATCCTCTTCGTCAGGTGGGGGTGTATTATTACATACAAACATAAGGAACAGTATCCCACTTTCACCTGTACTGGTGCGATGAATGGTCGTGATTCTCGTACTCGTGACTTCCATTGTGTGCAGTGGCAACGCTTAGACTAGACTCCAAGAAGATTTTGGGAATGTTTGAGCCATTTTCTTTCCCTCTTTTTTCTGATCTTTATTTTTGAATGTATTAATACCTCCCCCACATAATGAAAAGGATAAATTCCAATCCTCTAAACGCTGTGTTATACACTTTCACTCTTATAATGTTCAGGAAACCGTTTTAAGGGGTTAAATTCAAATTTGAATAAGTATGATCTCGAACGCTGCTATGCAGTTTCAGTGATGTGTGAAATAATTTATGCGCTTTTACGAACTGCAACCAAACCAGAAGAAACTCCATTACAACCTGACCTCGTTATACTATTTCAATTGGGAAAAAATATTCTTTATAAAGTATATTATTTAATATTTTACTTAATTTTTATAAACATACAGTATTGCTCATTTTAATCTCCAACACAGTAAGCAACTATCAAACAGTTTGTATTGAATCTAATTTATAAATTAAAATGAAATATTAAAACATATCTTAGGAAACATATTGGTTATGTTTAGAAATTCATGTTTGTTTTAAAACCTACAGCGGATGCTTCATTTTTCTTTAGAAACAGTATGGCTTATTTTCACATGGTGATCTTGTAAATAGTCAGGAGTACTTAAAATTGAAAGAACTTCAAGCAATATATATTCATGATTTCCTACAAAACCAAAATCAGGATTTAATATTTATAAAAAAAATTTTGACTGAGGAAAAGGTAGTATTTTAATAATTCAAGAATAGGAAAATCGTAAAGAAGGTTGTAAGCGGAGAAAGCTTTGAATACCAACATGATTTGTTAGGAGCATCTCCCTTTAAAAGAGTCATTACCAACAGAGTAAAGAATAGATAAATATTTTAATCTGTCACATTCTTTTATTGTAACAATAGCAACATATACATGTCAGTATTCTTTCTATTCTATGTTATGTAAACAAAGATTTTAAGATAAGAGGAAAATTATTTTACTATTTGTTTTATTATAACGGAGTAGTTTAAAGGTTTATATTATACCTGTTTCAAAGAAGAGAACGTCAAATGCAATACATTTTCACAATCCTTCCATCGTCAAAAAATAAACTCTTCTTCTTAGATTAGTTATTTACATTGAATCATTTAACATTTTTTTTAAACACAACATTTTTTTATAGAATGATTTTTCCAATTTTTATACGGAATCTAATTTAATGGGAACAGTACAACAGATTTATATGAAATCTGTTATCGTTTTAAAATGTTATACGTAATGTAATGTTTCTATAACGCATAAAAGTTTCTTTATGTAGACGTTAAATTCAACTACATATACGCTATAAAATAAGTTTATTTCCATGGTAATTTGTGTATTCATAATTACTATAGTAACTGTTGTGTCTTTAGTTACATGATTTATTATTACGATACTCAACGATTCTGGTAATTACTAGTCATATAAACAAACCATATTACATCTGTATTTACATGTTAATTATTAAAATGTTCTAATTGGATGAGTGCAGGCAACGCTACCCAATTATGTTGAAAACTGTTGTCTAAAGCAAATAGTATCTGTATAGTAGAAACCGCATACGTGTACAATATCATGAGCACTGTGTAAGGCAAAGTAGTAAAATAATATATATACTTATGCTTTTACCAGCATTCCCCACTATTTTCTGTGTACCTATTTCTCTCTTTTTTACAAATGCAGCATTATGTAATCTCTGGGAAGATAATCTATTCCAAATTGTACAAAAATGACTATATAAAGGATATACAAAACATAGTATACATGTTGTATTATACGAAACATTAAATATATTTACAACTTACGTTTATCACATTTCAAAGAGAGTAGTTAATTTACTCACACATACATGTGTGTATATGGGTGAGGCAAACCACCCATGCAATAAGTATAGCTGTTGCACTAAAACACTTTTATACGATTACTTTTCATTTTCTTTACATTTTTTTTCATTTTCTTATAATTTTATCTGACAGAATCCAATTAAATTATTTTGAACTCTGTAAAATGATTTAAAAGTGCCCAATGTGTGTGCAAGTGTGCTTTTTGTGGTATTTTAAAATAAAAGGATTGCTTGCGTGATAAAATCGATTTTAATTCAATTTAGATTGACGGTAACAAAATTTATCTTCAACCTTCTTTACAGAGTGCATCAAAACTTTTTTTAATTGGCCTTTAAATTAAGTGCTGTGCTAGCCTAACTGAGTGTGGAAAAGCACTTATTTTTCCAAAGATTATTATTGAGTTATTGTGTAAAAGTATGGTGGCGGCACATTTAATTACATTTTCCAAATGGAAAACAATTCTCATCCTTTAAAAATACATAAAAGCTAAGACTCATAATTATTAAATGCTAAGGAAACAATTTTTACCAAATATAAGGTGTGTGTAAGAGTAAAGTATGTGTATTAGTATATCTCTTACCGGTAAAAGATGATAACCTAAAAACATAATTACGTATAAAAATAAGAAAGGAATAATGTTAAAACTATTTAGTAAGACAACTATATATACTGCACAGGTGGTCTGCCTCACACTTTATACAGTATCATATTATCATGATACGGTATAGGGGTTTTGTAATTTACTTTAATATCTGTCAAGAGCATCAGTTTAAATGGGTCACAAAATCATCCATAAAATACACTGTTAGAGGAAATGAATTTGACATGTTTTCCATAATTTAACCTTTCATGGATAACTGAATGACGGATGACGGGTTTCAAAGTTTTAATTGATCGAGGAGTCAAGGCCATTTGAAACACTACCTTTTTAAAATTTTCTTTCGTTTTCCCAGAATGACAACACATTATTAACCTAATGTAATACGAATTTGTCTTTTACAAAATATATACTTAAAGTTACCAAAGTTATAACTGTTACTTACTACTTTCATTTTTAAAATAAATAAATTAATACAAGCATAAATTAAAATAAATAATTATTCAGGAGTCCACAGGAACTCCTTATAATATTGGTGACCTTTCATCTGTCTGTCAATAACTCTTTATATTAAGGCTCAGACTTGCAACTTTGTACACAGTTATTGGTTGATTTCTAAAAGTAAAAAATAAAAACAACATATTTAAATTGGTCCGAAACCATGATAGTATCGATAAAATCGCTGAAAAAAAAACAGTTGACCAAACAAATTTAATTCATTTTACTCGGTAACGCATGTGATAATTCTTAAAGAAAAGAGAGGCAATTTACACTGCATAACCACACAACCTGTGTTTATTCAAATAAATAGACGAATTGTGTCTTAAGAAAGACATCAATTCTAGCCACATTAGTTTTGATGGATGTCGAAAGGGTTAAAAATGTGTAACAATAAATTATTCCTTGAATTATGCTTTGTGTATAACAGGAATTTTCAGGCACCTATCTAAAGATACTAAAATCGCAAGTTTCATGGTCTGTGTATTGTTATTTGTCACTGATTTAACACTTATTGGCATGCCTGACGGCTTTAAGTGTACCAAACTGAGATAAATACTATCCGAAAGAATTATCGTTATATATTTTAACGCTTTTAAAACCCTCCCATTTCAACTTCCACCATAAATAACGCGGGTGGCGCCCAATTAATTTTTATGGGCTTTTTTAGTTTAAATACAATCGGTTTATGTGCTTATATATTGAAACTGTTGTAAAACTAATATATTGCCATAAATGGACTAGTATATTTATAGGGCACTGGTCGTCTGTAAACAACATACATTTTTAATTGTGGACCCTTATATTAAAATAAAATCATTTGATTATATTTTTGATAAAAAGATTTGAGCGAAGTAAGTTCTTTTAATTTCTTCATTAATATAAGAAATTCAGTAAGGAGATGCCCTAAGGTGGAATATCAACACAGCTGGACAAAGTTCAGTGTACAGAAGGGAAGGACACTAATCTGTGACAGTAAAAGTAAACAATGCCGCACACACTTTCTTCTCCCTTGTCAACAGTACCAATGTTTGTGTCACTGGTTGTCATATATTGACATTGATCAAAGTGTATTTGGGGAAAGGAGGAAGGAGTGATTGAAAATTAGTTTTACGAGGCCAAACTTGCGCTTTATCTTGTCGAACAAATTTTAGAACTGGATTATATGACCACTTTAATTTACAAAAATGGATTTGTATTTACAAAAATACCCATCCTCTGGCATGATAAAAAAGGAATTCTCTAAAATAAAAAGAAGCAAATATTGCAACTTTAAGTACACATACACAATAAACAACTAAGCGAGCAGCGTGCTTGGCAAGGCGATGCATGATTATAACACTAAGGACCTAGACACAATGTTATAAAATTAAGTGAAAATTACTCGTATATTAGCTTAATGGACATTGTTGATGACATAAAATCAGTGGAAAATATGGATGACTGGTATTAATACTTACGTCTATATTTTTTTATATTTATCGCTTGATTTTAGGCAAGCCTGTGTATATGTTTTTGTTTTAAAAATCATATCTCAAAATGTATTAATTTTAATAACTTTAAATACAGCATTTATGTAAAGCTAATATTATGAGAATTTGTAAGAACCCCTTTTAAGCTTAGTATATCAGTGTTTAAAAGTTTTAAAAATTACATTATCCTTCAAAAATTGTGGAAGAATTATTTACTTGTTAGAATTATGTGACAGGTCTTACATTATCAACATTTGTTGAATAGTGAAAACGGTTTTTTATTCAGTATTTTTCGACTGAATTTAAAACCAAAGTTAGACTTCGGGTCAGCGTGGGTGGCTTCAGGTCAGCGTGGATGGCTTCGGGTCAGCGTGGGTGGCTTCTGGTCAGCGTGGGTGGCTTCACGTTCGCCCCAAAGACAGAAACTAGTTTTCATTATTAACTATTGGGACTGTGTGCCCAGCCAATTAAACTTTGTGTTGGCAATGTAAAATATATAAATACTTTTAAGGCATTTAAACATACAATTACAGATTTTGAATTAGTGTATTTATTGTAAAATTGTCTAGTACATCTATTATATTCATACAAACACTTACTGAGATAACTTTTGACTTACGACTTTTGACTTACTTTTGAAATTACGAAAATAAATCAAATACGTATTGATTTACAAGTGGAAGAATCTATTCCCTCTATTTCAAAAGAACCGCCATGTGCATATTAAAATACTTGTATACATTTAAATCTGGTTCTCCGGGGATTAAGTTTAACATCGATAAATTAATATTGTTACTTTAAAACATGGCAATAATTTAATATATAAAATTTCAAACTACTATTCATAATATCAGCCAATTAAATTTTAAAAATCTATCTCTGTCAAAATGTACAGTAAAAAATCTTCAATAGTTTTTTTTCCTATGGAATATATGTTGCAGGTTATTCTAAAATATTCAATATTTTTATAAAACCAACCAATCCAACAAAAATATTTCATGAAACGTGCTTGTAAGTTACTAAATGTTTTCTTGTGATAAAATTTTCACTTTTTTATTTTGTTTTGTTATACGTGAGACAGACAAACAGAAGTCGGATTTCGCTCATCAGCAACTGGTGAGAGAGATTTCGCTAAAAGCATAATATATTTTGCATTGGACATAACTATCCTATTTTAATTAAAGCAGTATTCATGATGCAAAGCAATAATATTAAAAAACTATTATTCCGTTTAAGTATATCCTTTTTAACGCGTAAGACAGAGTAAGCAGTCCTCCAACAAAATATCAGGACACGTTTTATTTATAATTCAATTTGCATTCAATTTTCTTTCAAATTAAATCTTGAATTTTCAGAATGTTAAACTAACATTGCGATAGCGTTGAATAGAGACGGATCCATGCAATACAACTCGTATATATGTAACTGTTGTGTGGTATCTTTGAAGAAGTAAAATTAACGTAACATAATCTTTGAATAGAATAACGTAACAAGCAAAGTCTGCACCACTCATTCTAAAAATAGCAAAACTTCACTGTATCAGTGTCTACGTATCGTTCTCTCTATTTCGTATGTAAACTATAAAACGTTGTTTAATTAAGTTTCCTGTGTTAAACAATATAGATATAACTACCCTGTCACAGCATACAATTATGTTTGAATCGAACACATTATCTGTGTAGATTATGTTAACAACTCTCATTAAATACTAACATTTAATGAACAGGTTAAATGAACATTTAATGAAACATTTCATTCTTACAGTTTTATGCATTTACAGTCAATGGGTTTTCATACCATAATAAATTACAATAATATAAGAAACTGATTATTTATATTATTAAGTAAATGAATGGGTAGCTTGACGGAATCATCGAATTTATTTTATATTTAATGTTTACAATGCGATGGCGTGTTTGGAGAAATTAAAAGTAAAAACTAGATGAAAGAAATAATGCGGTGAGGTCAATAATATACATAGTCAGCAGCGTTGATCTACACTCTTACTTAACCAAATTTAATTGTGTTATATAACAATACGGTACTTTGTTATTTTTTACAATGACGTACGATAAGATGTTATGATTATCATTGGAACACGTTCCGAGGTACGTGTCTTGACAAAGATCTTGTTAGATGGATGCAACCTCGGTCATTAAGAGTGGATTGTTTCTTGAAAGTAGCAGAAGAAAGAAATCCTTGCTGTAGAACCCTGTCTGCACTGATTTTAAAACAAATTATGTTGTGTTCGAAAATGATTTTTGATGTTTCCATTGTGATTAGGTTTGATGGGAAAAGTAATCTGTTTTAAAGCTACATCTTTTTATGCTAGTTGATTTTATACCAAGTCATGAATAAATATAAAATTATTAACAAAATGTTTTATATTAGTTCTTTGGTATTAACATCTATATTTGAAAGTAACATTTTATTTAAATAAATCCATAGACTTTTCAATTTTAAATTAAATGAAATTTACTTATCACAATTGATAAAAAGTTTAAATTAAATTATTTATAAATTGTGATTAATTTTAAATAAGACAATATCGCATACTTATATTAAATCTATTGTTAACCTTCATTAATTACTTTTTATAAATAAGGTTCATTATAATAATAATATAACCTGCTAATGATGAAGTAAAACTTTCTACTAACAAATCTCTCAGGTTGTGTGGACAAAACAAGGTTGTCACACCTATAGACTCAGGTCATTACAAAACGTCACTTAGTGTAGAATTAAACTGAATTTATTGTCTCAGCGGTGGCTTAAGACTTAACATTGAACTTTGACCTCCATGCACTAAACTGAAACTTCTCGTTATCTCTAATAAACTAATAATACATTACTATCAACTATAATTATATGTGGGAGTTAGTCTATTCTTTAGTGAAATTCATATTTTAGTTTAGAAATATTGATAGCCCTTTTGGATTTTATGATAATTTTACACCTCATAAAACGTCATAAACCAATCTAAACTAAAAACATATTTCTTACAGGAATTTACACCAGTATTTTTGAACTTATAACACACTGTAGTTGATTTAATTCTCTCGCCATCAGCTATGTTCTAACAAAAATTAAGTCTACCTCAATGTCAAAGATCTCAGTAAATTATAATATTAATTAGATCCTATTAAAAGAGTTAGGAATGAAACTCATGATGCATTCTAACTAATATATTTTTAATAATAATACCATTTTATTGATAAATAATAATTATGTTGAAGATTTTCAACAAAACATACACCCTTTCTGAACAATGAACATTTTTTAAATTACTATTTATTTTGATCGGACTATGGATGTATGTTTTGCAAGGGGGAAACTCTTTCGTTTCGCTTCAATATTAATTAAAGCATTACTAGTTTTTTCCTGACGAGATTAAAAAAAAAAATTGATTAGATAATTGTTAGGTATCTAAGCTGTGTTGTAATTTAATCCTGGAAGAAAATTAGTTTTTCTGTTGATTGTAATTATAGACTTCACTCAATTAATTATATACCTTAGATACACTAAACATTAATTAAGTAGAAACAGACTTTAATAAAAATTTTGATAAAAAACGTTCAAACCTTTGACTTTATAGAAGATAAGTTAAATATTAAACAATTCCAAACGGTATAAAATTAGTACAACTATATATGGAACAGCAAGATATTTAGCAAGATTTTATTCCAGAATTTTTATTTCTTATTTCAATTATTATAAACCCATAATTTACTTTTAGAATAATTCTCAGTGAAATTTACGTAATTATTTCTGAAATACAAAATTGTATTGAAAATGATGCTGTCAAAAATATAGAAACTAATACAAATGATAACAATGAGTAATGAAAAGTGAATGAATGAAAAGTATTTGTCAGTGATCATTTTACTTTATGAAATGTAAAACAATATTGCAAAAATACGTAAAAAATTATACTAGATATAAATATTGTAATAGATATAAAACTTTCTATGTTGAGTGCCTCTTATTATTTTGAATTTAAAAAATACATTTAATAATTAGCAAACGTACTTTTCCAAGATATATAATCACTGCCCGTTATACGAGTAGTCACTTCTGTCGGCCAGTCCTGTGACTGCCTTTCCATTTATTACTTTATTTTCTAATAATATAATAGTAACTTTTTGTATTTGATTACATACGAAATATGACAACCATCACTGCAAAAAGGCTAAATCAATTTACACGCTAAAATATGCTTCTTTATGATTTGATAAGACTACCGTTTGAATTTGATTACCAACGAATGTTATTTACCCATATACAACAAAATATAAACTGACGATATTTTTAAGAAACGCAAGTAACTTATTATGTTATACTGTTTTTATTACTTAGAATTAATAAAATCTTTGAACTATTTACTGTGGAAAAATACAAATTGATTCATATATCATTAATTATATTCTGAATTCGAGCGTATGAGTTTTTAGCTATTATACTTTTAGACGTTAATACTAGAAAAAGAGCAAATTTTAAGAAACCGCGTTGAATATAAATTAATTATTGGCTAAGCATTTCCCTATATCTATCTGTTCAGACGATATATCGAGAAAGACCGGACTTAAACATTTTCATGAAAGTTCCTTATTATATATGCAAAACTGAGTTGGATGATTGTGCATGTCACTCAATGGGATTTAACTGAGTTGTAGCAAACATTGTTATGCTGGTCTAATGGTGAAACCATGATGGCAACGTGAAAATCGCAACATAAATACATTTAGCAGACGATCATAAGAGGTTTTAATAATATATTCAATCACGTAGTCAATATACTTGATATCGTGGTGTATAGACCTGTATCACATAAGTACGAAAGTGAAACCCAACTTAATAAACAACAAGTAAATCCATTATGTGGAAAGTTTTCTAAAGAAAGATTTTATCTGTGCATTTAAAATGTATGCACATAGACAAGAATGAGTTCTACGATTGTGCATGTCTAACTATGAAATTCGAGTGACCTTTAAAGAAGCCTTTCACATTATATTTTGTCTGCCAGGGGTAAAACTCCAATCCCTAGATAAAAATGTATTTTGTGTATGATTTTTTCTCTGTCTGCATAAATCTCGAAATTTAAATTAGCTACATAACTTGAGATTTTGCATGAAACATTGCCTTGCGGCATGTGTGAGACGTTCTATTACCTCGTAGGTGAATCTTTGCATTTTCAAATAATAACAATCTAATTTCTACAATTTGTTTTCAATAATAGACTGAAATTCGATGTCACAAAAAGAAAACCAAAAAGAATCACGTTTAAAAGGGTGTATAAGTTAAAAAAATTAGGACTATTAACATTTGAGTCAGAACGTAGCAGACAGATTGAACATATTACCATAAAAATTCCTGTAAGAGGTAGTGTAATGTGCAGGGCATGCAGCTCACTTAGCATTGTTCTTGCTAAAAATATTGAAGTGGGTAACTCGTGTTAAAAGATCAGTTCTGTTCTGATCATGTTAAATTGACTTCTCTTAGTTGAAGTTGAAGTGAAAATGAAAGGCTATTGGAGCTCATCAGGAATAACTTAAAGGGTACAAAGGAAGAGACGAGTTTAACTTGTTCCAGCAAGTTAATGAGTCCTCCTTTCACGGCACGTTTCAGAAAACTCAATCAATTGGTGTTTAATAGTTTACTCCTTCACCTTTCTGGTGTACTTCTTTTTATCAGTTCAACTTATTTAACCTATCTCTTTATCAATTAAGATGAATGTTTGAATAAAATTAAACGTTCTACGAAATAAGGCATTAAAACCGCCTTTGTCATAAAAAAGAATATTTTGGAAGTTAAACTTTTGTCTACGTCTGTTTTCACGGTTTGTCTGTTACTTACCCGAAATTTCCTGACTGCTATTGATAAGTTATATTGAGGGCTGCTCCCTATAGCCTTATTCTAGTTTTCACAGGATTGAGTCAATATAAAACTTGTGAACTATTTTTGAAGTGTAATTAAAAAATATAATGGAAAATCCAAGAGTAAGATGTTTCAGAAATTAATAGGAATTTGTCTGTCATTTCTTCTTTTCAGACAAACAAAAATTCAGTAAAGCTATGTTTGAGATATAAAAATCTGATGTAATACATAAAACAATCCTGATACCTGAACAATACTTCCATCGTCTAAATCTAAATTAAAACCAGATTTTAATATTTTGAACAGATCTAAAATTATTGCAGTGGACCTGAATAAAACGAAGAAACGGGAATTTGTTTGTTGCTCTTTTAAATTCACAAGGAGTAGAGTAACAAGACGGAACATGATCCCTTCGATGGAGTTTCCTCCCACAACCACGATTCATCAGGGACGGTGCGAAGTATTTAGTTATGCGTGCTCGATTTGCGTATGCCATCACTGTAGGAGGCATTGGAGCATCCATCACAGAGTGTGGAGACGAGATGAAGTCCATAAATATCGCTGACGAAATTCAGAGATGGAAAGGGGTGTTATCACATTATATCAGGGCCTTAGGTGAAGATGTATAGGAAGCTTGTTTAACGTGACTGCGAATAACAGTTCACAATCTGTTTAAGTTATTTATCTTGATCAAACGAATAATATAAGTTATTCACAAGTCCCGAATTTTCCAACCAAATAACATGTAATAAATATTTGGTAACGGTCTATCTTGGTCTTCATTACTATAGTAATAAATATTATAGATACAAAATCTCTAGTTACTAGCAACTAAAAAAAGTACAAATAGAAATTGAAAATTAATAAACTTTTATTACAACGGAACTAAAACTTAAGAAATATATTTTAAATACGTTATTTGAATTAAAGATATTCCAAAGGGGAAACTTTGCTTAATTTAATTTAAAATCAAATTATATGGAGTAAACTTAAATTACCAATATATGTAATTATAAAGTAGATCGCCATATCTAAAAATAATAACGATTATGAAATTGTGTTTGTTTTTGGTTTTTATATTACCAAAATTCAAAATTTGGTCGCGAAGAACAGGCTTGAATTTGAGTTCAAACTTTAACTGGAAACATGAGATAATGAGGACTTTATGCTACTGAGATTTAGTTGTCTTTGGAATTTTATAAACTAATCTGACCAGCGCTGGTTCCTCTACGAAAGACCGACTTTGACGTATGCCATTAAACTTGACTATATATCTTCATTAGAGGACGTTCCTTAACAAACGAGTGATCCGAGATAAAGGGATTAGCTGTAAACCACAATCTTCGTTTATTAAAGCAATATATCTCTTAAAGCTCAACTCGCCTTTCCTAAATATTAGCTTTTTACTGATGGGACAAAGTAATCCCAGTCCCCTGTATGGATTGTTTATAATAATGATACTTTCTTTCTTTGTTACATCGTTTGAATGTCATGTAAGTATATGATTTTGAGTATTTTGAGTTTGACACTGATATATTAATATTGCATTTCAACGTTGACAACATAATTTAGTATTTGGTATATGGTAAAACCTATAACTTTATTTTACCTGTGCGTGCGTGAAGTGAGATTATTTAAAAAACGGAATTTTTTCTCGCACCAAATTAGCAATCGTATCGTGCAGGTCTAACTAGCGCGGCGGATTATATTTAATAATATTCTTAGTATTAAATATAGTATACTAATACTTGTCCATTATAAAATAATTATAATTTTTTTTATAAATTATGATAGTAAACAGTTTTTTTTCTTGGTGAAAATTTGTTTTGTTTCATCTTCATGTAGGCCTTAGTGGGCATAGAAGTATAATATACGTATAACATTCTAATCTAATACTTTTTTACAAAATTAAACAAAATTTAAATTAAATGATGCATTAACAAAAATTATCTACGCATTTTTTTATGGATACACTTTTGTGGTAATAAATAATTAGAAGGCCACCTGACGAGAATCTTTTAGTTAGGAGCATTATGTCACAAGTATAATCAAAAAACTTCATTGCAGAACCGAAGAAAGGGTAGATATATTGAAAAGGGTTAGCAGGATATCTAAAACCTCTCAATATCGCTGGCTTTACAATAATTTCATAAAATAGGATAAAACCGTAGCACTGCGCGATAAGACAGTTTTTTTATTTAAACTTAATGACATTTCACACATAAAATTGCCAGATAACCCAAAAACAAACCGTCTGATAATAGCTTCCATGGCTAAAAATTATAAAAATAACTGACGTGAAAACCTACACATATTGCAGTCAAACAACATAATTAATCAAATTGAAACACAAACCAAGTTTGAAATACATTTTATGGACGATTGCGTCTGTCTGCCCCTTTAATACCTCGCTCCCTACAATTGCCTTTCTGTACTCTTTGCTTCAGATGACTTGCTTCGATACCGCAGGAAGTGCCTCGTTTTCTCCCCAGTCCCTCACCTTCACTGATGCGTGCTACATGTTGTATGTAGTGACTGTTTAGATTCATTCTCACTAGTCTCTGACGTTATGAAGTGGTATATGCTTGGCTTTCTACATACAGTACAGCTCCTTATGTGGTCAAGTTAGGCTCTGCTGAGTTCTGTACATGTATTAATTTTTTTTAATTGAAAATCAGTTGAAGCCTGAAAATATATTATATTTGAATTTTTTTAATTATTTTTTTATTTGTACCTTGTAATAGTGTCACATGCGCTAAATCATGGTATCCTTTTAAATCATTTTATCGTCAATAACAAATATTCCACACCTTTTATAGCAGGAACTTATTTACTTAGGATGCAGACAGACTCTGGGCAGTGTCTTCGAATTGCTGAGCGAATTTGCTACAGGTATGACGACGTGGGAAGTACTGGGAAGGATTGTTTTGTCCTGAAAAATATACTTGTGAGACTGCTGTAGGCCATCAATTTGGCCGCGGATAAATGGTGGAGTGGCAAGTTTTCGTTGAACATTTTTAAAATTGTTTTTCTTTTTTTTTTTTTTTTACTTATTCCTGTGTTTCAGATATGTGATTTGATTTTACTTACAACTTTCTTATCATCATTGATTTTAATTTTTTATTCGTGTGCTTATTTACTTGCATTTTAACTAAGTTTTATAGTTTGGAAACGTGAAAAGAGTAACTCATAAAGTTTTGTAAGCGTTGCATCCTGTCGTTGAAATATAACTGTGGCAAAACACTGCTCTCACTTTTATTAAAATGACCAACGATCATGTTTTTTATTACACAGCATTCTGAGCCATTCCACGAGGTTTATGTGCTAATCTTGTTATCTAGGCATAGGAAAAGATTAATTGAGTTTGTTTCATGCACTATATGTATATTTTTACAATTCTTGTTCAATAAATAAATTAGCTATTTGATAGTTTCAATACATATGTACTATTTATACAAATAAGCGTTTGTGACCCAAAGAACGGATATTAGCTTGGATTTCAACACTTAGTTCCTTTATAAAATTATTGGAAATAAGATAAGGAAATAATATTCCTAATTTAATCTTGTCATCCAATTTAATCATTGATCAGATCTATAAGTACCTTGACTCCGTTTGAATGTTAGCGTTAGACATATTCCTAACTGCAAACAATTAGTTTTTCAAATCCTATAGGTATGGAGTATTACATTCTCTATTGACCCTGCATCGATTTACTGTGTCGATAAGTCACTAGACAACATGCTATAAGCATACAAAATGTAAATGAAATACATTCCTCTAACACCTGGCAGACAGCAGCATTTGGCACAATATTATACAGGTCCGGTGTGAACTGTGCCAAATGAGTGTTACGGTGCAGTTTTATCCATACTAACACAAAGTGTCAAGTTTACTAAATCATGATCAGTAGAAAAAATACATTAAAATATCAGATTTTAGTTTTAATTTTATAGGAAGAACAATAAACATAACTTTACGCTTTTTTAAATGAAGAATTTTAAATCCTATAGAGCACTCTACTCATCAAAAAATTTATAATTATTACTACCAGGTCTACTGTTAAAGTGCCCGATTTTCTGTTTGAAATTTAACTAATTTTTCAAAATAAAGGTCTAACACATTTTTAGTTTTAGATATTTCCAGATACCTTTACGTTAGATCTACCATTCTTCCGACTATATGAAACATAATTTTCTTTAATTTTTCTCACAGCAATGGTTGTCAAGGAATTACGTCATTTTATTTAATGATATGTTAAATATTGAACAATTACCAACAAAATAGCTTGTATTTTTAGAAATTTTTTAATTTACTTACAATACACATGACTTTAAAATTACATGATAAAATTAATTGGGAAGTCTGTCTAATTTTTGTGGAAAATAGTTCCCTCGAATCTTGAAGCTTATTATTATGGAAACTGCAGTTAGAAATTGTATTTACAATGATATTTGTATGATAGTGCACAAATAATCTATGCTGATCAAATAGCATCCAAATTTATCTCTTGCAGATACATCTCATGACAGTATTTGTCCTGGTACATTAAAGTCATGCCGCTTAATTATGTGAGGATCAGCGTTCACTCAGTAAATACAGTTATGTCAATGAACTGATCCACTGGTTCAATCCTCGGATACACAGGCGAGTATCTGGTACACGAGATGAACCAGATTAACTCTACTGGGTAAAACCATTGCCTGTGGTCCAAAGGGTTATGAGAAGCTTAATTGTGCAAACAGACACCAAACAATTTATTTTGAAACGAGAAGTCCTAATGCATTAAGTGCACTTTTGTTATTATTAGGATAAGTTGATTATTAAGGATAGTTTTCTTTAAAATGTATAGTTTTAGAAAATAAAAGAATAAATTGAATCATTTTTATCTTTGCAGAACAATTAAATTTCATAAATACAAATGTATTATTGTTTAATAATATGAGATAATGAGATTTATTCAGAAAAAATATAGACTACAAACAAGATTATTAAGGAATATAATCTAACCACATTAACAAGTTGCGTGGTTAGATAAAACTAAACAATAGACAAGGAAAGGTCTGATAACAGTCCGGTTTTCCCTGAAAAGGACTTGAAGTGCAGATCACTGCGGCATATTGAAAGTTTCTCACTATATTTAACTGAAATTAACCTTAAAAGAAAAAAACATCAACGTTGATAAAAGTACAACTTAATCAATTTAATCTATAGTCAATCTCATTTTTACATACAATGTTAAAATATACATAAAAGACTAATATATTGAAGACTTTAAAATCATCTATTTTAAAAATACAATTTATATAATGAAAATATTAACTAGACATTTTAGACTAATGGAAATAATATTTAGATTCTAAAATTTTTTTGTTATATTGGTTACTAATTAAAAGAGAAGTACAATAAAATAAAGTAATTGCTTATGAAGGGGACGAATTTTAGTTGGCAGATGAGAAAAAGAAAGAATCCAGTTAAGAATATTTTAGACTAATCTGTTGTGTATGATATCTGTTAGTTCAGTTTGACTACGTAACCAATTAGTTATACCATTATAAAAGGAATTTAAGGTTTTAAATTTTTAACTTTATTTGTAATTTGATTAAACAAATGTGGACCCATGTAGGAAAACGAATTTTGCTGGTTAAATAATGATATAGTGAATATTGGCTTTTAACTTTTCTACTAACTGCGTGACTTCGTTGTAGATATAATGTATTTAATAAGTGTAGCATATTTTATAATCAAGATCATTGATCTGGCTGAAAGCGTACTTCATCGTCCATAAAATATTTTCCGATCATATACAGAAAAATCACCCGACTTCGGGTCAAACCTCTATTGGATGTAACAAAGGGGTCAATTAGTGCAGCATCATATAACACAAGGTACTCTACTAACTCAAGTACGCCGAGTGGCGTTAGACTTCACACGGTAATCTGACTACAGTACACTCTTCATCAAACTACACAATCTTAATACTAAAACTGACGCTGTGGCATCAGGTAATACAAAGTAATACGATTAAAAACTGAGACAGCCCACGATGATCCGACAACAATACGCCTTGCAGCGTCAGGTAAAACACGACAATCCGACTGCATCACAAGTTTTTTCTTTCAGTCAATAAAATTTATATGTTTGTATATGTCAAAATTTACATATGTGAAATTGAGGTTTTCGATGAAATTCCGGTATAATTTATTATCTTAAAATGTTTTTTTATCTCAGGCTCTCCATGCTATACTAAATCTTAAAAAATACTTTGTTAAAAATCATAATGACAGCTTGAATGATATATTTTTATGATCAAAAGAATTATATGTTTTCAAATTGTAAAATAGCCTATATTTTGATGAAATTTTTCAAAAGTACTCTATTCATGATCTGGAATATTTGGCAAATGCCAAAATGTGCTCTGATTTGAAAACGTTTAAATAAGTTTCCAATGAGCAGAGTTAATACATTCCAACGGATCCCACATCCTGTTATCGTAAACGTGAGATTCAATAACAATGTGAGTAGATAAAATCAGGATCAACGAGATGTATTACGGATTCTCTCTCTCTTTTTCCTTCTCATTCCCACTGGATAATTCAACACCAAAATTAAACCCCAAACCTATCGGGCTGGACTATTTTACTCTCACCATACTTATTCTGAAACAAAGTAAATGTGAATGATGATTATAATATGAAACTAATTGATTTAAATTTTAGCATGAGATTCCTATGGTTTGGTTACTGGTGACTTTAAAAGCTATAGTAATTAATTTAGCACTGATGAAATTATAACTTTAAAGGTTTCTTTAAGTAAGGAAATAGGTAACCTTATATTATTTATCATCTTAACAAAAAGTTTATTGTAGTAAAATTTAAAAGAAATGTTTAACAAGCACCAACACCATGGTCAACACCTTTAAACCAGTGGATGTTATTTTAAATTGTACGCTGAGATTTAGTAAGAGAGTAGATTATTCATAATACATTAAGACACTATAAGTTAATTGTTTTAATCAAGATTATCGAGCAATAAATCCGATCGCTTTATATCAATTAGAACGAAAATAAAATGGACGGCACATTTTTGGCTTTTAAAGTATTTTTTACTAAATATGTATTAAGGCTTTAATTAATAGTTTGCCATTGTAAGTCATCATTTCTTTATATTTGAAGCACTAAGAAGTGATGAAAGAGTTTTAGATACAGTAAATGTTATTGTTATTCTATTTACGAACACATATGAAAGGGAGCATTCATTGTGTTGTAGTAAATAGCCAAGAAGATTGTTATGGATAGGTACTGTTCACATCGCTTCTGAGAAATGATTCGTACCTGTGCCGTATCCATGTAACACACATGTCAAAATTGTCAATAGACTACCTAGTAAATACACTTTGTTTGGGTATTTCATACAGCGTTATATGTTAAATGCACTGCATTGATGATTTGGTAACATAGTTGATAAAGATTGACCTTAAGGTAATCTTGTTATATATGTTAAGTATACTTTCGTATGAATGAGGAAATAACAATTAATTAGTTACTTTTGAAAAGATGTAGGATATCACTCGTTGGCCATTTTTTGTTACAACAAAGTAACACTACGTTTCGAGGTTTGAAACCTACCCTCTTCTTCACGTGTCAAAATAGTTTCTTACGCTATATTTGGGAGATACGAAAACATAAAAAACAAAACAATTCTCATTTTTTATTTTACATACCCCGTATTAATTAACCATTCTAGCAATATTTGTAATTTTTATCCAAGAGCTCTTATTATCTCTTAGACTTCTGTTGAAAATAATAGACAAACCTGCTATCATTCATAGTCATGAATAGTCAGTATCGAATAAAATCTTGTTATTGGATGTTTATAGTTTATATGTATACCGACAAATATGCAGTGTAGAAATTAAACAAGATAACGGGAGCGTCTAAAACTTTAACCGCATTGTAAGATCTAAAAGTAGTAAGGTATTTGAACAGATCAATTAAATCTAAATAGCGTGGTCCCTGTAACCGCCATGTAAAAATAAGCGTTAAGCAGAGTTTTACGCCCTTTGATCTTTTAACTGCTGAAACAAAGAAGTTTTATAATTAGAATCCTCGCCATCGAGAAGTGAATGTCATTTAATTTGCTAATTGTAGCCTCACAATTAGAAGCAATTAGCTGCTCAGTGATTGGTTTGGTTTCCAATTTATATTGATTATCATGATTTTATAAGGGCTGCGCTTTAAGAGCCACCCTACTCAACCTCATAACACGCGCACAACTGCTAAAGAAAATAATAAAAAATTTTAATCAGATCACCTGAAAGAAAATATATTATTTACACCTATGAGATGACCCTAATCTTCTTCTTTCTTGTTAAATCTGTAAATAATGCAAATCTTTGACAATAAATCTGGAATCACATATATTCCAGCTATCGTTAGGATAGAAAGAGTTGATACCACTTAATAATGAAAGAATATTGGATGTGGTTTGAATACATTGACATATTCTGGTACAGTATCGTGAAGCCAATGACTCACCATTTACATATTTTTCATAAACTTCTCCAATGATTCTATACATCTTCCTATGAATATTATGATGTAATTGAAGTAGCCATTAAATAAATATCCAACATAATATATGAATTATTTATTTTGTAATATCACTTTCAGTTGCATATACTGGATTTGTTAACATTTGTCTTTAACACGGTTACTATCACTTGTAGATTTGTAAATAACTTGACAACAGTAATGTTTTTCTTATTCACTTTAATATATACGTAATTAGGTTAAAATAACTAAATGGAAACAACAATATGTGTTCTGATGATAAATCCTTGCCCATTTAGGATGGTTTATATCCTTAAAATTCTGTCACCTCTTAATTATAACAGTGAAAAATGCAGGATAAAATATAACTCCCAGACCTAAGGTTTTAAAAACTTATCGCTAGGCGTTAGGGTCTCAGCAGTATCATAAACGTGTCCAATATTTTCCCCAGGAATTTCAAGAGCAATATCGTTCCATGCAGTCAGATACTACTTCAGCTAGGATACTAGTGTTAGTGGAAATACTAAAGCAGTAAAACTAGAACCCACCAAGAGACCACCAGGTTTTACACAAAAACACTAGATGTCTATTTTGTGCCACAAACTCTCCTTATTCCTAGACTTGTGAATTATAAAACACTTAATGTAGTTGGAATTCACGAAACTAGGATAATTCTTTGTTTGAAGTTGGTTTTGAATATGGAAGGATCGTGAAGGAAATAGGATTTTCCTGATATTTACAATCGTTAAGTAATACAAAACAAATGTAACGCTCCAAAAATAAAATAACCATACCAAACAAAATCACTAAATATCAAAATCAGTTTTAGTTATTGTGGTGTTACTGATTTTCTATATGTATGTTATAAATTCGAGGCACATAAATTACCATACAACGACGTGAAAAGATTTAAGAACTGTCATAGGTATTTACCCTTGTTACACAGCTCAATGAACTAATGACCAAATTTCATAAAAACAGATGAATAACATCAGTTACGATTAGTCAGTAATCACAATAACAATTAATACTACGTAAGATTGGAACTCGTCACTTAAATGTTTTATTAAATATCATTTATTGGTCAATAGTGTGGTATAGCATTTGAGACAAGCTGGACAATGTGAGACGGGGGCCGGGCATAGTAGTGTAGGTTACCGCCCTTGTTGCTCATTTCAAACTATGAGTAGGAGGAACATGTTCAATAAGATGGCAATAGGTAACAGAACTCAACAGGTGAACCACAAATTCACGTGCTTGTAAAAAGATGATGATCGTCAGACCAATTGTCGAGAAACCATATACAAATATAAATAATACCACATGATTATAATTCTGTTATGGATTTCATTTTCAGGATACAATACATATAATATAGCTAATAAGGTTTAGGTAAATACTTGTTCAGTGATACTAATTATTGATTTCTATTTTGACTATATTAGCATTTAATCATTATTATCTTATATTTAAATAGAAGCATTAAAATAAAATTCTATTCCTACTAATATTTTTTACATTTTTTTGCCAAAAATTGCAATGAGATGTTAAAACCTAGACCTAGAAAAATCAAATTTTTTGTCCACATGTATGGTTTTATAAAGTTGCACTAATATATATATATATATATATATATATATATATATATATATATATATATATAAAATTTTGTGCTAATGAATTGTGTGATATTATATTTACTAACAACTATTTTAAGGAAATTTGATATCTACGTGTATTACACCTTGCTTAGTAGTTTAATACAATTTTACAATAATGGCACCTTTGATATGGCATATTACCAAGAAAACGGTTTTAGATTGAGTAACCTCAAAGATACCCTTTCAAAAAATATGTTTTTTTGTGTTCATACCTTGAATATACCATTTAAAATTGTTGCTTTATGTATAAAGTTGACCTTATGACTAAAATATAAAATATGAAAGTGTTTTCATATGAACTGTTATACTATCATATGAAACATCACAGTATAGTATTGTAATAATCAATGGCAGTAACCAAATATAGTAACCATTGTAAACGTAATTATTTTTCTCGTAAAAATGAGCTCCTCAAGGAATAAATTCTTTGTCATTTGAGGTCGTAATCTCTCAGTGATTAATAAATTACCCTGTAGGGTCTCTGCGCTCTTACTGATTCATTATGTGCCATTTATTACTGTGATTTTCAGTGTGTATTAACTGAAAACTTTTTAGTTAAAATCTTAGTCCAATAATCAATCAGTAATTAATAACCGATTACGTAGAGCTCTAATCCCTTTTCATAATTTACACTTAACGATTCTAGTGTCTCCTAATGAAATTTTTTATCGAAATAATCTGTCACCACATGTGTACTGAGTGATTTATTATCTTCGTGATTAAACTATTGACACTTTGTTCCTGTAATACAATTAGTAACATTACATGTCTAGTCTTGTTTTCGTATTGAAACCAAACTTATTTAATATTAGATACTTGACCGAGTTCTGAGTTCTCAATCGACGATGTTTGACCACTCTTGATGTCCCCATATGGAAGTTAATAATGTCAACTAGTGCCTAGAATATAGCTGACCGGTGTTGTTTACATATGTCTCGTTCTCTGTAAGATGATATAATATAATCACGTTGTACATCTTCCTTTAATAAAATTCAAGAAGGCACTATAGGGGGTGTTCATTTATTATTACTCAAATGAATCCCTTGCAAATAATTTGAATATCTGAGTGTGAGTTAGAACATCTTAAAAATATTCCTGTGTCCGTTGAAATTTATTTCTAAGATCGAACTTGTACTGTATCGACTCTCCCCATTATTCTGTTTGATAAGATGTTCGCACAGATCGGAGACCCGCGATGGTGGATAGAATAAGGCTTGAAAGGAAAGAGGGCCACCCTTAAAAATATCATGTATATTTTTATGTTTTCATATTATATATTTTAAACTCCCAAAATCTAAAGATAAGGCAACCGATATTTTTACATTCTACTGTTATTGAAGAGTTTGGACGAAATTTAAAATTCAATTTAAAGTTGTTCAAGAAACTATTGAATTAGCTTGTAATTTGCCTATGGTAATCTTTTAGTATCATTATTTTCCAAATCATCTAAAATGTCAGTAGAAGCCTTTAATGTACGATTTGTCTTAGAAACAGTTCAAATCTACCTGATTTAATAAATTTTGTTATTTATGTAGTAACTGTGATATTGTTTAATTTACAGGAAAAGGAATTTAAAGAGCTTTCACTGACTTTCCTGTCCAAATGTTTTATTTTATTAGCTTGTGGGATGAGTTTTAAATGTTTATTTCAGATTCGATTGTGAAATATTTACTGAGAATACGATACGGTAGGTTACATTGACCTTCCATAACAACTCCGGCTATAACTTTTAACAAGGCAAGTATAAACAAAGTTCTTCTGGCGTAAACAAGTTGTCAGAATGATGGTTTTATTGTTATGACAAGTATGTACTTGGAATAATAGATGCTTACGTAAGTCAGTGGCCTAACGTAAAACTTCAACTATAAGTAAGAAGGCAAGTATAACCAAACATTTTTGTCATAAAAAAAGTTATCAGCATGTCGGATTTATTGCGAAAATAAATCTCTTTATAGAAACGAAGTCTCAGATGAAGTTAAAATGTAGAGTTTGGCCCATCACTTGAACTTTTAAACTTTGTAACAAGATTTCGTAAATGCTTTGTAGGATAGAGCACTTAAGGAAGATTCAAAGAAATTTTATCAAGTTAACTTTGTAATGGTTACAGTATTAAAATCCTTTCTTTTGAACTTTGAGTAGTGCTGTGCTCAGAATATTACATTTTCTTAACCTTTATCTTAAAATTGTAAGGAATAAGGTAAATTATTCATACACATGAAAAAATCCATAACTGTAAAGGTTTGAATATAAAAAACAGACAAAAAACCATAAATCAACATACGAGTGACGAGAAAAATATTTTGAATCTTTACATATTAAACCATACGTAGAAGGCAGTTATTAGTACCACTTGAATCAGAATTGTACGGAAACATCACTTTTTGTGTTTTGCTAAGGAATGCCGTGTCTATTGGAGGAAATTTTTCAAAACTGCCCTAAATTATTTAAAAGAGACGGGATTTATTGCAGTGTTTGAAATTTTCCAAAAAAATAAAAGCTACGCCATAGTCCCAAGGAAAATTGTTCCAGTCTACATGAGGGTTCCAGAAAAAGATCCTATAGGAGTACTTGTTAAATATGACCTTGAGTAACGTGATAGAATAAGATGCCAAAATGCAGTTTTATTAGAATTACTACAACTTATCTGTTAGATTCTAAGGAGAATTTTGTTGCTTGTATTGATGGTCGGAGTAGTCTCACTACTGGAGTTAGTATAAATAATCCGTTCAGGAGTAACGGGACAGTATTGAATGTGGATATTTGGTTTTAAAAATCTACTATACAAGATACATCAAAATTGCTTTGGGATGTTTCCTTGTATAACAAGAAAAATAGGTTTTTTCAGCACGGGTAAACGGTTCAACTAATAACAGGTCATTGATAATATTTTCTATATATTGGAAATGGATAACTTACAGTAATAAGCTAACACATTGTAATGGGTATAACTCAACAGACTGCCGTAACTTCACCGCTTTAAGTGTTGCAGCCCCCTCCAATGTTTATGAATGAAGCTCATATAAAACATACACACCTTCAATTTTAAATCCTTTAAAATCACTGATAACATTAAACGTAATTTTTAGTAAGTTAATAGCGTTAAAGTAATAGTTAAAAGAGGCCCACACAATTATTCTTCTAAATTCCCCCCACCCCAAAAACCGAAGGGTTTATAAGTTGTGAACCTTTATCCAAAAAATGTGATGGGTCAATATTAATTTTCCAATTTATGAAGCAATTTATCCTCTGCATAAGTGGTGCTGATGAGACTAAATATATATATAATGGTATTGGTCGATGGAGGGACACAAATATATGAGCACCAGACACACCGGCACGTCTGCGCGTGATTTAAGAACAGGTGAAAATATGCTTCCAACGCATATAAACCATCACTCACCAATTGGAAATTGCTAATGACGTGTTTCATTTAAATTTATAATGCACAAATCATTACACTTTATACTATTATTTCACCTATTTAATTCTACTTCATCCAGTTCAAATTCAAGTACAATTTAATGAGAGTTAGTGAAGCCTTGTCACTTAAGGGGTTGGAAAATTTTATTTTAGTCTGTCTGTCTTTTGTTTGTCTGCACGATAACTCCAAATCAAACTAACCCACACACTGTAAATTTTGCTTCAAGCTTAATTATATATAAAAATTTTATAGCATTTAATTTTTTTACATGTTTAACATTTATTATTTCTATAACTTTCCATTTCTGTTACACTGATACAGTTGATGGTGCATGTTCTTCAATTGTATTTGGGTAAACGTTAGCTAATACCTTTTCATTGGTGTTACGAGAAACCAAAATGATAACTAGTAAATAGCAGAAAAAATTAATTTTGAAACAGAATCGGTATACTCAAAGGAGATTTTAACATGTGACCTATTAACACAGGTAGCTGATTGTTTCAACACATCCAACATAATTTTATGGTGATTTTGTGTTTATACTTTTATTACTGAAACATTTATATGAAACTCAATTTATTTGAACGAAAATGTGAATGTATCATGAGGCAATATATATCTAGAAATATATTATCTTTATACTTATAATCTTACAATAAACTTGATATCTACATAGGCACGAATGAAGATGTATGTCCAACCGTGGAATTTCGCTTAACATCATTAAATCCTATAAATGGGCTGACAAAATTTCTCTTTTGCTACACGTTGATGTAAAATTTCTTTCTCTATAATTGCCTATCTATACGTCCGCACGACATCTTAAGAATGAAATGCAAAATAGTCTTGAAATGCAACCTCAGAGAAGTTTGTTACGCTGTAACTGTTCGTAATTATAGTTCGAATGTTTTCATATTCATTAAACATTGAATTAGTTGTTTTAATACATTATATTATAATTGTAACACAATAATTTAATACGTATATGAATACGTTGTCTAAATAACACGTAGACGAAACTACACAATGAAATGTACCTATATACAACATAAAACTAAGTCGGGTTAGTTACACCATTTAAAGCTCAAGAATGGATGTAACAAAGTATATTGGATTCGTCTCCATTCAATAGTTATTTAGTAGTATGACTATTAAATGTAATAAAATGTGTTTTTCACTGAAAAAATCAAGTTCATATTAAAAGGAAAAATATTATACTTATAATACTATAAAAAAACTTACTTCCCAGGACATAGAAGATACTACACTCGAATTTTAAAGATTATAGGAATTTTCTTAAAATACTTATTCTCAGCCAGAATGAACATGCGGTTAGAAATACGGACGCTCTCAATTTCAAAGTTTTGATTTCAAAAGTAATAGGTACATTTGTTCCTTTTAAAAAAGAGAAACCTATAAGCCTGTTTTCAAGTTTCTGGGACTTTTATATCACAAGCTATCACACAGGCAGCAGACGAACAGTTTGTCCTTTAAACAATATAAAAAAGATTATTTCTTGGACTTAGAGAAAACTATGTATCAAGTTTCTAGTCTGATGAAACTGGAAAAATATGATGATTCTAGATGAAATGTCTGTCAATAGTTATCACTTAGATTGGCAGATGAATGAATGAAGAATGAATGGGCTTTTTATTTTTGTTCAGGGGAAGTTAGCTCCTTTTTGAAACTTAATCTGCTGGATAACAGATTTATACAGGCAGACGTATTGACTCCCTTTTGACTTTTCGACCAAACAATAAATAACTTACTTCTTTGGCCAAGAAGGAACAATGTCAAAGTTTTCTAAAATCTAGAATAGGAGTACGAAAATGCTATGATCTTAAAATGGCTTGTTGGGCTATAATTTAATATACATAAACTATTAAAGAACTGGTTTTCACTGTGATACACAACAACAGTATGGAAGTTGTCAATAAACATTTTATTGTAATAAATGATCGTAGTGCAGGGGACGGGCTGTGTTAATTCAAGTTGGCACAAACGTCAAATAACCGAACAATACTGTAGTACTGCGGTGAGGTAATTGGTATAGAGAGCACACAGCAATGTACCATGTGGCAGCGGTGACAGCTGACAGAATTAATTTATACAGCCCAGCTGACAGCTGATGTTAACACGTGTCATTGTACAAACTACACGGTGTGTCTACACCCATTTTACCTATCCTGTCATATGTTAGCTGTGACTTTACATAGTGAAGTATTCCACTATTGCAACGATTTTAACCCATCTTGTTTGGTTAATTTTCGGTTGGATTTTTTAATATGAGTCAAAACCTTTGAGAGAAGAAATATTACAGACACAGTTCAACACATCATATTATCATCTTCTGCGTGATTAAACCGTGAGTGAGAGTATTCAAAATGTAATTAGACTAACCGAAAGATAAATTGTATGAATCGTGCAAAAAATTAGCATTCAAGCAACACCTTAAAAGATAAAATGGGAGAAAATCTACCGTACTAAAAACGTACAATAGGACTTTTGAATTTTGGGATTCAATCTTAATTCTTTCTCAAAAAACTTATACAATCGGCTGGATAGCAGTACTAAAACCACACTCAGTTTTTCTAAATGTGCTTTTACAGTTCAATCTCAACACGGACTTTTTAGTTTTATTAATAGAAACCAATGCTCAAATTTAAGCATCAGAAAATTTAAAGATTGATAATATAAAACATAACTCAATATAAACGTTTTAAAATTTTAAAATTTATAATCCATCCTACATTGGATCTTAAGAGTCTATAACTATCTTAAAAACTATTTATTAAATACTAAACCACAACTTTATGAATATTAAGTAGTGAATATCAAGGAATATTATACCACCTAGAAAATGACTTTCACTGTAAATGTTTCAAAAATTAAAACAGCGATATTTTAGAGTTAACCTTTTTAGGTCGGATTTGATGCATTGCACTCTACTAGTTGATGCTTTTAATTTTATGTACACTCGACATATCCGCTAATTAGGAATATACTTCTGACTCCCTGCGTGTCACATCCGTGACATGATAAAATATGGTAGTTGCTTCAAAAAAGTAAAATTTGGAGTGTACAGGTTAGTTAGTTTTCGACGTATCGCGCCGACAGACAGACAGAAATGGAACTGTCCAGCCCTCAAGGGGGATTTATAATACTCAGTCATTTATTGTTTTATGTCCGAGGTACTTGTACAAATTTTAAATCAATATTTATAATCAAATTATTATTACATCACAATTTAGTTGTAGATTAAAACTGGTATTACTATTACTAATATTTTTATTAGCTGCTCGTCAAAGATTCGATTAAAGTACAATATATAAATAAAGTGTAAGAATGTCTTAATATTTGACTTTCCTCCAACGAGCCCAGACACAAACGACCTGCAGAGTCCCAAGACACAAACCAATCTTGATTAAGCTACAGTCGTTCCACACAACAGTCACTTCAGGGAGCAGATGCTTTTCGCGCTCCTTATTGTTCTTCAACTCTCAAGGGAAACTTGAGAAAGCAGCTGGAGTAACGAGAATCTTCAGTTTAACAAACAGCATTAGCTAATTAACAATAACATTGGCTTATGAGCAATACAGGTTACAAACTTGTCTTTACTGATATCAAAGTTGACATGTTCATCCAATACATATTGTTCTTTGAAACCGAGCATTCATTAAGTAATCGAGTTATTAGGTAAATTACATATAGCGTACGCTTTTCTTTCTTGTCTTTCGGAAGAATTAAAATCCCGGTTCACTCTCATAGAATACTTCATAGTCAGTTATTAATTGTCATAACATATTATACTATTATAGAATAGTTTCGCTAAAACATCACAGCCCTAAAAACGTATTTACAAGATATGGAGCAATAAAACTATAGTTATAACTCTTGTCTCAATTAAAGTAAATGGTTCACCCCATATTCCTAAACTTGAAGGGTTGAAAGTTTTCAATTCTGGGTTTTTGTGTACTTGTCTGTCCGTACGATACGTTTTATCTCAAAAATAACTGAGCTATATGGCATAGTAGTGATTTTGTTGAGGTAATAGTATTAGTTTTAACTTATATTGCATGCAAGATTTATTGATTTCAAAAACAAAGTTTATTGAAACAACTTAAGCCAACTATAAAAGTAAGCTATTATGTAAACTTCTAGATGTCCGTTTCAAGAAAATAAACTAGTAGATAAGGAATAAATATTTAATAAATAAATATTTATTCCGTTTTGACCTCTGATCATTCAATATTTCAAATAAAAAAAAAAACTGCTACAATTTTATAACTGGGTTTGCGAGTTAATTTTATTCTTAACGCCCACTATAACTTTAATTAAGAAAAATAAAATAAATGTATCCACTTTACGGTAACATATTAAAATTTTGATCAATTTAGATAATCTTTATTAAAACATATTTAATGTTTTATATTATAACAGAGTCCGTAAGCAGCATTCGTGTTTTTGTAGTGTTATTTTGATATGTAGGCCTACGTCAGCGAGATATACACGATTTACTACGGTAAATTGTCAAAAATTGTAAAATGTGAGGAACTAGCAGAATTTACAGATGAGATTAGTTTTATTAATTGGATAAAATTACTTTCAGTGTTACTATTGTTATTAAAGATTCGTTTTTGTGTGATACCTTTTTTTAAATCACAGTCTTTGAATATATATATATAACTATATGGAATAGAATAATGTTTTGTGCACCTACAGATGCCATCCATACACATTCAATACGTCCTCCGTATTATATATATTTTAAAAAAATATGTCAAAATCAGCTTATCAGAACATCGTTAAACAAAGAATAAACATAGAAATTCCTTTTCCCTAAAAATTCTAGATACAGCATGTCATTTTCTCCACTACCACTAAAGAATGCGGAAAGGAAATACCTAATTCTTAGCTACTAAACATTCCAGTTTATAAATTTGAAAACTATTCTGTGACTAGAACAGATTGATGTGTATTATCCCGAACAAAAATATGTGCAGGGGTAATGCAAATCGATTACGCAGCCATTGAATCATAAAAAGGCGATGAAATGTTAAAATTTACTGAAATGTGAATCGAGAGTGGCGTACAATGTATTGTTCCAGCATCAGCAACCCGGCACCGCCAGCTTCACCTTGCTATGTGTACCACAGTAGTGGTATTAGCGCGGGGGAGTAGGGTGTTTTTGTTAAAGGTAACTTAACGGAATATTACTTGTTTTAATCTGCAAATAAATAAACACGTTTAAAATATGTTTATGGTCAAGTACATTTTCCAACACCATTCCTTTATTACTGATGTAAATACATTTTCAAATTAATATCAGTAGGAATAAATCAATTTTATAAAGTTATCAAACTAAGAATCGTTTCTACCATAATAATGAAACAAAAATAGAAGTATTTTAATGAAATAAACTTATTGTTTACACCTATTTATAAAATTAAGCTCTAAATATTTTATATTAAAATTTATTTCATTACTTTGGACTCCAAATCTAAATAACATACCAAATAAACTATTTTAATCCTAATTTTAACTGGATTACTAATTCCTAGATTATTAATAAAAAAGTAGATTCTTGCCAGATAACTTCTTTTCAGGATATATCGATACTATTAAGCAGTTAAAAAAGCCTAAAATCTTAATTATGAACACCTCATATAAGTGTCACAATGTTTCCCATTAGCTAAAAAAAACTACTTCTCTCAGTTAGAGATTTCCGTTCACTTTGCTGGCTACATTACACTGCACATACGACCATTATTGTAACTTGTCCTTCAATAACATAGTTTCAGTGGCGAAGAATGTTGTAGATAATGAGAAACAGTGATTGTATCAATTTCCCAAACTCTTACCACCACAAAACTGCCTAAAACAGACACCAAATTAATTATTGGCTATCCGATATATTCAATTATGCGTGTAAACATTAATAAAGGATTTATTTATAGAACAAAGGTACGTTAGCTATTGTTTGTATGGTTAATTTAATGCGAATGTTGAGTTTAGCCCCAGCTTACTTTCCGCTACAGTGCAGCGTCTGGAATCTGACACTGTTACAGACTTAGGAGGCATTAGGCATAAACTCCTAAAATCTGGAGCCAACATTCATCTAAAGAGATAAAAAGTCTTCGAAGACGCCGTTGAACACTGCGTGACGCGTAACAATTCTAACATACTGACATGCGCAGTGGGGATTCTCCCACTTTAATTATTATTACAGGTTATTACAGCACTTAGTTCGGTAATAAACTTAAAAAACTTCCTTGCTATTATATTCATGCCAATATATTCATTAGTGCAAACAAAATTATAGAATAAAATACATTAATATACTCAGTTATAATTTATCAAAGGCATTAAACTGATTATTAACCACATCGACAGATGAGGAATTCCAATATATCTTTCAAATTCCTCAATACTAAAATTTAAAAATTTACTTATGCACTTTTTCAGTCTAATTTTATTGTTAAATTTATAATACGTGTTCCTTATATAACCAAGGTCTTGTTAATTTACATAAGAAAGCCATTTAAAACGATAAAACTGAATAAAAGTTCACAAACAAAACCTTTACACTATAACACGCACTGGAAAGGAAAATGAAAGTGTAACATTGGTGCCTGGAAAGGGTAAAGGAGGTGATATGCTAAAGATGCACTCTCCAATAACTGCATATTCAGACTCAATACGAAATTATAACGGTGTTAATTGCATTTTTTATGTAACGTATTGATACGCAATAATTTTACATTGTATCCAAAACATCTTAGTACACCTGATAAGACAGTTAGAAAATTAATTACACTTACACTAGACTCTTCGACTAGATTACACCGGATAGCTGCTGGGTAAAACAGGCAGAGTTCTTTTGTAATCTAGGTCCCTGACGTTGTAAAGATAAAGTGTTTCGAATGTCTTTTACACAGACTTTTTCTTCTGATAAACAAGGACTCCTAAATACAGGATGTAATTAAATGAGAATGTCAGATTTCTGAAACTGCTCTGCGTGATAGATGAAATGGGGCCAAACGCGATATTAAAAAAGGTAGAAATCAGATCAATTCATTTACACATCTACAAATTAATTTTACTACTTACAAATGCTGCTTGGTAAATATTATTATTTGGAAAATTAAACACTCACCGACAAAGCTTGCGGGATTTGGCAAATCAATGATTTAGGACCAACTTACAGTATAAGTGGTTTACCTTAGTTGTATGGGAAACGGGTATTTGACTCTGCCACGTAATAAATAGTATACGGGTTCATTATGATTGTTTTATTTCACTGCTGTAAATTGCAATTCATTATAAAAATACTGAATAGGCTGTCATTTTCATATCTTTACGTAGATCACATTTTGCTACTTTGGTCTCTTGACAAGGACCATGATTAATTAATGTATTTTTTAACCGATATTTACAATAGTTTTATTTTAATAATAAACAGAATGTAAACGAAACTAAAATTATATCTTTTGGTTTACTTTATGGTAAAATAAAATCATTAGTTTTGAATAAAGCATCGAAGGTAGATATCAATAAATTTATTTCCATATTCTTCTCAATTGGGGCCATATAAGGAACTAAACTTTGAGACATATTACCTTAAAGAATTATTCCGTCTAAAAGGTACGATATTCAGGCCAATATCATTACATCGTCTCCACAATGTGCATTATATTGAGATATCATGGAATACGAGTGCGCAGTTCATAATAATTCTGGAAATCATCTTGATTGTTATGAGATTCACGAATTAGGATTATTAATCTTGTCGTGAACCTAAAGTTTATTCGAAGTTACCTTTCAGAGTTTTCCGCATACAAATTGTGGTAAATGAATAAAATAACCTCAAAGCCGAAAGGATGTTCATTGCCGGAATGTTTGTCTTTTACCACGTTGAATTGGATGAATTCAAATGAACATTATTGAGGTCGGAGTCTCCCCATAAAAACCCTTTATTTTATTTTTATATTCCTAGATCAACGAACAAATATCCTCGTAAAATACCACATGCATTTATATACATCATCCTGACAGAGTGTAGTATTGGTTATATGACATACTCACTGTATACTGTACACGAAGTCAAAAATTCAAGTGCAGCAGTTGTTAAATTTTTGTTCTTATTACTTGTTTGACACGTTTGAGAAAATAAGATCACGATTTTGAATTTTCATCATTACTATTAAATACTACGTAAATATTTTGAAAATTTGAAAACAAAATTTATTAATTACAATTTCAGTATAATAGTAGAAAATGTGTGTAATGTTAGTGCCATGTAAATATAAAGGGAGTTTAGTTAGAGCACTGTATTTTTAAAATGTACCCTACAATATGTGCTGCAGGAATTACTTTAAGCCAGGACTTCCGAGTGTGATTCAAGCCTGGGTCGCGAAGCATGTAATCTGAGGCTTACCCTTGTTAATAGTTGCTTAAACTCAACGAAGCAGAATATAAAACGTCCCATATTATATCATTATAATTTAATTTTCAACATTTTTGGTATAATAAAAAGTGCTATTATTATTCATTTAGATTGATAATAGGCCAAAATCCATTTATACAAACACTTAAAGATTAAGAATTCATTTGATTATATAGTAGTCTCAAATGTCAATTTCTCAAATAAACATGCAAAAGGTTTTCAAAAATTACAATATTAATAATAAGTGTTGCTAAACTCATATTTAAAAACTGCTAAGAATATAAGCAATGTAACATAAAAGAGTGAAAAAGATGCAAGTAAAACATGTAAATTTAAATTTTGAAACCTATTGATCTGAATAGGACAGTCATTAAAATAAAATAGCTTAACTGTAGATGATATGAGGAAATTTTAAATAGTATTTTACCGTTCTATTTTTACAGATATATAGCTATCAATTGGATTTGTTAGGTAAAATGTAAACACTTCTATTTTGTTTCAGTTGTGCACAGATATATTATAAATAATTCAAAGTGCTCGAGGACTTATGTTATACGTAAAAATTTAAACTTGAGTGTAACATTACCCTTAAAGTTGAGAAAGCAGAGCCCAAGTAAAAAATATTAGTTATTTGAAATATTATATTTTAGGTCATAAGAATTTACATAAATTCAAGTAAAAATATCAGTTATGAATGAACACATACATTTCAAGAATTGAATGTAGCATAGAAATTACACGTGGAAAAAATAAAAGATTGGAACAAAACGAATTGATTAGACCTGTTTATGTTACTGACCTTGAATTTTATAGTTTTAATATTACATTATTTTTATAAATGTCATTCAAAGTAACTAATTTTATACCTTTATAGAATAATATTGTTATATACCAAGAGTAAACACAATATTTATCCTTTAGTTTCGGAGTTCCTTACGTAAATTACTTACAAAGTTTGCCTTTACAGCAACCACGCCATTGGCTCCTGGGACTCATCAGGGTTCAGGTAAATATAAGCCTGTTATATCCAAGCCTGTTATCTATGAGTACTTTTATTCCGTATTTCATTGTTTTTGGACTGAACAAGTTATTGGAATGTTCTAACTTCAAAGAATAATATTTTGAGATGCCGAGATAAACACAATGTTTATCCTTTAGTTTGAAAGTTCCTCCGGTAACATTATTTGCAAACTTTACCTTTCCTGCGGCCACGCCGTTGGGCTCTTGGGACTCATAAGTATTCAGGTTAATATATGCCTGTTATATCTAAGCCTCTTATGTATAAAAACTGTTATTCCGTTATTCCTTTAAACACTTCTCTGGTACTGAATAATCGAAGTTATTGGCTCTAACATTTGGTGATAGATATATTTCATAGTTGAACATTTTACACGGGGAACCATAGTTCGACACCTCCGCATCACGCAACAGTACTAATAATAGAAACGTATAAATATTTATGAACACAACAAATAACGGTATAAAACAACACAGGCCGTATGGTACTGATGAAGACACGCGTAGAAGTGTGAAGTAATTAATGGCCATGCTGAGAGGGAATAACAGTTTTATGATACTTGTTTCATAACTGTTATTCGTTTCAGCCGACAGTTGTCAGTAATATCCATCATAATATTTCCGTTTAGATATTCCATTTGTGTACAGAATTTTCAGACGGTAATGGTTTAACTACTGGAATTACCATAAATATTTCCTTTCAAAACTATGACTAACAATACAAATATTGGATTCTATATAATGGGATTATTACTAAATATTTATTCAGCTGGAATCTTTAAGAAAGGGTAAAACACATCCAAAAAACTATAGCGTGGCGCATTACTACCTTGTTTAATATTAGTGTGTTTTACTAACGCACATTATAGCTTTAAGATTTCAACAAACGGACCAATACAGGCTTGTCAATGTTGTGGTAGAAGCACATTTCCACTTGTCTATAAATCGCGGTTTACCGGGCCGTACAGTAACGATGTGTCTGGTGGTGATATACTGGAGTGTGTGTCGTTTCCGCTGCTCTCACACACGTTCCAATCTCTGTTGTCAGAAATATGAAAGAAAATTATTAATCACGGTTTCATAGTGTTTTAAGGACATTTATATCATCATACAGATGGCGTAAAGAACTTAGGTTAGGCATTGGTTAAATATGTAAGGTGAAATTATTTATTTCAGGACTTGATATCGTAACAAACAATTCAGCTATTTAACATTTTCAACACGTCTTTATATTTAAATAGATCATATTAATGCTGGATAAGCAAACTTAAACGTACCTTTGAATCTTAAATAAACCTGTTTATTATTATAAACGTTATTATAGGGTTTACACAAAATTAAATTTCTATCTTTTTTGCTGTTTTTGCGTGAGAGAATAACAAACATCCACATCCACATTTATATATATAATTATATAATTTAATTTCAATAAACATTGAATCACAACAAAATTCCGGGTTCGAGTCCCGGCGGAACAAGTACTTTTTGTGATTCAACGTTTATTGAAATTAAATTCTGCTATTGTCACTTACAAAAATTAAATAATGTAAATATAATTATATATATATATATATATATATATATATATATATATATATATATATAAGTAGATATGAATGTAAGGGTTCTAGACCACTTTTGGGACAGACAGAAAATCAAATAGAAAATACTGTCCATTGAAACCATGAACAAATCTGAGAAATCACGAATGTAAAAATAACCGAATCTATTAGCTGTTTTACTGTTCATTGTAGGCTTCTAATTTCTTAAGCTGTTTTAATGAAAAAATCCAGAAATCTTCGAAATCTTTATTCTACAAAGTTAATTGTAAACACAGTCTTTTATCTTTAATAGTCTTCTTTCCAGTAACAACCAAGTGTAATTTTTCATTTTTATTCAATTCTTTAATCTTTTTTTTCATCCAAAACAGTCAAAAATCTGTTCGGTAAGTGTACTTTATAATCTTCCAACTCGGCAATTATTGTAAGCCCGAATTTATCTTTCATTTTATCCAATGTCACAATTTTATACTTCTTATTTTCTTCTAAATCAATCAATTTCTATATTCTTTGAACTTTAAATCACCAACCTCATTTAATTCCTTTAGTAGCTCCATTTACATAAGAAAAAAATTATTGAAAAAATAGTATAAAGAATTTAAATTGCCCCCTACAAACCAATATAGTACTATTTTGTCCTATAATTATACTATTTTTTCAAAAATTTTAAGTCTTAGTTTACAGATTTTTCTATAATAAATAGAAGAATCTACAGCTGTTTTACTACAATTTGTGCTGATTTTGTGTCAAAAATCACCACTTCTCAAAATTTTAGTTTACAAATTTTTGCTCTTTAAATATGGAGCGGAAAAAGATAGAGTGCCCATACTGCAAAAAAGATGTTTTTGAACATCATTTTACCCGACATTATAAGTCAAAGAATCATCTGAAAAATAAAGATATTTATGAAAAAGAATTAAAATTATTTGAAGACTTGGGCTAAAGAAAATCAAATTGCCGATCACCAAAACATGTATAAATATAGAAAAAATTGCGTGAACTAAAGAAAAATTTTAAGGAAAGTAAAAAAGATCTCAATCTATTTAAAGAATGAAAAAATTCAATCAATCGCTGAGAAATTGTCCATTGAAACAAACGATAAAACTAAGTCTGAAATGATCGAAGAAATTGACAAAACTCTTAATGAGAAACCTGAAAATATCATTGATGTAGAAGTTTTATCCTCAATACACGGTCTTTTTCAAGCAATACATTTTAACAAATTTAAACGATAATTCCATGTCAATTTACAAATATCTATCAATTATGCGGTCAGAAAATTAAGAGTTTAATCGAGAAATTTCAAAGAAAATGTTAAAAATATGAAGGGTTATCTCTCTTTGGAATGCGAATACGAAAGAACTTTAGTGAACGGTGAAACACAAACTTGTCCAATGTACTTTACTATAAAAGCAGACGAAATCTTTGACATAAACGACTTTATTACTAAGCAATTTAATAAATTAACACATCGAGAACAGACAAATCATCCAAATCGAGGTTCTGGAATGGACATTAAAACGCTGTAAACAACTGATTTTGAGCCTTAATAAACACGAATTTATGAACGCAGGATCATATATCGATTTACCAAAGAAAATCAAAGATAAGAAAGCTTGTATAAATATCAAAAATAAAGATGATTATTGCTTTATTTATTCTATCCGATGTGCTATTGAAAAACCAGAAACTCATGTTAGACAGAGCAAAACAATATGAAAAATTTGTAAATGACGAGATATTTTCTGGGTTCGACTATCCTATGTCTTTAAAAGATATACAATTATTTGAAAAAACGAAGCAGTAAAGCAAAGTATAAATTATCCGAAAATGTCTGTAAATGTCTATAGTTTTGATGAAAAAAACTCAATATTGTTCCGTTGCAAATTTCAGAAATTTATGATGCCGAGTTAGAAATCGATTTATTGTATGTTAAAAAACAAGATGACAAATCTCATTATGTTTTGATAACAGATTTAAACAAACTTGTATTTTCTCAGTTATCTAAGTGTAAAAATAAAAAAATTCTCTTTGTAGAAGATGTTATAAGCCATTTCTACAAATCTGGAGATTTAACAGACCATTTAGGAAAATTTGTAAAAATCACGAAGTTTGTAAGCCAATTATGCCGTTTCCAGGTCAAACAACAACATTTATTAATTATCAAAAGAAATTTTCTCATCCTTACGTTATTTATATGGATTTTGAAAGCATATTAGAGAAGATTCCCACATGCAAAAAACAATCCGCAAAAATCGATCACAACCAAGATTCAGAAGCACATTCCATATGGTTTTTACTCTATACTTAGTGTCTAATGTGACCAATCGTATGTACAAGCCGATATGTTATCGAGCAAAAAATGAAGAAGATTTGCCAAATGTTCCTGCAAAATTGTTTGAAGAACTTAATAAATTAATCGAAATACATAGCTAAAAAGTATAATTCTAAGAATAAAATACCTATGAAATTAACTGAAGAAGAAGAAATTTCGTATCAAAATTCCAGTCTTTGTCATATTTGTGAATTTGAGGGTTTTGATAATCAAAACAAGAAAAAAAAGTACGAGATCATTGTCATTTAACAGGTAAATTCGAGGTGCTGCTCATTTATCTTGTAACTTGAATCTCAAATTTCTCAAAATATTCCCGTTTTCTGCCCACAATATGTCATGTTACGATACTCATTTGTACATAAAAGAGTTGGCAAAACAGTATGGTAATGTTGATTTGATCGCAAACACAGATGAGAAATATATAAATTATTCTGTAAATTCTGGATATGGATATGAGTTTGAAGATGATAAACCAAGAAAGTTCATCAAGTTTTCTTTCGTAGATACGTTTCAGATTTATGGCATCGTCTATAGAAAAGTTAGCTAAAAACCTCAAAAAAGATGATTTCAAACATACAAATCATTTTATACAAGATGGTCTGAACGCAATTCTAGATAGACAACCAAATGACGAAGAAGAAATCTTTAAAATTCTATCTGGAAAAGGCATATTTCCTTACGAATTTATCGACAGTATTGAAAAACTTGATTACACAGAAGAATTGAGAATTCAAGATTTCTATTCACTTTTGACAGATGAGAGCATATCTGAGAAAGATTTCAAACACTACTTAAATGTATGGAACAAATTAAAAGTAAAAAATCTAGGAAATTACTCCGATCTCTATAACATTCAAGATGTTCTATTGCTCGCTGATATCTTTGAAAATTTTAGGAATATTTGTTTGAATTGCTATAAAACTTGATCCAGCACACTATCTAACAGCTCCCAGTCTTGCATGGGATGCTATGTTAAAATTAACGAATATAGAATTACAATTAATTAGTGATTATAATATGTATTTGATGATCGAAAAAAGGTATTCGCGGAGGCATTTCTCAATGTATTAAACGATATGTGAAAGCAAATAACAAATATTAAAAGATTTTGATAAGACAAAGCCCGAAAACTATTTGTTGTACGTCGATGCAAATAACCTTTATGGGTATGGGCCTAATGCAAAATTTACCATATAACGAAATCAAGTGGATGGATCCAAAAACTTACACAACTGCAGAATGGAAAGAAAAACAATTTTGGAACTCACTGGCGACGAAGATTTATGGCTATATTTCTCGAAGTCGATCTAGAATATTCCGAAGAATTTTACATGAAAATCATAAAGATTTGCCTCTTGCTCCAGAACATTATAACAACAAACTTTGCACAACTCTACTGGATAAAACTGAATATGTTGTTCATTCGAGAAATTTGAAGTTCTATTTGGAACAAGGTATGATTTTGAAAACATGTGAATAGAGTTATTGCATTCGATCAGAAGCCTTTTATGAAAGAATACATTGATTTTAACACAAACATGAGAACCAAAGCTACAAGCGACTTTGAAAAGGACTTTTATAAGCTGATGAACAACTCAGTTTTTGGAAAATCTATGGAAAAATGTGAGAAACAGATGTGATATTAAGCTTGGAAATGGAAGAATTTTCAATGAAACAAGCTAAAGAAAACAAATTTTCAAATGCTTTAACATCTTTGACGACAACTGTATAGCGAGTCACATGTACAAAACAAAAGGTTAAATTTAACAAACCGATTTACATAGGATTTTCAGTTCTCGACCTCTCAAAATTGCTAATGTACGAGTTTTATTACAAACAAATTAAAGAGTTTGATCCAGATTTGAATCTGTGTTACATGGATACAGACAGTTTATTTTCTAGAATTGAAACGAGATCCTTTTAAAATTATTAAAGAAAATATAGATGACTTTGATACAAGTGATTATCCAAAAGATCACGAATGTTTCACTACTAAAAATAAGAAGGTAATAGGGAAATTCAAAGATGAGTTTATAATAGCGAAGTTTTAGAAGAATTTTGTGGTTTGAGGTCAAAGATGTACTCGTACAAATATCTAGACAAAAATCCAGTTAGGTGTAAAGGGAATTAAGAGAAGCGTTGTAAATAAAACAAATAAATATCGAAAACTTGAAGAGATGTTTGTTTGAAGATAAAGAAGAATTTAGGGAGATGACTGTAATAAAAAGCTATAAACATGAATTGTATACCATCACCATAAACAAAACTGGCACTCAACGCTAAAGATGATAAGAGAATTGTCCTAGAAATAAGATCGATACAGTACCTTATGGCTATAAAAATGAAGCAAAATCTGATAATATTAGACGAATTAAATAAAACTTGGAAACTTTGAAAATTGAGAAATAACCGGATGTGTTTTTACGAATATGAATTGAGAAAAGTCAAAGCTATAATTGTTTCTATATAAATGGAGTCTCAAAAGAAATGTACAATATGTCAAGAATTTAGACTTTTTGAAGAATTTTCTAAAAATAAGAATACCAAAGATGGATTATACTATTATTGTAAAGATTGTAATAAGAAATATAGAAAAGAATTATATGATAAAATGGAAAAATTAACTTTAGAAGAGAAAGAATGCACACGCTGTAAAATAGTTAAAAAAATTTCTGAATTTAACAATTGGCATTATAGTAAAGATAAAAAACAAGCATATTGTAAAGAATGTATTAAACAAATCTTTTGCTAGACCAGTTCATTGCGTATGCGGAAGAGAAATTCAACATTTCTATAGTCTTAAAAAGACATTTACAAACAAACTATCATAATTCGAATGTTTAGTAAAATTTAGAAACATTTTTCATCGTGTAATTTAGATATTCTATAAATCAGTCGAGATTCTGTCATATTTGTAGTAAAATGATTTCCGTTGTATAAAATATTCAAAGATTCTTTCATTTGGTTGTATAGATTGCTAGAATTTGGTTCGTCATCAATGAACAAAATCTCTAATTCAGGATAATTTATTTTTAGATGTTTTAATCGGTTTGGTATTTCTCGTTTCTGAGCTTCTGATAACGTAATAAGGATATTCCCACATGTGATTCTTCTTAATTAACACAAAAAACATGGTGTTTTTTCTTATCAAAATCTTTACAAACAAGGTCTGGTTTCATCAAGTCAATTTTTACACTTTGTTTTGCGATTATTTCCGTTTTGATTTCATCTTTAATTTGCAAGTGCTTAACTTTGTCCTCTAAATATTTAATCTTGTTTTCAAGTTTGTACACAACCAAATTTACGAATGCTTGGTAAAACATCTCTCGTAACCCATTGTTGAAAGCTTTTTGCTTCTATTTTATGAGATCTTAAAATTAACGAATAAAGTCCTGATTCATTAATGAAAATAGTATCTTTGTGAATATTTGCGAGGTGGCCCTCGAGGGCTTACCTTATCTTTTAGATAAAAGTATTGAGATTTGTCACCTTCATCGACATTATTTCTAATCGCTTTTTCTGTATTGTTATATTCCAATATTTCTGCAACATCTTTAGCCTTAAACCAAAATTCATTATTTTCGTCAACAATTGTTAAAATTTCTTTATTATTGAATTTTAGTTGATTATTTCTTAGATCTATGACTGACTCCATTTAGATAGAAAAAATTTAACAAGCAATTTTTATTTTGAGAGACCTGGTTCATTGATAAAAATAGTGTCTGGATGTAATTTTTGTAAGAGTCGCGATTCGATACCCTTGTCAGAATCCTATGTTTTCAAAGCTTTTTTTGTATTTTTTCTTTAACATGATCTATGATAGCTTGTCTCGTATTTTTTTAAATTCCAATATTTCCTGCAACATCTTTAGCCTTAAACCAAAATTCATTATTTTTCGTCAACAATTGTAAAGATATGTTTGCTTTTTAAATCTAAGTTGATTATTGAGTAGGTCTACAACTGACTCCATTTTAACTAGTAATTTTTATTTTGAGTATAAAGTCCAGATTCATTAACGAAAACAGTGTTATTTTGGAAGTTTGAAGGTAAGCTATTTATAGCCCCCCCTTATCTTTTAGATAAAAGTATTGGTATTTATCATCATTATCAACTCGTTTTGGAAAGTTTGAAGGTAAGAACGATTCGTTCCCCCCCTTGATTCATCATTCTTTCGACAATCTTAATATATTGTTGTTTTTACTCTCATTATTTAATAGATTTCCTTCAGAGTCTTGAATAGTCAGAACGATTTTTTGAATTCTTTTAATATTTTTTCTAATTGGAATATAATCGATTTCATTTGGTTTTTCACTGATTTTTGATCCATAAGCAACATTTGGGAAAAAAAGTGTACAAAATTTCAGATTCTTTGTGAAGATGTTCGGTATGATTTTCAAAACTAGGTTTCAACGAGATTACAATGTACTTCAATTACATCGAACGGTCTAAATTTTGGCGTTTTATTTCCTAAATATACCTGATTTGGCTCAATAGGTTTCTTGAACAAACCCTAATAAAATCTACAATAATTGCTGAAAACATTATTCTTACTGGTGATTTTATTTGAATTTTATTAGAGAGATAATTTTTTTGCATTTCAAACTTGTTTTCGTCAAAGTTTAAAGATTTAATCTGATTGTTTGAATGTTTTCAGATAATTTTAAGGGAATTTTTTATTTGATCGAAAGTATAATATCCTTTGTTTAAACCATAGTATTTTGTTATGTTCATCTCACTAAATCCTATACAATAAGGAGAACTTTCACTAATATTTATTACAAAATTATCAGAATAAAAGCCGCTTAAACCGATAAAATAATTTGATTCTTCCTCTAAGTGTATAGGATGTTCCAAGTTTAAAACTAATTTAGAGCTTTCTGAAGTCAACTTGAACAGCTTCATTTTCGCAAGCGTTGCTTCAAGATGAAAATCTTCTATTTAAATGGAGAAATTTTTAAAGCAAAAAGATCAGATTAAAACTTCAACGTTTGAAGAAAATAAGAAAGATCAACCAATCAGATTGTTAATTGTTGGTTCAAGTGGATGTGGAAAAACAACTTTATTATTGAATTTTATCTACAATAGGTTTGATTCCTTATTCCAATTTGTATGTTTTTAGTAAAATCTTTAGAACAAGACGCCTATAAAAAATTACAAGAAAGATTTGAAAATATTGAGAAGAACTTAAGTAAGAAAATATCATATTTTTATAATGCTTCCGAGGACATAGTTCCGTTAAGCGAATGTAAACCGAATTCTTTAATCGTTTTTGATGATTGTATTTTGGAAAATCAAGACGTTATCAAGGAATATTTCGTAATGTCTCGTCACAAAAAATATCTCTTGTATCTATCTTTCCCAATGCTTTTCAAAGGTTTGATAAACAAGTTATAAGAAATAACCTGAATATGTTGTGTATTTTTAAGCAAGACGATCACTATTCGAGAAAGATTTACAACAATTATGTGGGATCTGATATGAGTTTTAACCACTTTAATGAATTATGTGATAAAATTTGGAAGGAAGACTATGGATTTTTTTAACTATTAATCTAACTTTGAAGCCTAAAAATGGTAAATATTTGAATAAATTTTCCAATATAAACGTGTGATAATCTAGTTGTTTTCATGTTTTTACGTTCACGTTTACTTTCGTGTTCTCGTTTTTACGTTCCACGTTCACGTTCATGTTTCACGTTCATGTTTCACGTTCATGTTTCACGTTCGTGTTTACGTTTCACGTTCGTGTTCACGTTTCACGTTTCCACGTTCACGTTTTACGTTCACGTTCCACGTTCACGTTCATGTTTCACACGTTCATGTTTCACGTTCACGTTTTACGTTCACGTTCCACGTTCACGTTCATGTTTCACGTTCATGTTTCACGTTCATGTTTCGTGTTCTCGTTTCGTGTTCACGTTTCCACGTTTCCACGTTCACGTTTTTACGTTCCGTGTTCTCGTTTTCACGTTTCGTGTTCACGTTTCCACGTTCCACGTTCACGTTTCCACGTTCCACGTTCACGTTTTACGTTCCGTGTTCACGTTTTCCACGTTCCACGTTTACGTTTCAAAATTTTCCTATATAAATGGCGAACGTAACTTCTGAAGAAGCGAAAAAACTTGATCAAATAGAAAAGAAATTAATCAAAAAGAATTTAAAGAACAGATTCGAATTGATGAAGAAGAACAAGAATTTATTCAAAAATTAATCAACCTGTAACATCTGCAATAAAAAATGTTGAGGGCAAAATTGAAAATGTTTTAAGCGATAATCAAAATTTGATGAATTTGGTTCCAGTTGTACGACAATTTGCCGATATTTCGATACCAGAATCTGAGTTTGAATTGCCAAAATTACCATCTTCAACACCATTTAGACCTCGAATCATTGAAGACTCTACCATAGTTGAACCAATAAGTCCTGGAACAACGGATATAATAATTGGTGAAATTGGTAAAAAATTTCTTCCTAGAGCAAAGGATGATAAATTTGGTTTGTATTGGGACAGAAAAAAGAAAAGTTTTATGATTGGAAATTTGCCCGTGAATTTTGAGCATAATGATATCATTATTAATGAAAAAACATATGAAGGAACTCAAGGTTTATGGAGATTATTAACAGGCACTGATGTTCCAAAAGACGGTTTATATTCTGAAGAAGACTTAAAAAAGTATACTGAAATTTTATGGAAATCTGATTCAATTTACAAAAATAATGATCCATCAACTAAGAAACCAAAGTCAAGTAAAGGTAAAAAATATCTCAATTTGAATTAAACCAATTTGGGAAAAAACGAATCGAAGGATCAGGTGTGAGAAAATACAGTGATAATAAGATTGAGTACAGATATATCGACGATTTGACAAAACTCGATGGAATTATTAATTATATTTATGCTCAAGAGAAGGCTGGAAACAACAATTTTTTGAACGAAAAGAAAGCGATTAAAGATTTTATTTCGAACAAACTTGACGAAATGATTTGAAAAAACCTGATGGAAATTAAATATTTAAAACGAGTTTTTGCCGGCAATAAGTTCATCTATGATTGAAGGTAGCGGACTTTTGAATGATTTTATCAACAATTTACCTTTTGAATTACACGTACCAACTTATCAGTATCTGGGGCCTGGCACAAAACTCGAAAAAAGAAAAAAGACTAAAAAGAGGAGATCCTGGTATAAATAAATTAGATCAAGCTGCTATGGAACACGATATTTTTTTATGCAAAACATAGAGACACAAATTCCAGACATATCGCAGATAAAGTTTTGCAAGATAAGGCAATGGATAGATTTTTATCAAAAGATGCTAGTTTAGGTGAAAGATTTGTTGCGCTTCCAACAGCTGGAGCAATGTTTTTGAAGAGAAAAACTAGGAATGGGAATCGAAGAGAAACTTGAAATTTTAACTATATAAATGGAGGTGATTGTAAATTTCAGCAAAAATCAGAAAGAAAAAATAAAATCCGCTGTTTTAAGAAGAAAATACCCGTTAGTATTCAATTTAAAATAGATCAACTAAAAAATGGCGAAGATAAGATATTTTTAACAAATAGACAATACAATAAACTCGAAAAAAAACATAAGAAAAACAATAAAGGAACCAGAATAGAATTTTCTTATAATCAGTTGAAAGAACTCAAAAAATGGTGGACTTTTGAAAGATTTATTAGATTTTGGAGAAGAAAATATTCCAGTTGTTAAAAATGTTGTTCCTTATGTTCGTAAAGCTGCTCCAATCGTTAAAAAGGATGTGATTCCTATTGTTCGAAACATTTTTAAATTGGTTAGATAAAGAGTTGGAAGATGTTACAGGATCTGGATTAGATGAAAAAAAACTTTTGAATTACGTGAAATCAAACATCGGAAAAAAGATTTGAACCCTTAACATTCGGAGAGAATTGGAAGAAATCTGCAAAAACATTAAACATTTTTAGAGGAATCTTCATGAGAGATACATTACCTGAAAAAGTTAAGAAATTTGAATGTGGAATTGTGAATTTAGACTCGATTATGGGAAGTGGAACACATTGGATTTGTTATTATTAAAAAAATGATAAGAATGCATGTTATTTTGATTCGTATGGAAGAATTGAGGGACAAACACACCTATAGAATTGATTAAAATATTTGAAAAAATCAAGCGTCTACTACAATGACTCTCAGATTCAAGACTATAAAGATCCCCCAATTTGTGGTCATTTATGTGTTTTTGTTTTTGAATGATCTGAGTACTGGTAAAAGATTTTAAAGAAGTTTTGTTAACAAATTATTGCTTTAATAAATATGGATTCACAAAATATTTTTGACGTATTTGGAACACAAATTATTCAAAATGTAGATAATAGTTTGAATTTTGATAGTTTGAGAAAATGAGTTTGATAACAAGTTAGAAAATTTATTACAAAACCTTCCAGATTCAGATATGTTTGCTGTCGAGATTGAAGATTTTAAAGCAGAATATGATAACAAACTTGCAAATTTCATGAGTTCAAATGAAGTTGCTGATAAAAATAAAAACATTGGAAAAAGAATTTGAAGATGGTGCAAAAAAAAAATATTTACCAATTTAATGTCTCATATCGAAAAAGCTGATAAAATTACTGAAGCGATCAAAGTTGAAAAGAATTATGTTTAGTTTGGCTAATAAGAAAAAGAATTGTCGGTGTTCGACCTGGTATTGACAAACATGATGTTGTTGTTAAAGAACAAATTTTAAAACCTCTAAAATTATCAGAAAACATCGATATTGTTGATTTTACATGATCCGAATGTTAAAAAGTGCCTTAGATTTTAAAGGAAAAAGAATTAGCAGTGTTAGTAAAGGAATTAATCCATTTGATGTTGTTGTAATGATTCAATTAGAAGATCCTATTAAAATGTTTAATGAACTAAAAACAAAATTATGAGAATCATAAACAGCATGTTAAAGATTTTACAACAGAAGTCTATGACAAGTTAGAAGCCAGAAATAGAAGATCAGTAGACGATGTTGGTGAAATTAATGAAAAACTTACTAATTTTAAAGAGTCTTTTGATAAGTTTAGTTTAGATGCTACAAAAACTTTTGAGAATATTGGTCATAAATTTGTTGAATACAATGATTCTTATGCTGTCAAATTTCAAAAATTAGAAGAAAAACTTAATAATTATGGAGGAAGATCTTACTGAAATAGGTATTCGCGTAGGGTTTTATGCACGATAAATTTTCCCTAAATAAATGGCGCTAATATTGTGTGTGAGATGTAAAGAGAAAAACTGCCACAAACGATATAAAATACTATGCAAACATCAATGGAGTTAAGAGAATTTCTGGAAAATGTGCTGAATGTAACGCTAAAAAGAGCCAATTTATAAAACTGTTGAATTTTTTCTTAAAATAAATAGAAATTTTTTCTTAATAAATAGAGATGGCGGACATTACAGTGCTTTCGATCTTTTTATAATGCAACACGAAAGAGATTTGAAAAAAGAACATTGGGATGATATTTCTCAAAAATATGAAATTATCCGAAGAAATGATGAGATTATACGTAAACAAATTGAATGTGGTATAACATTGCAAAATATCAAAATCTGTCCCCAGAGTTCATTCAAGAAAATATACATTATCAAATTAAAAGATCATATGTCTGTTCTTTGCCTCTATCAACACTTGAGTATAAAGTTTTTGGATGAAAATAAAGATACAGTTGATTGGAACAATATTATAGATAGCGGTTACTATCCTGTGCAGATTTTAATTGAAATATGTGACCGAGATCGCAAATTATTTAAGGAGAGAATCCCGAATGACGAAGTAGAATATTAAAAATGACTCTAATCTTTTTAATTATTTTACTAAAAAATTTATATCTTTTCTTATAAAAACGTACATTAGATCGATGAAAAAAATGATACACGAATGTTTAAAAATTTCTAATATTTTCTCTTATTAAATGGTGGAAAACTACAGAAAGTATGCTAGTGATATTGAAAGGGCGGAGGTTTAAAAATTTCTATCCAATTAGTAAAACAACATTTGAATGAACCGAATAAAAGAACTGTAGTTTAATATTGATTTTGGATAGACTTATTTGCTCTTACTTCCAGTTTTATATTTCTGGAACTTTTATACAAAACAAGATGGTCAAGCATATCTTGGAACTGATAATGTTAGATTAATCGATAATTTTATACCGTTTTTATTTTCTAAGAATTGAAGTAAGAAAAACACAATAAATTGATAGAAGAAGTCGAAAACTGTGGTCAATTAAGCACAATTAAAGGAACAATTTGTTATTCCAAAAGTGATGTATTTTTCAAACAGTTTTGAATCAACTTTTAAATTTGGACAATTTGAAGCGGTCGGTGATTTAGCACATTTCGGCTCTTAGGATTTTTTGAAAATGTTACTATTCCGATCTATAAAAGGGGATTTTATCCAAGTTTTATAAGAGCAGTAGACGATGATGTGATTCTGAAGGACTGCAACTGGAAATGTTATGCCTGCCTGTGATGGCAAAAATTACACATTAATTAACGAGTTTCATTAGAGTTCCGAAAATGATTGATTACAAAACCACGAGTAAAATTCAGTTGATTGATGAAATTTATAAAATCTCAAAACATCACGTTTAATTTTCTAGATTGGCAATGTATTGAACAAAAAGGTATTTCCGAACAACTTATTCGTTCGATATCACAAATATTTATAGAAATATCTTCAATCCAAGTTCGTTATCATTGGTTTTCAAAACAGATAGACAGAATAATCAAGAAAAAAAAATCCTTCAAGTTTGATAGTTTGGATGTAAAAAATATCAGAGTAAAATTGAACGGTTCTTATTATCCAGATGAATTACAAAATTAAACATTTCCGTGGTCTTTTCAGAATCATGTATCAGATGTATCAAGATTTTAAGAAAGTTTAACTACAAAAATATGGAAATGTATTACAAACCAAGAATTTATATAGCAAATCGACCATTTATGTCATTGATACAACAAGAGTTTTGACAAATATTTCTGTTCAAAAGAACGATATAATTATCAATATGGATTTTCAAAATGCTGTTACAAACGCGATTTGTTATAGTGGTTTCTGAGAAATTATTAGGATGTAAAAAAAATATCAGAGTTAAATGTTCATATTGTTCTCTATTATATTCTTAAAACTTTACAAAATATACTCTTTCGCTGATGATGAAAATCTTTAAGATTTCTTCCGTAATAATCTTTGTGATTCATAAACAAAAATTATCCTAAATAGCATTGTTACAATAGAATGACATAATATTTCTTTATCTCGTAAGAAATATAAACATATAAAAATGCTGAAAAATTTATTCTTTTTGTATCTCGGTGAGAAATTTTTGCTATGATCTTGATTAAAAAAATATTGAGAAATAGTAGTTAATGATGTAGAGTTTCTTTATTCTTGTGTTATAAATAGAGGAGAAATTATTTTGATAAAAGATTAGAAATTGTATTGTAATTAATTTTGTAAATTAAGCCAAAATTCCTAAATATTTCAATAGAATAACATTATTTGTTATCGGAAATTGAAAAGAACAAAACATTTTGAAAATTTATATATACAGACTAGAAATTAGAAAACAGAAATTTAAAAATTTTCTTTTCAAAGAAATTATTTTCCTTTTCAAAGAATACATTAGGTTTGTAGGTTTAAATACACACGTTTATTGTACGAAAGATTTTAACCTATAATTTCGACTATTTTAACATTGAATTTGACATTGAATTTGACTACGATTTTATGGAACCTGAAATCTTTGATGATTTTATAGTACAATTTGGAGAAAGTAAATGAAGAACCTCTTGAACTGAAAAGAATGCGGTTTTTCCTTTTCAAAGAATACATTCTCGAGGTTTGTAGGTTTAAATACACACGTTATTATGAGAGATTTTAGCATTATTTCATTATTTGGACATTGAATTTTGAATCATTTTCAGATTATTTGATGGATTTTTTCATTTAAAACAGCTTAAGAAATTAGAAGCTACTCACATGAACAGTAAAACAGCTATAGATTCGGTTTCTATTTTTTCATTTACTATGATTCGTGATTCGGTTATTTTACATTCGTGATTTTCAGATTTGTTTATGGTTCAATGGACAGTATTTTCTATTGATTTTTCTGTCTGTCCACAAAAGTGGTCTAGAACCCTTACATTCATATCTACTTATATATATATATATATATATATATATATATATATATATATATATATATATATATGTTAATATTAGTAGGATACTTAATTATCACATAAACACAGGCTTTGCTAAGTCTGTAAGTCTGCATGTAAATTTTCAAGTCCGTATTATATGTTGAAATATCATATGAGTCTACTCAGTTTGTTACTTAGCGATTTTATTATTGCCACCAATGTACGCCATATATTATGTATATAATGTCAATGTGAATATGTTCGCTAATGCTCAGCCACATCTCTGGAGTATTTTGTAATATCATCAAGCTTGGTGTTGCTTACATAGAAAAGACTTCATGCAAAGTGTTATACATACAGGTCAGATTGTTCGCGAGATAGTGGATGTGTTCCGTTTTACTGGCACATGAGGGGTTAGCTTTGAAATTTAAGTTTTGTGAAGGTTCAAAAAGGAAACGAAAATCTTCTGAAATTAATAAAGTTTAAAATAAAATAAAACTTCTTCTTGAAAATAATCACTGGATTTAAAATTAAAATAAAAACTTCTTCATGACTTTTATGTTTAAACTTGCAATATATTCGCCACTCAAAAAAAGGTACATAGTTCTCACAGCTTGTCTTTTATTCCATTTTAAACATTCAAAACTTTCACACTCTAACTCTGATCTGGCAACTCTTCAATTTAATTTATCTTCAAAATTATATTTTATTCTGTTACTAATTTCTTTACTTTACTTTAAATATCAACATTATTTGTATTATAAAAATTCCTCTGTGGTAGAGAATATTAAAGATATTCTTCAGTGTTAGTGAATTAAATTGCTGAAAGCATCCGCAGGTTCGATGACGATTAGCAAGAAACAACTCTAAACACTTGCAAAGGCTTTATATCGTTACCACTACTACAGATCAACTGAGACGGGAGGTACGGCACGTTTACCTCACCACACCATTCAATTTCGTTATCAAACTCTCCCATCTGCGATGCGCGCCTCGCTGATAGAATGCTTTTTTGTACTGTCCAGTCCTTATCATTCTTCTGGGGCCTACTCCTTCCACCAGTAATCCAGTTACCCCAGAATTACTATTTAAGACAATCGGTACAGATGGACAGGCAGAAAGTTAGAACGAAAGCCTAGAAATTTAGTTCTATTATCAGTTAGGTTATATTAACAGAATTAAAATATTAAAATTAAACCAAGTTTAGCTGGTTAAACATTAAATTCCTGCTCGTTGAGCATTAAAGAACGTACATTATTACGCTGACAGTGTTATTGTTTTGAAACACTCTACACCATTTGTAATACGGCTATTACAATATATTGTACTTTTCCGTAACGATAGTGAACACAGCATCATAAATGGCAAACTCTTCTGGGAAGTTTATTAAACTATTCGTATTATTAAATATTCGACATTCTCTTGACTTTTACTACTTTTCTGCATCCGAACCATCCCTACTTTCGTTTTGCCTCATTGGTGTACCCATTCACAATTGTCACATAGTAACAAGAGAAAATCTTGTTTGAATCGCATATAATGATTTGGAAATTGGTAACAATCACTGTTTTATTAGAATTAGAATTTTCCTTCAAGATTATTAGTAAAATTACTTAATACTGCAAAGTAATAATCAGTCATAAACTTGTCATGGGACTGTAATATAATTTTATACCGGTTGTTTCCTAAGTTTATGCATACCGAAAGAATTTTGGAAAGGAAGAGATACAGAAAAGATTAAATGGAGAAAGTTGTGCGTAATAACAAGACCAACAAATAAATGTATTTAAGTTAATTATTCGTTGATTAGTTCAGTTATTTGCTGCGCACAAAAAAACTGCTTTTGGGCAAGACTTTCTTACTGTCATAGGGTTTTTGTACTTATAACCAAATGTAAAATTTGCATGGGATTTTCCTTCTAGTTTTTAAATAATTATATAATAATGCAAAAGTTTTCAAGACTAAAATAATTAGGTTAAGGGAACGAGAAAATCTTTTTATTGCACGATTTTGTTTACTTAATCAAAATAAATGAAATATTTTAATTATTTCGACATTGTTTTTGGAATAAATTTGATAAAAATATTAAAAGAAAAAAATATTTTTAATAGTTTTTACAAATTATAATGTCTAGAAAAAAAATTATAAAAAATGATTAGTAGCAACAAGATTAAACTTAATCATACTAGTTTATCTAAACACTGTATAAAGGTTTACGTATTAAAACACCAACACCGAATTAAAAATTATAAATAAAATAAATATAAATATGAAAAGCACTTTTATGTACAATAATGTCGTTTTTTGTAAGTTCGGCATCGATTTATGAAGAAATAAAAAGTAAAGTCCCTGCTTTTCATCTGAAAATCAACTGACTTCATTTCATGTTATCTTTATATAAAGTATGAAAGCAGAGCGTTTGAAAAGAAAAATAAAGAGATAAAATAGAAACAGTTAATAAAAAGTAACTAACAGTTATTTATTTTCGGAAAATGTGTATCTTCTTCAGTCTAAAGGCTAAGTAAGATATTGTTTTAATGAAGTTACTGTTACTGTAGTTCTTTAACTCAACATTTTGCTAAAACTTTTCGGGTCTGAAACGTATATTATAATTGTGTAATAAGAGTAAAATAATGTGAAAACTTACATGTTAAACTGAATAAACACATGCTATTCTTTTAAAAATATGAATGACTAAATATAATACATTTATAATATTTAGAATTAATCTGCTACAAGCATACATCTAAGATATTAACGTGGATAAAATGTTATTTAAGGAAACAAAACAAACCCTCAACCTCATATTTATTAATTTTTAAAATTAATTAAAACTATTACCGAGTTTTTTTAGCATTTAAAGCTTTTTTCTATATTTGTATTTATAAATGTAATCTATAGTACTAGATGCGGTAGCCTAGTATGTACATTTATAGGAAAATATGTTTTAATTAATTACAATTAAAAGTTTTAAAAAATAACTAAGCATAGCTAGAGAACTTGTAATTAACAATATACATATATATTAAATAATACATAAGAGTAATTTAAATTTAGATCCTCATTAACATAAAATACTACAAATTGGTTGCTCCACAGTGGTTATAGATCATCGTGCATATAGAAGAAACATCGAAGTGCCCTCAATTGTTACATGATGGTACAATGGAAATGCCAGTTTATCTGCATTACAGTAAAAAACCACTCTATAGCTATGTTAAGTGTAAAAACGCGGTTGCTCCACTATGCGTAGAGATCGTGTATAAAACATCGCAGAGCACTCAATCGTGTACCTGATGAGACTATTCAATTACCTCTTCACAGATTAAATACCATTTTGTAATCTAGGTTATTCTGATGTTGAAACGATGTAAGTTTTTCATTATGTGCTTTCTCGTCGTCAACCTTGATTATCTATTCAAACGTACATGACTCCAGATTACTAGAGTCAAGTGTGTCACATCATCAGGTTCCAGACGCTGTACTAAAAGGAAGGTGAACTGGAGTTAAACGCAACAATCACGTACAGCTTCCGTTAATTAAATCAAGGGGAAGAAAATAATATTAATTTATTTATTATTGTTTTTACCTCTGCCAAGGTAATTAAATATCATATGCGCACTAGGGATAATAGAACACATAATCATTATAACTGAAGCACGTGTAGGTCCAACACACAGCGTGTCTTTGTCGTGTCAGGCCAAAAAGTAGGTCTTGTAAGAGGGTATTTTTCACTCAGGACGTATCAAGTTGGACCAGAACTATCAAGGGTTTGCACGTCGGTCTGTATCTTACTTCCAGAACACCTGATTAACTATCGATTAGCTGATTACGAAGCGCCCGCAGAACTCTAAAGGTTGGGAAGATATGCAACTCTCATTAAGGTATCCAAATATGAAAGGAGCTCCTATTTCACGAGATATTTATGACAATGTGCAATTTTAATCAGTATCTAATACCGTAGTAAAACGTTGTGGATAATCGTAATTTAATCGATAAGATCATCAAATGAATTTGATTATGGACTTTTGAAAAAAACTATTTTAATTTTTCACCCTAATTTTTGAAGTTCGGATTAGTACATTTGCAATTTTACACTTTTAGTCAACCATCAGATAAATGTTTTGTTTATGTCGCCTAGTTTTTCTTTCGAAATTTTTTTAGAAATAACAAAAATAATTTTTGTGGTAGTTTCTTCTAGCTAAAACAATTTCAAGGCGTGAAAAGTTATCATAATTGAAACTGTTAAAATATAAATATTGCACACTGTAAAAAATATTTATAGTAAGCTTTGTGCTTTATTTATTTCTTTCTTTGTTTATTCACAATTACAAGCATATATTTTCTGCTCTAGTTTCTCCTTATTTCAGGATTATGTGAGGTCTTTTAGGAATAAAAGTCCAGATCGACCTCATATATCCAAAGCTAAATGGTTGGGCTGATAATTTGGATCGTGCCTATCCTATTATTGAGCTCCTTGCTGTCTAATAGGACAACGCTGTAATAAGCCTAGTTGGTAGTAATGGTGTGGATAGAGGTGCATGTTAACTGGTAGGTAAGCCATATAGAGATTTCTAGAGGCTAGCGTCAATGTATGTCGCGGGTCTATTTAAAAAATATTTTCTTAAAAATTAATTCGATTACAATATTGACTTTCTTATTGGAATTTGTGAACTATACAAGGAACTTCTTATTGACACCCAAGTAGACAATTCCTCAGATCTAATCGAAGGTGTGGATGAAAGTTTGTATTCATATATTAGAACCTGAAATTCCGTTTATATTAACAAGTGCTAACTTTAGACTGGCCGATTGACATAGACAGTGAAACATGGTTTTTAGACTTTTCACTTAATGAAAGAGAAATATATGTGAAGTACCACAATTAAAGATATTAAATTACCAAGCGCATGCAGGTTTTGAGTACCAAACCGGTTCACTAACACCTCAGTTTCGATGATTACAGTTGTTTAATATCTTTGAAGGCGTAATATAATTGCTATTTAACCAGATATGGCACTCGCCATAGGTAAAAAACTGTTTTGGTAATTTCAAACAATTTAAAAAAACTGTTAACACATTAAACATTGGAAAAAGGAGAGATTGAATAGGTTAACTCATTGGAAATATTGTCCTATTTAGTAGATTATAATGGTTTAGTTACAGTATATAAACGTTGTATTTTTCAGAAAAATTCTAAATAATATCTTTGTATTTATTGGTATATCAATAGTATAATACATGAGGGCATAAAGAATCCACCTAAACCTAATTTTTAAAATAAGACACTCATAAAATATGAAAAGGATGTTTTATAAATCAATGATATTGAAAGTGTCAAATTTTAGTTTCACTTTTTAAATCAATATAATAAATCTTTATACATAATTCTTTGTTTAAAGTTTTTTATTGACGATGAATGATTGGAAAGTATAGTAAGATTTTGGAAATTTCCAACGTTAAATAGTATGTAAAGTATAACATTACGTTAGAGGATTGAAACCTACCTTCAAGTGTCGAAATCTCCAATACGTAACACGGGGGATGCCCTGTACCTATGCACTTCCCTTCCCGATCATCGTCACCTTTTTTTCTTTGTTTCAGATGACTTGCCACGATACCACAGGAAATTCCGAAAATGATTTCCTGGTCAGTGTTCTACCTTTTTATGTTCTGTTGTGACTTGTTGTTTGTGCTCTTAGATCCTGTGCACTTACATCGCTTGCTTTCAGATCTCCAGTCTGGACTTCATGCCATTGGTGTATCAGACTTGTCTCTTAAAAATATCCTTGAATATCAGTCTATTGCCAAAACCTTTAGTTTATAAATTTATTTATATATTACGGTATTTGACACCTGTAGAAGTGGTTAGATTTCTGTCCTTGAACCGTAGTGTTGTACTTTATGTAACCTATATTGATCCACACCTATAATGTAGTAAAATAGACTTGTTTGATAAATATTGGAAACATTTTATTGTTCCGAACTTAGATATTACAGCGATCGAGGTCACATTGACATCTGGAAATAGATCAGAAAACTTCCAGTGGGATAAAATTTCCAGTGGCATACATATAAATGAGCAATATTGTCAAGGAGATAATTGGCTCAAGTTTAAACTAAACAGTGGAAAGGGAAGCGAGTAATCAATATTCAATATTCAGTGCAGATGGAATACCGCAGAGAATGGAGCCTATCAGACGAGGCTAAGTTGATAATCCGCTTAGTGAAAATCCACCCCAGAGACCAATATTATTGTAATAATGGCACAGCTGCGTGGTATAGACATGTGAGCACCAGTGTTGGAGGTCGAGTTTAATACAGCAGGTTCTTAACATTATTGTAATTTGTATAATATGTTGTAGCATATCCCTGTCTGTATGAGTTGCTATTGTCAAGTTGTAACATTGTATTAACTGATATTGTCTTTATGAACGTTTCCTTTGCAATTTACAACAATAATTCTCATATGCACTGTAATTGTCTGAGTAGATGGACGGATGTGGATGCCAAAGTGTATAAATTTTTCCGTACATGCAATATTTTGCGAAATTGTTAGGTTTTATGAACATTTTATAATTTTTATGTGAGCATTGTCTGAGGTAATAAAATAATCTTATTGCTGCTTACCATAGGTTTTGGCTTAACTCTATCCCAGGGTGTATTAATATTATTTATATAGTTGACTCAATACTGTAATTTGCTTTTTCTCTACCCGTTTTCAAAATGTGGATATTGATCTGAATAATTCACAAAATCCTTTGTTTGTAGGATCCAGGTTACAATTTATAAAATCCTGGATTTATTGGTCCTGGAAAAACCAATAACTTCTTTTTGTTTTTCTATTTATACATATATTTTGTATGCGGCGAAAATGTTTAATAGTTGCCAAATTTGAGTTTCAATATTTGTAGTTGTAGCAATTGAAATCTAAACAATGTTCATAACCGTAGTTGTATTAAATTCTTTTGGTCAATATAATTTGTTATTTTAAAATATTGCTCTTTTTTAAGGTTTGTATTGTTATGTTAATAAACTATCATATTTAGAAATATTTATTTACAATGTGGTTAAATGACAATGAATGTAAAATTTACATGCCATTTAAATTTCAAGTAATTCACTAAAATGCGAAAGACGTGTTTTCGGTCGTGATTCTTTTTGGTAATGACCAACTCAAAGTCAGTGCGTGCACAGAACATTGTATTTCCATTTAACAAACCAAGCCATCCTCGCATTAACATATAAATAAGCCGCCATTTACAATTCACTCAGCATGCTGAACACGATCGTCAGCACCGGTCACTGAAGCGGGAGCAGTGCTGAAACATAACCGGTCGTACAAGCTTTTATTTTCAATTTAATTTACGATCTCTAAAAACAAAAAACCACACGGGAAAGAATAGCTTCTCTTACAATCATAGCTAATGATTTTCTTCATTTCACCAATTTGTTGGAATGATCTAAATTAACGATGGAAATATCCTAATTAGTTTATTTATGTTATTGGCTGAGCGTTTGCGAGGTCTACCTGTATCACTCAAGTAGTTGGACAAATTAATTTCTGTCTGTCTGTCTGTCCGCACGATATTTTAAAAACGAACTGAGGATTAGACTTGAAATATCGCATAATGCTTAATTTCTACATAAGTAATATCGAGTTTTATGATAGTGTATAGCACTACATTGAATTTGGCCTCTTTGTATTTGACTTATGGTTAACCATGGTGATAGCAGGAAAATCGCCGTGTAAATAAAGTGGTTAAAAAACTGAGTAAAATTAAGTAATATTTGTACATTTGATATAGTAACACATACCCACAGCGATGCCTGATATGCGGCTAAGAGGTAACTAACTTCGAGAATATAAAAACCACTAGCTGTTTTACATGGGCACATATGTATTTCACTGTAGTATTGACTCTCTTTCAAATCGTCTGCCAATTGTGTCTTAGGCACTGAGATATATAATAGTTAATAGAAGAAACTGTCATACCGTTTATAAATTTCAAAAATAAGACTTGAATATAAAAAATTTCTGCACTAATCACATATACGATAGAACCGAAACTTAATGTGTCGCAGTTTTGAAGTAATGCATTGAAACAGATTTTCATGCGTACAGGTGAGGGATCACTTAAAACCTAACTTTATAAGTTTGGATAATAAAGGAATAAAATATTCAAACAATAAGTCCGTTGTTCTATAAAAAAAACTATACATTCTTGTGATATTTTAATTTAGTACAAACTAATACATTTTAATTGGAATTCTGTGGAACGAGGATAGTTTAAATATTTTCAATAACCTATACATTATTGAAAAATCTGCATATTCTAAATGTTTGATAATACGAACGTATTTATTTATTGTACGGTTGGTTAGAAAATTATCAAAATTCTAGATGAATAATTACTCACCTCAACATACTTGTTGATAGTGTTGTGAAACTGGATTCTGTTTAAATCCAATCATATTCAATCGCATGGGCACATAAAACAGTTCAGAGGATTTCACTATGTGTAACACGTTCTACCGCATCAGCTCCATGTCAATGTCAGTAAAGTATGGATAAGCATGACATTCTCCTTCCATTTTCGTGTTGTCTGTTTCAAAGTAGCTGAATACTCGTATTGAGAAGCAAACTGGTAAGATATTTATGTCTATTGTATATTTATCATTGGGAGTTGGTTTATTTTTGGAGTTGTGTCGTTTTTATTCAAATCTATTTGACATTGTTTGCATATTAAGTAAGTAAAGTACGTGTATATTTTATTTTTTTGTATATTATGTATTAGTATATTATAACCCATATGATTAGTTGAACCTCATATAATGTTATACTTGTTTTGATAGCGTAAAACTCGTGAGTCGAATTTCATTCATGTAATTCCAGCCATTGAAACCTACTACCAGAAGTACGTGAAGTACTACATATGTGTGTGTCAAAATATCATCACGAAAGGCATCGTGCATATCAGGAATTTTAAAAGCAAAATATTGTTCCTTTTGGGGTTGCTGTGCCATTTCAACCTCTATGGATGTTTGATATTTATGTAAATTCTTTATTATTTAAATTTAAGTCATGAGGCGGATTAACGAAAAGCTAGTAGTATAATTTTAAAATTTAAATTGAATAACAATTATTAGTGAATCCTAACAAACACCCTTTATATTATCTATCTCTTTTTGTTTGTTTGTTTAAACAAATTGCATTATCATAAAGTAGAGCTACCAGTATAAACAATTTCTGTCCCAATATCGCGCCGAGGACCTACCTTCATTGTGGTCTGTCCAGTCAGCAGGTGTGTTTAACGTAATTAGTATTCTCTTTGCTTTCTGAAATTATCTTTTCAATTGGAAAATTGCCAATTCTGATGTTAATTAGGACTAATATTTGGATAATATTAGCAATAACAAACACACATGTTACGGTCTTTAATTATGACGTCATTTTGCAGAAGATCTGCAACAGTATTATTTTATTCTTTATTCTTTTCAGTATTCTGTATGAATTCAAAACAGAACATGAATCTTTAGAGGTTCGTTACATCGTAGATATAGTGAATGTCCACTAGAGTAAACAAGGTGTGAACTACATGCAACAGTGAATGTCGAAAAAATGCTGTTGTTTAATTTGAAATCCTTCATGAATTATTGTGTATAAGTTGGTTAAAACCAAGTTCATAATAAAAAGGATTTTCTGATGTTTTTGGAGGGTTAGTTTGTTTACAGATGTGTAATCTTTGGAATAATGTTTCTATAAGTAAATGTTTATGATGCTCATAAAAGAGAAAATAACTGTTCTGAACTTCATCCTTGCAAATTATTTTGTTTGGAATACTTTTCAACGATATTAAAATTCAGGAAATAAATGTTCAGGAAAAATTAAGAAGCAGAACATTGTGTGATTTGATTTAAACACACATGGCCAAATTTACAGGGTATAATTGAAAGAATACCTATTAAAATCTCTTCTAGAAATTATTTTCTTTATTTAAAACTTTTTATTGGTTAATCCTTAGATTTCGTATACGAGATGGAAATAAAATATTAAAGTTTAAAACATGTTAATTTTATATATATATATATATTTATATATACTATATAAATTGTAGTTATCTATAGTTATTTCATCCCTTTATAAAACAAAGAATGTGTATTTTATGTCAACTAAAATTGCTCAAAATAATACACAATCATCTTTATTTGTGTACCATATTGTAAAATTATTGTAATTTCATATTTAATTTGTTGAAAATAAATTCATATTAATGTATGTAAAATAATTATGACAAGGCAGTACTTGCCCAATACACTAATGGGCAGGCCAAAGAGCTAAATGTTCTCGTAAAATCACTTTTATGTCATGTCTTCAAATGTAAATAAATTATTATGAGGATGACGTTACCTCATTGTTTTGTTAATTTATATGGTGTTTAAAATTATATTTATATAAGATACCTAATGTTAATATAATTTCATATATCGAGTCTTTAAAAATCAATGAGTTGTTCACTTTTTAATAACAACTAATTTAGTTATGGTTATCATAAACATTTTTAATATATCTCAAAACTGCTTTTTAAATGTTATTTTTAAATCTATGGTATACATATAAACACATCATCGCACAGAAGAACTTCCTGACCACAAGCTGGTAAAACACAAAGTAAGCACAAGCAGGAGAGAACAAGCTGCTACCCCTGGATGGGAACAGGAAGTCGCTGACATTTGCACAACGGCGACAAGACTCGTGAACACATCAGTACTTTGTACTGAGTACTTGTGTTGTGAAAGAACCAGCCGTATTATCATGTGTAATATATTTAGAGGTCTTACCTTTTTCTGTGCAAATTTTTGGTTACTTCAAATAAAAGTTTTTGCAATAAGGAGTGCCGTAAAGTCCTCAGACTTTCATTAACCCCTATATCAAAATCCTTTATTTTATCTTTTATCTGAAAGCTTTTACGCAAAACATTTATATTGGCAAGACATAGGTAGTGCATTCAATAAGTAAACCTTATTTAACTATGCAAACATTAAGCATGGAGTCTTTTACACATAATGTAATTACGGGGGGGGATGGGATAGGGTTTGGTACACAATCTAGGTGTCTTTGACAATGAAACGATGTAAAGAGTTTATTTTGAGTTTCATTAGTTGCCGACTTACTTATGTCTTGAAATGAGCATAACTTCAGATTCAAGGAGAATAGTCTGTGATAGCGTCCGATTCTAGACACTGCACTAATATAAAGCTGAACTGAAGCTCCTCTGAACTGGAGCTAAACTCAAAATTCATAATTGATTCACAATAAGTTCAACATTCACAAACCATTTCCACCTAAGTTGTGTGTAAAATAAATGTATACAAAATATAAATCGTTGTATTTATTGTGATAAATCAACATATATTATGTATTTTAAAATTGTAAACTATATTTCGTTATATTACCAGATGGGAATTCTTTAGATGCGTGATACAAAACAGTTATGGGCAGTAAAAATAAAGGGCTAAATATGTATAACATAAAGGTAACAGGATGAGGTGAGTCAATTGAAGAGTATTGAATTGATATTGAGGGAAGTACTTTCAAGTTCAACTGTTGGATACTTTCTTCAACACCGTCTGAGCTGCTACAAACTTATCGATACCCAAGTCAACTTTTTCCATCCCACCATGGATTATAAAGGTATAAAACATGACCATAACGAGCCTAAGGAGGCCCGTTAAAGATTATGGTACACATGTTTTCTCTTTTGTAAAGGTAACACTGTCTTATATAAAACATGAAAGAAACTAGGTTTCTACTTTTGTTGCTTTTTGACGATGAGGTTTTAGAAAATTATAATATTGTCTTTAGAGGGAAAATTTGATATATCATAAACGAAATCTCCAATATGTTAAACTTAAGTAACAAGTAAAGTTACATTAATTTCTTAATCAATTTTATTAGTTGTTAGCCAAATAACCTGACATATGAGCTTTATATCCCTTCAAAAAAATTATTGTCGAATAAAATTAATTACATAAGATTGTTCACACCCTATTTACACAGAATGTACGGTGGGAAGGCATTTATTTAATACAGCAAATCTGTTCTTAAGATGTTCTTTAATTACGCTTGTCATCCAAGTTTGCATGTTATGCAATGAGTAATTATTTATATATAATTGGAGCATTCTCAATTGTATTGCCGTTTATTAAATTATTTCCAAAATCACTTGCTGTTTAAAAAAATGTAAATAACGTATTTTCAGACAGTAACAAAAAAAATTAAAATTACTCTCAATGTTTACTGATTGAATAACATAGTTTGCTTATTTCATTCTAGTCAACTGGTACAAACTGATTGATTTACTGTAAAAGAGTGAGTTAAAAACTTGGTTATACATATGATTTTATCCATAACCCTTTCTTATTAATAGTTTGATTTTGAAGAAATCTACATTTTTGATTAATTCATAAGTAACAAATGAGAAAATAATATATTTGGTATAAAAACTGTTTTACCTTAAATATTAATTGCATGCCTTCAAAATATAAAGGGTGTTCGAAAGATTTGCGGAAAAGTTTTGGAATACTGATAGCGGAATTAAAATAAATACTAATATTATTATCTATTTAGTTTCGTTCAGTGTCTGTTAGTATTTTTAATTTGTTTAAATCATAACTCAAAAATAGCTCAAAAAAGAGTTTTTAATTTACATGTATGTATGTCTTAATAGGATAAACTTTCTATATAAACCTATCATGAATATTTTTAAATGCAGTCATTTTAAACATTAATTGCATAAACATTAAAACACGATGATAAAATAAAAACTGGCACAACATCTAAAGGATGGCTAAAAAACTGAAGTAACTTATGTGCAACGATTGGATAGAAATTACGGAATAAACGCGTGTTAACAAAATGATTTTTAATATCGAGTGCAGCATCACGCAAACTATTCATAGAGCCCATAAAACCAAATCTGTGAACTGTTAAGTATGAACTATGTTGCGGTATTGTGCTAGAAATACCCTTGAGTGGAAGCCTTGCAAGTTGTATCCATAATGGATGTTAGAGAACAAGCTGTTACCTACAAACTTGGACATCCCCTCCCAACCAGTAACTACTCCGTCTTCGTTATGTTTGACATGATCTAAGTTACAGGGGCGAAGTTACAAGTTGTATAAAGGGTGCATGTATAAACAAACAATTATTGATGATACCACAACAAACAGAATATTTTCGCATCTTATAATTTGATTTCAAAGTGTGTACGCCACCTTCGCTTAGGTCGCAGCAAAATTTTACCTATTTAGCTACATATGTTACTGTGTCATTTGTTATAATTTAATATAATTATTATAGTTACCAATTTTATTTAAGAATTTGTTTATTCTGATTTTTTCTCGTTGCCACCATGGTTTCCTATAAAATCGATGTTAAAATACTCACTAACTCTCCAATGGAGTAACGTACAAAATTATGAATCTCAATGTTGCCTATAAACGATCTCAAGCTTCAAGCAAAAAACTTCAAATCTATAGATGAGTTCATTTCCGATCAATCGTACGGACAGGTAAGCAGACAGAAAGAAATAAAATACCAACACCTCTAGTGATAAGCTTTACTAATGATCAGCCAATATTGATAGTTCCATCGCAGTTACTATTGTGTTAGTCCATTTTTTATTTATTGTATAAACATAACATGTTCTTTCACTCTAATAAAAATAACTTTTAGTTCATTAAGTTATTTAATATTTTATACGTTTATTAATATAACAAATATTCTGCAGCGCTTCATCTGCGTATTTACGAGCAAATAAGAGAAATAAAATGAAATCTTGACTTGTGCGTGACCAGAATTACATCTATAAAGGTTCTCTCAATTCACTGTCACAAAAATATTTTATGTAATTTTATTTCGTTGGAGCAACGCTACGTGGGTGGTGGAATATATAAAAATATAACCGGGATTTGTGGACATATTTACGGTGTTGTAATATTACAAGTGTCTTACAGTAAATACTACTCCAGTATTTAAGTAGTTTTCAGACTACTTCCAGTACTACTGGAGTGTTTAAGCCATATAACTGTTTAACAATATAACTTTTTTGAAATAAATAAAATGGATGAAGATAATTCAAAATGAAGAAAGTTTTTTTCTTACAGTATCTCTCAGACGGTAACGTGTATAAACTATAATTAAGTATTTCCAAATTGCAATCCTTATTCCAAATATTTATCTTAATCAGAACGTATCCTGTGTGTCGTTTGGTAAGATAAATAGCTTAGCAATACATAGTTGAGAAGATACACCTTCACAATTGCTATTTTACAGATCTTGTTAAGCTATAGCTAATTATATTAATCTCTCATAACAATAGGATATTTATTTTATTATATTATGTATTATTATATATATATATATATATATATATATATATATATATATATATAGTTACGGACTAATACATATAGCGCAGTTTTGCCACAACTAAATAAGTAAACACTTTGGCCTATTAAATAGTAAAGCCGAGATACTCAAGGTAAAGAGAACATTGTTGTCACTCATGACTCAAGTTCAGGAAACAAAGGCTATAATGAGCTGCAGTCGCGAGCATTCAGGTAACAACAATAAGGACTCATTCTGTACTTCACCAACAATTTCTCCCTATTGTCTGCCGGTACTGCTGGACGTGATATTCTCAACAACACAAACTTGAAAGTAGTATCCATGAATTTGAATCCGTGAACAGCCACTAAGAAGCTTTAGCTAAAACAAGTTCGGTCTAGGTATGAAGCAGTCAAAGTCAGGAGAAAACCCCAGATTAAATAAATCCAAAGACTTTTCCCTAAACTATATAAGCTCTGCAGTAATTACGGAGCGAGAGAAAAGAGACTTGAAACCTATCTTAAACTCACTATCTAGCGTTTTATTAATTTTCTTCATCCTCGGCTATGAATACATAAGATTTTTATTGAGATATTTTCTACATATTTCTTGTTCCAAAGCAATTAATTATAGAGGCAACAGCACAATATCTGACAACGACAGTTGTTGGATATTTTACTCTAGAAGCTGTAGATATCTAATATTGCTCTATAAGTTCTGCCCTGCCTAGATGCAGCCGCACATATTTCATTTCTACCAAAGTGATTTGGTTGAAATGTCTCTGATCCTCAATTGAAGTTTTCATTACAGTAAAGCATATTGTCTTTGATTGTTACATAGCTATATAATTTTAACTAGGCACATATTTGCTTTAAGATTGTTCAAAGAGGATGTAAATGATTCGATAAATCCGATAATTAGTACATATATATATATATATATATATATATATATATATATATATATATATATGTATATATGCACTTAAAAGTTAAAACTTTCGGCAGTTAACTGCAAATAATAAAGAAAAAAAGAAATTCAACACACAGGAAAACTGCTTGGACTCACGACAGGCGAAAGTAGAACACAAACACATTAAAAAAAAATCAGTTTGCGTATTTCATAGGGTATCGCGGCGTGTCATCTGAAACAACGAGACAGAATGATTAGTTCTGAACAATACAACGATGGTGAGTTTTTGAAATCCTACTATCCTTTCAAATATTCAATTGTAAATCAGAAATTTGAAACGAAAAACTTCAAAACTTTTTCCCACTTATGATTGTTGTCAAAGAGTAAATCATTTAACGAATTTATTTAACAATTTTAAACAATAAATCCATATTAAAGTACGCGACAAAAAGTGGACAATGTTTTGTGCTGATCGTCATAGACACGTTTACAACCAAGGACTATAAGAGATGAGTGATTAACAAACATGACGTCAATTGATGTTATCGTTTTTATTGAATCACATTTTATATTGTATTCTAGCTAAGCAATTTTTAACCTACATTTTGGACATCATTCATTAAAATTTTTACATAGAATGAATTTTAACTGACTGAAAACTAACATTTGGATTTATTAAGTGTCTGTTATAGTATTATCATATCAATATGGTGGTGGCATTATATGAAATTGTGTATTTCTGTAACAATGATGTTCACTCGGAATGATGTGACGTTAAACTTGATATAAAGCTTCCGTTATTGCATAACGCCCGCCGACATTATCTCTATAAATAGAATATTGGATAAACCATTACAGCGTTTAGCAAAACTGAAATTTCCTGTTGAGCACTTCACTCGTTTCTCCTTCCTGTTACATATTACGTTTATTTTTACACGGTTCATTTAGGCAACGTTGAAAATGAGGAATAACAAATACATATCACAAAAAAGACACAGTTTCTCAATCATATGTTTTCATATTTGTCTAACTAGTTTTTTTCTAATCCTTCTCATGAGTTTAAATGTTTTCAAGTCAAATTTTAGTAAATTCTTAATAGCAAGATTGGCAATAAATTTGGAAGTAAATAATACAAACAAACAAAAATATCATTTTAATACTTTTAACTGAGGAATATTAATCGAAATGAATGACTTCAGTTTATTTGCGCGCCATCCGAAATACCTACGAAAGTTCCTAATTTCAATTATCTCTATATATGAAATTCAAATCATAATTAATTCTATAACTTTCTGATATCTAAGAAAGTTATAACAAGATCAAACGTAAATATATGTAGTGTTTCAAATAGATTCTAAATAGAAACTACTATACAACTTTATTTATGTTTTTAAATGTTCTAAAAAGATTGAATTTTACACATGTGCTCTTTGTTCTTGGCAGAACTAATTATGTTTCAAAAGTATTAAGTTTGTAAGGATACTGACTCGTTTTGAAAATGCCTTGCGAAGCAACTAGTAACTGCTAATAATACATAAGTAGCTATTAAGCCTAAATAGTATGTAAAAACAGCTGATTAGTTGCACTAAAGAAATTGTTAAAGTTGAAGTGTTTATAATTATTTATAAAGCTTGTGTTCTTAGACTATAATAAAAATGAATTTAGAGTAATGTTTCTTGAATACAGTGATATAATATTGCTTCAATTAAACCTTAACTTAAATAAACTTGGTATAAAAACGCCACATAAAAAATAAGACATAAAGAATAATATTAATACCCGAATAGTAATAATATAATACGTGAATAGTTGAATTGTGTTAAAATACGGTGTCATAGCTTTTGTATGGATATAGACAGCCTTAATCCACACCGCTATAACTATTGGACAAAATTAAATTTATTTGAATTTTACTATAAAACATATTTATACTGGTTTTATCACGTAAAAAATAAAGACAAAATATAACTATATTCAGTCCAGTAAAACTGTGTAACTGTCACCAGCAGATCCAGAGTTGCAATGTCCACTTAATTAAATAAATTTTACCATTTCATAGTTTGGTGACGTTTTTCTCATATAGAACTTTATTATCAATTATAATTATAATTGTACACTAATTGTAATTAAGACCATTTATAATAGAGTATTTTTATGGAAAGAGCTTAAAATTTAAAATTAATGTTCTAAAATATTTGTATAATCTGTCAACTTCTAAAATTTTAGAAATCTAAGTATTAAATATTTTACTGATAATCACACTACTTGACACGGCTTAAAATATTCTTACATTTAAATTTTCTTTACTTTACGTTTAAACTTTCTAATGTTTGCAACGTGTGTAAATCCCGCAATAGTGCTTTTCTTCAAATTTGCGAAAATCTACTATTAATTCTGAAGCATTTGGATATTATTATGGTGAACTGTTCAGCTGAAAGCAAATTTCTAATAGACATTTATTGTATTTTTTTAAAGTATCTAATAGTGTATTAATTCCCGTAAATAAATATTTGCTAATATTCCTTCATTATTGACTATAAGTAAAGAGACATTTATAAACATGTGATTGCAAAATATTAAGATTAAGGAGTGTGGATTTAAAATTGCATGTAGCTGAATATGTATGTTACATTTAAGGACGTAATATAATGCCACGTCTTTCTCCTGTTATTTAATGGATGGATACAATGTATATAAGTGAAGTGCAACTAAATAAATATCAAAATTGCAGTATTTGTCTACAAACCAAACACTGTACGAATAACCTACAATAACTGATTAAATTTGAAGCGACTTAACCTGATTATATTTTGTTCTCAAGTATTAACAATGAGTACTGAAACAAAATTATTTGTCAATTAACGTACATTTATTATCTTATATGAATGACATATATCTAGCAGTGGCATAATGCAAGTAGAAACTTCAATTTTTATAATCGACTTTATAATGTCTGAAACGTATATTTATATCTGAAAAATCTGTTGCTGAGTCATAATTTAATAACATTTAAAGAATACATTTTTGTGTTTAAAATTCTTGTAAATTTTTAATATTACTCGTTTTCCCAATCCATAATGTAAATTAAATATTTGACTGAACTTCTTATAATTTTCAATTTATCTTTTGTACGACTCCTCCTTTATCTATTTGGCCCATATAATATATTCATAGTATAAGTTTTCTAAAGTACTCTTCTCTTCGAGCTGCAACAGATTAAGGTCACAACCTACATTTCTGTGTGGAACCTCAACAAAAGTTAATAAAAGTTTTCGTTTCCGAAATCATTTTTCTCGTTACCATGTTAACAAGGAGATCAACAATCAAATTAAAAATGATTTTCCAATGTATATTCATGTATATAAAATATATGTTCAAATAATGTCCTTTCACCTCAATAATACTAGTAATTACTTTCCTCTTATTAGTGTCGTAGCTTATTAACCACACACCGTGTCCTCAAAACCGGTTCAATTAGTGGAGATAATTGCTCTCACCATCGTCACTGTGGACTCTTTGCCAGGTTGTGCTTAATGTAATTAATATTCGCTATGCTTGTTTCAACTGTTAAACCAGAAAACAGTTTCAAAATACTTAACAAAAAATTATTAAATTTCCAACTGCTGAATTATGTTGTGTACGGTAGTCAACTACGGCTTAGAGCAGCCGCTAATACACACTAAAAGGTGCAATTAAATGTTTTTTACTATTTGGTATAATATTTCTTACACTCATTGAAATGTACAAAAAATAACCATGCAGTATGAAATATGAGCAGATTCGTGTTGTGTAATAACTAAAAGAAGCTGTAGACGTTGTCATTTAAAACAAAACACACTATACTCAATGATTTTTAAATAAACATTCTTGGCCATAATTATAATTTCAACGGTTTTACAATTTTATTCCGCTGAAAACAATTATTTATGAATTAAAATTTAAACGAACGAAATAGAGTTATTATCAACACCTGCATTTTTTACACAATCAATAAAATACAGGGAAAAGGAAACTGAACATACCAATATAATTACTAATATAAAAATTAAGGAAAACTACTGGTAACTAATAGCTATCTAACGTGATTTCACAATCGCAAGTGCATACATTTTAAAAATGTTTACATCAGTATTATTTACCCTTAATTTTGTTGAACATCAAAAGAATTAACAAAAAAATTTTTTTGTTAGTAGAGAAGTAAAAAAACTATTGCAAATTTAAATTGTCAATAAATCTCAAATATTGATTTCTATATACAGGGTGTTCCGAAATTACTTCCAATTGCTGGCTATAGGCTTAAGACACATTTCTCGACTAAGTTTGTAGTAAATCTTTTTTGTTTAAAATGATAAATACTATTAACCATAGAATTCTGTGGCACACTTTCTAAACGCCCTGTATACATATATTCACCCGGCAAGTGAGAGATCCGGGTCCGAGTCCCAGCGGAGCAAGTACTTTTTGCGATTCAATGTTTATTAAAAGTAAATTAGGCTAGTTGCCACTTATACAAATTTAATGAATGTAAATAGAAGTCATTTGACAGGTATTTGGTCTTCCGATCATATGTTATTTTGGTTATTTAAACCATATGTGAAAGAAACGGCCAAATACAAAATAATTGAATCGTAAAAAGTGTGTGTAAATATATATATATATATATATAGAATATATATATATATATTATATATATTACACACACGTATAGCCTCTATATGTACACATAATAGAGTAATAAATTAAATAATGAGCCTTTGGCGTCAACAGAAAACAATGGATAGAAATTTTTTAATGGACAATGTAAAATTAAGTATATTAATACAGGTAATTTTTTGTACCACTTAGTTTCTTATAAATTATTATAACTAATCAGTGAAGATATTTACAGAACTTGAATTTATATCAATGTATTATAACCGAGCGTATTTAGAAAAAATATTTAGATAAAGTAACCTTATTTACCACAATGAAGGTAAATTGAATCATTCAATCTGACCCAAAATGAAACAATGAAATCAAGCGGAGTATTTTTATATGTTACTATCTATTATCACTGAATTATTATTATTATTACTATTGTTACGTCTGTTGATAACTCGCAGACATTTATATCACAAATTAGTGTACTGTAAACAAAATCAATTTTTTGTAATAAAATTATATTTTTAGGCAACTGAATAAAATTGATTAGTAATAAACTGTTGTCAGTAATAAATAATAGTTCATTTATAGTCTGAGGCGCTCGATTACGTAATTATACAGGCGAAGGTTCTCATGTTGGTTACCACAGAACAGTATTGTTATAAGGGAGGTGTATAGACAAATTGATACATTTTTAGTAATTGTTACTGCTATGTTACGTGAAAAATCACTGCAAGCTGGGAATTTTGGCTTTACTATCTCTTAATAATGTAAAGTATTCTCGACTACCGCAAGATACAAATTTTCTGCACTCGTACGAAGTATAATTAGCAGTATTGCCAATTATAAAATCAGCTTGATTTTAATCGATTCAAAAGGATAACATCCTTAGTTTTTACTGTTTTTTTTTATATATTTTAAATTTTAGAATTTTTCATAGAATATTTCCGGGTAAATTTTATTGTCTACAAGCAAAATTCAATAAAGTGTTAAAGTTAAGTGTAATTTTACATCTAAAAACAATTTCGAACATAAGTATAGTACTCACTAGCTACGCACCAAGAATACAATTTATATGTAAATATTACGTTAGTACTTTCCTCGCCTTGTTCCAGAATGATATTATTGTTGTTACGGCTGTCTCCATTGCAATCCACTGCAATAACGATGTGAGTGTTTTGTACTACTATTTCCTGGTGCGAATTCTCCATTTCCGCTTTCATTTCGTCGTTTTGTGTTAATACAATAATATCCTTTGAAAGCCATTTATATTATTATAAATATTAATTTCCGGTCGTCCAGAAGCCTATATAGATTCCTGTTAATATCTGAAGAATATATTTATATAGCTTTACTGTTATTTATTTAATTGGAGGACATGTTATTCTTTTACAAATGTACAAGTATTATATCAAGCTACATCAATTCAAAAGTATTATTCAAGTTTAAATATAAAACATTAACCACTTTTATCATCAAATTCTAATACATCTAATATAAATAATCTATATTGTATAGAACTTTATATTCACTTATCTACAATTTATTAGGAACCACTTGCATTACACATAAAAATCTTATTTTATTATAAAAAGAAGTTTGTAAAAATAGTACATTATCTATTTAAAAAAATAATTAGTGTATTTTCATTCCACAATTGTTGTAACTTTCAGACGGCAAAAAGTCTATTTCTATATCTTGAAAATGTATTGATATTTGTGTAGCACCATTGTTATTTTATAGTCTTTTATTCGTTTGAAATTAATAATTATACCTTCATTCTAATTATAATCAATGATGACCTATTTTATTAATCGTTATAAATAACAAATTACATTAATACGAGGTAGGAGGAGGCCGCGCCTTTTGTCCCGGAAAAAGTTTTGCTAAAATTACACCGAAAACTGGTCCTATAATTAATTGTATTAGGGTACCAGATTGTTATAAACATGTTACAAATTCATATGAGTTTACTCAGTTTTGTTTAAAAATTATTAATCTGCGATTAACTTGTTGTCATAATGGTTACTTATAAAACCAATTTATAAACTTATTACTAAGATAAATTCCATGGAGTGACATGCAACATCATGGAGTCAGTTTTGATTATTTAGTAATAAAGATTCTTGCAAAATTTAATATCGTCGTTATTTAGTTCTCCAAAAATCATGAAGAGAGAAAGACACATACTTTAGATCCTCGTTTGATATGGTTTGCCAACTCTCAGTGAATAATTAATTATAATTTATAATACTTATATTTACTTATCTACAATTGATTTTGGGCTATAAAAATTATTCCGAAACATAGTAATTTTGTAGATTTTAAACACATGAACAGTATATACATTAAGCTCTAATAAAAATCCACTTTTTTTCTTCAACTGTTGTATGAATAAGTAAAAGCCTGGCATCTTGTCTGCGTTTTTAATTTATCTTTTTAAGAGAAAAAGATACATTTTATTTCTGTTATGAGAAGTATATATATATATATATATATACGAGTACACGTATACGAGTATATAAACCTTACGCTTGACTTATCACTACTTCTCCAATTTCAGGAGTTCCTGGATTGTATAGAAATTTGCTGTGTAATATATCGTATTACACAAATAATTTATACGCTATAGAAAAATAGTGCTATTGTTTTCCAAAATAACTTCGAAAGGAGTCCTATTGGCGATGGATAATTTAAAAATATAACAGATTTAGACATTTTTCTTTGCTATGTGTTACATATTGTAGAGGGGTTTCCAAAAAACAAGCACAAAGCTATTAAACTAACAAAGTTTTTTACCTAGCCAACCAACTTTTAAATGTTTAACTTTTATTGTGGAGAACATCTGGACATTAACAGAGGATATTAAATTCCCTTGGTATACCAGAAACGCAAAGTAATGGTATGACTTTTGCTCCACACACTTGTAATTATTGAGTTTAGATCCAGTTCACCTTCCTCTCAGTGTGTCGTCTGGAGTCTGATGCAGTCACAGACTCTATTCCTCCATTATATTTATATTTAAAACATGTTCAGACCTCTTATCATGGTGAAAAACTGTTACTTTATATTTGGTTACTTTTAGACTCTTCCACCACTACATGACATCATTAATATAAAGTTTAAATAAATAAAGCTGATGACAAGTGTTAGAACCAATCAACTGAATTTGAGATAACCATGAGTTACTTAAGGAAGAAGAAGCAATGAGGTTGGCTTCCACTCTGCTCAAAGTTGTGGTTATGGTACCTACAAACTACTTTCATGACTGGAATATGAATTAGACCAGTTACGCATATTTCAAGTTCAACTGTATCAATCAAATTTGTTTTTAAACTATTTTGGAATAAATTTAGAGAAATAGCAGTAAATAAATTTCATATGCTCGTATCTAAATACGGTTTCTATACCAGTTGAGGGAGGAATTACATGCAGTATGTATATAGGGAGAACGGTTTGGTTCTGACATACAGGTGGTCCGCCTCAAGCCGTATATCTTGTGAGATTATTCCAAAATAATAATTCGTCCGTCCACTTACTCCAAGTCCTACGGACCCACACACTCTTCTTCCTTAACGCGGCGCCAGTAACCACCTAGGCCAGGGTGTTTTCCAAACTAGTGAATAGAGGCCTTATCTCCGCTGTTTTTATGAAGACCACCAATCACAATGAAGAATTTATTGAATAATGCAGTTGAATGATCGTGAATAGGTAGCATAAATGATATAAGGTGAGTATTTTTATGTTTCCATCAATACTAAATTTAATTTCAAATCTTAAACCCAGAGAGTTATGTAAAGTACTTTAAAAGTCAAGTAAATTAAGATTATTAAAAAATACATAACTTAAATTAATTTCAAGATCAATATATAATTATGGTAAGCTTTGATCATATATTAAGAAACAAAGCAGATGTCCTGTACAATTATTTTTTATTCTCTGGAGTATGCTACATACATAAAATCCATTAGTGGTAGCAGTAATTAAATAAATTACGAAAACCACGCCGGTGTACAGCGAAATGTATCGTTATATTTTGTTCGACATATTAAAGGCAGCTTTAGTATGCAATTGCATTTTACGGCTACGCTCGTTCTAGTCTATAAAGAAGCACTTGGTATTTCCTAACCTCCAAACACATTTGAAAAACAATATGTATTTTTCTTCCAAAAGTTTTTAGTTGTAAATCAAAAGATTTTATAAGTGTAATTCTTTTTAGTTAAGGATAAGTTAAATATGATTTGTTATCCATATTAAAATTTTGTCAATATCACATTTACATTGTGAAATTTTTAACTTTACATGGGGAATATCTATACAATATTCTAGTTCATTAGGAATAAAGTTTAATATTGTATAGTATAATTTACTGAGGTTATTTTTATATAAATCAAACAGTAATAGTCCAAATATACTTTTTGTGGTATGCTCCAAAGTTGATTTTGAATACGTAGTATATTGTGGTAACAATAGTGTGCCATAAACCCAGCAGACATAGAGAGGCTCATATAAAGGCTGGAAAGTTAGAGTTGGGAATTGGGTTGGAACACACTGGAGTTTTCACGGGTCAAAGGAGTTGTAGTAGTCTGGATCATGGTCTGCTGTTGCTTTGTTACTAACAACAATTAATTTTAGAGTTGTAATGTTAAAACCTTATTAGATGAATCCTTCCGTTTCAATACCAATTTATTAAACTAGGGCGTAACCACAGTTTAATGTGTTTGTATATTGTCCTAGTCACCGGGATTGGACAAACTCACTTCGTCCTTTGTATTACATTGCTAATTATTTTACTTCTTAAGTAGACTGAAGGTCTAGTAGTAAATTTGTACACAAATGAAAATTTTGGGACAAGGTGAGCCAAACCAAAGACATCATACTACTGAAACATGTTTTTACCATTTAGTGAATATATTTTTAATATGTGTAGTTTCAAGTTTTAAATGTTTTTTGGAAACTTTATTATAATAATAACAAAGTAAGAGGGTAGATTGTAGTTCTCAGAACGCGGTGTTATACGTTTTGTAACATATAACGACAGCATATTTCTAGAAGTTTAAGACTTCCAACAGGGGCTGTCTGGTACTCTTGTGTGGTTGGTGAAATATTTCCAACCATTCCTTGATCACGAGCATTAGAGATAAGTCCATCCGTGCAATTTACCTTATCTCATTGCACCGCTTGAGCTTCTACGTCTCTTGTTAATGAGACAACGTTAGGAATAAAATAACTGCATTTTATTATCTACATGGCCCCCGAAATCTAACGTAGTTTTATAACTAAAACACTTAAAATATATTGCAAATACGTTTTTCTACATTTTTTATATATTATTTAAAATCTTTTCGAAAAACCAAGTTTTATGAAATCATAATTTAAAACGTAAGTTAAAGGCTAGAAGCCTTTAAAATGTGATTTAATGTTTGATAAAATACGGTCATATGGTTATATTTGAAATTTTACTAATTTTTTCTTTTTGTAGACACAAGGAACATTATTGATATGCACGTGTGTGAGCAGGTGTGCTCAATCGAATATAAAACTTTTTGATTTAATCAATCTAAAATAAACATTTAATGTTTAAAAACATGTTTTTATATGATACCGCAAAATTAAACTCTCTGCAAAAGCAAACTAAATTTTTTATTTAAACTACCTCACAGGGTGTTGCGTAAGAGGCTTAACTTCGGTTACAGGAAAAACTTCACATCTACATAAACATGTGTTCATATATCACACGTTAAAATTTCATATGATTGTATTCAGATATACTGCAATAAAGTTTTAATTACTCATCAAAATCTACAGCTCAGCCAGATCCATGGAGTGACACGCGATGTGTCTTATACAGAAATGAGCAAGTACAGAGACTCGTTCGTTCTCAATTTATCGCCTGGACAGTCAGTCAGATACAAGATCTACAGAGACAAGCAGACAGACAGTCAGATCCCTTAGTAATACATAAGCAAATTAATCATAATTCCAAACCTAAAATCCGTATCACAATTCATTTTTTAAATATCCAGCAGGAGGCAGACACACAAGCAAATAGACAAGCAGACAGACAGTCAGAATCCTTAGTAATACATAAGCAAAATATTCATAATTCCAAATTTATATCTTTATATTCACTATCGAGATACCACTCTGAGTTATAGACTCTTATGGAGTTTTTCGACATTACACGGAGGGACGTGCACCATCATCGGAATTAATCTTGTTTACAAATAAATAAACAACAATTGCGTATCAAAGAATTATAGATTGGAGAGTCTAAGCAATTCACCAAATACCACGTTTTACAATATCACATGATAGTACAGTATGATTTTACACAATTTTTTATGGTATGATTCATCATTGTCATCATGGTTACCATTAAGACCAATGTAAAAATGATCGCTCACGCTCAGCCAAACATCACGAAGGGAAATGGTATATCATCGACTCGATGTTTCTCATATAAGTTACATGCCAGAAATAAAACGTTTCCAGCACTTTTAGTAATATACTTTGCTAACGAGCAGCCAATACATTGGTACAGGTCTCTTTGGTTGTGACAGACTACGCAGTTTACGTTTCTTGAAGCAACAGTGGAAAATAAATACATCCGTTTAACTGTTTTAAGATTCCAAATGGAAATTTAATAATCATTTACTAAATTTGTTTACTTATATTCACATATTATGATTTTAAAAGTTCAGTTATGTGCAAATTCTTATTAGGTATGTATGTAATGAGAATCCCAAGTTCATTGACAGTCCAACAAGATGAAAATATGCGAGAAGTAAGTAACTTTTATTAACCCTCGTAATTCTACCAAGATCTCTGGTATCAGAACTTTTGACCCAGTTTACACAACGGCAACCACAACACAGTGGCTGTATCCTATACAGGAAATAAAGAATACTAGCGTATTGTCTGTTTAGTGGAAAGTAGAACAACGTATAACAAAGTAAACTTGACTTAACCCATTTTCTTTACACCGTAAATCGACTTGCAACCGATTTATTCCTCAGTTCCTTTTTTCTGCATGTTCAAAATGTCAAGACTAGCATTATACCATGAAAAGAAATATACGTTGCTTTTTCTGGATCTCTCTAGTTTACGAAACTACAGTTTTCTTTTCGTCTCCCAAGGTTTTTTTCTTATAAAATAACTCTAAATCATTCTTCACTAAACACTTTGTTAAGTGCTAGACTGACAAAAAGGACAGAGCAAAATATTTGTTTTTCCATCGTTTATGAAAATATTTTATAAAATAATATCTATTAGTTCTAATATCACTTATACGGTTAAAATAACGAGAATTTAACTATCCTTTTTTGGTAGTTTGTTTTTGAAAAAGATGGGATTGTGAAGGAAATAGGATTTTTTCAGACATTTCCACTCGTTCAGTTATACAAAAAAACAGTAACACCTGGTTCGAGATCTGCAATCTGAGCACTTCCTCATGTAAGTCTGATAAATAACTACAAACTAGGTTAAAATTAAAAAAAATAAATCATTTAGAGTGTTGTGACACACGTAAGTCAGTAATCACAACCACCATATTCTTGTCAAATCCAGTAACTAAAAACATGCACCTAATAAAAGCAAAACACAAACCTAAGTATTAAAATAGAATTAAAGAATACTGATCAGAATAGTTCTGAACTCGCTGACCAACAACCTAAGACCACAGTCTAATACATACAGTAGCACAGCTTGTTAGTAACAGTTACTTGTTAGTAACATCTGTGGTTCGGGACAGCGACGCTAGCGCTACAAGCGGCATGCTCGCTAGCTCTGAGCTCAAGCTCTGAAATGGTGGTGGTTGTTATTCCTGATTTATGTGTCACACCGCACTGGTATAATTTGTTTATTTCAACTTAATACTTATTTGTTAGGTTAGTTATTCACCGGAAGACATCAAATGGCAGATTTCGATACGTAGTGATACTGATTTATGTTATCGCTGAGCGATGGAAAATATCCGGAAAATAACCTGTTACCTATGGTATACAGACAATTTTATCTTCGTGGTAGAGTATTTTTGCCTGTTAACAGAGCTTGACAACTATACAATGTAAAACGATATGGAACTACACCTTGTTAAGACTACTGTATAAAAATAAACTACAATGTTTGTAAGTGTAATAAATCTGCCAAAATGATTTCAATTATAGTTTATTACATTATATTTATTGAAATACTTTAATGTACTTCAGTAAAGATATAACTCACTTCGATTATGTTACGATATTATCCAGAATAAGTCAATTATTTTATTTTTCTAATGTTTTATACAATTAAAATTTTACAAAATAAGCAAAATATCTTTAAAAGAAGAACATTTTTGAGTTCGCTGCACATTATTTTTAATTTAATGTTTTTTCCGGAAACTAAACATTCCTTTATCCTAATTATCATAAACAATATATTATATCCGCAATCAGTCCACAGCTCTGTATAATTAAGATATTTCTGTTATCTCACAATTCTAAACAGAAAACTCTAATTAATTCTTATTGAAATCTTTGTAACTGATAACGTATATAAATCTTGTTTGAACGATAAAATAAACTTTAATTTTAGAAGTAATAACCGCAGATATTTTTTAATATAGTGACTTATAAATAAAAATATTCAAAAATAATCTTGAAAGTGGTCTCTAAAAGAAAGCATGTTTTTAGGCAATGGTAATAGCAATATCCAGATGTGTTTAATACTGTGTGATTATCTGTACAGCAACAATTGCAACAGACAAATGTATCAATACCCGAAGTAACCTAGTTTGTTGTGAGGAAAGATAGATCGCCATTTCTTCCCAGTAGATTCTAAGTTTAGCTGACGTCGAGTCTGAGTATCCTGTTACCATAGCTCGTTCCATTCCGTTTTTAGGTTTTCACATTACCATCCTGAGTCATCTATCCGGTAAAGAAATGAGAATGTTAATATAGGTTTTGCTCTGGTTACATCATTTATTAGCATCATACTTTTAAATGAACAACAAAATCTCAGTTAGTAGTTATTGGTATCAAGGAACTCTTGTTATTTAGTATAAAGGTCTTGCTGTATAAAACGATCAATTAAACTAAAATTAAATTGTTTTAATGTTATGTAATTGTTCTTTTCAACTAGTTTAATGGCAAATATCCGTGAAGCACAATCTGGAGAAAGGTACTTTGTGAAAAGCTGCCACCTGCAGATATATGAAATTTATCATGCATTCATAGATTTTTTATGTTATTTCTTTAATAATCTACTTATGAATAGCAATTCAACATCAAAATATGATCCAAAAAGCTCCTATCATTCTTTTGATATCTGTAAGTACATAATTAGTTTCTAATATGTAGTTTTCAAATATTTTGCTTTCGTCTCTCTCTTTAATTGTATAACTTTTTATATTTAAACATTGTCGTCATGAATTTAAAGGGCGCCATTTTTATTGATAGTTTAATTCTTGGTGTCTATAGGTTTTACAAAAAAATGCATATAGTAAACTATTTTCCTAATGGCAAGTTCATTTACCTCAACGTTAAATCGTGTTTGGAAGTTACTTGTTATTGCACAGTTAAAACTATTTTAACGGCGTTAACAATGCCGATTGCATCCTATGGTTAACGATTCAGGTCCTAAACGAGGTCAAAGCGGTTTTAAACGAGTTAGTACCAATTCTACTCTCCTCGCTGAAATGAGATTAAAACGGATATTGCATCAATAAAATAAAGGGATGTTTGGGTAAAAAATAATTAAAGAGGAAATCGATTCAAATTTTTTTTACAACGGTTATCTATATTCTTAGCGTATTAGTTAACGATTACTCATGTTTTCATTACTCTTTTTGGTTAAGAATGATACATTTGTCCAGGTCCAGTATTTTGGTCACAGATCATAACTAGCGTAACTGTGCCAATAAAAGTAGAATAAGAAGTTTTTTTAAATCTTTTAAATACATTTAAAAAAGGTATTTAATTCGTAGGTATTTATTTTCGTAGTTTAAAAAATTTTGAAAAAAGGTTTAATTAATTCCTCTCCATAACCAACCCATTTATTTGCAGTTTATATTCTTAAGTACAAAGTACTACGCAAAAAGATATTCTTTCTTTCCCAAAATTTGTTTAGTGGTTTTGTTTTATTACACGAAGTCCCGCAATGCCAAAGGAAACCAATATATGATATCTTAAATGTTAACCTTATCACGTTTGTTAAGCAAAACTCAGAAAAACGCATTGGTTTGAACAATCAGGGAATAATAGAACATCGATGGTTTGAATTTGTCCACTGCTGCAATCTATAGCAAATGTTAGATTGTACTTTTTTTCATTACTGCATGCTTCACATACCGACAGCCAGCTGATATTTATTTATACAAATACAGATTAATATGATACTGCCTGGCTCATTGCAATCTGTGACTCAATAATATCACCATATTTACAGAAAGTTTCATAAATTATTTTTAAAAGTATTTGTGTCACTATTACAATATAGGTATGAATATGTTTCATTCCTATATCTAAGTAATTTACGTGCCAAATTTCATTCAAGTCTTTTCTCTAAGTTTTGTGTAATTGAGTATTAATAAGTATTAAGCATGGAAACTTTTGCATTTATATTATACCTAAGATAATGAACGTGAATTAAAAGGAAATGAAGTAAAGAAAGGAAAATAGTATCTTGGATAAACAAGAGAATGGTGTAGCTGCAGAAATAAGTAAGTGCTGAGAAACATGATGAAAAGAGAAGAGCAGTTGGTCATGATGGATCTAAATCTCTGATAGAAGTAGAACTGCTGAAAGCTTTCTAACTTCATACGCTCTATTTGAGTAGTTGAGAAATTTAGACCCATACCTAGTTTTTAATCAAGAAAACACAGTGTTTTGTCTGGAGTATTACTTTGATATCGATAAAAATTTTATTATATATTTTTATACTAGTTGTACGATTAATTTCGTAATAAATTAAGTGATACCTACGTTTAAAAAATACTGATTAACCAAAGATCCACTATTTGTTTCAGACCGTTAAACTTCAGGTAATTTCCTTTCGAGGAAACAACAGTTCCAGACACCGACTTGGCTTCAGGCCCGCAGACGCATTACCTTCTCGGACCCCAGACGTGTTATAGACTCAATGATTTATAACAACAAGTGGGTTACCTAGAAACATAAAGTTTATTGGAATTTCTAAACACTTAGTAACTTTTGTTATTCTTTGTATTTGATCCAAATGTTGGTCGAGTGTTTAAGAAATAGCATGTTTAACTTCCAATTCTTAATATAAAACATGTTACTTCGTATAAAGGTTAGCCCATTTATATTCATACCATAATAATCCTAGAGTAACTAAGCTATACGATTTCTTGGTCATTATTTATTACTCATAAGTATTACTATGTTCAAGAACGATTGTGAAGGACACGTGATTTTTCCGGAATTTATGTATCACTGAACGATGACAAATTTTCGGAAAAGTCCTGTTTCCTTCACAATCCTCCCATAGCCAAAAACAAACCCCAAACAAAGAACAGGCATGATTGTTGTGCTGTACTTCAAGAGGTCTATTAAAGTTACGGAAATGGGCTATATTATGGGACACCAGCTATGTGTCTAAAATAACATTTTATTACGTAAAAATATTACAATCAATGAATTGATGTTATAAATTATAGAATCTTTATTATTAAATAAGTGATCCGAAATTTCTTATTCTAAGGGCATAAAAATATATAGAGTTTATGTCAACCGGGCACCCTTAGTTTTTTTCCTTGAATTCGAAATCATACGTTAGATAAAGATTTATCATAGTTATATTAAAAAATGCAATCCAACAAATAACTTTGCTTCATGTTTTGGAAACCTAGAGAAAAATTCAAACAAGATATGTTCATGCACTGTTGAGATATTTTTTGGTAATTTTGTCAGGTAGAATTTATAAAAGGTCACATCTTAAAACAATAATAATGTGTAGAATATTTTTTTCGACTTAATATGTGACATGTATTCTGAGAAGATTTTTTCTTCCTAATTTTGTATCGGGAATTAATCCCTATCCATCTGTTCCAAAAAATCTTCAAATAAGGTAATTTACTCGATTTATTCTGAGCCAGATCGATCCTACACTATCTGACAGTAAAGAATTAATACGTACAGTTTTTACAATATCTATTTATTATTTATGTAAGATAAGTATTTGAAATAAATGAGTCAAAGGTTAGTGCGCAACTAGTAGAGTGTCACCTCAAAGTAATGATTATTATTGGGGCAATATAGTTGGGTTTCATACCGTGTATTAAAGATTTTGGTTGTTATAAAATAAATTAAAGCATTAAAATGTTATCTATCTGCCCCTGGACTTCTTTAACGGATTGTATATCAAAACCCAACATTAACCCTAAGGAGTCTCTAATCAAGTAGAGGCGGAAAATGGGGTAAACTATTATTGGTGAAGTAAAGGAGAACGATGACTTATTGTTATCTGAAATTACCAACTGCAAGCTCATTAGTTCTTTGTGTACTTAGGTTTGGCCATGAGGGTTGACAACCCTCCCTCCTACTCCTACCACAGAACTGTGGACCTTTACTAAATAATAGACCCTACTCATTGTTCCTTGTCGTTTGATTTATTGCTGTCTAACTCAAGGTTTCTGAGATTGTTGAACAACTTTATACAAACACGTTGACTAAAACATCAAGTATAGAAAGTAAAATAGTGTTACTGTTCTGTCAAAGCCATTCGCATTTAAATCAATGTTACTAAAACGTTTTAAAGAAAAACAAGTGTCTTAGAAGAATTTATATCTGACTCGTGTACATCTGCCACTAGCACCTTTACTGGGTACAGTAAAAACCAATGGATCCCATAAATCTGTAAACACAGAGGATGTTCAGGAGCGGCATATCATTAACAGTAAATGCCATGATTATGGGCTTTAACGGGCTGGTCGATAGGTTTAGTTTACAGCGGAGGATGAACGTGGATTGGGTTGGGCTCCTTAAGTATAAATAGTTTTTTAAGCCTAAACAAGTCTGCCCTGCCACATGGACTGAAAGGAGCTGAAACGTAGCTATTCTGTATACAGGCAGTACAATGCTTCATAAATCGTTTAGTAGTAATGTTTCAGTACTGACTGATAAACACAATTTTATTTACAACCGCATTATACTGGCAGTTTCATCGAAATTAATTGAAATGTTTTATTCGCAAAGTGGAACTGGCAAACAATTTATAATTTCACTGATCTGGCCTAAATGCGATCGAATAATGGCATTGCATTCGACGTTACGTTATCTGGCTTTACAGCAGCTTTATTGGATTGAGGCAGAATATCTCATTTAGCATTTAAGCTGCCACTGAATATTCAAAATAATTCCACCGCAATTTGCAAAAAAACCATCCATTTCCAGCGTACGAAAAATGAAAATTTTTATCTGATGTGAATGCACTATGGAACACAAAAACCCTTTTGAAGCGGTAACCAGGTAATTAAAATCTTAAAAACGCTAAAAAAATTCGGTGGCAATTTGCTAACTTCTTTCAGGTGATTTAAAACACACACTTCATGCCACTCTCCGTTCAACGTACGTCGATGAGATCAACGCTTGTTTGAAGTCATCCGTACTGTGGGTAATGTAGATTATCATGCCATATATATATATATATATATATATATATATATATATATATATATATATATATAAACGTTACCAATGTGTGACCTTGAACCTAATAATTTTCCCCTTTATTGAGGTTCCCTATCATTTTCATATAAATGTTGTTAAAAGTGATTTTGGGAATAGGCTACTTTAACTCTACCAATAACTGCTTTATATTGTTAAATATGTAAGTATCATATATGGAATATGTATTCTGATAGATAAAAACATTCCAACTGCCAATATTTGTGTATGGTTATAAGTATTTTAGGTTTGACAAAAAGTTTGAAAAATTTCAAAGTGCACACAATTTCAAAACTATCCTATTTAAATACTATTGAAGAAGTTGTGGGAGTAGAGTATAACACTGGGTGGAGAAGGTCATTAGGAATGGCTGAAAGACAACAAAAGAGGAACGAGTTGGGAAGTTCCGGCTAGAGATTGAGTTTTCCTTTCAAAGGGCAACACAATGTACTACACAATCAATTGGTTTATTAATTATTCAATCCTTCATCAATGGACTTTTTCGAGGCTATGGCCTGTTGTTTTATGTTGTATGTTTTATCGGAATAGTCCTATGGAATTAAAAAAGTTTCGTATGCTTTAACGATTTTAATGAATATCTCTTCAACAAGATTTCAATGTTTTTTGCAGTCTGGTTTTCTCTGATTCCAAAACGATACGGGGGGTTCGTTTTGATTCTTTTCGTTCTTCGTCGCCGACTTTTTTAGATTACTTCAGACGAACATGACTCCATATTCATCACTCAAGTCTGTAAGAGTATCAGAAGATTTCAGATGCTGCACGTAAGACTAAGGTGATCTAGAGTCCTTCCCACCATAGGTGCGTTAAGTGTAGAAGACTCGGATGCTCCACGGTGCTTTAGGATCGTGTCAGTAAACAACGTAGTGCACTCAATTGTGTACCTGAAGACACAATAAGAATACCTCTTCACCTAGATTGCACTGTGTTTGTAGAATGGTTTTCTCTAATTTCGGGACGACGCGGACTTTTCGTTTTGAGCTTTTTCGTTCTTCGTCGCCGAAGACTCTTTTCAGATTCCTTCAGGCGAACATGAGTCCAGATCTGAGGAGTCAAGTCTGCAACAGGTTCAGATTTTAAGATGCTGCATGTAAGACGAAGGTGAACTGGAGTTAAACTCATCGTTCGCTTTGAATCAGCCCTTCCCACCATAGCTGCGTTACTTTAGTGGTAGCTTCAGTCTTTTACATGTTTTTAAGTACTGATTATATTCAGTTTCTAATAAGCGGATGTACTCGTATAGAAAATGTCAGTCAGTGACAAGGATATTAGTTCTAGCTTCAGTCTTTTAAATGCTTTTATGTAATGAATAGATTCAGTCTATTCTTTCTTTATACTTTATACTTTCGTCTATATATTTTTCGACTACTCGATAATATGTTTGATTCATTCATTTGATACATAAAACTAACTACTGCACATACTAAGTTTCCAATAAGAGGATGTACATAGAGGAACATCAGTAAATGACAAGCATGACTTCATTTACAAGTATTTGATGATTTTACAAGTATTTAACTCTTAATAGTTTCAGTTCCAAATAAGGGAACCAGTTCCAATTAATCACCAACTCAGTCACTGACAAGCACCTTAATCCTAGCTTCAGTCATTTTTAATATTAAGTATATTTCTATTTAATCCGGATAAATATGATAATTTTATTTATGAACTAATGATTACATTCAAAATTTATTTAATTAGCCTTTAAATAACGTATATTTATCTTAGTATGGTTATAACAAAGATCTTATCTATTTATTGTCAACTGTGTATATATTATCCAACCCCTTCTGCTATCATTTTCCTTTGTCTTTTATTTTTCTATAATCTTTTTTCCTCGCTACTCTTCCTTTACCCCTTGCAAGGATAGCGTTACACCACACTGTTCATCCTTTGGTGAATTGCAGCTCACTTTTTACAAGAGCACCATTTATATTTAAGCAGTTATTGTTAATTTAAAATCAATTAAAAAAACCATTTTGAATTTTTTGAACTGTCATAATTATATTAATAAATTAAATTCAAATTACGTCTATTTTTATATAAACAGCCAAATAAAATACAGCATTTTCAAAGTTAATTGTAGGATAGGAATTTTATTGGATGTATCCATTTTGTTTTGAACTTATTGATTGTGGAATCTTCCGATGATGTGTCCTTTGTTCTAGCTAAGTTCAAATAGTTTGAAAATTACCAGTTGATACAAGTCGTCTTGTAATATCCATTCGTTCATAATATAGAATCTGACAAAATCTAGAGTAAATCTATTGAGAAATCTTGAATTTATTTTAAATGTAAAATATAAATAGTATCCACAGTTTATTTATAAGTAACAAAACCTGAGTTTAATACTTGAATACGGTAACACTTTACGTTAGAAGCAATAATTTGTTATTAACCTAAGCGATACAATTAACGTAATGGACTTAAAGTCCTAATGGAGCAAGATATTTTATGTTTCCCTTCGCAAAGTTTTACAGTAGGTGAGTTACTTTACTGCTTTACTACCCTCACTCAGTATTGTGGACACGGGAGACTTAAGTGAGGAAAGTTCCGCCACAGAGTGTTGTATTTTTTTACAATCTACAGTTTAGTGCCCCTTCGCACACACTTTTTAATTCCTTTAGTTTCATCGGATTTATTTTCGAATAGTGACAATTAATCGCTTCTATATAGAAAAGTACACAAAATCTTCACTTGGTGGTCCATCACACCACGCTTGTTTCTATAAATACGATAACCATATTGCATAGTCATATTGCACATTACTTAATTATGCAGCAATTAAAAAAGTTAAACTAAATTGATACATTACTCTTATAATACATTAAAAAATAGTAATCCATCACGCAATACACGACTGACACAGTTTAAATGATTTTAAATTACTAAATAAATGCAATACTAAACATTGAATGCAAAATACCTCCCCCCTATTATGAATATAAAATTAAAGTTTTTGTACACCAATGTATATGCCAACCTACTAAACCATTTGTTATGTATGAACTGAAGTAAAAAATAGCCATTCCTACGTTTACCTCAAAAGTTGAACGCCTTGTAGGTCGAATCATAGTTACACAGTAATCGTTAGTCACTATAGTAAATCTACCACAGTTTTGTCCATACAACAGATACGGAATGTCGAGTTCCTTTCAGAACACAAGTTTTATGTTGTCAAAATTTAATATCGTTCCGACACGATGCGACAATATTTCACAAGTCACTGCAATTTTCAACGCTCAAGTCTCTCGGATATTACAAAAACTTCCACAATGTATCCACACTTCTGCTCTACTTGTGATGATAGAGCGTCATTTTTCACTATTATATTTTAATTTTTATAATATTTAATGTTTGTAATAAATATAACTGATGGAGTAATTCACTTGGTTCACCTTTAGTTTATCAGATTCGTATGATTGACTTTTCATTAATTTATATACAAACAATAAAGCTTACAGGTTTGCACATCTCTCCCCTTTTATAATTGTATCGAAACGGTGAAAAGCCTTAAAAATATGAAATATTATTATATCGATATTTTGTTCGCAGATTCATGGTCATTCTCCAATTTGTAAACCATAGTTATTACGCAACAAAACACTGTTTTATAAGTGTATACTTCTTTAGTGACTCAACTATTATGTACAAAACAAACTTAATTTTAATTGTAGTTTTTTAATAACAATCAAATATACATATCTAAAAAGCTAACAATTTTAAAATTTTATTGATGATATTATTTAAATGATACATCTCCCATGATTTATAGACCATAAATAAGGGTCTAAATGCATTTGTTCCAAGATTGATCTTATGGCGTTTAATTAATATGGCCACCAGTAAATCTGGCTCTTAAGCACCGTTACTAAAATTATTTCACACGATTGTTAGCTTTTCATAAGATTCATAATGAAACTAGCTGTTTCCCACGGCTTCGCACGCTTTTCGTAAGCGTTACCCGTGTATGTGCACTTCTGGCTCAAGTAAAATTATATTTCCAACACCGATGTAGAGTTTGCTTTGTTGCCACGATCAAGAAAATCTGTATATGTTTGTAGCCATTGTACACGTACATATGTTTTATTATAAAGTGGTCTAACACTCAAGCTTTAAGTTCAACCAGAAATTTATGTTCAAGACAAATATAAATCATAACTTAGCGCATTCAAATAGTGTTTGGGTATTAAATATTCGTAACTGTCTCGTAATTGCAGTTTATAATGTGCAAGCGCTTTGAAAACTATTATCTTTGGCCAACGCCACCTGGAGGCGAGTTACACCAATAGACATAGCATAGAAACCTTCTTCGTGGAAAAGTACATATATATATATATATATATATATATATATGTATATATATACAAATTTTCGTAATGATCGGTCATATAGCTTACGAGTCCATAAAGGACAAACATTCATTTATATATATATTCATATATATATATATATATATATATATATATATATATATATAGATTATTTTCTTAGCTATGCTTATGGTATCAAAACTAAATTTGTTAGTTCGACTAAATATATTTAGATAATACAGCTATACACTTTTACTAAATAAATAATAATTAATTTCTTGGTTTATTAACGTTCTTTCAAGTCAGATTATTGTCCCTCTATTGGCGTATATAACTTTATCTAAAAACTATGAAGGTGTGTAGGTAATTTGTTTCAAGAATTGGTAATACACTTAGTAGTACAGGATACGTATGAGTTGCAACTCGGACTCCAAGATGGGACTTAGGTCGCATTTGGTATGAGATTTTATTTCTACATAGGTCTAGAGTATTATTGGAGTCATAGAAATGCAACCCAGGGATGACCAACCGTTCGTTGTCAATAGATAACTAGTGGTGTTTAAGTTTAAAACTTTATCTGCACCTTAGTACCTTGAAAGATACGCAAGGTTATCCACATAATATGTGATCACAATATTTGCACACATTCATGAAGACACTTACGTTCTGCAATAATGTTAATTAAGGAAATAAATTGCCTACGACTAAAGGATTGCCAATTTTCCAATCTAAATTGGTTGTTATTTAGATGAAAGTCAAATACAATTTGTATATATCATATAGTTTTTATGTTATGAAAATATTAATTACATATTTGGCATGAATGAAACATATCTCTTACATAGGTAGTGATTCAAAAAGGGATTTAAAGTGTTTGAAGTTATAGCAACCTTAGAAAAGGATAGATCTAATTTTTGTTTTTATTTGGTAAAGAATCTATTTATTTATAGTCGTTAGTTTATGTTCTACAAAAATTGAGTAATAATGCAGATCATCTAGTAAAACGGCATTTATCAAGCACTTTTTCATTCAATAAGGTTATTATGTTACAATATAATGTTTTATTACAATGTAATAAAACAATAGATAAGGTGCTATTCGACAGTTGAAAGTTTATGGTTATTCCAACGAGAGCTACATAACCAAAATATTTTTAATATATTCTCACGGCAAGGAGTATAAAAAAGTTAATTAATTAATGTATTGAATTCAAGTATTAAAAAAAATCAAAACTATCTAAAAGTTTATATTATTAGTAATTTTATTTTAAAAACACAAAATTGACACAAATTAGAGTTATTTTAAGGTTCAAAACAAATTAAAACAAAATATCTTAAGTGAGAAAATAAAATTAATTCTTTTTCTAGATTGAAATTTCTATCTCTGTCATCAAATGACAATATCTAACATAAAAAGTATACGTGATTCCCCCATACTATATAATATAAGAGTTTCTATTTTTCGCAACCTCTTTACCATAATTCCCTTGCATGTTTAATTTACAACAACATGTTGAACACAACATTACACTATAGGTTTATAACAGAGTTCTAAATAAATTTATTTCAATATATAGTTCTTCTAAAAGTTTTCACTCTGCAGATGACATGTAAATAAGCCTTGCAGGTTTCTTCTAATTGTTCAATTAAAATCACGTTAAACTGGCTTTAAATTTTAAAATTATTAATTAACTTGCCACATAAAAGTTTGATTTGTACATATATTTAGATAATTGTAAAACACCCTTATCTGTGTAAATAATGAATTTGAAGAGAAAGGGAATCTAAATAATTTCTACTTACACAAACTGACCCGTGGTCTTCGATCTCTCAATCTCAAACTTAAATTGACCATACAAAATGACCGACATGATACTATAACTGAAACGAAAAACACCTTCCTATAATTTCCTTCCAGATTACATAATTTCCGATGATTTCTCAATATATGAACCCTGATTCTTGATGTAGGAATTAATTAATATGTTTTAGACCGGTCCATGTAATACTAACCCTTGACTATAGAACTTTCTTCAATATTCCGATATCTTCTTTCTGTCCTTACATTATTATTTTAAATTTAGAACGTATATGTTAACTTTCAAACGAACATTTTAGCAGAATGTTAAAGAGGTGTAACATTGTTAATGTGGCTAGTGTTATTGAAATTCCGCTGGCTTTTCCATAAAAAGTGTGCAAAACGTTAAATTAAGGAGTGGGTAGCCTCTGGCATTGGTTATGTCAATTGCAATTAGTAACATATGAAAACAGTTTATACTGAAAAATGCCATCTATTAAGTTCTGTAGTGAGTCATTACATTTTAATGCTGCTAACAATTGCTAAATTGGAAATATTAATTGGCTGTTTTTGAAAAAAGATATATATTCATTAATATAATAGTGCATATGCTTATATTATATGTTAAAGATAATTATCCGAGAACAGTATTCTTGAATATTAAATGCCGCAAATAAGTAATTAAAACTCTGTTCTGAAGAATCTGTAAAATATTGAAGTGACCGGAAATGGGTGGTTTCAAGGCAGGAAGTGGACCTCAATGGATTTTCTTTCAAGTCACTGGGCCACTTGGCTCTAATTCCGAACAGTCTGTGAATCTAGAGCGGTATTGCACCACGTTAACCGATCCGTTGAGTTTTATTGCGTCGTAAGTAAATACAGAGCACATCATAAAACTACACCCTTCAAAATTATATTTAATCTACTGCAATTCTTTTCTTTTAACTACAATTGAACGCTAAGTATACTTTATTTGTAATAAACTATTAAATTATTAGTTTTAGAGTTAAAGTACTGATGACACCATTAATTTTGTGTAGTACCAAGAAATGGAGCGTAAGTCCTGTGTGAAGGTGAGAAAAAAGTGAAGTCAACGTGTAATACCTCACCATAAATCAATGTTAAATCTGTGTGAGCTAATTATTTACACATAAACTATAGGGCTGAGAGTGGCAACTTTCTCTGGTGGTGATATAACTATTATTTGTGTGTCTGTTCACCAACTTTAGCATGTCAAACTAAGGAAATTATGATCTTAGACAAAATTATATTTCAAATGTTTAACCCTTTCGTTATTTACCCATTTTGACCTACACCTGTAACTATGTTATAATGTTTAAATAGAACTAGCATATTTACTTCGAGCCAATAGAGTAATTTGTTATGAGGAGCGCACCCCCCACCATGGACTCTTCCTCTGGGTAGCATATATCTCCCAATTAAGTATAAGATGCAATAAATATTTCTGAATATTACGTATGCTTTGGAAATTAAGTAAACAGACCAGACTCAAAGCTTTGAAAGTTTTAAAACCCCATCCTAATGGTGTAAAATAATAACCTAATAAGTAGAGCCACATAGTCTGTGAAATTACTGCCACAGAAACGAAACCTTTATGAATACCTGCAGTACAAGGGAATACATTTTTTTAATGTACAGCCTGATAGTGGGGATACTGAATGTTGCATCAATCCACATTCCACTAATGTTCTAATATTTCTCCCTCAACTGGGGCTGGCGCGGCCCTGGAGGGCTTTTTGTCTGATGTAGTACGGATTGAACCTGCACAATACTGTAAGTCTCTCTATATCTACTGACTCTCGAGTTTATACACTGCTTGTTTACCAGTCCAATCGGCTTTGTTGATCTAGAGATGTCAATATTTGAAAACGTTAAAATACAATTAGTTATTTAGTGACTGCTGCTGAACGGTATATGTCCTTTTTCAGGCTGTTTAATTGTTTAATGGTTGACAAATATTTTTTATTTAATAAGTTTTATTTTCTTTATTATAATTCCTTGGTTGTCATTTTATTAGATCCTTTCTGTATTTTTTTTATAACAATTGTATGCGTGATTTACAATTTAAAAGTTTTACGACGCTCATGATCATTTGCATTAAATTGAATAAGCCTGCTAATATGAATGCTCTTTAGGTGATAGCTGTCTACAGGCAAAGGATATCCGTACAGAATATAAAAACTCATTTTGTTATAGTAACCAAGGCTTCCCTATTCTTCTTCTGCTCTATTTTTTGTTCTAAGTTTATTTTAGACAATTTAGCCTGAATCAATAGCAGTATTGTCCCAGCAGATTCAAGAATAACGGACAGTGAGGTTAAAGGGAACCTCTATTCTGTTATTGGTTACGGCGAGAGTAGATGAAATACTTAAAATCCTAATGTGTCTCTATATAAATTCACTTGATTGAGTGACATGCATCGTCACTATATTTGATGTTGCTTGCATGCAAATGTTAAAGTAAGTAGGTCAGTTCGTCCTCCAATTATCATATGGAATAATAGACAGACATAAAGAAATTTTTCAGCCTCTTGAATGATAGGCTTCACCGATGCTCAGCCTGTAAGGTACTCCGTGGTATTATCACATCACTTTAAGAAGAGAAAAACTTTTATAATTATGACGTTGATCACTGTTCTTACAAATATACATGCTTTAATTTTTATAATTTAACTTACCGAGAATAAACTGTAAAATTTATATTTTTCGAACTATTTTAAAACTTAAATAACAACTCTAATTATTTAACCACCAGATTGTTAAAACTGCCAGCATTAACTTGAAATCAGTTTCAAATTCCTTACTCGTCGAATCAGATATTTCGAATTTTATATATGTAAATCTCAAATTGAAACGAAAAATAAGGTAAATAGTAAAGTAAGCCAAAGTAAAATACGTATTTATTTTACCAAAGAAAAACCAACTGTTTAATCTTTTCAACCATCCCACATTTTGTAGTTCAGTTTATTGCTATATGCTGTGTCCGATTCCATGAGCTACATTTATCAGATCTCTCCAGTTAGATCGATTTGTGCTACAGATCACATTACTCACGTAATGCTCTTCATGAACTCATTAATGGTGTAATGAATGGTTACTATTACGTACTGTTGAAAGAGCTAATCGATGTTTAAACAGAATTTTTTTCCCGCAGCTGGTAACGTAAATATTTGATAACAACCTCCTAGTTAAAGGTATATTACATTAATGGCGTATACCGATCAAGATCGTACTCTAATATTGTAAAATAATATTGTTCATTCAAATCTATTGTATTGCTTATGTCCTTTATCATCGATACGTTTTATACTGCGAAACATTATTATACCTCCAAAAACCAAATCCTAAAGGTTTTCTTAAAGAGGACAGCTGAAAAAATGGTCACATGAGTTATTAAATGAAGAGCAAACATAAATTTTATACACGAAAGGTTCTGTATTTTCTACATAACAGATAAGGAGATACGTTAATAAAGTGTAACATTTGATGTGAATGACAAGTTAGATTTAATCCATTTATTAATTTCGAAGAGTACACCTTTTCCATACACTCACTATATTGATTACCTATTGTTCTTTAAACATAAAACTACCTCTCAACTAAATATCTATTAAGATGGCAGATTAGGTTACAACGAAATTCCCATTGTACATACACAACTGAAACTTTCTGTAATGCCGGAGAAACGTAGAAATGAGGTAAAGTTTAATATGCAGTTTGAATAATATAGCGGTACACATTGCAGCTGCTGCATTATCTATTACATGGAATTTCGTGTAGGGCTTTTCTGTGCTAATGTATTAAATCAGAGACAAAGACACCGTGTTGGCACGTAATGTAATACGTAACACAACGTTTCTCTATGTTGTACTATTGTTTGTAGTCTTTCATTTTATATAGCTCTTATGCTATATTATATCACTTTTTCACGGATTGCAATTGTATTCTCTAACATACCAATCTAAGCTACCCATTACCATTAATATGTGCTTTAGGGTTTTACACATTATTTGATATATGTTCAGCGCTGTTTTAATATTTTTAGTTACTATTTATGTGTCACTGTAGCAGCTACCCATATTTAAAGGATACGTGCCTAGGTAGTTGAAGATTACTAGTTGGTTTTGAACTAAAAGTACATTGGTCTGTAGTTTGGTGGATCGATCTTGCTACCGGACAGTTTTTGTGCTTCTTCATCTAGAATATATCATATTATCATATGAAATCTAATAGTACAGTATGCTATGAGATGATTCACTGCTCTTTTTAGTGCTTTAACCAGTGATTTAATCATGTAACCATTATATTCACACTCATTTTTCATGTAATAATGTACGTCTCCAGGGATAATCACTAGTCATTTGAAGATGTAATCTGATTGCGTAGGACTGTAGCCAGTGATTCATGTATTACCATTATAAGTGAATGATTGGTCACGTAATTCTGAAATCCTTCATTATAAGTTACTCGTCACGTAGTTTATAATCTCTTAGTGATTAATAACCATCACGTAGTGCAACATTATCTCAGTGATTCTACAATCATCCATTCGTTTACTAGTCAAGCTTTTATTTCTAAGCGATTACTCAACAACCCGTGCCCTTACCTCTCACTGATCATTGTCACGTAGTGTTTTAGTCGCTTTGAACATAATCAACTATCACTTAGTGTTATATTCCAACTAAATAATCTATAATATCACATGCGTATTTAATTCTTAATTCTCTTACTGATGAAACACACTAATCTTGTAATTTTTCAGTGAGTTAGGAAGAGTATATGTTTAGTGTTGCTTTGTTCCAGTGGTCAATTATTGATCACGTAAACTGGGACTGCACATACTGAATATTACATAACTGACTGTTTCTCAACTGATATTTGAGTCGACGGTGTTTGGCCATGCTATGCAATATGTCCGCATATTGATATTGGTGCTATCTAGATGTGTCTGGTCTTTTGTGGAATGGAGATTTTTATGCCTCATATCAATATAGAATCACGTGATACATCTCATTATTGTTAAAACCTAATGAAGATCCTATGTAGCACTACATTTATTCTTATATTTATTATTATTATTACTATTCAGCTAAAATCCTTATGCGTATTAACTAATAATCAAGTGATTGTAAAAACAAAACAAAAAATCATTCTTCTTAGATTATATTTATTCATAGCAAACACACGTTTCAAATTTACTCGTTATTCTTATAATAATATAATACTCCTAAGATAACAAATACCTATGATTTTATTTTACCCACGTATATTTAATGGGGGGTTGAAAATGTGAAACTATGTTTTAAGCTCTTCAATAAACTACATAAGTACGTTTGTTATTAGTCTAGGATATTTATTTATTTTCGTTCCTCTCCAGATGACCCAAAATAGCCACGGCCTAGTTGTCTCACACCAAATTAACAAACAACATGACTTACTTAACAAACAACTTTCTTGTATGAAACAAAAGTTAAAGAGGATATCACTTGCGTTTATTCCACCACGTATGTTTTTATAGTTCTGTACAATTTTTATTTGCTATTTGTGTATTTGTATCTGATAGCTGAAATATATTTACTGAGAAAAAGCAAGAACTACCATAACAATTCTATTTATAAATCTAATAAGATAATTAAGAACAAATCTCTGCAAGCATAACAAAATTATCAGCATTTCAGGTTTATTGTGTGAAAGGTATGTACTTGGAATAATAAATGGTTACGTAAGTCAGTGGCCTAAAGTACCAACTTCATCTTTAAATTTTAACAAGACAAGGAGAAACAGATTTCTTCCAACACAAATACATTTTTTATCGCGAAAACAAATCTCTTTATAGAAACGAGATCTCTGATGAAGTTAGTATGCAGAGTTTGGGTTCCGTAACAATATTGTGTAAAAATGCTTTGAAGTAAAGAGCAGTTGAGAAGATTCAAATATATTTTATCACATTAAATTAGTAATGATTATAGTGTTAACATCTTTTCTTTTAAACTGTGAATATTAACTAGTGGAGATATATCATGCAACTCCTGTATGTGTAATTCTTGGAGTGTTATCTTTGAAGATGTAAAATTAATTATTGAATAGAGTAACGTAAAGTAACAAGCAAAGTCAGGACCACTTATTTTAACAACGACAACACTTCACTATATCAGTGTATACGTATCGTTATCTGTACTTCAGACCATAGGAAGTCTCGTTTCTTTATATTTTGCTGACGGGAGTGTGTTTAATCATTAAATAATTACGTAATTTCAATTACTATGTTATACATTTAACCATTAACAACGAAATATCTTATATTTTTTTGAAAATTATAAATTTAATTACAATATTAATAATGATTGATAAAAATCAATTTTTAAATTCTTTCTAACTTTTTGGAAAGTAGATCACTGATTGAATTTTAACTAACGATGAATAAAAGGTTTCTATAAAAACTGCAAATTGTTTTGTAAAATGCAATTAAAACAAGATAACAATGCTCTTGAAGACAATGTTCCGCTTTTTACTAAATTATTTCATGAAATAAAACATACACGATCGATACTTTAACTGTTTTTAATTATTGCAGAAACTGCAGTTAAAATTTTTCTTTATAATGTTATTCGTACGGTACTGCAAAAAAAATCTATACTGATCAAACTGGTTCCAAATTTATCTGATGCAGGTATAACTCATAACAGTATTTGGCCTGGTACATTCAAGGGATGCAGTTCAATTACGTGTGGATCAGTTCTAGCTGAGTAAATATAGTTAAGTCAATTAATTGATCCGCTGGTTCAACCCTTTGATCTCCAGGCGATTATCTGGAGCATGAGATGAACCGGATACACTGTACAGTAAAACCATCACCTGGAGTCCAAAGTGATATGTGCTGTCCAATTTTCCAAACAGACAATCAAACACTTTGTAAATCTATTGATCAAAAATCGCTCGAATAACGTCTACTTATATAGCATTAATTAAATACACGTAAAAGTTAGTAGCCTATATCCATGACATTTAGGTTGAACGTAATATATTAATGCTTTTAATACCCATCTAACCAAAAAATATCTTTAATTTTTTTACGGCTGTGAAGAAAACAGGGTTCTTCCCGACATGTTCTATCGTTCCAGTAACACTACGTATCGATATCTGCAATGTGATCTTTTCCTCAGTTACCTAACTCATAATTACAATCTACTAATCACAACTACAGCATACTAGACTTATACATAATATATTTGTATGATCATATATACATGCATTGTTTGTTTCCAGCTGATATCTTTTTTAAGGTTTTTAAATGTATCTATATTTTGCCTAAACTTTTTACAAGCACACTATTATTGATCTTAGATATTTGGTAAAATCCGGCATATGTGTTCGAATTTAAGTAGATTGCCAATTAAAACTTAAGTTGTTGGTATTTTTTTCATGGTTAGTACATAGAACATTAGTAGAGCAAAGATGTTGCAACACAGCAGATTTCACATCTAGGTGTCGGCAAACGAGATTCAGTAATAATGCTGGTAGATAAAAGAATCAATGAGGTGAATTTTTAGGTTCTTTCTCTCTTTCTTCCTCTCTCCCCACCTCTGGAATAATTCAACACCAAAATCAAACCCTATACCTGTCCTGGTTCTAATATGTTACTCCGTAATTCTTCTTGGAACAAAAATAAATTTACACAATGTTCATGAAAATAAAATAAAATAAAAAATTTTAGCGTAAGATTTGCTGGTTTATTGGTTAACAGCTATAATAATAAATATAGCACTGAAGTTATACCTTAAACCATTTTGATTAGTTAAAGAAATAGGTTACCTTACTATTTGGTTTAACTTGCACAGCTATTTGTACGTATATTTTTATATTCAGTATTTGTCTATTTGTCCACAGGACATGTCGAGAATTAAATTAAGAATAGATTAGAAATGTCGCATGTGAACTAAGTCACGCATGTTACGCGAATCGGGTATGGCGTAGTTCTACGTTGAAATAGTTTATTATTTTGTCAAACGGAAAGCGTTAAACCTACTTTTTGTCGTACAAACCGTCAGTAATTTCTTATGAGACAAACATTCATACATGTAACTAATCTTGACAAATATATCAATACGCGGATACAGTATATTCTCCTTAAACAAACTATTCAATTCGCGGAAACCCAAAAAGATTTATTGAAAATCAAATTATTAGTTTCAGACAATCTCAAACCTTTCCAACGCTGGGTATCTGAGAGATACAAAACCACACAAACAGAATAACACAAAATACTTATTTTATACCCACTTTTTATTAAACCATGCCTGGATGGTTTGTAGTCTTTTAATCAAAGAAATTAACATGTTAAATCGGAAGAGCTCCTACCATCTCATAGCCTTGGGTTGCAAATAATAGATACACCTGTTATCATTTATAATGATGAATAGTCATTATTAAAAAAATATATATTATTGAATGTTTATAGGTAATATGTATATTATTAAGGAAGCAAAAGGAAGCGTTCACAGGTTTAGCGGCATTAAGATATCTTTAAGTGGAATTTTAAAAGCGGTAAGGTATTACGTAATATGAAGACAAGATGATTTCAAGCTAAATAGCGTGGTCCATGTAATTAACATGTAAAATAAAGCGTTAAATGGAGTTTTACGCCTTTTATCTTGTAAACGCTGAAACAAAGACATTTTATAGTTATAAATCCTCGAATGTGTTACGAATTAGATAGACTGTTATGATTTTTCAACGGCTATTCTGACAGACTCTTCTAAGAGCCACCCCACTCGAGCTCAAATGGACAATGACACTGAAATAATTGACTCCTCATTAAGTATGATATAAATTAACGAAACGTCCAAGTTTACAACAGTTTTAGAACTGACGTTTTTAATTGTGTTACGATTTAGATTGACTGTTATGATTTTCAACGCCTACTCTGAGAGACTCTTCTAAGAGCCACCCCACTCGTGCTCAAATGGACAATGACGTTGAACTAATTGATTCCTCATGATGTATGATATAAATTACCCAAATATCCAAGTTTCCAACAGGTTTTGAACAGACGATTTCAATACTTGGAGAATCAAATAAATCCAAATATCCTGAATGATTTTACTGATTAAGTCTACTAAACTTTAAAAATCCTATATAGAAAAGGTTAGTGGAAAAACTGAATCCAGAAATAAAGAAAAAGAAATAAATTAAGACCTGGAATGTTTATGGCAGAGAGCCGTAATACCATTACTGGAAAGGCAGGAAACACTGGAAAGTTTCCTTCGGCATATAGTACTCCAGGTCTAGCGTTTCTACGGGTTAATATAAACCAATAACTTTTTGATGATTTAGTGGGCGACTTGAGAAAACTCTATGAATTGAACTGGCATCGATGCGGAGTACGAGGAGTTGAACTTGTGAATGTTTCACAATAGGATCTCGACCTAATAATCTCTCTTGTGATCTCGACCACGTAAAACCCATTGAGGAGTATAGTAATTTGACAGAGAATGGTCTCTTAGCCAAATAATACTTACTAAAGATGATCTTATTAGTGTTCCTTATTATTCTCTCACTGTATGAGCGAAATACGTTAAAACTTAAAAATGGAATTATTGTATATCAGCAATTAACACTAAATTGCAGAGCATCCCTTATCTCAAATCATAACTTGAGGTAATGACACCACTACCTATCAAGATTTTGAACAATTTAGATATCACCGATAGCATCTTGAAATGCGCCGGGTAAAAATCGCCAAAGAAAATAATTTCAAGAAAGGCGAAGGTAGAAACTCTAGCATCCTAACACGAGAACAATTCCTACAGAAAGTAAGAAAAGGTTTTGCTCGAATCTACTGAAAGAAAATACATCGTTGATACATAGCAAATCAGTCACTCTCTTTTTTTCTCTCTTGTGAAGTCTCTAAATAATAAAACTCTATGTTCATAAGATATAAAGTTTATAAATTACTGCTTGTATAGGATTAAAATCCAGTAGCTTACAATGATGATCGGATTTGGTGTGAATACCATTATTTTCTGCTAGGGTATATTGATATCCTTACATGTCTTACAAATGACATGTTTTTTCTAGACTACTCCAATGATCCTACACCTCATTATCCCATAGTTAATACGGTATCCTTGAAGTAGAAATTAAAGATTAGCCGTCCAAACATATAAATTATTAAAATGTTTAAAGTTACTTTTAGTTAAATTTACATGGGAATGATTAATTTTATTTTTTAACATTCTTCCTGAAGTTGAGTATGACCAACTGTAAAACGATGAATCAAATGTCAACAGCAGTAATTATTTCCTTGCTGACATAAATATAGTTATTTTTAACGCCTACAAGGGAAATGTCAAAAGCAACGGTTTGCCTCTTTGCAGTCTTTGACAGAATATAGAGACCGGGTAATTGAGGAACAAAAGCCGTTAGGAGTAATATATAAATATGTATACTTTTATAAATTAAAATTATATTCATCTTTACAAAAAAAAATTAGAATAAGGCAACTGATACTTTTAGATTTAACTTTGATTGAAAAGGATGAATAAAAATGCTAAACATTTTTTTTTATTTCAAGAAATCTTGGAACGAATTCATAACTAACTTGATTTTGACTGAATCGATTTTCTAGAAATTTGTCAATTGTTGTACTAGGAACGAAAACAAGTTCTTTTATGTTCACTTACTTTATTTATTAGTTGTAGAATAAATTGTATATGATTATTTCCGATTCTATTGTAAAATATTTACGGAGAATATTAAACGGTAAGTTAAAATTCCCTTACTTATTTACTTGGAATAATGGATAGTTACGTAAGTTAGTTGCCTAGCGTAACAATTCATCTACAAGTTTTAATAAGGCAAATATAAACAAAGTTTTTCCAGCATAAAAAGCTATCAGCATGTTGGTTTTATTGTGTTAAAGGAATTTACTTGGAACAAGGGATGGTTAGGTAAGTCAGTGGCCTATCTATAAGTTATAATAAGACAATTATAAACAAACTTCTTCCAACATAAACAAGTTATCAGCCTGTCGGGTTTATTACGTAAACAAATCTCTTCATAGAATGATGAAGTTAAAATGGAGAATTGCGCCCATTACTTAAACGCTTACACTCTATAACAAGATTTCGTAAATACTTTGGAGGTAAAGAGGACTTAAAGAGGATTTAAAGAAATTTTATTACGTTAAGTTTGTAACGCTTAAAATCTTAAAACCTTTTTTTTTGTACTGTGAATGATTCTACGCTCAGAATATTAGTTTCCTAAACCTTTAAATACAATATTATAGAACTAATAGGAATAGGACACGAAAAAGTCAAAGTGGTGAATTTCGGATTTTTCGGATTGGAAGTAGCAGACAAAAGACCAGAAATCAACATACAAGAATATATACAAAGAAATTAATCATGTATCACATAATAATGTACACATTAAAATCTAAAACAATTTTTATTTCTTAACGACTTCAAATTGAGTAAGTTGTACAATTTGGTCTGTTTATACGTTCTTTTTTATATCCACCGTTTGAACCAGGTCATATAAAACTTTTTAAACAAAGAGGGCTACCCCAAATTGGGATTTCCGTTTTATAAATTAGACAAGTATCTGACCAGGAAAACACTTTTAAAGTTTTACATATAAATCAATATGGATAAGCCAGATATTTATTAAGACTTGGCTCAGAATTGGTAAGAAAGAGCACTTTTTGTGTTTTGATTTGTAATTACGTGCCCGTTGGAGGTCATATATAAAAACCACCCCAACAGTTTTTTCTATCACGAAGGTTTAACCCACAGTTCCTGCAGAAAATTGTCTACTTTACATCTGGGCTCGAGAACTCGCTCCTATAGGAGTACTTTGAAATATGTCAATTGAGAAACAGCTCTTGTTAAGATTCATAAGTTTTTACAATAAACTTTGATAATTACTTTACCAAACATCAATCGTTAATCAAAACTTTGTATTAATAATCAGGAATTCTCTTCAATCAATACTCAGAAGTATAATATGTATAATATATTTATTTTTAGTTATTCTACTTTAGCTATCCAAACGCATTTTCCACTTTATGTTTTACTAACCTAAGAAGTGATATTGATAAGTATGAACAGTAGTGGTATCGGTGGATGGAGGGGCACAAATATATCAGCACCAGACACAGCGGCTCGGCTGGGCGTGATTTATGGACAGGTGAAAATATGCTTCGACCGCATCTCACCCATCATTGACTCATTGACCATTTTTTCACGATTTTCCTTTAGATTTATAAAACAAAAATATTTTTGTAAAATACTCCTACTTAGTTCCTTTACTTATATTTTATCAAAAAAATGCAGTTACAATTAACTGAAGTTCACTTAGAAGGAGCTAAACAATAGTATTGTTACCTGTCTGTCTACAAGTTTGACTGTCCAAAACCCATATTCTGGAAATTTTGCAACAAGTTTTTTTTCTATTTGTTAACCATTTTTAACATTTATTATTTCTATAACATTCCATTTCTATAACACTGAATTCGTTGATGTCACTCAGTGGGACTTTGGTAAACTTTAGCTAATACTTTTGCATTTGTGTTATGGGTAACCATGATTACAAAGAGTAAATAGCAGAATAAATAAATTCGAAAATATAATCAGTATACTCATAAGAGGTATTACATGTCATATATTAACACATGTACGCTAATTGTGCCAACACATCCAACTAGATTTCATAGTGACTTGATGTTTAGGCTTTTATTACTAAAACATTTATATAACACTCAATTTGTTAAACGAAAATGTGATTCTATCATAAGGCAAGATATCTTTGCAGACATAACTTTACAAGAAACTTCATTTCTACGTAGATAAGAATGATTTCTATGATTTTTTATGTCCAATCGTGGAATTTCGCTGAACCGGTCATTGAAGCTTATCGCTAAGTAGGCTGACAAAACTTCTCTTTTATCATCGGTAGATTTAAAGATTTTTTTCCTCTATGATTGCTTGTCTGTCCATCTCCACGACATATTGAGAATGAAATGTGAAATAGTCTTGGAGATGTATTTGAATCCCAGCGAAGCAGGTTACTCTGTACCTTACAGCTGCATTGTATTTAGAGTTAAATGTTTTCATATGCTGTTTAGTTTCCAATTGAAAATTTCGTTTAGTTCTGAACTTTTTAAGACATTACAGTCATTTCATAACACGTATATGAGTATATTCGCTAAATAATACAGACAAAACTACATTAAGAAAAATTCCTTTATGCTTATCTATATGCAAAAAACAAAGTTGGGTTAGTTACTCATTTTAAAACTCAAGAATTGGCTGTACGAAGTATTTTGGATTTTTCCTTGCCCCGAATAGTAGTATTATTATTAAAATATCTTATAATCCCGTGTGGAAAAAATCAGGTAAATAGGAAAATATAATAAAATGTTATATAATTTTGTTTAGGACAAAAGAGTTCTTCCCTCGTCTAAGATGACACTACATTCCAAGTTTCAAGTGTAAAGGACTTTCCTTAGGTTTGTCACAGGCCGATGAACCGCTACCTGATGAACGGCTAGAAGGACCGAAAGACAGACGGGCGGACTAAATTTCTAGTTAAAACTTCAAAATTAATACAGTGTTCCTTTTGCAAATAGAAACCTATATGCAAAGTTTTCAGTCTCTAGGTGTTTTATATGACGAGTTATCGCAAAGGCAGACAGACGTCCATGGTTCAAAGTTCAATCTGTTGCTTGAAATTGTAATCCTAAAATAAAGAGGATTCATTCTTGTACTTAAGATACAAGTGTTTAAGAATTTTCAAGTCTAGATGTCCTGTTTATTAAAACTTATCACGCAAACGACTAGTTTAATGAATAAATGAATAGGCTTTTTATTTTTAAAGACGTAAATACGTCATCGCTAATACTTAACCTGCCGCAAAACAGATGAATGATTAGAGAGACAGACATGTGGACTCCCTTATTAACTTTTGAACTAACAAAAGATCAATAAATGGCGTGTGTCTTTAGCCGAGATGAACCTACGCACTAAGTGTTAAGTAGATATGGTAGGGGGATGGACAACAATAATTATGATCTTGAGAAGGCCTGGCGAGTTCTTATAATTGAATTTACTTAAAAAGTGATGATCCCTTGAGGTATAAAGTAACAGTACGAAATTTTGTAATCTTCTTTTTATTTAAATAACGTTTGCGTGTAGGGCACGGGCTGTTTTAATTCAACCGGCACAAACGTCAAATAACCGAACAATACTGTAGTACTGCGGTGAGCTAACTGTAGTACTGCGGTGAGCTAACTGTAGTACTGCGGTAAGCTAATTGGTATAGAGAGCACACAGCAATATACCATGTGGCAGGGGTGACAGCTGACAGAATTAATTTATACAGCACAGCTGACAGCTGATGTTAACGCGTGTCATTGCACCAACTACACGGGGTATCCACACCCATTTTACCTATCGTTCGTGTTAAATGCCGTGAATTGACGCATAGAAGTATTTCACTATGCGCTGATTATTAGCTAACCCACATAAGGCTCAATAGCTAACTTTATGGTTAAATGTTTCAGATAAATCACCCCTCTCTGAGATAAGAAAAATAACAGACACATTTTTACAAATTATATTATTATCTTCCGTATAATTATACTATTCTCACTAAAAGTGAGCTTCTAGCAAATGTGACGGGGTTCATTGAAAGAAAAAATTCCATGAATCATGCAGCAAGACGAGCATTCAAGCACTATTTCAAAAGCGATTAATGGGAGTAAATATACCAAAGTTTAAAAAGTACCACGGGACTTTGGAATATTTGGCTTAAACCTTTATCAAGATACCGTTACAATTGGCTTAATATGAGTATTAAGGATTTGAGAGGGTTAGTGACTTAATGAATTGAAACTTTTTCATCTCTGGTACAATAGTCGACTACAAATTGAAACTTTTATAACGGTTGAATACTTAAACATTAAAATAGATCTAACGCTAGAAATAAAAATTGTTTTAATTACGTAACTCTTTAGAATTATTTTAAATACTCATTACATTAAAATGTATAACAATAACGCATATTATATAACCTGTATTTCATAATCTTGACTATTAAAAAACGTTTAGGTACACTTCTGTCTCACGAAATTAAAAAGTTATAAAAACTTGTGTAGCATATTTTTTTTATAATTACGAGTACATAGCGGATCCTTATGTAGCGTTAAATTAAATGTATATATGGTAGGATGTCTCAAGAAATATTTTATCTGTAGAATTTTAGTTTGCTTGATATTTCATTCTACACAGACAACAATAAGTTATTTGTAGCGTTAACATCACTCATCAGGCTAACAAAACATTTTTCATATTATTTTCTGTACATCCATTTATTCTTACGCAGGATATCGAAAGGATGAAATGATTTATAAGTTTAAAACTAAGAATGCAACCTTATCAATATTTGTCAAGCAAACCGTGGTGTGGCGTAATCCACTTTTAACAAACAAAACAAAACATTAACAAAATTGTGATTTATTCCAAAAAGATATATTCTACTTTACAAACAAGATTATTAAAGAATATAATCTAACCACATTAACAAGTTGCGTGGTTAGATAAAACTAAACAATAAACAAGGAAAGGTCTGTTAACAGTCCGGTTTTCTCTGAAAAGGACTTGATCTGCAGATCACTGCGGTATATTGAAAGTTTCTCACTATATTTAAACTAAAATTAACCTTAAAATAAAAATACATTAACGTTGATAAGAGCAAAAGTTAATCAATTTAAAATCTAGTCAATCTTATTCTTACATACAATGTTTAGATATACATAAAAGACTAATATATTGAAGACTTTAAATGATCTATTTAAAAAATACAATTTATATTATGACAATATTATCTTGACATTTTAGACTAATGAAAATAATATTAAGATTCTACAAAATGTTTTGTTATATTAGTTACTAATTAAAAGAGAAATACAATAAAATATAATAATTGTCTATAAAGCGGACGAATTTTAGTTTGCAGATGAGAAAAAGAAAGAATTCAGTTAAGAATGTCTTAGACTAATCTGTTGTGTATAATATATATCTTTTCAGTTTGACTAAGTAACCAATTAATTATAGCATTGCAAAAAGAATTTAAGATTTTAATTTTATTTGGAAAATAAAATTATTTTTTTAATTTTATTTTTTAATTATTTATATTGTTTTTGATTTGTGGAAGCGAAGTTTTTATACGTTTTGAAAAGTATTATTTTCTTTCAAAAATATGAATAGAAGTATAAACAACCGATTGATTTTATTTTGAATTTTTATTCAGCACTTTGCACTTAATTATTCTCCATGTAACACGTAAAATGCTGTGCTAAGTCCTAAAGCGAATCTTTCGAAACATATAGCTAATTTTTATTGTGATATTTAGGCTACTCATGTAATTAATTAAGTCACAAATAAAAATGTGATACGATTGTCCCTAGTTATAATTTATTCTCATTTCGTTGCCGTAATGGTTTCCTATAAGACCAATGTGAACGTGTTCGCTATCGCTCAGGCAAATCTCTATGAAGCAACATACACCATCACTGAGCTTGATGTTGCTTTTAAGCTTCAAATAAAATTTAAAGTGGACCTGTTAATATTTTAACCTGTAGAGGTTACGTTCCCGACATATCGTGCCGATAGACAGAAATGGAATCGTCCAGTCACTGAAGGGATATGGTTTTGCTAACAGTCTGGTATTCTTGGATTAATTTTTATTCAATAATTATCTTGAAATTATAGTTGCATCATAATTTAGTTGCAGATTGAAACTGTTATATGCTCTCTTTCACTAAAAGTTTCTATTGCCTTCCTTTCAAATGATTTAATTCAAATATTCAATTAAAAGTAAAATGTAAGAATGTCTTCGTTTGTTGGCTTCTGACTAACATTTAACTTTCCTCCAGCAAGTCCAGTCAAACACGAGCTGCAGAGTCCCAAGACACAAACCATTCTTGATTAAGCTGCAGTCGTTCCACACAACAGTCACTTCAGGGAGCAGACGCTTTTCGCGCTCCTTATTGTTCTTCAACTCTCAAGGGAAACTTGAGAAAGCAGTTGGAGTAACGAGATCTTCAGTTTAACAAGTAACATCAGCTAATTAATAATAAAGTTATCTTATAAAGAGTATGAGTCACAAAACTTTACGAATATCAAAGTTGGCATCTTTTATATTATTTTTTTAAAACGAACATTACTGAATAATCTATTTATTTAGGTAAATTCCAAACTGCTTTCCTGTTTATTTCTTATTTAACAATCTTATCTTCGAAATCAGGAAACTCAGGAGCTAATTCAGGTACACTCCCAAAGGAACCTGCAAAATAAGTTTTCATAACATATTATATACCATTATTGAAAAGTTTCGTTAAAAATACACGAGCTGAAAAATATAATTTACAAGAATATGATACATTGAAAATATGGAAAAAACTCTTGTCTCATGTAGATTAACTGGATACGCAATTTTTTCTGAACTCTAGGGGAAAATTCAAACGTATCTGTTGTGTGTGTCTGTCTGTCCGTACGATACGCATTATCTCGAAAACAAACTGACATATAGACTTGAAGTTTTGCACACAGCTTTATTTCTGTATAGAACACATCGTGTTTCATGATGGTACCTGACACTCCATAATTTTTGCTGAGCGTTAGTGAAAGGTTTGTGCATGCGTCTTATGTGTGACCATGACAGCGACAAGTAAATTGCAGTATATATAAATTTGCAAACAATCTGACTAAAATATATTTAATTTTGACATGAAACATAGCAACAAATGTAGCTGTTGACGTTAAATTTTGCACGCAACTTCAGAAAAGTCTGTTATGCAACACGTGATGTGTACTACTGTCTTGTATATAAATAAATATTTTCACAAAATACATTCAATAGGACACACCTCGCAGTAAGGATGTTTATAGAAAAGTATCATTTAAGTAAACGTCTAAATAACATCAACAACAAATTAAAACATTTAAGATAAAATATGGAAATTTGATGTAATTAAATTTTTTTTTTTTTTAATTCGCACTGAACAAATGTAATACTTTACATATAAGATGTGTGAAATAAGTTAGAAGGAGAAACATAATGTTAATAATAGACTTTAGAGTTTAGTATTGATATAAATTATAAAGTGATTCAAAAATTAACATTCATTAACGTTATAGTTTTACGGTTAAAAAAAATTTGATCAGATAACGTTTCGAAATAAAATATACCGTCAACAGTTTCGTACGTGATTTTGCAAGTTATTTTTATTCGCAACGACAGCAAAAACTTGAATTATGGAAAACTAAAATATCTTCACTTGCGATCATAAGAATAGGGCCAGTTTGAATCAAATTAATTAAATAGTACATGATGGAAATTGAAACTGGAAATAGTGGAAACATGTTCATTGTTATTTATTATTAAAGGAGTCTATTAGCAGCTCCCGTGTCCTTGTAATGATATACTGTCATGTATGCCAGAGTTGGTCATATGATTAACTATTATACATTCCTTAAAAGCGTATAAAATGTGATAAACTAGCAGAGTTTAATTTTACTCATTAGATAAGACTTGTTTTATTCGTATGATTTCTTACACTACTACTATTTCGTTAACAAGCCTTATTTGGAATAGTAAAATCATGTTTTATGTACTTGTTCTATATACAGTGAATATGTCCTCTATCTTTTATATATTTTTGAGAGTCAGCTAAAAGTAAGCTTATCAAGAGTTTATTAAGAATGAAAAAATATGCCTTTCTCTAAAAATACTATATTATTTTTTAGATAAAGGGAAGTCACCTCCCCCACTACCAAAGAGTACTGGAAGGTTTAAGAACAAATGTTTAATTACTAAACATCCCGTCTTATAAATTTGAAGATTATTCTATGATTGGAACATAGTGATATGTATTATCTTTAGCAAAAATATATGGAGGAGTAGAGCAAATCTATTTCTTCGACTCTGAGCCATAAAAATCTGAAGAAGTTGTAAAATTTAGTGAAATGTAAATCGAGAGTGGCGTAGTGCAGATATTCGTGCATTGTTCTAGGATAAGCAAACTTCGCATACATGGCTTTGCCTTGCTCTTTGTACCAAGATAAGGGAATTAGGGCCGGAGACTATGATGTTTTTATCAAAGATATTTCATCAAGAACGAAATATTACTTCTACACAGCTGAAAATCATTAAATGTTTTATGATGGACTATTTGTTTTATAAAGACGACTATTCTACACCATTCCTTCATTACTGATATAAATACATTTTAAATTATAATAGCTGTACAACTAAATCAACATGTTAACATGAAAAAGATGTCGTCTAAGCATACCTGCTATGCCAATAACTCAATATGTTGTAATTTTTATTCCGTTGCTTGAAACTTACAAACCATAAAATCCAAATTTAATTTATACTCCCTCATTACTGTAAAAATTTAATTTGGGATATACAGTGACTTAACCTAAACATCGTGGTGCTATAGGGTGTATATTAGTTGTGCAAGCCTACTTAGTATAAGTAACCTCTCCTAAGTATTCGGTGAAAAGTACCGTCTCTGACTAATTTGTGTCTGAGAGTGTTTATTTAATTCCAGTACAAACAGATACATTACAGTTTTCTCACAACAGTATCATACTACTACTACTATCATAAGTACTATTAGTCCCATTGCCATGGATACCTATAAAGTAGTAGTTGAAATTATCAACAGCCGCCCCTATGTCTCCTGCATAGTTCTTGCATTTTTGCTAATTTTTTTAGGTCCCTGAATACTCTGTTCTTCATCATTTCTTAAGACATCCAATTGTATCTATTTCCTGTTGGATCAAAAATATTGAGTTAGAACTATTGTATTGTTTGTAAAATAATAATAAAACAACTCCAACAGTGTTTTATTTAAATAAAATTAGTGTTTACACCTTTCTATAAAAACAAATCCTACATATCGTTACATCAAAAGTTAGTGATTACACTTTTTAAAACCCACATAAAAACTATACTACTTGAATTAGTTTATTTCTAGTGTTTATTGGATTTTAAATTCCAGGATTAAGAAATAATAAAAATAAATTCTCTTTTAGAAATACTCTAACCTTGTATTTCATTAATAGTATAATACAAATATATGCATAATGAGTAGTTTCACGTGGGGGTACATAAAGAATATTTTGAATTTAGGAATGTTATCTCTAAAGCCTTTGATTTTAATACTACATTGTTTTCCAAACTGGAAATCTACTACAACACTGTAATGTAAATCAACCTAAAATATTTGTTATCCATTACCGCATTGATTTTAAAAACATTTTTTATTTCAAAAAATTTGCCTAATCACTATTCTTAGTACTTAAACCATTTCAACATAATTAATAGAGTAGGTAGATTTCAACATGAGAAAATTAATATTTGTGATTATTACAAATCTGTTGCAGCTTTGTTTGAGACACTGGCAATTCATATTACTGTATTTTTAAATGGATTCTTATAAATAAATTGTTTTTTATAAATATATTTCTTTTGTTCTATTTTGAATAGTTAAATTAGTAAGAATAACGTTCTAATGAATAGATAAAAATTGTGAACCCTGAAATGATTATAATATATAATGAGACGTCATAGACTTTGTTTCGTTAACTGTGACTAATTAGTAACAAGGATAAGCCTCAAATCACACGCTTCTCGATCCAGGCTTGAATCACACCCGGAAGTCCTGGCTTAAATTAATTCCCTCAGCATATAGTGCAATGCTTTTAGCTTTTTTGGAAATACCTTGTTCCAGCTAAATTCCCTATATATTTACATGCCACTAACAGTCTGCAATGTTACTGAATTATTTCTGTTATTACATTGAAAATATTAAATAATACCTGTATTTTTTCCCATTTTTAAAAGATTAGCATTGCATTTAATAGTAATGTTGAAATTTTAAAGTGTTGGGTTCTAATTTTACCAAATTTTCCAATAAGTAATAATACAAACATGTAACAATTACTATAATTGAATTCTTTACTTTGTAGTATTTAGTGATTATACCACATAACTTTTAATACACACTGTCAGGATGATGTATATAAATGCATGTGATCTTTTACTAGGATATTTTTAGTTGAACCAAGAATATAAGCAAAGAATAAATGGATCTTATATGGGAAGAATGTACCTCAATAATGCTCATGTTTAATTCATTCGACTCCACGAGGTAGAGAACGGACAACTCGACAATGAACATCCTTGCTGCTTTGAGGTTATTTTATTCACCTACCTCGATTTGTAAAAAAACAACTCTGAAAACTTGCTATGAATAAAATGTAGGTTGTTAATCCTGAATGGTGATTCTCATAAGCAATCAAGATTATCTCAAGTAATCAATTTAATCAAGTACTGTGCAATCAAAACCGTGCACGACATGAAGACGAAGCAATTAAATTGGCCTACATATCGTACTATTGAGACGAAATTGATCCTAAAGTTAGCTTGTCTCAATATTTTAGACGAGTTATAGCCGACAATTGAGTATTATACGAAATAAAATTCTCGATATCTACCTTAGATGTTGTAAATTCATTAGAATTGATTTTACTATACAATAACGATAACGAGGATATAATTTAAAATATTTATTAATATTTTTGTCTTTTAGTATAATAAAACTGTTGTAAATGGCAGTTGAAATCAATAAATTGATTAATTATCGTCATAAATCTGTCAACAGCCCAAAGTAGCAAAATGTGATGAATGTAAGGATATAAAAATGATTATCTATTCATTATATTATAATGGATTGTAGTATACAATAGTACGATATAATACATTTACAATTAAATTTCCTGTATTGTTTTGTACGTGGTCGAGTCAAACACCCATTTCCGATACAACTGAGGTAAACCCTTTAGACTGCAAATTGGTTTTGTCTCAGGGACGTGCCAAATCCCTCGAGCTTTATCAGTAAGTGTTTATCAGTAAGTAATTTAATGAATTAAAGAGTTAAAAAGTCACATCTTGTAAATATTAAAGTAAATGTGTTGAAGTATAAATATGATTCAATAAAGTAATAAAATGATGTAGTTTTTACTTTTTTATGAATACTGAGTTTGGCTGCATTTCACCTACTACGTAGTGCAGTTTATCGCATCCAAAACTGTCAGAGATAAAAACTCTAGAATCTGGAGTCCACGTCTGTATGACGACATGGTCACTAAAAAAGAAGTTAAAAACGAACTCATTTCACTTTTTTGATGATGGGGCCAAACACGCGTCGTGTAGCAGAATTCGCTGAGGTTGCACTCCAAATATCAAGTCTATAGTAACATTTAATACTGTATTATATGATAAATGATATACCATCGTACTCAGTGTGATACACACAATTCTGTGAGATTCTTCAAAGTTACTTATAACAGTAATATAATAATATTCACTAACGCTCAGCCAAATCCTATGGAGTGACACGATTATAGTAAGATCTCAGAAACTTAAATGCAAGAAATATTAAATTCCCATGTATTTAACATCCCTTTGACATATACAGCATTAGGTGAAAGCCGATATTTTTTTCTGATCTAAATAAAACTATTTTTGTTTGTTTTAATTTCTAAGCTTATCTTAGTTGTGTTTAATTAAGCAAAAATATTAAATCTGTTTGATTTCAATAAACGTAAGTACTTATTTATGGCTTGTAAGCAAACTGTCCTTAAAATCATTAAAATTTACTTTTTCTACTTCAAAAAGTCATAGTAATAAGAGTAAGCATCTTGATTGCACTTAAAATATTGCAACATGCTTTTTTATTTTATTCTTATTATAATATATTTGATATAACTACAAAACTAATGATTTGTACAAAATTTAATCATGTTTTTTTAAAAACATGTAAATGTAAAACTATGTATCAAAGTAGGATAGTTACAGAATAATTAAACTGGTTCATAAAAATCTACATTACACTATCTCTGTATCTTTAATTTTACGAAACTTACGCATTACGACACTATAATTAATTGTATCTACGATAAAAATTAATACTAAGGGCGGATAAAAAAACATAATGGTATAAAAATGAAAATCTTATCATTGTAAGTTCGGCATCAATTTACGACGAAACAAAAAACGAAAATATGATATTTAAAAGTCATTCTGCATTTTTAACAGCAAATAAACTCACAATCTCATTTTAAATTTGTGAAATAGAGAGAAGCAGAGTGCCTCTCTGTGATTTTTGCGATGATTATTTACATCGTGGTTAAATAGCATTAAATAATAACATTATTACACCTTAACTGAATTGTAAATTGAAGTGAGGCACTAAAATGAAAAAGACGTAATGTCGGTCGTGATTGCGTTAGTGGTGATTGCCAACTTGAAGCCAGTGCGTGCACAGAACATTGTATTTCCACTTAAAAACCAAGCCATCATCTCATCAACATTTAAATAAACCGCCATTTACAATTCACTCAACTTGCGGGACACGATCTTACCGCTCACTGAAACGGGAGCAGTGGTTAAACGTAACCGCTCGTAAAAGCTTTTATTTTCAATTCAATTTACAATCTTTCCCAGGTACACAAGCACACGAGAATGAATCTCCTATAGTCATTTATAACGATTTTCATAGTTTCGTCAATTAATTGTAACGATCGAAATCAACGATGGAAATCTCGTAATTTATTTATTTGTCCTATTGTCTGAGCGTTATCTAAGTCTATCACTCTAAGTTGGGGTAAATTTCCATTTCTGTATGTGTGTCCGTACAATGTCCCAAAACACGATCTAACCTATGCAGTTGAAATTTATTCGATGATTTTTCATTTCTACATAAGCAATATCAAATCCACAGTGGTACATGATACTATCTTTGATTTGGATAAGCGGTAGTGAACATTGGAATATTAGTCAACAATATTAGGGGTGACAATGAGAAAATCACCCGTGTAAATAAATATGCAAATCAACTGAGTAACATTTCAACTTGTAACATAGTAACAAATGGACCCAGCGATGCCTGTTATGTAACACGTGATGTGGCATGCTCCTACCTTGTACTTATTAGAGAGGTTGCTAAGTTATTCGGTATAACATACAAACATGTAGCCAACATATGTTGCACAAGGTTTCATTTGTATTTCAATGTAGTATATCAGTGATTTATAGACTGTCTTATCAAACAGTATCCCAGCTGTGTCTGAGAGTCTGATATAATTTATGGTTATTAAAAGATATCACCGTTTATAGAGTTTCCAAAATATGACTTAAATGTTCAAAATTTCTTTACGGATTAGAAATACGATAGAAGGGACATTTTATGAGCTAAGGTGTCGTAGTTTTTAAGTCAGACAATGAAACAGTTTCTTAGTGAGCATATGAGGGAACATCGAAAATTAAACTTTTTGCGATAGGCTACTAAAACAATAAAGTATTCAATCAATAAGTCCATTATTCAATAAAAGACAGCATATGTTGTGATGGTATTTTGCAGTTTAGCAGAAATTCAGATATTTTAAATGGAAAGCAGTCGAACGAGGGCAGTTTAAATATACATTCCGTAATCGATACATTTGTAAATAATCTGTATATTTAAAAAGTTTGATAATTAAAACGTTTTTACTGTTCGTTTACAAGTTAAAAATCCTTCCGTATAGTGCTGTGAGACCGGCTTCTATTTTAATTCAATAATTTTCCATCTTGGGTTAGTCCCATAATCGATTTCAGTAAAGTATCCATAAGAAACACATTCTCCTTACACTATCATGTTGTCTGTTTCAAAATAGTTGTATATTGAGAAGAAAACTATTAAGATCTTTAGTTGTAAATTTGAAAATGTCCCTTTTGTGTTTAATATTAACATTTGGTTTATTTTGACCTGCTAGCGTGTTTGTTCTAAGCAGATCTGTTTGACATTGTTTACATATTAAAGCGGTATACTCTGTGTATTTTTATTACTTTGATTGGATTGTTTTATGTATTTGTAATATAGATCCTATGATTAGTAGAATCCATATAAACCTATTTTTCTATTGAAAACACAAGTCCTGGGAGTTTCAAAATCGTTCATGTAATTCCGGTAATTAAAACCTACTTCCGGAGGTAAATAAAGTACTTCATATGGATGAAAAAATCAATTCATGTTGGAAATCATGTACATCTAATGTTGAAAAGGAAAATATAGTTCTTAAGGGTTGCTACGCCATTTCAACCGTTAAGGATGTGTGATATTTATAATAATTATTTAATATTTATATTTAATTCATGAAGCATATATGTGCAAATTTCAAATTTCTGGAATATCAATAATTTGGACATTGAGTAGTTGAGGGGTAGTCTCTATATACATAGAAATTAAAAGAGAGCCAGTGGAACGATATCTGAAGACTTTTTAAATACGATCAGAACATATAATATATTTACAAATACATCCAATTTCAAGTTCATCCTTTAAACGTATATTAGTTTGTTTTAAATATAACTATTATTGAATCCCAACACACTAATACTAACACCCTATATGTATTATATATTTCTTTTTGTTCCCTTCTTTAAGAAAATCACATAATCAATTAGTAGAGCCAATTAGTATAAACAATGTCTGGCCCAATTCGTGCCGAGGACACAATGTCATTGTGGTCTGTCCACTCAGCAGATGTGTTTAATGTAATTAGTATTCTCTTTGCTCCTTGCAATTACCGTTTCAAATGGAAAATTACCAATTCTAATGCTAATTAGAACTAATAATTGAAGCGTGTTAGCTAAAACACACGTCCATGTTGTGGTCATAAGGATGGTGTCATTTGGTACATATAAAATATAAGTAATCACAATCTTTTCAATATTCCGTCTGATTTCAAAGCAGAACATGACTCGATAAAGTTTCCTTCCTAAGTGATACGTTTTCATGCACGAAAAAGTAATAAAGGTAAGATCTATATGCAAAATTCTACGTGGATAAATAAAATGGAGTTTCTTTAAATTTGAAATCTTTTCGAAATTATTGTTTTTGAGTTATTTCATAAACAACCCAGTTCATAATATGAAGGATTATTTTATGTTTTTAAGATTTTTATTTTCGGCAATTTTCAAGGATATTGAAATTCAACAAGGGCACCTAATTTGAAGAAGACAAATGTCCCGTGATTAAACAGACAATTTCCAGGTTATTTATTAGAGTACGTATAAAAGACAGAAATGTTTATGTTTTTGATGAAAAATAAAATTAAAAGCTTAACAGATTTTCATTAGAGTAGTGGAAATCCAAGTAAAGTTATTTAACATATATACCTTCAATCATATGCCTCAATAATAAATAAATTAGTATTAATTACTTACATATGAAAACCGAGGATTCATTATTTTTACAGTGATTGGTGGAGTTAGAAATGATCATTATTTAAAACACACACACGCGCGCGCACACACGCGCACACACACACACACACACACACACACACACAACGATATTTTAAGAAACACTGTATAACATGGCTTTAATGGGCCTACTCATGAACAGTTTTAAATACGGTCTTTTTACAATTTTAATGCAACATTTCAAGGTAAGCAAGCGATGATAAAAGAAACAAATTGGCAAAGACATAAAGTGTATCTTTTTAAAAGAACAAAAATAATACTTTATGTTCAGAGAGTGGATTTAAATATACTGTATAAATGAGTGTTAACAAAAGGACTTTGCTTTACTTTTTACTGAGTTTTTAAGTTTAACTTAGTATCACTTTTGCATCAACACAAAACCATTCACAGATTCCATAAAACGCCATTTGTAGCTGTAAACTATGAAGTGTGTTGGGGTATCGTACAAGAAATTCCCCTAAATGGAAGTTGTATCCATAATGGATGTTAGAGAACAAGCTGTTGCCTACAAACTTGGATATCCCCTCCCGACCAGTAACTACTCCGTCTTCCTTACAGACGTGTCTGACAAGGTGTAAATTACAGGAGTGAAGTTACAAGCTGTAGAAAGGGTGCATGTATAAACATCAATTCTTGATGACACCACTAGAAACATTATACCGCACACTACGATTTGATTTAAAACTATGTACACAAACTTCACTGAGTTTTAATGCAAAATTTCAACTATGTAGCTACATGTGTTACTATGTAACATTTTATAATGCAATAAATTAATGTACTCTTTTTATTTACAAATTTATTCATACCGTGATTCAGTATAATGTTTTTTCAACTGAGAACTTACGAGCAAGTAAGTAAAATAAAATAACATAATGTCTTATGTGGTCTCAGATTTTCATCTATAAAGTCTCTTAGTTGAAACTTACGAAATCTCTTAATTAATTTTATTTGCATGAAACAACAATACGTGGGTGGAATATATACAAAATATAACTGGTATTATCAATCCGGTTTTAACGGATTGATATTATTACAAGTGTCTTACAGTAAAGCCTACTACTGGGAATTTTTAAACCACCTGTAAATAACCAGAAAAATAGCGCTTACACAGCAAATTCTTAAATGCTTATTTATTTATAATTTATTTTTTTCTACTATGCATAAACTATAGATTACAAGTTTTTTACATGTATTTTCCAAACTATTCCTCCGTTTTCAAACCTGTAATAAACCCGTATAAAATGCGGGTTGATTAATAATGGCTCACAATGAAAAGAATAACAAAAACGTAAAGATAGATTTGATACTACATCTACTTTTTAATGTCGTATGTATTGAATTTTTCATTTTAGAATACCTCTGGGTGATCTGTTTATTTAGTGTGAGAAAGTGTTTGTTTGAAAAACTACAGAGTATTGCAAGGCTGTTAATGAGACAATAAGAATATCCCTTCTCCTAAATTATACTATATTTTGTAGTATAGATGTCTCTTATGTCGAAACTATATAAAGATTTCATTTTTAGGTTCCTTGTTACTTGGATTGTTCGTTTTTTGGATCCCTTCAGCCGAACATGACTCTAGATTCTAGGAGTAACGTCCGTGTCAGACTAAATTGAACGTGAACTGAACATTCACACTGAACCAACCCTTTCTACTATAACTACGTGATGTGTACGAGTAAGTCTCTTAAATTGGCTTTTCTCCTTTAGCAACAGGAGATCATCCGCAACAATAATTTTGGCTTTTTAAACCCATCTTTGTGGCAATAACTTTACAAAAAAATTAATATAACGAAATTGAATGGATCTTTTATGAATATTAAATGAATGTTTTCAATGATAGACTGAATGAACCATACAAAAAAACCTTTGATTTTCAAAAAAATTTCAGATAATAGATGTCAACCAGCAAGATGACAGTATTTTACGAACTCAATTTTGAGACAATTAAGATCGATATCTTTGTAATGTTAGATTTATTAATAAATAAACTTTTTATTTTAACTTCTTATGTGGTACTCTTTAAAACAAAATTGCTCATTTTAGTATTGCAGCTGGAAATATTATTGCAAATTTACCTTTGCTGTATAAGATATTTTTAAGTTACAACATTATTAGACTTTAAAAAATAAATTTCTATTTCTATTTTATAAAAAATATGAGTTTTAGCAGAGGATATTTTTATTTTTATTCTCAGTATTTCGTTGTTAAAAAAAATATTCTTGTTGGAAAACAAAAGCACGCAATAACGTCATTTTTAAACAAAACAATGAAAAATTTAGCTATATGTATGAATCTTTGTCACTCATAACACAGTTGTGACACAACTAAAAAAGTAAAAACATTGGACAATTAAATATTAACGCTGAGATACGCGAGGTAAAAAGGACACTGTTGTCATTCATGACTCAAGATAAGCAAACAAAGGCTATAATGAGCTGCAGTCACGAGCATTCAGGTAACAACAATAAGGACTCATTCTGTACTTCACCAACAATTTCTCCCTATTGTCCGCCGGTACTGTTGGACGTGATATTCTCAGCAACACAAACCCGAACTAGTCCCTTGGTTCATCGTATATCTACCCAATCGGAAATTCTGTATCAGTATTACGTGTTTGTCTATTCATCCATACCTATTTGCTTTATTGTTTTGTAACTACTCGTGAATTTGATTCCGAGAACAGCCATTAAAAAGCTTTGACTAATACAAGATCGTCCTAGGTGTGTATTAGTCAAAAGCAGGAGGCCACTCCAGATTAACTAAATCTAAATATTTCTACTAAGCATGCATATGCACTGCAGAAATTACTATGTGATGGAAAAATGATTCTTCCTTAAACTTATCTTAAACTCAGTATTGTTTTGATAATTTGGTTCATCCTTGGCCACTCGTATCCAAATGAACCCAAGCTTTGACACTGCACACAATGCAAGTCACGAGTACCAGAGGTCAGAAGTAAACAAAGTCAATAACAAAATTCAAGCAAAGAATTTAAAACACTTGTCACACTTATGGTTGTTGTAAATAGGTAAATCTTTTACTTTAATTACTTTACATTTTTAAACAATAGATCCATTTTAAGATTAAACGACAAAAGATGACAAACTTCCATGCTGTATTATCATGGAAATCTTTAAATAAAATAGGACTAGAAGTGATGAGTTCTCGATTTTTGAATCCCTATTTGGCATACCATTCAAGATATTTTCATACATAGGAATACTTTAAACAATGACTCAAAGTACTCCACTAATATTTGGTTTATTACGTGTCTGTTTGGTATTATCATTGTAGTATGTAATGTACACAGTATATGAAATTGTATAGGATCGTAACTATAATGTTCATATGAAATGATGTGACGTTAAACTTGATTTAGAGCTTCCGTTATTGCATAAAGCCCACCAACATTATCTCTGTAAATAGAATATTGGCTAAACCATAACGGAGATCAGCCAAACTGACATTTCCTGTATAAACACTATCAGAAGATTTCACTCGTTTCCCTTTCCTGTTCCATATTATGATTATTTTTACACGGTCAAGTTAGCCAACGTTGGCTTAAGTGAAAAATCACAAATAAATACGACAAAAATACTTATAGTTTCTCCATCACATGGTGAAAAGTTTTTGTAATATGTTTTCCTTAATGCTTTACATGAATTAACGTGTTTGCAAATAAACTTTCTAATCTTTTCATATAACGATGTTGGCAGCACATCTTTGACTTGATATAAAAACAAGACTACAGACTTTGATTTTGAAAATGGCTTCCGAAGCCACCAGTAACTACTAGTAATGGTAAATATAAATAAATTAATAATCCAATAAATAAATAATAGTAAGAAAAAGTAATAAGCTATGAAGCCTAAATAGTATTGAAAACATTTGTTTAATTAATAGCACCTAAGGGATTAATAAAGTTGAAGGAACACATCCTACAACGCTTACATACATAATAGGCTTGACTAGTTAATTGAGCAGATGACCCACAGTGCGTGCCCAAGTAGGAGCTACTCCCTAATAGCCCGGATGCCACAGATCCTGTGTTCCTGGTAATTGAGCTACCTGACTTACTTTATAATCAACCTCTATAACAGGAGTGGTGAATACCAAACTATTGGTTGCTGGAGTGAATAACTTTGTTCAATTTTACTTTATTATTGAATTAAACATAAATCCTTTTACATCTAGTTGAATAATAAAATAATACATAGTGATAGAAAAGTTTATGTCCTGCTAACAATTGAATTAACGTACAGAAAATTGAAATTAAGAACTAAAACCTGAATTAATGGACACGTTTTTTATTGAAATTATATCATTCATTTCTTTTTTCGTCGTAATGTGACAAAATTCTATTTTTAGGTTGCCTTTCCCGAACGTTTACATTAACAAAATCCCATGCATTTTCGTCACATTGCAATTTTGGCCTTTGCAGTCTAATAAACAATACAGAGAAAAAGGTTTACGTTAAAATAATAGATCCCACTGATATGAAATATCCAACTAGTTACTTGTTTCTAAATTCTATAGTTCTATAGACTTTACCAAGTCTTTGTAGCTATTTTTGTTTTTCTGCGGTTCCCACAAAGAAGACTTCTGGTCAGCGTAGGAATCTCAAGTTTCTTCTCTTAGAATGAAGAATTTTCGTGATTCAATTTTTCAGGTAATTAGATCACATTGCTTGTGTCAGTTGTCCTCCTTTTATTTTTACGCTGAATCCGAATCTCATTATTTTACTTATAACCTTCTTACCATCGGTAGCAATTCTGACAATTGGCTTATAGATAATTCTTTTTCTTGTAATTGTGAATGTTTATAATCACAAATATAAATCAACTTGCTGTTTCGTTGCAGGTATTTTAAATGACAAGCCTATTACAGATGCAAAGTTTTATAAAAATTTTAAAATTTAATCTTAATATTATACACTTTGACTATTTTATGTCAATTACCTAATCCAATTAAGAGATTTGATTTGTTTTTTGTAATTCAACATGGAAGTCAACTTCTAACTCAAAAGTTGGCTTTTCTCTTTAGCATTCTTCGGTATTGTTTTAACCCTAAACTGGGCTAAAAATACCTCCAATTCTTGGGTTTCTACACTTCAAAATATTTTATTTGCTCATAATTTAAACCTTCGTCGTTTTATAATAGGACTTTTTAACAAATATTGCGCGTGAAAGCAACGCTTTTATATAACTAGATATTTCGTGGAAGTTCAATCTTTCTCAACAATTCCTCAATCAACTCAGTTAATGTGTTAAACAACAATTACTGAGGATATTTAAAGTGAATGTACCAAAACATCGTTTGCTCTCAACGAATGCCAAAACTATTGATAAATTGATATACCTTTATTTTTTATATCACTGGCAAACATCATCCAGTGTCATAAGTGTAAGGAGAAATTTCTATTTTGGAATCAATTAGTTAATGTTTAAAACGTATATTTATTTATGAAAATCTGTTGCTACGTCATCATTACTATCATTAATATAATACTATATCAATCTGTAAATCCTATACTTTGTAAGAATCTTTTGTTTACCGAAAGCGTCATTAAAATTTTTAAAATTTGTTCTATAGATTTAAAAACCTATATTTATATTACGTATGACATCATTCCAAAATATACAGAAACAATACTGTCTTTATTAGTAAATTACATAATTAAGCACACAGATATAGTGAAACTCTTCAAACTCTTTTATTTCATTTAAAAATTAAATGCCTTATTATTTAATATGCAATATTAAAACAAATATATAGTGTTATTCTCACTGTGCGAACGGCCCACTAGCCTATAGGACGAGGGTCGTGTCAAACACAATAAAGAGGAGAGAATCAATGTTTGTTCCCCTTATATATTCGTCCAATTGTATTTTTCATGGTAAAATTGTACGGAATTACTCTTTTCTTCGAGCTGCACAGATTAAGGTCACAACCTAGATTTTTATGTAGAACTTTAATAAAAGTTTAAAGTTTTTGTAGCCCAAATTATTTTCTCTATACCATGTCAACAAGGGGATCAAGAAACAAAGTAATCCAATGAAACCCAAGGATAAAATTTTGCTTGTGCTCAGCCCATGGCTGTTGGTATCCCATATTTACTTTCACAATAATATACGTAATTGCTTTCTCTTTATTAGAGTCACGGCTCATTTACCACACCGTGTCCTCAAACCGATCCAATTAGTGGAGGTAATTGCTCTCACCACAGTCACTGTGGTCTCTTGGCAGGTGTGTTTAATGTAATTAATATTCTCTTTGCATGTTTCGCTGTTTACAGTTTCAATATACTTTATAAAACAATGATTACATTTCTAACTGCAGAATAAGTTTCTACGATAATAATTATTGCAGTTACTTTAATGAACATACAAAGATGCAATTAAATGTTTTTTAAATTTTAGGCGAATATTTGTTAAATTAGGTTTAAGGTGACAATACTAGCCGTGTAGTATAAAGTATGATTAGATCCATGATGTATTAAAACTAAAAGAACTGAGGAAAATAAATTGGTATCAAACGCAAAACATACATAGGCAACTATACTCAATAATATCCAAATTTAAATTCCAAACCATTCTTAATATGTCCCCGGATCAAAAATTGTATTATACTAAAAGAGGGATTTGGTAATTTAAACATACCTAATTGTACTAACAAAACTTTAAGTTGAACTCATTAATATTTGGTAAATATCTACTAAATCTGCATTCTTTTGAGAGAATTGGTAAAATGGAGGGAAAAGGAAACAGAATATTTCTACATTATCACTATTATAAATTAATTATATTTTTTATTTTTTAAATAACTACTGGTACTCAAAACTAGCCAATGTGATTGTCAACTGCAAGTGCACATATTATAAAATGCATCATCAGTATTATTCATAATTAATGTAGTTTAACATAGGAATTTAACTGTATTAGAGAAGTTAAAAGCAATAAAATCCCAAATATAGATTTAGAAGTGGCATTTATATTTACCGTTAGATACAGAGTGTTCCGAAAAGCGTGTGAAAAACTTTTATGGCTGATAGAATTCATCATGTCAAAAAAAATATGCCCCATAAACATAAGTTCCCATTTTGTATTTTTTATTGTTAGAAATTGTTATCATAAAATAAAGTATTGTCTCTAAAATTATTAAACCTACAGATATACAAATTTTCACATAGGTTATGATAAACAAGAGGAAAAAAATAATGTTATAAGTTGCTTTAATATTAAAAATTTGCATCTGTATTAACATTTAAACTCATATAAATAACCAGTATTGTCATAAAATATTTACCATACTTTTATTTCAAATGTAAAGGTACTTATTTCAAGATAATTCGTCAACGAAAGCATGACTACTTTAAAGGTAGCAAGAACTTGCTCAAACTGGGAGCAAGAAGCATGAGAAAACAGCTGATAGACGTTAACTAACAAAATGATTGTTACTCCCGGAAAAGTATAAATAAAAATTGGTGGCGTTATGGCTAGTAGCATGAAGACAAATTTCTTGACTAATGATTATGGTACATATTTAGTTTTAAATTATGTGTACAATCGACCATAGGTATTGGTACCACCGTTTTACGAATACCCTGTATAATATATATATATATATATATATATATATATATATATATATATATTTAAAAAACTATTTAATGAAGTATCTTGATCTGTCAGAAAGAAAATGAAATTTTCTTCCTTACGGTTCCAAAGTAATTTAAACGGAATAATTGAAAACTACGTAAAACGAAACAATTAAATTCAGTGGATTATTTTTAATATTTTAGTAACTATTGTTACCACTGTTATGTATGTTAATAACTTACAGCCATTGCCATCACAAATCGTGTATTGAAAAAAAGTAATTTTCTTGTTATAACTCAAAATTTTTGAACATAAATTAAATTTATTAGTAAATACTTAGTATCGTGATTAGTCATTTATAATCGATTTCACAATGGTACAGGCGAAGGCTCTCACTTTTGCTACCTCAATACAGTATTGTTGTAAGGTAGGAGTACAACTATATACAAATTTATTTTATACCGCTTTAGTAATACTAACTTTTACAATATGTAAAAAATCATTGCAAGCCTGGCTGTTTGACTTTACTTTAATAATGTAGGGATTTGTCAGTTAAGGCAAGAAACTAATTTTCTATTCTCATACGAACTTTAAACAATATATATATCCAGCGTATGTCCATTAAACAACAGATTCTTTATCCTTGCTTACAATAATTATCCTGTAGTGTTAATATTACTTATTGCCAACTCTGTGATTTCATTTAAATCATTATTAGAATGATAATAATACAAAATTATCATATTAAATTATAAAACTAGTAGTATTGTACATTACCATAACAAAAGCTTAAATGTAATCGATTCAGAAAAATTACATCATTTACTTTTCACTCTTTTATCATTATCATTAGAGTTTGTCGTAGAAGATTTCCGAGTAGTGTTTTTGACTACAGCCAATATACAGTACAGTGAAATGTTAAAGTTAAGTGTAATTTTGAATATAAACACTATTTTGAACGTGAGTATATTATTAGTAGCTAGCTGCGCAACAATGAATAAAATGTATATGTAAATATTATGTTTGTAGTTTACTCGCCTTCTTCATAATGATGTTTTTGTTGTTATGGCTGCCTCCATTGGAATCAAGTGCAATAGCAAAGTGAGGGTTCTGTGCCTTTAATTCTCAATGCGAGTTCACAATTTCCGTTTGCTTTTCGTCGTTTTGTATAAATACAGTATCCATTGATAATCATTTCTATTATTATTACGAATTTCCAGTCGTCCGGAAGCCTAAATCTATTCCTGTTCAAATCTTGAGAATGTTTTAAATTTATATACCTACTGTTATACTTATTTGATACATGACATATTATTCTTTAAAAAATTTATAAATATTTGTTAATTTTTTACTATTTACATTTGAATTTTAAAAATTAATTGCTGTTATTTCGACATCATTATTCAAACCAATATATATAATTATAATACTAAAAGCTATATTTTCGTATCCACAATTTATTATCCACCACTTACACATTATGTATAAACATCTTAATTTTTAATAAACACATTTAAATGCGTTAGCTCCTTGAATGCGTATTCCGACTCTTAGTCCGCAGTCGTGTATTCCATCGCACAACTAAGCCAGAATATTGAAAGGTAAGATATTCTTATAATAATTGTCATAATTAAACAACTAATGTAAATAACTGAAAACTAAACAAAATTAAAATAAAATAAAATAAATAAATTCCATATAATTATAATTAGTACTGTTTCATTCTGTATTTTAAGTCATTATATTTTTTAAATTTAAAATGTTAACAAGTTTTATTTTGTTACAGAGCAATGAATCAGCAACATTCAGAAGATATTCTTCGCATGATAGAATATGAACTGGACGCTTCTGATGACAGTGATGAAGACGTGATAGAAGAGAGTGGCCACAACACGGACACCGAGCAATCTGATGCAGAGGACGTGTGAGTAGACGAAGACCACCCACTCCCCAATAATGCCCATCTACCACCTGAAGAAATTCCGCAGCTACTTGAGGTACCTGCTTGATCAACCTCATGACCATCATCCAGCAGCCCAGCCCATCTACCATGCAGGTAAACACTAACAACTTATATGTAGCGAAGGACGGCACTAGATGGCGTATGATTTCAAATAGACCAACCACAGCTCGACGCCGTCCATGTGATATCATTCGGACTTTACCAGGCGTTCGAAAATGAAGCAAGAAAATTGCTGATACACCAATAAAAGCATTACAATTATTTTTCCCGATTCTTTGTTGGATGAGATTGTCTTATTTACAAACATGTGCATTCGATCAATAAGACACAATTACGCAAGAGAGAGATATGCAGCAGAAACAAACCTAACCGAATTAAAGGCGGCGTCTAGGTTTGCTTTTCTTAGGAGGAGTTATGAAGGTTTTCCCACACAAATATTGAAGATCTGTGGAGAAATGATGGTACAGGAAATACAATTTATTTTGGCTTACGATGGGTATAAATAGATTTCGCTTTCTGCTAAAATGCATCAGATTTGACGAATTGGCCACAAGGGCAGAACGAAAAATTACTGACAAGTTAGGCTGCTGTTAGAATGTTGATCGAACATTTCAATAGTAGCTGCAAAAACATTACAAACTTGTCAAACAATGTTACTATTGATGAGATGCTAGATGCATTCAAAGGAAGGTGTTTCATTCCGTCAGTATATTCCCAACAAGCCGGTAAAATATGGCCTAAAGATTTTTGCATTAACAGACTCTAAAATGTATTATACAAAATAATGTTGAAGTGTAATGTGGGAAACAAAAAGAAGGACCTTATAAAGTGGAAAATGACTCCCACAGTATTGTGAAACGGCTTGTTGCTCCCATTTCAAATAGCGGTAGGAATGTTACCTGCGATAATTGGTTTGTGTCCACACCACTAGCACAAGACCTTCATACACAACCACAGATTAACACTCCTAGGGGACTTTAAAACAAATTCGTAAAGGTATTCCACCTTTCATGAAGTCAGCAAAAGATAGACCCGTTGATTCAAGTATTTTTGCCTTAAAAGATAATTTGACCTTAGTGTCATACAAACCAAAAAATAATAAAATAGTTTTAGCTCTATCGACACTGCACCCTGAGAATGACAAAGTAGTTTACATCGAGGGTAGTTGGTATGAACAAACCTGAGACAATCTTGGATTACAACAGCACTAAGTCTGGGGTAGACATCGTGGATGAAATGAAGTGTAGTTACAACGTATCTAGAATCACTCGAAGATGGACATTGGTTATTTGGTTTTTTTTTCTCAACATTGCAGGAATAAACTCATTTGTTTATTTACAAAAGCAAACACTGACTCAATACTAGAGAGAAAGAACTTCCCAAAAACACTGTCTAGAGAGCTTCTAGATGGTCATTTGCGGGTGAGGACACAGCAACAACGTATTCCAACATCAGTCAAAACTTCAACTATGTGAAATTCTTGGACTACCACTAAACTCGTCCTGAAAATACGGTGCAAGAGAACCCAGGTCCAGCAAGAGGAAGATGTTTTCTTTGCGATCGAAAGAAGAATAGGCCTACAAGGTTCAAATGTGGAGGATGTAACCAGTACGTCTGTTTGGAACATGTGACAGCGTATCTTTGTGGTGAATGTAATGGAAGAGTAATGTTTGAAGATGTTGACGAACAAATGGTTGATTAATACCGGTATACATTACAGTTTAATCAGTATACATATTAGAATATGCATTAAGATAATCTAGTTTAATTTTTACTAGTAAACATCTCATTCTATGTTTAAATAAAAAATATAAGCTTTTACTGTATAATAAAATCATTAGCAATGGTAAGCAATTAAATAATTAGATTTCATAGAGCATATGTTTATTATGTGTTTCAAAAAATTAAGTCTAAAAAATATTTTAACTTCATATGTCTGTACAAAATAAATGTTCATTTGTGTTTTAAAATTTATTTTTAACGATTATAACCTCTAAAAGACCTGTTAAATGACATAGTAAAAATTATTAATAGTGAAAATACTAATGCACCATTATATTGATCACGAACGACTCTTTTAAAAACCTAAAATGCGGAAAAAATATAAGAAATACCGCCAGCGGACTGTGAGTCCGCAGGGCGTGAACTATTATGGTGGAAAGCTGCGCGTGCACCGGAGGGTTAACGTGTATTTTAAAAAGTTATGTTATAGAATTTTGTTTGTTTTTAAAGTCTTCGTTTTGGTACAGATGTGAAATTACATTGGTAATTTTTTATTCACAGCCATTTTACTGCCGAATAATAGTAAATAATAACCTATTTATAAACTATAAGAGAGACTTTTTTTTATAAATTTAATACAATAATATACTAAATTGAAATTACAATAAAATATAAACTAACAGAAAGCAGAGACATTAATGTGATATTCTAATATACTTAGGCTACTATGCAATATACGATTAAAGAAAGTTAACCAGATTAGAGGTTAATCATAGTTGCGAGGGGCTCTCATTTTAGGTTTTGCACCAGTTCAAACACTTCTGGTTCAAATTGTTCATATTTTTTAAGGCAAAAATAACTTTCTATAGCCCTGATGGGAAAGACGCCAGTAATAAATCAGAGAAATCAGTAAGGATGTTTTTATTGCATATTAAATTTTCCATCATCTGTTATATACAATATTGTACATTTAGAGAAAGAAATACATTTCAAAAATTAGGAATGGAAATTGATCTTTTCGTTTGGTTGCCTATATTTTAAATTTAGATGATGTGTGATATAAATAATCCTTAAATTTATTAGGTTTCAATTTTAACGTCTGCAGTGTGGTACTTTTATGAGAGTGTACATCTGCAGTATCGTATAATTTAACTAATAATGTAATAATAATATATCATGCAGGTATCTCTCAGTATTTTTATGTTATTATTGATATTTAAAAAATTTTATTTGAGTGTAAATTCAATTGAATGATAAGTTTACGAGTAAGTACGTCGGAAGGGATGGTATATTGAACAAAGTATGGACTTTAGTATGAGGGCTTCAAAAACTATGAAATTTATTACTTAGTTAAGTAATTGGTTTGGACTACTGTATTGCTGTCGAATAGTGTGGCACACACGCTACACAGAAAGGCCATAAAGGCTGGATAGATTGAGTTAACTAGCCACTAAAGTCGCTAAGGGTCAGAGCAGTTGAACTGGTCTGTAACATGGCCTACAGTAGCTTTGTTACTGATAGCAATTACTCTTAGTTGTAGTTGCTGTTGTATTGTTACCTTATTGTATGAATTGGAAAGTATCAATATTAATTTAGGTTTCTACGGATTAATCTGAAGTTTACTGTGTTTTTGTACTGTCTCTGGAATTGTATGAACCCATTTCGGTAGTCTGTATTAACGATTACTATACATATCAGCTCTTGATTAGACTGAAAGGTTACTAGGAAATGTATGGACAACATTTAAATGTATGGACAAGATGAGGAAACCTTACGATACCCATAATATATATATATATATATATCGTTTTCTTGTAGCTGAAATATTTTATGACGTTTAAGTTGTAGTTTGACATGTTTTGTGAATACTAAACGGTAATATCATCAACTAACTTAATACTCCAAATGTATTGTTATACATTTTATAACAAATGACGATAGCATAATTCTAGAAGTTTGAGACTTAAAATAAGAGCTGTCTGGCATTTTCGCCTCACTAGAAACGTTTTAAGACATTTCCATCCCTACAACCTTCCTTACCTCATTGTACTGCTTGGATTCCAAATGAGACGACACCAGCCACAAAATGACGCTGAATTGTTTTCCACACTGCACCAAAAATATATCCCACTTTGATTGTTGAATCATACGAAATATATAGAATTATATGTATGATCATATTGTATTATTATTACTCTATTGTTATGAGTATTAAAAAATGGCAAAGAGAATCGTATTGTAAATAAGGGAATTTTATTTAATCGAAAAATGTAATTAAATACATTTCAATATTGGAGTTTTGAGGTGTTGTTAGTAATGTTTCTGCTCCTTTATATAGTTCAGCAAAGTAATATTACCTGTTATAGATTAGTTTTATAACTTACAAAATAATTTGTATAACTACAAAAATTTTAAATCTAATAAAAATTAAGTTAAAATTTTAAAGATTTGTGTACTGAATTCTGTGAATGATACTGAACACTCATATTCACTATATAAACATAAAATGGGCAAGTATGATTACTTCAATGTAAGTATTAACTTAATCATGTAAATACGCTAATGAAGATTTTTGGAGCAATTTAAAATGTAAAACTAGTAGTTAGTAAGGAAAAGTTTTCGAATAATATTTATTTTTTGGACGATACCTTTAAAATCAAGGACTTCGTCCTAAAAATCAGTAATATTGGAACATTTTTGTTTAATTACTACTAGTTTTAAATAAACAATTTAATTTCAAAAATTCGTAAAAGAAAACAACAATTTGACATGAGATTAATAAGAATATATTTTATATATTATATTATTATTTTATATATATTTATATACAATAAATATAAAATCTGTTATCTAAAGTGTATTTTAGCTTATTACTGACAAACGTTTTATATTAAAATACGAGTATTGAACATTCAAACTTACTACTAAAAGACGAGGACCATTTAATTTATTTGGTCATATTATTATAGATATTTTAATTTTGATAAATCCCCTGTGAATCAAGGATGAGATATTGGCGTCCCTAGTCTCACAGTAAGGATATCTCTGACACTGACATATTAGTTCTGTATCAGGTACCGAGCCAGCATCTAACCGTGATTAAGGAATATATCTGTTACTATTATCGAAGTAACTTTGTTTATTTTAGCAGCTTTGATGTTACTTGTTGCATACGTAGGATGTTTTTTTTCATTCTTTAGTAAGGAAAATGTCCGAAGCTAAAATTAAAAATAATATATATTTTAAAATGTTAATGAAAAGTTTATCACGTCTTCTTGCATTTAAGTATAAATCACTGTATAAATAACAGGTGATACACCTGCAAAATTCGCGTGTCAACATTGCCTCACTGTATTTCTGGCATACATCGTTTCATTAATCATGGGAAACATATTTACGTTGCATTATTATTTCAACCAATCATAAAGAATTTAAGATAGTAACTTTATATATAATTGTAGGTTACGATTAATTTTTATAACTATAATGAATGAATAAATTTAAATAATTATAAAAAATAATATATAAGGAAGTAACGAGAATGTGAAGAAACATATTTTGAAGTTAAAAACGAATGTATCATTACGAGTCTAGAAAAGTTCTACTTAACATTGTCCTAATTCAATCTGAAAATAAATTTTAAAATCCAACACAGGTTTTAAATAAATAATAATACATTGTCCAACCTCTCCCATTGAATGAAATAATCCATTGCTATGAGAAAAAAAATTTTTTCATTATTAAAACAATTTTAAACATTGTGACTGACTATACTAAACAAAAATATTTAGTTTAATATGGATTCAGAATTAAGTTCTATTTTATTTACGTCATCTGAACATGCTGTGACATTAACTTTCATATTTCTGAAATATTCTTATTTGTTATTCTTAATTGTTTTAGCCATAAAACTCAACAGATTAGTATCTGCTTATAATTTTAAAAATTATTTTTAATTTTAAAAATCTTATCGTATATTATAAATATATTTTTTATAATAAAAGAGTAGAGATAGAATGTCTACCACGTATATATATTTTGATATTTTAAGTATTTATTCCCAAATTTTAGTTTAGTTGGATGAAATACTATTTAATGAACTACTATTTTATAATATTTAATGGGCTATATTATGTGTAAACAATGTTTTTCTCATAGAAGAATTATTTGTTTAGTTTTAAATTTTATTTAGGAAGAAACATTAACAATCCCACTTAAGAGAATTCCAATAATCTGCAGTTAATACGTTTCTTAATAGCAATGACCATTAATCCGTAATTTGCTGTTAAAAGTGCTATATATTTTAAAAGTGAATAATAATTATAAAATTAAAATTAAAGCAGTGCAATTATAGAGACAAGATTATCGATGGAAATGTAAAGTAAAGATACGAGCTGTATTCATGAGTAAAGCACTAAAAAAGGAGGGAAAAGAGTAGGTTGGCAAGACTGTAATGCCAAGACATGGACCAGCAGGGTGCCAAGCTGGATATACACCACGACACGTAATATTTTTTATTATATTAAATATTTTTATAACTTCGTAAACAATATTATTATTTTAAAATTACTTAACTAAATAACAAATTTGTGTTGTAAATTAACTAAATAAAATTAACAGATTCTATTCAACATGTCACCTATCATATTTCATTCATATACTATCCATTTCACGGGTAGGTTACTTTTAATTGAATTTAAAGAAAAAAACACAGAAATAGCTTTAATTTACCTTAGCAAAATAGTAGTTCTAAGCATATAATTGATCAACCTAATGTTTTATTTATTGGTGGAGCTTTAGTGAAGCCTATCACTCGTTAAGCTGGAAAACTTAATTTCTGTCTGTCTATCAGTATTTATTTTCGTATGTCCGAACGACATACGATGAAATATAGATTTGAAACTGTACATTAAGGTTCATTTCTGTATGAAGAACACTGAGTTCGACGATGGTGCATATCTCTCTATGGTATTTATCTGAGCGTTATTGACCATTTTTCAATTTTTCGGTGCTTATGAAAAGACCATGGGTAACCATGATGCCAGTGTAAAAACAAAACAGCATAAAAATATTATAAACAAAATCACCACACCTCTAAAAAACCGAGCATTGTGACATCATATTAACACAGGTAGCCTAACTCTCCTTAAAAAAAATGATTTTATTGTTAATTGGTGTGTACAGTTTTACTATTTAAACAATAAATTATATTAGATCCAATTTAGTGAAAATTAATTTGAACGTATCAATAGCAAAACAATTAGAGAAAGATTCTATATGCGGGCTGTACATTTTCGATGAAATTTCATTTCAAGCTTTCTATAATCGTCGATTTTGTGTAAAATTATTTTTGTACGATTTGATATCCATCAGTGCAGAAAATGAGTCATACACTTGAAGTTATCCATGAAAATTCAGAGAAGACTATTGCTGCACGTGGTTTGGTGTACGTCTACCTTGTCTAGTATATAGTTAACTTGTAATAATGAAATAATTTTGATGACACTTGTAACTATTTTTAAGCTAAAGGTCTTAAATAAGCTAGTATTACTGCCGGAAAATTTTTTTATTTAAAATACTTAAGGGATTGCACATTGCAAAACTTGTCCACAAAAAAGTAAATATTATAAATTATGTATATTGTTATTATTCTTTACGGTAGCCCATTGATACTTATTTATTTCAAAGCTTCAAAAGAGAGAATAGCTGGATTTAAAAAAATTACTACCCTAATTATGTTAAGAAACTAATTAAATAATAAAGGTTACGAAAGGGATGCATGCCTGATCAACCAACTACAGAGAACTGAAAAGTGGCCAGTAGTAATTGCAATCGTCACGGCAGTAAGAAGGAAACAGAGATTGTTATTTGTTCATTATAGTGGAACGACACTGTGACGCTATCTCTATTCCGTTGGAGTTTTGTTTCTTTTTTAGTTATTGTTCCAAAATTTGTGACTATCGCGGTTTTATTTTAATTGGCATTGGACTGTCCGGTAGACGCCCTACTTTAATGTAGAATAAATAAAGTTTCTTTAATAGCAAGAATATTTCAGATGTATTATGTTAGCTTCACCCCATTTCATACCAAGGACCTTTAAATCAACAATGATATTTTAGATTTTATATTGATCCTTTTTCAACGTAATACTAGCGTAATAATAATAAGGTAAGGTAATAGAATAAAACGCAGGAATTCAGATGTTAAGAATTGTTAAAGAGTACGATAAAATTACGAACAAAAGTATACGTCCTCTTCTTCACGTGTCAGAAACCTAGAAAATAAGGTTAAGTACGCATCAAATAAATAAAAAAAATCATTAAAAAACTAGATAAACATGTTTGTTGTTATACTAAAAACGGAAATTTGTATGTCAAGCAATAACATTTATATTTTATACAAAGCACCAAAGACAAGTATGTTTTGTACCTGTGAAAACAAGTCTTTTCACCCTGTTAGGTAGAGATTTTATCTGTTTTTAAATGTCAGGCATACCCGTAATGCAAACCAATGATTACCAAGAACACCACAGAAAGGACGAATCCGGTCCTCAGCTCATTAAATCACACACAGTTTGTGATTTCTGGGTCCTCTTTACCTCTAACGAAAGAATTATGATGGTATCATTTACAGTTTTGCAATGTCAAATAATGTTTGTTATTGAAGAAAATTTTCTTACACACATTAGTAGTTAATCAGAGATATATTATGGTCATTTAGGTGATTTCAATACGTAAAACATACAAGTTAACTTTACAAATCATTATATTGTTATTGCCTTTCCATGGTAACAACAGTTTTAGATCCAACATCATAAATGTTTTAATCACTTTGTCACACCTAGAAAATTATATTCATTATGATCAAACTATCTAATTAGTCTGTATTTCATAGTTAGAATTTCATTTTGAATTAATATCAAATATGATATCATATATTGAGGTGTATCCTAAGTATAATAAAAATGTAATTTTAAAAAGGTTATATAAGTTTTTCTTTCATTAAATAAATGTATATAAAAAACCTAGTTGTGTGATTATATAAATTAAAACAGATAAGGTTAAGGTTTAAAATATTTTTAAACATTTTAAAACCTGAAACAAATACTATCCTACGCTTGCATTTTAAAATTGAGTTAATTTTTCTTTCTTAGATACAAGAACCGTAAGTGTAATACACGTGTGTAAGCATGTGTGCGCATTAGAATATAAAGAGTTTATGTTTTATAACTCTATAATAAACGTATAATGTTTTTAAAAATATGCTTTTCACGAACCCGCTCCATATACTCCATATAAAAAATACTTCATAGTTGTCTTTGACAGGCAATATGTCAGATTATTACTTCCAAGGAACTCATCCAGCAATAAACTCTGGACCCTTAGTGACAAAGTTATTATTTGCTTCTTTTTTACAACTAGGTAATTTACAACTTTATGATTTAATTAATTTATATTTTACATACCATTCCTCTGATAAATATACATGATATTGTTTTTTTTCTTACTTATTATATACATTATCATATTGAATTCTTAAAAGTTAATAATTTAGGGAACAGTTTAATGTGATAACTAGAGCACTATTTATCATATCAGCCACAATGACGTATAATTTACCAATTTAAAACCAGTTTTATAACTTAAAATATTTAATGCATAAAGGAGGATTCCATTTAGCTCAACATAAAACTTAAATACTCGTATGGGTATTAAGAAACTATGCACCAATTTCTCGCTATATAATTTATCTCTCGTGAATTTTGTTGTCAAAATAAAGGGTGAAATCACACAATAAGTTCTAATAGGGATTAATGCGTAATACGCCGCGCCATGAGGAAAGAGCACATGTGAAACCAGGCGAGCTCCGCGTTCTTGCCCGACTGCACAACAAATTTCATTGAGCTCTGTATACATTCTTTTATTTTAATAATAGAATTGGAAAATATTATTATTTATCTCACCTTATGCATTAAAAATTTTATTTAAAATTCACCAACTTACTCAAATGGGATTTTTTTAGATAACAACTTTCTTCTTTTGTGTTTCATTTATTTTTTAACTTTCTTTCATTAGTGGTAATTGTAGGGCTCTAAAATTAAATTAAAACTTTTATAAGTAATTTTATATATTACGGACTTGTTTTATTGTAATTATTTAACATTTTATTTATCGTTTACTTGTGACTTACATCAATAACATGATAGGATCACACATCACGTGTCACGTAGCCACGTAGCAGGTTTCACTAAGGTTACATAAATATGTCAAGTATGAAGCTCATTTCACTCCCAAGGGATAGATACACTGAAAATCATACACAAAATAATATCTCATCACCGGATACTCGAAAGAGGAATTGTTACAGCCTACTGAGTAAGAGCTTTCAATGGTGTTCAGCCAACTGTACTTGTATCATGAATTTCCATGCAGAATTAAAAGTTTACAAATGAAATGTTTCTCGAGAAATCTTGCTCCATGATGCATTTACAATGTAGGGCCTCTTGCCACATGCTCACATTTAAATAGTTTAGATTTGTTATTATGTTACAATTTGTTAAAATCTCGTATGATTGTGCTGAATTTGTAAACAAATGTTTTATATATATTTAGCAAGCAATTTTTAAAATCGAAGGCTATATATAACTCAATAAAAGCACTTGATATTATTTAAAAATTCATCGTTAAGATTATCAGAGTTTACATGACTCTGATGTGTTTTGTACGTTTAGGAATATTTCTGGTTATAATCTATACGTATAAAAGAGGATGTTTGTATATATGACATTGATAGACTCAGAAACTGTTTGATCGATTATTGTGAAAATTTGTATGTGCATGTATTTTTGCATGGAGGTTTATATGCTAATCCCATTGATGTAACTCGCCACCAGGCGGCGCTGCTAAAAGATAAATTTTCAAAGCGCCTGCACATTATAAACTGCAATTACGAGGCATTTACGAATATAAAACGCATTTTAAGGCGCTAAGTAAAGATGCAACGATCAGTAAAATGTAATGCAACATACTTGTTAACAATTTGACGTAACTTTCCGGTTCAAAACACACAATAAGGATATCGGTGACTAGAAATTACAGCAATAATGTTTCACTAGATGAAAGGGCTACTGTCCATAAAATTTAAACTGTTTCTGTACTTTTATTCTAGTTTGTATTTATATTATTTGAAATTATTTATTTACATTTTTATATCGGTTTCAGGTTCCTAATTAAAGTAATGAAAGATCCATTGCTCTTAGATCTCAGACCTACGAATTGGCGTATTCATTTAAGACACAAATTTAAAAACTTTGACCATTAAAAGACAAACCCGAGAATATAATAACTAAAACCATAGTAACTAACTGTATCAATAATTGAATTCATCTGAAAAAAACTTGGCTTCACACCCAATGTTCTCTTGAAAAACTAGACAATATATCTACGTATTCTTTTTCTATGACATAATAAACAGTCTAGAGATAGTCGATAGTTACTCAAAGCTATTCCAATCCCCTTATCTAATTTATATTTAAGTTTAAAGAACATAGGTTTGGGATCTTGAAGTCGTAAAGTGAAACAGTTTTTATAAGATTATTATTTCCCTCCCACATTCCATGATAATTTATTGAAGTTCTTCGATGGCTTCAGTAACAATAAGAGGTAGCCTTTTTATCCCAATGACGAAAGTGTATCGCACAACTAAAAAGTTGCTGCGGTCAATATGGGTCTGTTCTGGCCGTTTAAATCCACCCCCGGTGTTTTGGCATAATAAGTCGCCAGCCATTATCTTTTTATTTTCATTAGCAATGTAAACAGATGTTTCAAAAAGTTTGTCGAATTATAGCTGTCAACAGCTGTTTAGTGCCAGTTTAATTATAATTATTAAACGTTATTACGTTTCGTTCTTATCATAACATACTAACATCAAACAAACTAACTTTTCAGTTTGAATTCGACTTTATCTGGTAAAATGAGTGTGTTATGGGTGGTACAAAGCACTCTAAATGTTAATTCAGAACAAAAGCTATACCTGTTCCAAATTTCAACACAATCCGTATAGCAGTTTCAGCGTGATTCGAGGACAAACCTCCAAACATTTAAACTTTCGCATTTATAATATATTAATGGGATATAAATTGCTTCTCAAGGTAACACGTTTTATACGATTAACCGTCTTAGTCTTTCTAATTGTAAAATTATGCTGTCCATTAGTTTACTAGTTGTTTGTTTCTTTTACACTTTTAAAGATTAAATCATTATTATCTAGCCTCCTTTAAAATTGCATTTGTCACATTTCTTAAAAATATGGTCAGTGTTGTAAAATTACTTGTTTATTAATAATGGTTTGATAAAATAATGTAATCATTCTCTACATATGTGCAATGCGTCTCTCAGTGGAAGGAACGTATATTTAAGTAAATGATTTAAAAAAAGATAGGGACAGAGATAGGGATTAGGAGTCCAGATGGCACAGGTCCTACAACCCAATACTAATAGTCCACGTACAATTGTCTGACGTCACAGCTGTCTCTCTGCTTCTTGACCTCAATCTTCAGTTCTTGTATTTCCATTTCATGTAGATTGCTATACCATAGAGCAATTGTTTATTTGTAAATTTTACAATAAACCATTCAGCACTCGCATTACCAACTGTAATTTGGCAACTATATTCCACTGTTGTAAAATTTATAAAATTGATATAAATTTATATTGTTTAAAATAAAAATCAACCCTCTCCGAATTATTATTTTTTATGATACTGTTTTAATCCATTTTAAACTGTGTAGGGAAAAGAAATTTATGAAGCACAAATTGATGCCGCTCAGTTTATTTGTTTAGGGATCGAAACTTTACCTTAACATTAGAATTTACAAATTGTTAACAAAATTCGAAGAGTTGTGTTTAGAAGCTTTATTTATTCATACACACGATGTTACGATCAGACTTTTTTTTAGTTTTAGTTAAAAGACTTCTAAACTATAAACCTTAACCAAATGGCCAGGCAGATAAACTTATTGCAAGGATTACAGGTCTCTCATATAGAGTACACACGTCATAATAACAAAACTGTGTTAATGTCGTTTTCAAAAAACATTGTTTAAGACAACTAACAAATACGCTACTATTCTGTAGCAAAAGCTTACTAATTTTTGATCATTAATAAAGGCTTTTCATCTGTAACTAATTTTATTATTTGTTATAAGCCCTTTGATACGTTACGTGATCTAAACCATAAAAAGTTATCGCGGCTGGAGTTCTATCTTCTGGACTGTTTGAAAAAATTGGTTGTTATCTAAAATTTATTAGTAAAACATGCAAACAACAGCTTCTCTACGGCTGTCTATTGAAAGGATAATAGAGTTTCGGACACTTCCCATAGTTTTAAAATATTTTTGTCGTTTTTGTAACCAAAAACAAAATAATACGCTTGGAGGAATGAGATTTATCTTATTCATTAGAAGTCTTAATGTATTCATAGAATATAACTAAAACACAATAGGTAGACCAAAATTTTATTATAAAACGAATAAAATATTGAATAATTTTCCTTACATCTCTTATGAATCTCAGTAAACACAAACAGTTCACTGAGTTGGATTAATTATAGTCACGGTATCTAGTTTTAAACTTGCTATTTTTATTTTGTTTAATTACTTATCAACAACAAGCTATCGTGTTATAAAAATATTTTATCTTACAATTTTTGTCATAATGATTTAAATTACCATATTCTAAAACGCAAGTGTTCTAAAATAATGATAAATTTATTTCTTTTGACGTGAGTAGAACAAGAACTAAATTAACAAGAATTTTAACAATAAACTACCCTACAAATATAATATTTAAATTCATTGTTTCTAAACCAGCCTGCAGGTGGTATTAGGGTTAAATTGAAATGCAGCCGTCACCTGTGTCCCTGGTGTCTTACAGGTGTCAGTACAGACACCTTCAGCTCCGTGTTTGAATAATCAGAGATGTGGATGATTGTGTACATGTTCTACTCTCAGGGGAGCTTGAGATATTACACAACTCAACAGCAATCAATTCAGTATTTCCTAAATCAACCTTATGCAGTAAAACGTATTTTTATAGGGAGATTTCTATTACACCAATGGCATTTCAATGAAACATATGTAAAGGATAATGGTCCGATTAATTTATTATTACTAAGTATTATATTATTGACTTCCACGAATTAAATCTT